>NC_090984.1:121964723-122592646 GCF_041146395.1 Eulemur rufifrons | reverse complement strand
TGCATGAGAAGACCTTGCCAGCCAGGCTTCCTTTCTTCCTCCCACGCCCAGTCCACCAAAAAACCCTGTTTAGTAATTTTCTAAGCCCTTTCATTTCTTAAAAGAAGAGCCCGGACCTCACTAGAGAGAGGATAGCAGGGCCTGTGGACTCAGTTCTAAGGCTCCATTCTCCCTCTTGGCATATTGAATTTTGGAGGATCCTGAGATTTTTATTTTTCCTTTATACACATGAGGAATGAGTTTTAGAAGACTATTGCACAGCATGGTGACTATATCTTATAATAATGTATATTTCAAAATTGCTAAAATAGTTGATTTTGAATATTGTCATCACAAAAGACTAAGTATGTGAGGTGATGGATATGTTGATTATTCCACATGTATACATGATCAAAACATCACATTTGTTTACAAAGTCAACTGGGGCATAATACAATTTTACAGAGTTTGTTTGAGTAAGGAGTGATTCATGCATCAGGTAGCTCAAAACCCGACTCAGTTCAGGAGCTTCTCCAAGAGAAGGCAAAGGGGAGGCTTTATAGGACAGACAGAGAAGTCAATAAAAGACAACTTGGTTACAGCTATACAATGGCCTTATTTGGTCTATCCTGCTCTAAAGTCCATAATTATATAATTATAAATTTCTTGACCACTTCTAATTAGTTGAGCGTAAGTTTTGTGGGTTTTTTTTTAATATAGGTATTCACAAGAAATAGCTCAACTTCCACGTTTTGCATATGTTTACAAATCAAGCAAGGTTGAAGTCACTTACGGCCCTAACTGCTGCTGCCCAACCAGGTTCATTGCCCGCTGCCCAAGAGGAAGCCAGCGCACCGAGACAGCAGGGTACTGCAGAGAGAGTTTTTAATCCCACATAGTGCTAAGCGGGGAGACAGGAGAGACTTCTCAAATCCTCCTCCCCAAGAATTTGGGAGACAGGATTTAGAGACAGTTTGGCGTAGGCAATTGAGTCTGCTAATTGGCTGGGTTCGGGGTGGAACTGCAGGGTTGTAGAAATTGTCTTCTTCGCTGACCAGGTTCTTGGGTGGGGTCACAAGACCAGTTGAGTCGGTCCCTCGGTGTGGGCCGCTGGTCTGGGGGTGGTCAGCCTTCCACTCGAATGCGGGGCCTGGAAGCTATCTCAGAAACCACCCCAGGTTTCAAAAGGTGATGTTACCTATGGAGAAAGCTAAGAATCTTTACACCACCAGCTGTGTGGCTCCAGAGTGGAAATTATAGAGAAGCAAACGGGGCCAGTGGCTAACTACTATCATTATTTTTAGCCAGGCCTGTGCCTTATTTTTAGCTAGGAGGCTCTTACCACAGTTCTCGCCTTGCACCCCTTTATCAATTTGTAAAGGCAGCTTCAATCATCCCCCACCCCCCGGCTTTTACCCAACCTCATTGGTGAGGTGTGGGCAAAATGAGAAGGGAAAGACCACTCTGGCTCCTTCTGGCTAAAAACGGATGGAGCTGGGGTTCAACACAGGATGAGAGGAGTGAAGCCATTTTTCAGTCATCTACACATGTCCACGGGTGCTGGGCTTCAGACCTAAGGTTTGCACGACGAGAACATTAGGACCCTTATTTACAGCCTTAGCACAGTACTTAGGTGAATAGTGGACTATAAGATAGATAATCCCCAGCTTCAAGAGTCCCTGTAGAACTGATCTGAAGTTCTGGGGAATCCAAGAGAATATTCCCCAAACCGAATCAGGTGTGGGGTCACTGATAGAGCCCCATTGTAGCCACACAGCTTGTTGGGAATTTTTTCTGTTTGGGTTTCCACTTTTCCTGAGGGACAGCAGGTGGTGTTTGACACTGCACACGCTCCCTCTTGCTTAGCTCACAGGAAGTCTAGTGCTGCCTGATTATCTAAGACTACCGGGGCCAGCGAGTCGAGGGACCTTTGTTTAGCCCTAAGGCTTTTTGCAGTTTCTTCTGTGATCAGTCCTAGAGTCACAGACAGATGTCTAACCCTGTCTCTAATGGTATACACTCTGTAGATGGGGACTAGCATTTCCAGCAAGCTTTGCTACCAGGTGTACTAGCATCTTCCTGGCAACCCTCTCTAAAGAGGTCTACGGGGAACTTTATCTGGGTATTGCAGCCAGGAGAGAACTCAGGATTCAGTCCAAATTACAGGCAAATATCAAAAACTCAAAAACAGCAGACAAGACTAGAATCTAATAACAGGTGGACTTTAGTTTTTTTATTTCCGAACCATATTTTTCTCTCTCCAGTTTCTCATTTTTATTAAAGATGAATCATATTAGGATTAATTTACTTGCCAAAATAAACCTCACTCTCATTATACTTGGCCTGATTATTTGCATAAAGTGCAGTAGGAATAATGATCAGCCACATAGGTTTTTCCTTTCTTTTAAAATTGGCTTTACTGGAAATTTTTCAAAAGGAATCTCAGGTGGGACTTGAAAGCCTCTCGTGTCAAGCCAAGGATTTATCTGTGCCGTTAGATACCTGCATGAACTGAGTAAATTCCTCTTTCCTAGAGGTCCCGAAGTAACTTGGGGTTCCTGGACCTGTCAGGAAGTGACATTCTTTACTCCCCACAGATCAGGAAATGTTATTGAAGAGGTACTGGCCAGTTTTTCCAAAGGGCTTTGTATCAGCCTTACAAAGTCAACCTTAATTCCTTAATGCAGTCTGAGCACCTCTGAAAATATGCCATTCCCGTCAAAGCCTTGGTACAAAAACACATGTTTTCTATTGTGTCCTATTGTAGAAGAAAACTGATTCTTATTGAACAACTTTGCTATAAATTAAGAACACTCACAAATAGTTTTCAAATCCTAGAGCAATCAAGTAGATAGAAAAATAAATGCTTCAAATTTTGCTTGCAAATATCTACTTTGGTGTGAGTTATAAATAGCTCAAAAGAAGGCAAGAGATTTTCTTGACACCTGGAAAACAAAACACAAAAAGAATCAGTGATGTTTCAAACAAAAAGTCATGAAAAATTTAGTTCTGTTCCACGTAATTAATTTCTGTTCTGTTTTGAAGTTATCAACACACATGGAAATATCAGCTTAAAATCCTAGAAGTTTGTTTTGTTTTAGTCCAATGGTATATAATCTCCAAAGTTATCAGAAACCTGTATTCAAGAGAACTTGTCAGTCCTTTCCATGACTTTCCTTGAAGAAGCAAACTTTGTACTTAGCCAGTTTAAAAAACACTTTTTGAGAAGAATCAAAGTAAAATAATGTTTGCTGGCCATTATTCTGTCTTCTTTTGAAAAGTTTCTGTTCATTTCCTTTGCCCATTTATTGATGGAGTTGTTTGATTTTTTTTCTTGTTGATTTTTTTGAGTGCTAGATTCTTGTTCTCAGCCCTTTATTGGAAGTGTAGAGAGCAAATATTTTCTCCCATTCTGTAGGTTGTCTATTTGCTCTAATGATAGTCTCCTTGGCTGTGTAAAAGCTTTTAAATTTGATCAGGTCCCATTTATTTATTTTTGCAGCTGCTATGATTGCTTTGGGGGTCTTCTTCATAAATTCTTTGCCTGGGCCGATGTCTGAAAGTCTTCCCTACATTTTCTTCTAGGACTCTTAAGGTTTCATGCCTTATATTTAAGTCTGTTATCCATCTTAAATTGATTTTTGTAAGAGGTGAGAGGTGGGGATCCGGTTTCAATCTTCTGCATGTAGCTATCCAGTTTTCCCAGCACCACTTCCATCTCTAATCATTAGGGAAATGCAAATCAAAACCACAGTGAGATATCACCTAACCCCAGCGAGATTGGCCTTTACCAAAAAATCCCAAAGCAACAAATGCTGGCGAGGATATGGAGAGATAGGAACACTCTTACACTGCTGGTGGGACTGCAAATTAGTGCAACCTCTGTGGAAAAGAATGTGGAAATACCTCAAAGAGCTACAAGTAGAACTACCATTTGATCCAGCAATAGCACTATTAGGCATCTACCCAAAGGAGCAAGTCATTCTATAATAAAGACATCTGCACTCAAATGTTTATGGCAGCACAATTCACTATAGCAAAGATGTGGAAACAACCCAAATGCCCGTCAATCCATGAGTGGATTAATAAAATTTGGTATATGTATACAATGGAATACTACTCAATTATAAAAAACGACAGTGATCTAGCACCTCTTATATTTTCCTGGATAGAGCTTGAGCCCATCCTCCAAAGTGAGGTATCACAAGAATGGAAGAATAGGCACCACTTGTACTCGCCATCAAACTGGCGCTGACTGATCAACACTAAGCTGCTCACAGGGTAGTAACATTCTTTGGGGGTAGGGGGGTTGGGGGTGGGATGCGGTGAGCATTGTAGAGGGGGAAAGGGCATGTCTCAGATCGTGGTTGGGATGTGGCAAAGTCATAACATGTAACCAAAATGTTTGTACCTCCATAATTTCCTGAAATAAAAAAATAAAAATAAATTTAATAAAAGTAAAATAATAATTATCTACTGATGACAAAAGTCTTAGAATAGCCGTGGTTAATCAATTGACAAAGTTGGTTATTTTTGTGGCATATGGCAATTTAACGTAACAACCATACTTATTACTGATAACAAACACCAAGATATATCAATATTTTACAATGTTACAACCTACATTGATAACATGCTTATAGAAATATAATCCAAAGAAAGTTAAACACCATTTCACATTTGACGATATTTCCTGTATGGTTGGTTGTAACATGCCAAATAAGCCTAATACGTCTCTCTTAGACTTTCAGTGGCCCTAATATATCAAAAGCTAGTTTGAAGTCAGAAGCCTGGATTTAGAATTTGGATTTTGGAAAGTTTGTCAAATATCAAAGGCTTGAAACATTTCTTCAAATAGAAACACAAGCCACTATAAAATAATGGTCACCTACAGAGAGAGTCATCAAAAGATTTTAAAGGTGCTACAGGAAGTTATACAGGTATAAACATTAACCCTTTTAAAGTTTAGTTTCTCTATTTAGTCAAAAACTTAATAAGAATAACACAGGGATTATCTTGATAAAGCATAAAATCTTTGTTTTTTTTTAGGCTAGTTACTGAAAAGATAAAGAAAAACCTTCTATAGTGCAATTCTTTTTTTACATTAAAAAAGAAGACAGGTTATAGAATCAAAATGAGTACATTACACAATTTCATTAAGAGAAAATTAATATCTTAAGAAAACTTTGTTTTAACCAAAAAAGGATTATTTTTAATTATAGTCAACTGGATCACATACAAAATTCCTTTATGAATTCCCTTTTATAAACTTTATCCCAACTTTCACGGACCATCTATAAACATATCTAAAACTTTCTGTTTTGTCCTAACTTTCCCTTTTTCTAAAAACCAGCCATTTTAGGACAAAAAATTTCCATTTGAGATCCTTTCTCTACAATATCACTCTCCTTTCTGTTTAACCTTTCTTATCAAAAATATATTTCTATATTCTTACCTTTTTACATCTCTTTCTCTTACGCACAAGTTACTTTTCATTTTGTTTTTATCTTCTTTCTAAACCCACATTTTGATTCAACCTTTAAATAACTTCTGAATTAGACCAAATTACATATGTATTTAATAAGAACATATTTTACACTTCTTTCACAATTTTTCTTATTAAAAACATATCTTATTCTTCAGTCTACTTTCTGTATAGAATCACATGCATTGACTAGAATTCTTATTTTTAGTAACTTTAAATTTTAGTGAAAGCTTAAGAAGAGGAAGTCATGAATTGTCCATCATAAGGCACTTGTTGTCATGAAAGAAGATTGCAGGTTACTGTAAAATTATAGTCATTCACATAGCCAAACTAATAATTCAAAGATTTTTAAAATGCAAAAATCTTATTTGGTAGAGAGGAGACTCAGTTTCTCAAACAGGCACAAGACCTAATACAGACAGACTGCAGTACGACTTAATGTGGAGGCAGCTGAATCTGTCTCTCTTTCTCTCTCCTCCCCCCCCTTTTTGCAGTCTGTTCAAAAGGTAAACAAAAAATCTTCTGCTATTCCTGTTAATATCATATGAAAATCTAGTTCCAAAGAGAAAATCAAATTTTATCATTCCATTAGTGTATTAATGGAAGAGTTCATTTTAATAAAATCTTATAAACCAATCCATCTAATTTTAATCAATTTGACCATAAGTTAAGATTTTTATAAACTTTTTATAACCTCTAAGCTTTTGAAATTTTACATCCACTTAGTTATAATCACCATTTACTTACTAATTTAAAACCAATAAATGAGACAAAATTATTTTTTAACAGAATTATTAACATTTCTATGTCTTATAACCTTTTATTTTAAAATATCTTATTTTTCATACGGAATTGTTTCTCTTCTATGTAGCAGGGTTTTTTTTTTCTTTTGAGACAGAGTCTTACTCTGTCACCGTGGCTAGAGTACAGTGGCATCATTGTAGTTCACTGTAACCTCCAACTCCTGGGCTCAAGCAATCATCACCTTCAGCCTCCTGAGTAGCTGGTATTACTATAGGTGCATGCCAGAATGCCCAGCTAATTTTTCTATTTTTAGTAGAGATGGGGGTCTCACTCTTGCTCAGGCTGGTCTCAAACTTCTGAGCTCAAGCAATCCTCCTGCCTCGCCCTCCCAGAGTGCTAGGATTATAGGCGTGAGCCACCTCGCCCGGCCTATCTAGCAGTTTTGATTACATATATTAATCATAATGGCAACATTTAGAAAAACTTAGGAAGTTAAGGTAACTTTGAACTGTCATCAGTCCCCAGTTTTTATCAGCACACCTAAATATAGTTTCCTATAATATATAATAAGATGTCGAGGTATATAAACTTAACAATTAGTGTTTTAGTATTTTACCTTACAAAGGACTCAGACATTTATGATTATCCTCTTTAACTTAATATAACATGACCTTAAGATTTTAAGTTATTGGAAAGAATTTTGAAACCACAACATATCTTCCATCCCTAAGGTCTTTCCTGGTCCTCCTAGGTCTCACACAGCCATGTGACATCAAAAAGCGCTATAAAGGACAGGGCCTATGTGTGTCCTCAATTCATTTACCAGGTGCAGAGTTCAAGATGGAAAACAGGATGCCTGGAGGATCCAATTCCTCCAGAATAGCCAGGAGGCAAAGCTGGGACAGGGAAGAAGGGGCCATACTGGGCTAGACTGTGCCTCGTAGCTGCTGGTCTAGGCACTGAGGACATGTCCCCAGGACTCACCATGGCCACCTGTCCAGACCCCAGAATCCAGAGGCTCAAAACCAAAAACACAAGCTCACAGTCAAATCCAGCAAGATTTAAAAATACTACAGAAACAGTAGTTTTGTGACCTTAAAACATCTAAATTTTAATAACAGTTTTAAAATTAGTTTTATTTATCGAAGATTACCAAAGTCATGTGAACCAAAAGGCATTTGAGTTCTTTTCTATTTTCCTGATAAAATATTTGATTTAAGCATTTATTTTTTAAGCCAATTAATTAGAGCTCTTTTACATATTTTGGTAGTGAAATATCACATACACATGACATGTATAGACACACAAACATACAGACATAGAGACAGAAGCAGAATTTTTATTTGCCGGCTTAAAAAATATTTATGTATAGTAGTCTGAATATATATAAATATATTCATATTTTTATGTATATAAAAATATATATTCAGACCGTTAATCTTTTAATATCTAATTACCTATTGTATTGCCCTAAGCAATTGTTAGCTAGGCAACAATTTGCCTTTTAAAAAGATTACTCCTAGGTGAAACAAGGGAGAAAATTTGTATTTTGAAAGCATAGAGCTAGAACTTTAGGCCTCAATACTGTACCACCATTTGTTCTTATCCAGGGGAAAAAAAGTTATATGGAAAGTTCCAGTTAAGATAAGAGAGCCAGGAAAAGTACCCTAAACAAAGGCAAGACTTCTCATGTATTTTGATAAGAGTTTCTAGTGACTCAGTCCTCCCACTCAGATACTCTTATAAACAGAAATTTCCATTTTTTCTGATATAAATTTTTTTTATAAAAGTGTTTCAAGATATCCAATTAAGGGCCAGGAGCGGTGGCCCACGCCTACAATCCCAGCACTTTGGAAGGCCGAGGCAGAAGCATCATCCGAGGCCAGGAGTTGGAGACAAATCCAAGCAACAAAGCAAGACCCCGTCTCCACAGGAGGACAGGAAATCGGCTGGGCATGGTGGCACACGCCCACAGTGCCAGCCACCTTGGAGGCGGAGGCAGGGTAATAGGATTCAGTCTGATCCAGACCCAGTACAGCTTCTACTGCAACTGTCAAACCAGTTAGGATTAAGAATTGGCTCAAACCCAGAGAGCTCAAAACACAAATCTGTGGAGCTTCAGAATCTGAGAGAACTTACCCACGAGCCCCAGTAATGGGCACAACCTGGCGGGTACCTTGCTTGTCCACTTGGCGCTCCTAGGGGGTCTCTGGGAGCTCGATTTTGGAACCCACGTCTGACAAATTAAATTTACCAGAGTTTAGCTGAGCAAAGAACAATCCACGAATTGGGCGGCTGAACCAGAACAAGCTCAGCGACGCCAGTGCTGCCATGTGGTTAGAGAAGCTCCGCAGACGGTACAGTGGGCACCGCCGCGAGCAGTCAGCCACCTGTGCTTGGCCGAGACGCAGGGATCAGCAGAGAGGGAGCCCAGGGAGCAATGAAAGTCGATGGCGCCAACTCCAGCTGGGACAGACAGCTGACATTTTTGCCTTTGAACGTTTTAACTGAAGTACCCTTCTAAGTGGAACCAATCAGCCTTAACCCAGGTTATAACTTAATCAAGGAAGCAAGAGGCGTCTCCAAAGAGGGGGAAAAAAGGTTTTTATGAGATCAAAAAAAATCACAAAAACAGCTCAAAGAAAGGAAAGTCTCACTAGGGTCAGCAAATGGCAAAAAGTTACACAAATACCAAACCAGAACAAGTTCATTCCCTGCCCAAGAATTGGACCTAGGGTGTCAAGGTGAAAGCACCGAACCTTAATTTACTATTAGCTGCAAGGTAAACTGGCTTCTGCCGCTCTTCCCACATGGGCAGCATTCAAAGGACTTTTATTTTTGTTTCAGATCGGATATTTGCTCTTCAATTTTGTCAAGAGAATTTTTAAGGCTAGCCACAAAATTGTTACATGTTCTTTTAGTTCTGATCTTTTCATAAATACAAATAAGACAATTATTTAGAATAAGAGATCTCTAAAATATTTTTTTAATTGAGGACCCTTTAAAGGATACATTTTGGCCATTATTTTTAATAAAGTACTTATTTTAAAGTGGCTATCAAAGCAAAAGTTCAAGAGTATTCTTCTAGACAGACTCCCTATTCCCCATCCAATTGGGGAGCAGTCTCCCCAAGACAAGACTCTTTCTGTAATACAGGAAGAGCCAACCAAGACTCATGAAGGAGCCAAAATGCCTCCTGAGAGGTCAAACAATCCGGAGAAGGAAGGGCAGTGCTGTTCACGCTTTGAATACTCACCAGGACAGGATGTCTTCAAGTTCCAGAAACCGTTTCTCTACTGTAAACAGGTCCGAGCACCGTGAGTCGACAACATCCCCCAGGTAGGGACAGATCCAGAGATGGCGCTCCTCCAAGGGGCCCGACAGCTGCTAAAGCAAGTCTCTAAGTCGGCTCTGCCAGTGAGAGGCTGCCAAACCACAGCATGTGCCATTCGGGTGATCCCAAATGAGCCCCCAAATAGCTGCTGCCCAACCAGGTTCATTTGCCCGCTGCCCAAGAGGAAGCCAATACACTGAGACAACAGGGTTCCTGTAGGGAGAGTTTTTAACTCCACATAGCACTAAGCAGGGAGATGGGAGAAATTTCTCAAATCCACTTCCCTCAGAATTTGGGGGACAGGGATTTTGAAGACAGTTTGGCGTAAGCAATTGAGTCTGCTAATTGGCTGGGTTCCGGGTGGAACCACAGGGTTGTAGAAATTGTCTTCTTTGCTGACCAGGTTCTTGGGTGGGGTCACAAGACCAGTTGAGTCAGTTCTTTGGTGTGGGCCACTGGTCTGGGGGGGTCAGCCTTCCACTGGGATGCGGGACCTGGAAGGTATCTCAGAAACTACCCCCAGGTTTCAAAAGGGTGATGTTATCTATGGAGAAAGCTAAGAATCTTTATGGCCACCAGCTGTGTGGCTCCAGAATGGCAATTATGGAGAAGCAAACAGGGGGGCAGTGGCCAGTTATGTTATTGTCAGTATTTTTAGCCAGGCCTGTGCCTTATTTTTAGCCAGGCCCTTACCACAGCTCTCGCCTTGCACCCCTTTATCAATCTGCAAAGGCAGTTTCATAACGAGTTTTGATTTCTCAGGGATTCTTCAAGCCTGATCTCCGTTTTTATTTACTTTAACAATTCCTCTCTTTTTGTCCTCCTCCCAGCAAGCTGACAGTGTTAACCAAACAGTATAATGTCACTCTCAGTTACCACTATTGATGTGCTCACTGGAACAAAAAGTCCTTATCAACAGTTGCTTTGGGATTTAAGGTCACACAGTCATCATTACCCGAAATTAGATATTTACCATAGGATTGAGTGGACAGGTTGTTGAGTTCTCCAAATTATCTAATCCCAATGGCGATCATTTCAGGAGTGATTGGTGTTGGAAAGCATTTAAAACTCTTGAGGAGGTACAACCACTACAGGGAGGTGAATACAATGACTAAGGAGAATCAGTAATAGCCAAGGACTTAAAATAAATCCCTGAAGCAGAGATCTCCAAGAGCCAAGATTTAACCAGCTAAATAAATCAAACAACGAGGCAACACCTATCTGATGACTTATATTTATTTCTTAATGTAACAGAAGGAATGGCCTGGAAAAAAATAATGGCAGAAGACGTTTTCTGTCTCTTTAAAACTTCCTCCACTCTTTTTGGGAAGTGAGGCAGGGGAATGTCTTTTGTTCTTTATGTTACAGGTGATAGCTCAGCTAAACTGTGGCTCCATCCCAGGCCCAGCACCTGGCTGACAGGGCTGGGTGGGCCTCCCAGGTGGGCAGAGGGCATAGGCTTTGTCTTCAGCAGAGACAGGATAATTAGAATCATTAGCTGTAGTTAAATGACAAGAGCCTAGAACTGAGGACCGTCCCTTTAAAAGCTCTGTATTTCTGCTTATATGCAGGAATTTGGATTTTGAGGCTATAGTCTACCATTTTCCACCTTTGCCAACAAAGTAATAAACTCCTCTTTCCTTCTCCTCAAACCAGTTGTTCTGGTTCTTCTAATGCAGCCTCAAGGACAAATGCTGAGCTTTCAGTAACATTAAGAGCTTTTAAATTGGGGGCAACAATTCCTAATTTATTAACATAGAAACTTTTTACTAGTAAGAGCACAAGCCCCTCCTTCTTAGGCTGTGAAGGTATCAAGAACTTCTATTTTGGAAGTTAGCCTCTGGAAGCTAAGTTGTTCACTTCAGATTGCATTGCTTGAAGGGAATTCAAGCTATCATTCTATGAAAACAAAAGAAAAACAAAGTTTCATATTTGGAGTAAATGGTGATCTTAGTTCTTGAGTCAGGACAGCTAGTCGAGATGTCTAGATTTGAGTTTGAAGCATCTTTAGATGGTGGAATGAGGTTGACAGTTGCAATATGATGGATTTTCCCGGACTGAAGTTTGAATGTCTCTGATTATGCCATCAGGTGTTCTGGTGAATTCTCCCAGGGACCCGTACGGCAGCAGACATGAAGGTTGTCCATACGTGGTCTGTTGTAGAAATGTCTATGAAGTTTAAAGTCATCCAGTTTCAGGTGGCTAGGCTTGGGGAAAGGGAAGTTTCAGTTTTTTTGTGAAACTAGAATAATTCAGGATTCAATTTGGTTTATGGATAGATAATTAAACCTCAAAGAAGTGAATAGGACTAGAATATGACAATGGGTGCCCTATATTGTTCTATTAAAATGCAAACATTTTTATAGTCACTCTAATTTTTATAAAAAATAATTACAGTAACATGGTTTTTTTTTTTTTTTTACAAAATAAGCCTAGTTAAACTTGACCTAATTATTTACATAACTGTAACAAGAATAGTATAATAATTCTACCTATTTTTAAAAATACACTATTTTAGTCAGACCTTTGGTAATATTCAAGGGACTTTGTTGACTTTGTATCAGTCAACTTTAGTTTTTAAAAACTATCTGGTGATGAGAAACCTCATTTTAGACATTTAAAAACCTTTATACATTATGAAGCAAAGCCCAAGACTTGCCCAATTATGTCCTGTTACAAGGAGAAGAGATTCTTATTGAACCTATGCACATGCCCGTATTGCCACACACACAAAAATTTAATATCAGTTCTCAAATTCTGGAGCAATCACATAGGAAGAAAAAGATAAATGTTACAGACAGCTTCGGAGAAAAGAGGAATTAATTAAATCTAGAAAATAAGACATTGAAGAATAAGTAATGTTTCAAACAAGAAGTGATAGAAATTATAATTATCTTATACAGTTAATTTAGTCCCTTATAATTAGTTTTGGCTTTGTTTGATATTGGGTTAACAGTTTTATGAACCCATCAGTTTTTCATTACAGTTCTAGAAATTCTTACCAGCCTGATAGGATTTTAAAGTTAGAATAAACCTGTACTTGTCAGAGTATTTTTAATGAATCTCAACTGACAAAGAAATTTAGTTGTTTTGGGGACATGCAATATTTTAAGATAATACTTAGAATTATAATAGATAACATAACACTAGGGCATATCAGATTTTTAGGAATTTTATACAATTTCTAGAACACTCACCCATAACAAATACAAGTTAAAGAAGGCTGAGTATCACTTATTACTTGACAATGCCTCCCATGCACTTTAACATGATATAAGCCTAATTAGTTTAACGTCTCTCTTTTTATAAAGAGAGAAAAATTCTTTTGAGATATTCTAGGAACCCTTTTGGGAAACTCTCAAAGTTAATTCAAGGTCAAAAAGACTTAATTCTGAATTTGACTTTGGGAAGCTGTTAAAATGTCAAAAGGTTTAAGACACTTGATTAAATAGGGTCACAGGCCACTGAAACAATACCAAAATGAGAAAAGATTTTACAGGCATACATAAAGTTACATAGTTTTGTGTTTTATTTTTAAAAAATATCTTTTTCTTTTTTTTCTTTTTTTTTTTTTTTTTTGAGACAGTGTCTCACTCTGTATCCAGGCTGAAGTCTGGAGTGCAGTGGCATGATCACAGCTCACTGCAGCCTCACACTCGTGGGCTCAAGCGATCTTCCTGCCTCAACCTCCTGAGTAGGTGGAATGACAGACATATACCACCACACCTGGCTAATTTTTTGTAGAGACAAGGTCTTGATATGTTGCCCAGGCTGGTCTCCCAAAATCCTGGCCTCAAGCAATCCTCTTGCCTTGGCCTCCCAAAATGCTGGGATTGAAACCTCCCTTTATAAAATTAATAAAGGGCCACAAAGTGGGAACTATAAAGGTATAGGCATAGTGTATATATGTGTGTGTATATCTATCTATCTATCTATCTATAAAATCAGCCATTGTCGACTAGTTTGCCTTCCTATAATTGCTACTCAGGAGACACATAGCTGATGGTCATGATGATTCTTAACTTTCTTAATTACTCCCATAGCTAACATCACCATTGTGAAACCTAAGGCTGGTTTTTGAGATATCTTCTAGGTCCTATATTCTAGTGGATCTGCTGACCCACCCAGACAACTGGCCATACCAAGGAACTGACTCAACTGGTTTTGCGACCCCTCGCCAGGAACTGACTCAGCACAAGAAGACAATTTCTACACCCCTATGGTTCCATCTGGAACCCAGCCAATTAGCAAACCAAATTTCCTATCCTTTTGCCTGCCAAACTATCTTTAAAAACCCTTTCTTCCAAATTCTCAGGGAGATGAATTTGAGAAATTCTTCCCATCTCATTGCGTAGTTCCTGTGATATCAAAATCTTTCTGCACTGTAACCCCTGCTGTCTCTGTGTATTGGCTTCCTCTTGAGCAGTAGGTGATGAACCTGTTTGGGCTGTAACAGGATTACAGGTATGAGCCACCACCCCCAGCCAAAAACTTAGCTGTTTTAATGTTGAAAAAACTCACTTTTCTTAAATAATCTAAGGCCTACTAAAAGATAACACTTGTCATAATAAATTATCCTGATAAAACACAAAAAAATTTTTAAGGCTAATTACTTAAAAAATAAAACAAACTTTAATAATCAAGGGCAGACCAATTCTCCAAGAAAATTTGTTCTTTTAACAAAGAACCCAATTCCAGCTCTGTATAAGTACATTACTAAGGGTAATGTACTTTTTTTATAAAAATAAAAACACCTTATAAATAAAATGTATCTATTAGTAGTTTGAACACACCTAAAATTCAGTTTTTGCAAACCTTCTACAACTTTCTATATCCATTTAGTTTTTGTCTTACATATTTTCTTCATTTTTCTTCTAAAACAATCAATCACCTTGCTTTAAGGCAAAATTATTCCCTTTTTCCCTTAATGAAAACATATTCCTGTTATACTTTTCCAATCCTACTCAAACTATTCCAAAAAGTTTGGAAGAGGGAATAATTTCAAACTCATTCTATGAGGCCAGTATTACCCTGATAGCAAGACCAGACAAAAACACAGCAAAAATAAATAAATAAATAAAACCACAGACCAATATCCCTCATGAACATAGATGCAAAAACCCTCAACAAAATACTAGCAAACCAAATCCAACAACACATTAAAAAGGTCATTCATTATGATCTAGTGGGATTCATCCTAAGTATGCAAGGATGGTTCAAAATATGCAAATCAATTAATAGACTGATCATTTCAATTGATGCCAAAAAAGCATTTGATAAAATTCAACATGGCTTCAAAATAAAACTCTCAAAAACCTGGGCATAGAAGGAACATATCTCAACACAATAAAAACCATATATGACAAACACACAGCTAGTATCATATTGAACAGGGAAAAGCTGAACACCTTTCTTCTAAGAACTGGAACAAGACAAGGATGTCCACTTTCACCACTGTTATTCAACATAGTACTAGAAGTCTTAGCCAGAACAATCAGGCAAGAGAAAGAAATAAAGGACATTCATATTTGAAAGAAAGAAGTCAAATTATCCTTCTTTGCAGATGATATGATTTTATATTTAGAAAAACCTAAAGACTCCACCAAAAAGCTATTAGAACTGATAAATTCATTAAACTTGCAGGGTACAAAATCAATGTACAAAAGTCAGTAATTTATATATGCCAACAGTGAACAATCTGAAAAAGAAAACAAGAAAGTAATCCATTTACAGTAGCTACAAATAAAATAAAATACTTAGGAATAAATTTAACAAAAGAACTGAAATATCTCTACAATAAAAAGTATAAAACATTGATGAAAGTAATTGAAGAGGACACAAAAAGTGGAAAGATATTCCATGTTTATGGATTGGAAGAATTAATATTGTTAAAATGTCTATACTACCCAAAGCAACCTAAAGATTCAATGCAATCCATATCAAAATACCAATGACATTCTTCATACACAAAAATACAAAAAAAAAAAAAAAACCTCTAAAATTTGTATGGAATGATAAAAGACTCACAATAGCCAAAGCCATCCTGAGGGGGGAAAAAAGAAAAGAAAAACAGGAGGAATCACTTTACCTGACTTCAAATTATACTACAAAACTACAGTAACCAAATCAACATGGTACTGACATAAAAATAGACACATAGACCATTGGAACAGAATAGAGTACCCAGAAATAAATTCATGCATTTACATCCAACTCATTTTCAGTACAGTTGCCAAGTATATACATTGGGAAAAGAACAGTCTCTTCAATAAGTGGTGCTAGGAAAACTGAATATCCATATGTAGAAGACTGAAATTAGATTCCTATCTCTTGCTATAAACAAAAATCAAATCAAAATGAATTAAAGACTCAAATCTAAGACCTGCAACTGTGCCTTCTAGAACATATTGGGGAATCACTCCAGTACATTGGTCTGAGCAATGATTTCTTAAGTAAGACCTCAAAAGCTCAGGCAACCAAAGCAGAAATAGATAAATGGAATCACATCAAGCTAAAAAGCTTCTTCACAGCAATGGAAACAATTAACAAAGTGAAGATACAACCTGTAGAATGGGAGAAAATATTTCCAAATGAACCATCTGACAAGAGATTAATAAGCAGAATATATAAGGAACTTAAACAACTCAATAGGAAAAAAATAAACCAACTGATCTTAAAAATGGGAAAAAATCTTAGACATTTCTCAAAAGAAAACATGCAAATAGCCAACAGGTATATAAGAAAATGCTCAATATCACTAATGATCAGAAAAATGCAAATCAAAACTATGATGAGATATCGTCTCACCCCAATTAAATGGCTTGTATCCAAAAGACAGGCAATAACAGATGCTGGTGAGAATGTGGAAAAAAGGAACCCTTGTACATTGTCAGTGGGAATGTGAATTAGTACAGCCACTATGGAAAACTCTACGGAGGTTCCTCACAAAACTAAAAATAGAATTACCATATGATCGAGCAATCCCACTGCTAGGTACATATCCAAAAGAAAGCAACCAGTATATTGAAGAGATATCTGCACTCCCAGGCTTATCGTAGCGCTACTCACAGTAGCCAAAATATGGAATCAATCTACGTGTCCATTATCAGATGAATGGATAAAGAAAATGTGGTATGTATACATAATGGAATATTATTCCACCATAAAAACGAATGAAATCCTGTCCTTTGCAACAACATGGATGGTTATGATGTTAAGTGAAATAAGCCAAGCAAAGAAAGACAAATATCATGTGTTTCTTCTCTTGGCTGATTGCTCTGGCCAGGACTTCCCGTATTATGCTGAATAATAGTGGAGAAATTGGTTATCCTTTTCTTGGGCATCCAAATTGAAAAAGAAGAAGTCAAATTAGCCTTGTTTGCAAATGAAATGATCTTATACCTAGGAAAACCTAAAAAAAATCACCACCAAAACATTGTCAGAACTGATAAACCAATTCAGTAAAGTTGCACAATACAAAATCAATGTACAAAAATCAGTAGCATTTATATATGCTAACAGTGAACAACTTGAAAAAGAAATCAGGAAAGCATTTATAATAGCTGCAAAAAATATAAAATATCTAGGAATCAATCTAACCAAAGAAGTGAAAGCTCTGTACAAGAAAAACTGTAAAACTCTGATGAAAGAAATAGGAGAGGATGCACACAAATGAAAAGATAGTCAATGTTCATGGATTGAAGAAATTCATATTGTTAAAATGACAATACTACCCAAAGTAATTTACAGATTCAATGAAATCCCTATCAAAATACCAATGACATTCTTCATAAAGAATAGGAAAAAAATCCTAAAATTTATATGAAACCAGAAAAGACCCCTAATAGCTAAAACAATACTGAGAAAAAAGGAACAAAACTGGGAGAATCACTTTACCTGACTTCAAAATTTATTACAAAACTATAGTAACCAAAACAGCATGGTACTGGCATAAAAACAGACCTATGGACCAATGGAACAGAATAGAGAACACAGATATAAATCCATGCATTTACAACCCACTCACCTTCAACAAAGGGAAAAGGACAGTCTTTTCACTAAATAGTGCTGGGAAAACTGGATATCTATATGCAACAGAGTGAAACTAGACCCCTATCTCTCACCACACACAAAAATAAAATCAAAATAGATTAAAGACTTGAATCTAACACCTGAAACTATAAAACTACTAGAGTAAAACATTAGAGAAACATTCCAGGACATTGGTCGGGACAAAGACTTCTTGTGTGAGACCTCAAAAGCACAGGCAAACAAATCAAAAATAGACAATTGGGATCACATCAAGCTAAAAAGTTCTTCACAGCAAAGGAAACAATAAAAGTAAATAGACAATTCACAGAATGTGAGAAAATATTTGCAAACTATCCACCTGACAAAGGGTTAATAACCAGGAAACAACTCAATAGCAAAAAACCAAATAATTTGATTTAAAATATAGGCAAAAGATCTGAACAGACATTTCTCAGAAAAAGACATACAAATGACAACAGGTATAGGAGAAAATGCCCAGTATCACCAGTCATCAGAGAAATGCAAATCATCAGAGAAATGCAAATCAAAACCACAATGCAATATCATCTCACCCAGTTAAATCGGCTTGTATCAAAAAGACAGGCAGTAACAGATGCTGGTGGAGATGCAGAGCAAGGGAAACTTTCATGCACTGTTGGTGGGAATGTAAACTAGTACAGCCACTATGGAGAATGGTATGGAAGTTCCTCAAAAACTAAAAATAGAATTTCCATAGTATCCAGCAACCCCACTGCTGAGAATATAATCAAAAGAAAGGAAATTAGTGTTCATGCCTGTAATCCTGGCCAAGGTGGGAGGATCCCTTGAGGCCACAAGTTCTAGACCAGCTTGGCCAGCATAATGAGACTTAATCTCTAAAAAACATTTAAAAATTAGCCTGGCATGGTGATGGATGGTTGTATCCCTAGCTACTCAGGAGACTGAGATGGGAGGATCTCTTGAACCCAGGAGTTTGAGGTTACTGTGAGCTTGTATGGTAACCACTGCACTCCAGCCTGGTTGAGTGAGACCCTGTCTCTAAATAAATACATGAAAATTTTTAAAAAGAAAAGAAATCAATATACCAAAGACATATCTGCACTCCCATGGTTATCGCAGCACTATTCACAATAGCCCAAGCATGGAATCAACCTAAGTGCCCATTAACGGATGCCTGGATAAAGCCAATGTGTTGTATACACACAACAGAATATTATTCAGTCATAAAAAAGAATGAAATCCTGTCATTTACAGCAGCAACACGGGTGGAACGGGAGACCATTATGTTAAGTGAACAGAAAGACGAATAATGCATGTTCCCCCAGTATGCAGGAGCTGTAAAAAGTGGATCTCATGAAAATAGAGAGCAGACTGGTGGTTATTAGAGGCTAGGAAGGAGTGTGGGAGGGGGAGAGAAAGTGGAAAAAAAGAATATAAATATATTTGTTACCACTGAGCTATAAACTTACAAATGGTAAAGATGATAAGTTATACATGTATATTTTACCTCAATAAAGATTTTCTTTTAAATCACATGTTCTCACTTACATGTGAAAGCTAAAAAAAAAAATGTGCTTATGGAGATAGCAGAGAGACAGTCTCCAGAGGATGGGAAGGGGAGTGGGGAGGGCAGAAAAGGGGTGGTTAATGGGCACAGCAGCACAGTTAGACAGGATGAATACCGTCTAGCATTCAGCAGCACAATTGGGTGACTATAGTTAACAATGATTTATTGTGTATTTAAAATAGCTAAAAGAGTAGAATTGGAATGTTCCTAACACAAAGAAACAGTAAGTGTTTGAGCTGACGGAGACCCTAATTATCCTGGTTTGCTCATTACACATTATATTCCTGATTCAAAACATCACATGTACCCCATAAATATATATAACTATGTGCCCATAATCATTAAAAATAAAAATGTTATAACAACACATACTACTTTCTTTGAACATTTTTATACAGTTGTGTCCTCTCATCCTTATTAGTTCTGGTAGTTTTAATTACACATATTAATTAAAATTCTTAACACTTGGTAACCTTGATATCTAGTAAAAATGAAGTAGAAAATGATTTCATAGTTTTTAAATAGCATATGTTTTCTCATAGCACAGGGCATGCTTGTGAGAGTCTAGTTTCTCTTTAATAAGAAGCCAAAAATACATAAGTTTAACCTTATGTTCAGGAATTAATGTTTTAGTAGTCTGTCTTATTTGGAAATGATCTAGATGGCTAATGAGTATCTATAATTTAACTTAGTATAGTTTTAAGGTTTGAAGTTATCAAAAAGATTTTGGAAATCATTTTTAGACAGACATAACATTAAACAAAACGAGCTGGCATCTCAAGTCGTTCTTATTGTTGACAAATTTTGTAACAGAGATAACATGACCTTAATTGACTAGTAAGGCAAGGTGGAATATCCATTTTTTACTAAATCATCGATATTCTCATTTATTAAAGATTAAAGTCATATGAACTTGAAAATCATTTGGGTTAATTCCTTTCTCTTCTGAAGAAATATTTAATTTATTCAAGTACTTATTGTTCTTTAGGCCAATTAAATAGAGCTCTTTTAATGTTATTTCTAACAATAACATCCAGAAATGTCATTTCTAACAATACCATCTACATATAATGCCATTATATCTAGAATAATATTAAATATGAAAAACATACAGATATATAGACATCCATAAAGGTACAGACAGACACAGATTCACGGATTCTGCTCTGAAATTTGAGCTATGTGTCAGGAATAATAATAAAACTCGCTAGCTGAATTCAAATTGTTTCTCTGGCGGTTAAGTTACCTGTTCAGATAACTAAAGCCTTTTATTAATATTTGTGAAAAGGACTTTAAAGATTTTTTTAACTGCTAGTTTATTTCTGAAAAGTTTCTTTTCATTTTTTCCTTCTGATGAATCATTTCTCTTAACCCTGCATTTTAAAGACCTAGACATCTCAAAGGCAGAGAGAAAGGATGTTAAGTTTTCTTCAAGAAGGAGTTTCGGAGTATATTCGGAGTCAATCTCACTGAGACTGTGGGCTACACTTTGGGTGAGGGACTGAGGAGACAGCTGGTCTATTTCCAATTAGTCTTTATCTTTTTTAGCCTTAGATGGGTGCTTTTATAATAGCCCGGAGTTGTGTGTAAGATCAAGACTTAAATTTAGTTGCTGCAGATACTCCCAGCTCATTTGAGGATCTAATTTTTAAAGAAAGTTGGTGTTGAGGAGATTTAGATGAAAAGAGGCAAGAGATCAAAGAGGTTGGTAGATTCGGTGTGATTTTTTATTAGTGTGCTGTAGAGATTTCTTTAGAGAGGCTATTTTCTGAGTCATTCTGCCTTTTGGGAACCGCTGTATATCAATCAAAAAAGGTATCTCATAGTTCCTGAGGCATGCTAGTTCATTCTTTTTTTTTCTAACGTACCCTATAGATGAATCATTTCATCTAAAATAAAATTTCCCCAACGTGGCCATTATAAGTCTAAGTTATCCTTCTGAGATGCACCCATTTCTCCAGGAAAGCATAGATTAGATGTCCATAGTTTCAGAATATAAAATTAGCTAGAGTTCCAGATGGAGGAGTCCCAGACTCCTTAGATTCTGATGAACCCACAATACCCTGTTTTTCTAAAAGTTTACTTACCTGAGGCCTCCAACTGGATGCAGTCCAGTTCCCATCAAACACCCAGTTTGACCTCTGGATTCCAATCGAGATTCCGGCCTATCTCAGAAGCCAATGAGCTATACTGGACCTAATCCAGTCCCTGTCAGGTCCAGCCGTCAAGCCTGATCTTTGAAATGAAAATTGTTCAAATAAAGTCAGAGAGCTCAGGATGCAAGTCGCAGAGCTTGACACCTGAGCGGGACTTACCCTACGACCACCAAATGTAGCGAGAAAGCAGTGAACACAATAGTCCCGGTGCTACCTGCGCCTGGTTACTGGTTGCTCCTGGCACTGTTGGCGGGGGGGGGCTTCCTCAGATCCCACTTCTGACACCAAACTGTTAAAAAGGTAAACTGAGGCACAATAAATTATTTTATAAGTCTACTTGAACAAGCAATGGTTTATACATTGGGTAGCTCCAAGTCAGAAGAGGTTCGGGAGCTCCACTGAGGGAACACAAAGGAGGGGCTTTTATAGGATGGACACAGAAGCAAAGCAAATATTTGATTGGTTGCAGTTACACAGTTGCCTTATTTGGTCCATCCCATTGGAAAGTCCCTGGTTATATAATTATAAATTTGTTGGTTATTTCTGATTGGTTGAGCATAAATTCCGCTTTTCTTTAATAAAGGCATTTTTTAAGAAATAGTTCAAGTTAAGTTTTGCTTGTGTTTGCAGACCAAGCAAGGTTCAGGTCACTTACGAGATGTAACTGGTTTTGTCTGCTCAGAAGCTCCTCAAGCCAGGTCTCTGTTTTAACTTAAACACATCATACTCCATAAATATATAATACAATTATCAAATTTCAATTTTAAAAAAGAGAAATAGGCCTGAAAATGGGGAAACACAGCCCATATTAACCGAGCATATTGCTGGATGTTGCGGGGAGGAAGGGGACAGAGAAGGGAAGATTCTAGAATGATTTAATTCTTGAATGCATCCCGTTTTCCTTATCCGCAGTTTCTACTTTGTCTGCAGTGACCACTTGGCACTTGGTTCTGTTTTACAGCGGAGAATAACCGCCAAGTCCAGCTTTGCAGAGTCCTCCAGCCACGCCCACTAAAATGCACACAGCTGAGTGAGAGGCCAAGGGAAGGTAAGACCACAGGGCAGAAGCCCCTCACCCCATTTACTGTGTGACCCTTGGGCAAGAACCTTCACCTCTCAGTGAATGTCATTTTCACCTGAGCTAAGGAAGGGGAGAAATGCCCACACCCTGCTCCTCTGACATCATGTCAGAGCACTCTCCACCGTAAAACTCCAGAAACGCCTGAGCAGGGCAAGGCTCCAAGCCCTGCCAGGCCCTGCCAGGCCCAGGCCTCCGAGTGTCTGCCTGCCAAGGCCGTGGGCCTGTCCTCAAGCCTGGCCCTGCTGGCCCAGTGGATTGTGTATGTGGCTTCCTCCCCAAAGGTAACGGCCTGCTGGCCACAGTAGCTGTGAGCTTGCCAGGCTCCGGTCAGCTCTGGGCCGTAAACACTTCCTACTAGCAGGAAGGGAGAGAGGCTCTTCTCTCCGGGGTCCCCTGGTCTCTGTTTCCCTTTCCACTCCAAGTGGCCATTGAGGAATCTGGCTGCAGAGGGTGGGAGTTCCAAGGCTGGCAGGACACGCCGTCCAGCGAGCCCTGGCTCTCCGGCACCGTACACAGGCCTTGCTTCACTGTGGGGTAACGCCATAGTAGTTATTTCCAGTATTTTGCAAGAATGTGATGTTTTACCCCTGGCAATTTGCTTGTTGTTTTTAACGGGTGCCAAACAAGTCTCCAGAGGCCACAGTCCTGGAGACATGCAGGGTGTCCAGGGCTGAGCCACCCACCATCGGGGCTGGGCCTGTGATCAGGACTTAGTGTCCACACTGCCTCCTGAGTATTGCTCGAGGGCCAAAGCCATGTGCAATGGTGCTACCCTGCCCAGCCAAGACTTCCACTCTGTCCCCCAGCCAGGTCCAGGCTGTGTGGCCACTGCTACCATCTCTGAACCAGGGGGCCTAATTCTACGGAACTGGACTAGGTTTGCAGAGGCAAACGCAAAGAAAGGACCCCTAGCCTTGGGGCTCCCTGATACCTCCCTGCTGAACAAGGAGGGCCCACGAGGCTTAAGCATCACCTGTCTCTCCCCTGGGCACTCTTCTCAGCAGTCGTTCCAGATGCCCTAAGGGGCCAAACAGGGAGCCAGGAAGCTGCTCTAGTTTCTCTTCTAATGCCCCCAGTCCCCACTCTGGGTTGATTCTTCCTCTTATGTTGACATCTCATGAATCCACCTGCTTTTCTCCGTCCCCTGGATCACATGACCTCCATCTCACTGGGTCCAGGACAGAAGCACCTGCCTGGACTCTCCACTGCCCACTTGCCCATCCTGACCACACCCCAACACACACTCACACCCCAACAGCATCCAGAGTGAACGCCGGGGCAGGAGAGCCAGAGCACATCACTGTCCTCTTTGGTTCCCAGGAACTCGTGACCCCCGCCCACCGCTCCTGCCCCCTCTGCCATGAGCACAATTCTCCTCTCCCAGCATGCTCCTGCTGGCCTCACAGGCCTCCAGGGTCTGTCATTCCAGAACCCCAGGCCCGGGAAGCTTGCCGACCCAGCTGACTCAACTTCTTGGCATGGTCACCTGAGTGGTCAGACGAGTGCCAGGCCCCTGAAATCCTCCTCGGCAACTGCTATGAATCCACCAGTCCAGGAACTGACCACATCCATTCCATTCTGATTCACTGGCCCTACAAACACACATCATTTTGTATACCATAGACAATGAGTTTATCTCAAACAGAGAGCTTGAACACAACATCTTAACTCTATAGTGGCAGGTCAACGATTTGAGCTCTGAATTCTCCTTGATATCATTTGCCCTTCACTAAAAACTTGTGCACAAGAATTGGCCATCCTAGCAAACTTGGCGTGCCTTTGAACCTTCCCATTTCTATAAATACTTGTAAGTAGAGGCACCATTAACCAACTGGAGTGGTCAAAGATGTCATTTTCCTTGCCTTTCCTCTTTTTTTTAAGGATTTATTTCCCATTTTTCTTTGAAAGTTCATTTATCTATAAACAAGACAGTTCAGTTTCCTCTTTCGCAAAAGCACAGAAAGGCCGGTTGAGATTAATTTGGGGAGCAAGAGGCGATGGAGAAGACCCTTTAGAATGCACCTCCAAATCAAAATTAGGATCTGAACAACAAATTCCTGTGAACCAACAGTTTAGACATAGGTTCATAGTTGACCACTCCGAAATTTCTCCCAAGGAACTTTCAGATGGAACAGAAACGGAGCCTGCCACGTTAGGACAAAACCCACAAACTTCAGACATAAACAACACAGGGAGTTCCCAGCACAAGCATTCTGAAATGCTACGGCCTGTCAATCAAATGGGAATTCTCATTTAACCAATAGCCGTCTCTCCTCACACTCCAGCGTGTACATTGGATTACAATAAAGCCATTCTCTTTAGACATAGGTTTGCAGCTGTAAGTTGGCCATTCAACCAAAATTTTTCCCAGGGCACTTTTATATGGAACTTCCTTATGTTGCAACAAAACTTTACAAACAAACAAACACAATACAAGGTATCCCCAACACAGAATGCCGCTGCCGACCAAAAGGAAACCGCAAAATGAGAATCAAATTCTCAGTCAAGAATCTGCGTCTCCTAATCCAGAAGGGGACAAACTGTGAACCAAATTATCTCAGACGAAAGAACCAGCATCTCTTAACCTTCCCCAATCCCCCCAACCCCCAACCCTAGTTCCCTGGGAACCTCAAATGAGCTTAGTCCACACCAGGCTCCCTAGCTCCACTCAACCCCTTGACTTCTGACCCCCAATCAACAGCTCAAAACAAACCCAGGAGGCAGGTGTGAGGCCCCCACCCACCCGGGAGCAAACAGGGTCTCAGTGTCCCAGGGAACTTCACTTACAAATGACACTTCCCAAATCTATTTCCTTCTCAACTCGGTTCAGGTTGTGGGGAGCTGGCCTAATGCGGGGAGGAAGAGATGGGGGGTCCCCGGAGCTAAAACACCCTCCGGCAGCGGTGGGGACTGTCCTGCATTCTCTCACCTCAGAAAGAAGCCACTTCTCCCAGTGAAGACCCATGGTTCGTCCTGGGGACGCTCCCTGCTTCCTCCAGCATCTCAGGGTGCCCATGAGCCCACCCAGGGACGCCAAATTCTGTTACCAAAAGTTTGGCACTGGTCCCAGTGGCCACATCAGAAAAGCAAGGACAAGTGATCTGAGGAGAAGGAAAAAGGAGTTTATTAATTTGCCAGCACATGAGGAGTTTGGCAGACTCCCATCTCAAAGTGCCAACGTCCTTGACAGTCACCGTTTGCCAGGTGGGGGAGTAAAGAGACAGTCCTCGGCTTGCCCACTCTGGGCTTGTCTGGAGCACTTCAGACGAGGCCTGGAGCGCACCTGGGCTACTGAGGTGCCCTCTCTCCCGTTCTCTGCCGGCAGGGACAGCCCCTGGCTGCGGCTGGCCATCTCTCTCAAGGGAGGGTCTGGGCTGGGCCCATCTCCTAGTGTTCTCTTCTGCTCTCAGGAAGGACAGGGTGAGCACTGGGACAGTGGGCCCTGCCCACCTGGGAACCCAAAGGCCCAGCACCTGGGCCAACTGTGCGGCAGAGCTGAGACCGTGGCCTTTTGTCCTCACTTTGCATTTGTGGAAACTGAGTTTCAGAAGCACCTTCCCTCGGGATGCAGAGCTGGTGGTGGAGCTGGGCAGGGGAGGAGGGGTCTTCCCGGAGACATTCAGGGCCTGTGGGCTAGCAGGTGGCCTTGGGGGCTCTTAGGGACAGCCATCCATCCCAGGCGCCCTGCGCCAAGCACCGCTAAGCTGCCGTCTCTGACCTGCCTGCATTCCACAGCGTCTTCGTGGAAGTGCTGGCTGCAGAAGCCCTGGCCCAGGAGGTCTGAATTTCGCAACCACTCCTCCCGTCCCTGGGTTCGGCTCTCGGCTCCCATTCCCTCCCGCTGGCTTCCTGAAGAGGCGGGGCTGGAGCTTTGGAAGCAGTGGAAGGTCCTCTAGAAAGACATGAGGGAGGAAGAGGAGGCCCCCAGGGGAGAGGGGCCTCGGGGAGCACCTGTCCCTTCATAGCTGGGCTGTGTGTTCTCAAAGGTGCGAGAGAAGTCCAGCAACTCAGAGCTGGGCGCTTCTAGAACGGGGGTCTAAACCAGGCCCTGTGGGCTCTGGAAATCATGGGGCCAACGGAGTGGGGGTGTCTGCACGAGCACAGGGGTGAGCTCTCAGACTCGGGAAGACCCACTGTGCGCATCTTTCATTTGTCACCTGGACACTGGAAACCCAGAGAGGCCGAGGGCCTGCCCAGGGTCACCAGGAAACTCCTGGAGGAACCAGGCAGAGACCCGGGTCCTCTGCTCTCCACGCAGGGGCTCTCCACAGGGGGCGGGGCTCTGCCTGGGAGCAGCTCCTCACCGCCCCCCCAGGCCTCAAGCTGCCCCCCACCAGACAGTTTGGTGGCCTTCCCTCCTCTAATGACGCTGGGCAGAGAGGCTGGCAGGGTTTTGTCTTCCCCACGGCTGAGCAGGTACCCTGAGCTGCAGCCCAACCCCAGAGCGGCCCCAGCTCCGCTGTGATGTCCGGCAGATGTGCAGCCCTGGACGCCTCCCGCTCCCTCCCTGCACCTGTCAAAGCCCAGACACCTGCTCCCCCACCCACGCCGCCACGGTCTGCTTGCTGCCCACCTCCTCAGAAGTCCCCAGGCCAGTGGCTCCTGGTCCCCTAGCAGCTGCCCCTGTGGAAGGGGCCGGGGTCAAGTTCTCTAGCAAGTCCCCACCCGCCTCTGCCCTCCAGGCCCATGTCGGCATCTGCAGTCTCCCCCCAGGGCCCCTCCCTCCTGCCCACCCGCCACCTCGGAACACCCTGCCACAGGGTGGTGCGTCAGCTCAGCGACTCGCAGCCCCGCCACGCGCACCTCATTTATTCAATAGCTCTGGGCCTGAAAAACACGCTAAATTGCATCCCATTTTCCCCAAGCCCATTAGCAACCAGCGGCCTCATTCTCGGAAATGCTGCGGAGCCACCCGGGCTTGAGGGGAGGGGGGTTTGTTCTGCCTCTTCCGCATCCCCGAGCCACCCCCAGAATAGCACCAACTTTCTCTGTGTGAAGCCCAGAGGACAAGGGCCTGCCCTCGTCTAGTCTCGGGTCAACGGCAAGACCCCCGCGGACCTGCACTCCCTCTGGGGCCCAGCTGCTGTTCTGGCCTTTTCTGCGTGGCCTTTAGTGACCTTACCTCTCTCCAGCGCGACTCACACCTCCTCAAAGTCCACCCCTGCCCTGCCCTTCTGCCCTGCTCTATGCCACCTTCCCGTGGGGGACCCGAGCTGGGGTAGCAGCACCCTCCACCCCCAGGCTGGGAGCCAAAGCAAGCGGCTCCCCGGGCCCGAGTTTACTTGTTTCCAGCTGAAAATGGGAAAGGCGATGTTAATGGCTGGCTGCCAGGGGCAAGGGACTCTGAGGGATGCGGGTGGACAACAGGGCTGTGTCTGGGGGCTGTGCTGAGCCAATGACCCGCCGTCCTCCCCAGCCCCGAGGCCTCGGGATCTCAGCCCTTTGTCTCCCCAGCCTGGTGCCCTCTCACCGCTGCTCTCAGTCCTGAGCCCGGGCACTCGGGGGCTGCTGGCAGGCAGAGCCAGCGTGTGAAACACGCATGTGCACTAATGGCCTTGTCTTGTAGGTTGCAAAGTGCTGGGGAGCCGTGAAAGGTCAGTGAGACCCCGGGAATCCTGGAGAAGGGAGGATGTTGGAGAGAAACAGGGACAGCTGCCCGGCTTTTAGGCGACAGGCGCTCCCTTGGGGTACGGCTCTGTGCTGTGCACAGGTGGGCCAGGCAGGTGAAAACCCCACAGGGGCTGCGGGGTTTTCTGGGGGACCAATGAAGTCACCCCCCATGGAGGGGGCTGCACCATTGCTTTGTTCCAAGCCCAGGGAAGAGGCGGCTTTAGCTAAGGCCAGGCGCATCCGCTCACGTGTACCCTCCTGTACAGCTGCCACCCGCCTGCCTCGGTACCCGCCAGGAAAATGTCAGCGCTGCGCAGAAAATGGCAAAGGGAAGATGACAGCGGACAGGAGACAAACAACAGCCCCCCCCAACAGCAGGGACTCTGCAGGGAAGCGGCAGGCCGCCCACGCTTCCCGGGGACCCAGAGGGCCCCTGCGCCCCGTGACAGCCCACAGCCCCTCTCAGCGCGCTGCCCACGTCTTCCTGCCTCTGTAGGCAAGAGGCAAGTTCAGGTGGTGTCCCCCAGTGCCTAAACTAGTTGAGGGGCTGGGCGGGAGAGGCCGAGGGGACAGGCAGGACCTCGGGTGACAGGGCACCAGCTGGGCACTGTGCTGTGCACACTCTCAAGCCTCTCTCCCAGGAATTCGGGTCGTATGATGAAGAAACCAAAGCTCGGAGGGTTCGAGTGACTGCCCCAGGGTCGCCTGCATGGCACAGCTGGGCCAATGGCTCAGGTGTGTTGGAACATGTGGCCTTGCCAGCGTCACTGCCACCTTTACCTCCATCCCCACCTGCGGGTTGGTGCCCACGTCAGTCCACCGACCGCGTGGCCTCCCTTCGCAAGGCCTGGAAACCTCCTTGTCTTCTGGGATACAAACTTGCTTTCTGTGCAAGAAACTCTGTTTTATTCTAGGGCAGTGGGTGACCCCAGCCTGCTCAGTCAGACATGCCCCTTCCTCTGCTACCCACCAAAGAGCAGGTGGCAAGCTGAACAGTCCTCGGAGCAGGGACAGTGTCCCCTGTGACCTGGGAAGCAAATGAGTGCGGACGCTAGGAGAACTGGATGTGAGTGGAAGAAACCGCCCATGTGTGAGGAGAGAGGCCTCATCACCGAGAGGCCAGAGTGGGGTCAGCTTCATTAGTGACCAGGAGAGAATGAAAGAGACCCGTGGCTCAGTAGCATCAGACAAAGCAGCCCAGGGACAGCTGCACAGGGTGTCAGTTGCTTTGGTCTCAGAAAGAATCACCAAGAAGCTATGCTTCAAAGAGAGCTGGGTCCACTCTGACCCCAAACCTTTCTTCTAGTCCAGCTCCCCATACAGCACTTACCCCCAGGCAATATTGTGGCTCTTTGCCATCCCTGGCAGCACACGCCTCTGCTGCCTGACTCCCTCGGCCCCTTCCTGCCCCGTCCAGGGTCCCTGACCTTGGCTCAGGCACACAGAGTGCCCCCTTCCTCCAGTGCATATCAGTGTGTGTATGTACATGCGCATACTCATGTCTGTGCGTGGTGTGTGAGCATTTACACACACATGTACATTCCTCAACCTTTGAAAGTCATCACAGGGGTTGGGGGTTGGCAGGACAGGGCTGTGAGTTGGGGGGAAAGTGGGGAGATGGAGCGGAACTACTAGGGTGAGAGTGACAGCAGGTCACCACGCCCCTCACTAAGGCCACTCTGCTGGGCCTGCCAGCTCTGGGGCCCCGCTGTACCCAGAACCAGCCTAGGTGGCAGTTCTGACCACTAGCCAGCATCACTTGGCCCTGCTTGTCCTGCCCTCTGACTCCAAGCTCGTTTTTTAAGATGCATCTGAGGTCCCTGACTCTCTTTCCTTCGGCTCCTCCCAGGTGCCAGGCTCTGTGCCAAGCGCTGGTCTTTTCTCCCAGCTCTGAAAACTCTGTGATCGTGACTTGAATTTCCACCGCTAGACCCTCCCATCCAAGCTTGCAGCCCCTCCCCTCAGGACTTTGCTTCCTTAAGCTTCAGCTTCCTTCTCTGCAAAATGGGGGCAATGACCACCCTCCCCCACCGTCGGCGAGAGGACTGGTGGTACAGGCACAGTGTTCCAACATCTCCCACGTGCCAAAATCATTGCACGCATCATCTGATTTGATCCCGCCCACTTTACAGATGAGAAGACTGAGGCCCAGTGCAGGCTAGTGGCTTCCCAGGCAAGCTCTGAGCCCAGATTCGTCCTGTTCACCAGAACTCTCTCCGGTTGGCACACAGTAGCTGCCCAGGGAGGGTGCAGCTGTGTTGTGTCACCACCAGAACAGTGGGCCAGCGCCAGGACAATGTGATGAAGAAGAAAGGACAGGCTGGGGCCACAGTAGGAAATGATTCTCCCCAGGAAGGCAGCCCCGCAGCAGAGCTGTTGGGATCTGCACGCAGAGGGCAGAGGGAGAAGGCACCGTAGGCTCACGGGGTGAGCTGGGGCGGCTTGTAGGGCGGGGACTGTGGCTGGCCTTGGGGCCCCCCGGTGCAAGCTTCTACAGCCCGCAGACCCCCACCCTGGCAGAGGTGCTCACATGTGCCCACTGGGCTTCCTCCCCTGACCCAGAGCCGAGGTGAGGAGTGGGGAAGGGGACTCAGGGGCTCTTGGAAGGCCCAGTCCCGTGTCCGGGGACCCTCAGCACCCTCTGTGACCCGCTAAGGGGCCTGCCTGGGACCTGGCTGCTGCAGTGCGCACAAGGGGCTGCTGTTCCTTCTGGTTTTGTTTGGGGGATGCCGTCAGGTTCTGGGGACTATCAGGAGGGCACAGACCCTGGACACTGGAGCAGCGTCTAGGGGGGTCTGGGTCACAGGGGTGTCCTGGGGCCCGGGTGACATCCAGGCTGCAGGAGTGCTGTGACTTCAGGGTCTGTGACTTCAGGACACCAGAGGAGGCCCCTGTTTAATGAGAACCTAAAGGGTCAGGCATCTCACCCCCATCCTGCCTCGGAGGTGAGTGGTAGTGTGCCCATTTTGCAGATGAGGAAACCAAGGATCAGAGACAAGAAAGCCACAGTGCCAGCAAGTGGCAAAGGCTGGGTTTGAATCCAAGTCCTCAGACTCGAGGCTAGGTTATTTATTGAAGGAATAAAAAATTAAGAATGGCATTCTCCCACAGGCCCCCACCAGGGGTGGGTGGACCCCTGGCTTGGGTTAGAAAGGCCACCGTATTCGAGAGTAGCAGTGTTTTTCAAAAGGTGGAGTTTGCCCCCCACAAAGGGACTCGGGACAGGAAGCTGAAGGTCCCAGGCCCAGCGAGGGCAGCCAGAGGTTTCGAGACTCTACCCAGCAGCTGGGCTCACCCAGGGGTCTCCGTGGGCACCAGCCAAAGCCACCCTCCCCCCTGGGATGGAAGGGGCCAGGAATGAGGCCTCCACAGGCCTCAGTTTCCTCCTCTGTCATGTGCGACCACCCATCCAGAGCACCACTGGGGGCTGCTGGGGAAGCTGGAGAAGGTGCCCCTCAAACCCCCCCTCAGGATGACAGCTGCCTCCTTTGCGTTCGCAGCAGACACAGGAAGCGGGGGCGGAGCTGGGCGCCCCCTCCCTCTGCCCAGACAGAGGCGGCAGAGCAGGGACGCTCTGGGGAAAACAGTGTGAGTCACTGCAGGCCGGAGCGTGTCCTTCCCGGCTGGAGAGCTGCGGCGGCAGGTTTCATAGGTAATTATGTAATTTATGAGGCTCCTGCTCCGGGCTGTGTCTGAGTCAGCCTGGCTGTGTCGTGACCAAGCAGAGGCTGGCAGCGCCAAGGCGTGGGCATGGGCTCTGCCCCTGGGCGCTAGCCTCTGTCCCTCGGGGGGCCCGGAAGCTGTCTGAGACCTCAGACTGATGGAAGCGCATGTCTTTTCCTGGCCCTGGCTCCCACCTCGGGATTGTGGGGCTCAGGAAGTGGGGTGGGGGTCCCAGGGGGCTGTCCTCCACCAAGTGCTTGCTGGACAAAGTCCAGTGACATTCTGCAAGAAACCCCCTGAAGGCAGATGGCCTTCACTGTTAAACCTTCCACTTAAGCATCAACTCTGAACATACAGACACACAAACATATTTACATTTTTATAATGTGTATTTATTATTCAAAGCTTGACAACATGCGAAGTGTTTGAAAGGGAAAAGCAGGAATTCTGACGTCTCTGCCCAGCTCACTGTCTGGCTGGGAGAGGAGCACATGTCATCTGTGGTTCATTTTCGTTCGTTTCCACTAGTGTTTACCCCCACGCCCACACAGTCCTCCGGTCCCGCAGCAAGAGCCGCGTCTGTCCTGCTGAGGGATTTGCCCTCAGGTGCTTAATCCGGGTCCTTTAAAATGTGGGGGACGCAGGGCCTTCTCCATGTCCGCGGCTCTCCTGCTTCTGTGCCACGTGGGGAGAAGCCGCAGAGCTGGCATGGGTGGCCTCGGCCTTCTCTGAGGACCGGAACATTCTGGAGGCTTTTGAAGCAGGAGAGATCAGAGGAGGAACAGGCGGTGCAGGGGCTGAGGCTCCAGAGATGGGTCCGTGGCTGAAAGGGGAGAGGAGGGGAGAGGAAGGGTGAGAAGGAGGCAGTGATGTTTCCCTGGGCTCTGCGCCCCACCCTCAGGCTGACCCAGGCACACCATCTACGGCCCTCTGCCTCAGTTTCCCCATCTGCAGGGTGGGCATCACGCTGGCAGCCACCTCCCAGGACAGAAAGCTGATGGAGACACCTGGCTGGCAGGGTGTCGGCCCCCTCCCCACTTTCCCTTCCTCCCTCCCAGTGCTTCCTCACTCAACCAGCCCCCTCCCCACCCGGACCCCCCTTCTATTTTTCCTGGCTAAAACCCAACACAGACACCACCACACCCGGAAAGAGATAAATAAATAAAGGAAAAACAACCTCAACTGTGAAAAGCAGTCCAAATCTGAATTTTTTCCGGCCTGAGTTAATTACACTTTAAATTGGCATGTTTACTGATCGGGGGATTTCGAGTTAACAGAGACAGCCCCCCCCTCCCCAACTGTTTGTACAGTAAAACTCAGCAGGCTGGCGGGCTCCCCCAGGCCTTGGCAGGCCCTGCCGCTCCCCTGCCAAAGACAGAGCATAACAGAAACATCTATTTCTGAGTGCTAGAGAAAACGAAGAGCTCACAGATGGCGGTGAGCCGCGTGCTGGAGGGCTTCCTGCATCCCGGCTCCGCGCACCTTCTCAGGGGCTCCTTGCCCCACGGAAGACCAGGGGCCCCACCCTCCGGGGACCCTGGAAGCCAGCTCCCCAGGACAGGGCCCACCCTGTCCTCCATCGAGGGCCCAGCCTGGTCAAGGGTCCCTCAAACTGTGGCCCTACCCTGTGGGCTTCACCCCCTTCCCCATGCAGCACGGCTGTGTGGGGTGTGGGGGGACCCTGGCCAGGAGCCAGGAGGCTCCGTTTCACTCATTCATTCAACAAACACTGACGGAGTCGGGAGGAGCTGCCCGAGTGAGGCGGCATGGCCTTTGCCTTGAGACCGACCCTGACGATGGGCTTGGGTCCCCCCACACCCCACGTGCCCTGGAAAACCCCATCCCTGCTCCAGGCTCGAGTGGAGGCAGCTAGGGGTCCTTCCGCTGGCCACTCACCAGACCCGAGGAAAGCCCTGGGGTCAGGCCAGGCTCCCCAGCTCACAGCCACAGCTCTCCCGGCAGAAGTGGTCTGGTGCGACCACCTCGGTCCCAGTCCTTGGCTCACAGTTGGGATCAACCACAGACTCTGCCCACGGGGTGCCCCGTCCAGCCTCATCTGCAAAGAGAAGACAAGGCCAACAAGCATTACTGGGCGCCTTCTCTGGACTAAATCCTGTGCAGGAAACAGGGATACCGTGGTAAACAAATCAAAAACAGTTCCTGCCCCATGGAGCTTACAATCTCAGTGGGGAGAGACCTGTTGATCAAAGAATGAGAGTAATGAATATCTGACTGCAAATTGAGACTCTGTGCGTGCAGAGGATGGATCAGGGAAGGCTTCCTGGAGGATGTGGACTCTTGGAGCTGCCAGCTCACCCGGCCCAGCCTGCCCTTCCTTGGGGTCCCTCCCACTCCCAGCCCCCATCCCTGCACTTGCTCAGCCCAGGGCCTGGTGCCCACGGGCTGGCAGTGCGGCTCCACGTGTGGGTGATGCGCCTGCGCCTCTCCACGTCTCCCAGATAATGGGAAAATGATGAACGAGCCTTCATCGCACCCGCTTTTCAGCCCTCAAGCCTGTCTCCGTCATGACAAATGGCCCCTCTACCTCTGCAGGGTCTTCTCAGCGGCCTCGGCTGTGAAGCCTTGGCAGCTCTTGGTGGAGATTTATGTCCGTCTTCCCTGGATTCTTCTTCCTTTTTCTGCTTCTTCATTGCAGAGAACATGCTTTTATTTATTCACTCCACAAACGCTCTGTGTGCTTCCTCCCGGTGATAAAGAGATCCGATTCCATACTCCTTCCTTTATGCTGATGTCTGTGGCCAGATGTGATCCAAGGAGACAGGCATTTGCTGAGCACCTGCTATGAGCCAGGGCTGCACAGCCAAGGGGCCTGGCTTCTGCAAGCTGTGCCACAGGGTGGCCAAACCCCCGTCCCTTGGGACGGAGGTGCTGATCTGGCATTGTTGCAGCCTCCCCGGGCTGAGTTACCTCAGTTCTTGCACAGGAGGAGGCTGCCTATTCCACAGAGGGGGGTCTTAACCCCAAAGCTGGAGACAATCCTCAGAGCGAAGGCCACGGCAAAGCATCCTACCCCACACGGACCTGTTTTCTTCCCTGTCTGAGGGCGTGAGTACAGGTGGGACAAGGAGGCGTAGACTCGGCGTCCCACTCAGCCCTGATATTCAGGGGTTCTTTGCATCCTTGAGTGTCATGAGGACTGTGAGCTCCCCGGGGTCTCCTGGACTGTAGCAGCCACCGAGTCTGTTCATGGTGGTGGCACACAGGCACGGATGGGGGCAGGGCTCTGGCCCCGCAGAGCTTGGCTGGATGGCCTGAGCTCTCCCCCTCTGGCTCTCCAGACACTCTCCCTGGGTGCCTTCACACGACTGAGGCAGCGAATACATTCCTCAAAGGCTGTCAATGGGAGCAAAAGGCACATGTCCCGTGGGTCTTTGGTCTTTAGATGGCCCAGTGTGCCCTGCCCCAGGCCAGACAAAACCAACGCATCCCATTTCATGGGCCAGGGCTCCATGCTGGATAGGCATCGGGTGGGTACGGAGAAGAAAAGCCGTGAACATTCTGGCAAGCTAAGTCTTGGGGAAAGCTTCTCTGGGCCCCATTTCCTCCTCTGAGAAGCAGAACCTGCCCCGCTGCCCCCCACGGCTGAAGGGGCCCAGGACCAAAGCAAACACTCTTCAGGGCATCTATTGTTTTTCTTAGCTCCACTCGAAAATAGTAAGGGGTCGGGAATACAGACGCAGTTTGCTCAATTTCCCAGTCAGGTCCCGGAGGCACAGTGGGCATCAGCGGAGCCCTTGCGAGCGGCACGTATCGGAAAACAGTGTGCACCGTGTGAACTCGGACCATGGCTGGGTTTACACAGGGCCTTGGAGATGCGCCGAGTCACTGCCTCTCTGGCCGAAGGGTCCACAGAGATCTTCATCCCGGCTGCTCAGGGGACAGACATTTTCATTTGGCTTGCCAAACGAGAAAGGCCCTTTGTTTATTTTTTTTCTTCTCCTCAAACAATAGATAACTCAGTAATTTTCCTTTTAATGAAATCCCGCATCGAGTGGCGTAGGGTCACTGTCTGGTTTGGAACATGCACGCTGCCGAATGCCTGGTAGCCCGGGCTGACATGTTGTCTCATGCATAATTCTCAAGTGGCAGGTGATGTACCCAGTGCTCTTCCCCAGCGGTGTCCTGGGAGACTCGGGGGGCGGCCTGCCTGCTAATGCTGTGGTGTGGAGATGGTTACATGGAAGCTATTAAACAAAGCTAATGTCGTTCTGCCCACACACATACATTTAATATATTCCAAAGTGTGTAGATGCATTAACAGCAATTTTCATCTCCAAATGTTCCCATTTAGTCAGTTCCATGCATAAAATATTAGCCCTGACACCACGCTCCAGCCTGTTGCAGCTGGAGCTCCCCGGAGCATCTGGCTCTCAGCGCTGTGCAGTCTGCTGGAGGGGTGGGGGGTCACGCCCAACAGACATCTGCAGTGTAACTCTGGGGCTTGTCACTGCTTTTAAGGCCCCGTCCCTCCTCCCACCCCAGAGAAAAAAAGAACTCAGACCCAGCCGACCCGTCCCTGCTGCAGAAACCTCAGCTCTCAAATGACATCCTGCAAGGAAAAAGCTAGAAAACCAAACAGCTTTTAACAAATGGGAAGAATTTCTAAAATCCAATTAACATATGCATGTGCTCGGTCACTGAAACTTATTGAGTGCCTGCTTCACGCCCAGCACTTTCCTGGGGATTAACTGGATCCCATCCTTGCCCTTGGGAACTCCATTAGTCAATCAACAAACATTCACTGTTCTTTCTGCTACTGTGGGCCTGGCCAGGGTTTCGGGGCTAGGGACACAGCAGAGGATAAAACAGAAAAAAATTAATTAATCCCTGCCCTGAGAAATCTTATAGTGCCAGGTGGGGTCGAGAAGATGGAGAAAGTAGACTTCAACATCAGGCTCTCAGAGAGCAGGAGCTGGGAACAAACAATAACAGGGCAGCCGGCAGAATGTGGCTGGGGAAGGGTAGGGCCGGGCTGCTTTTGTCAGGGTTATCAGGGACAGCCTTGCTGAACAAAGGCTATTCCACCCCTTGGGATCCTGAACCCCTGAAAAAGGGATACACAAGGGGCACGGGGCTGGGGAAGGGAGGGCTGGACCCTGGAAGGAGGAGGCTGAGGGCAGCGCTGGGCCCCCCTGGACGGGCTCCCAGAAGGAGGGGTATGTGCAGGGGCAAGGACAGTGGACAGAAACAAGCTGGATAGACCGTGAGGCTTCAGAGGCAGAGGAGGAGAGTGGCCCATCTGGGGGCTTTGGGAGCCCTCGGTACCGTTTTGGCCACAAGCATGAGGGAAGGGGGGCTGTGCAGGGGCTCCAAGCAGGAAAGACAGACAGCTGGAGTGCACTCTGGAAAGTTCTCCTCGGCAGAAAGACAAAGGGGCACTGGAGGGAGACCCAAGTGTGGGCCTGTACAGGGGTCCCAGCCAGAGAGGGCAGCCCCTCCAGAGGGCCGTGGCGGAGGGGCGCTGGGCGCCATCAAGGGGCACAGTCCCAGGGAGGGGCCCACACGGAAAAGGTAGGTGTGGGGCAGAGATGTCCAAGGCAAGGATGGGGTGTCACACCGGTGGGGAGGACACAAGCCCTCCTCAGAAAGAACCTCCTGCAGCCCAGGAGATAATTAACAAATACCAAACAGCCATAGCTCATCCTTTGGAGGCGCTCCCGGGGTGCACCTTGCTAACGGCCCTGAGCCCTCCCCACCTCCCAGGTGCGGCGGCCGCTTCCGGAGGCGCTGGGTGTCCAGGTCACTGAAGGCAGAGCAGGGCTGGGGTGCAAGCGGGAAATAAGCACCGGCAGGTGAAAGCTGAGCCCAGCCGGTGCCGCCCTCCCGTCTGCAAGGACGCAGCCAGGGTCCTGCTGACTCCGGAACCGGGGAGGCCACTCCGTCGCGCTCTCACAAGCCCTCCAGAACAGACTGGAGCCCGAAAACTAACAGGCGCGCGGCGCAGGTCCTACAGAGTCCGCGGGGTGCGCCGGGCACAGGCTCGTGCTGCCGGGTCCGCGACGCGCGAGGAGTCGTCCCAGGCGGGATTGGGCACCGGAAAGAGGTTGACTGTATAATATTCATCGTATAGAAAGTGAACACCTCACAGGCAACCTATTTCAGGCACCGCGGAGCAGCGCTGAGTCCGGAGAAGGGCTTCTTCCTCCGAGGCGGCCCCGCCACCGCGCGGAGAGGACGCGGGGCAGCACGTGCTGGCCTCGGCCGGGGCCCGGGCACAGCGCGAGGCGGGAGCATGCAGGCGAGTGGGCGCTGAAGAGAGGTCGACCGTGTATTGTGCGGCAGGATGTATGCGAACGCGCCACGGGCAACCTCTCCTCAACACCGCAAGGGTGGCATGCGGCGGGGCGTCCACGGCGGGCGGCGGGCGGGGCGCACATGCGGGGGCGGGGGGGGGAAGCGGGGGCGGGACACGCGGGGAGGGGGCAGGCGGCCCTCCAATGCAGACCAGCGCCCCCACCCCCCAGCTCTGCCTCCGTGATGTTAGGTAGAAAACGGACGGAACCTCTGCCCAAACCCCAGGCCCTCCCCAAAGCCAGTGTGGCCCCAGGAAGCTCTCCCACGATGGATCCGACGCTGAGGGTCACTAGCAAGGGGGACAGATGTCACACGCACAGCTCATGCATTCACGTACCCTGGAGGGGCCGCCTCGGCGCGCACCCCGTTCCGCCGAGCGCCAGGTAGTACCGAAAACAGGCCATCTGTGTTATATTCGTCATTAATAAAGCGAACTCATCACAGACAACCTCTCCTCAAGTACCCAAGGTGACGTCGTCCACCGAAAACCATGGCTGCTGCACCCCACGGTGCTGGCGTCGCCTCTGGGGAACCGTCCTGGGGATGGACAGGACAACAAAAGTGAGAAGACGTAGGCACCGCTGAGAAGGCGGCACCAACGCCCCAGCCCCAACCCCACCCCCACCCCCACCCCAAAAGGGCTTCATCTCCAACAGGTCCTCCAAGGTGAGATTTGATACTGAGAAAAGATCAACCATGTATTATTCGAAACCAGTAAAGCGAATATAACACGGTCGATCTCCCTTCAAGTACCAGGAAAGGCGCTGAGCTGAGGTGCAGTCGGCTTCCCCCCGGCCTGGACCCGCAGGCGGCAGTGGGTACGGACGGCTAGTGGACCAGGTGAAGTACATTAGGAACAATTACTTTCCAACTGGTCGACCATCCATCCCCATACCCCAGAGCGGTGCTGATGCCGGCGTTCTTCCGGAGGTGTCTCGCCTCCAAGATGCCTCTCTGGTGGAATTTGATACCGAAAAGGGGTTCACCGAGCAACATTCGTCGTCCAGATGCAAAGTTGCTCGGGTAACCTCTCCCCGAGTACCATGGAGAGGCTCCGACTAAGGCAGATGCTTCAAGGTGGCTGTGCTTCCAGAAGACCCTCCCCAAAGGTGACTCAAACCCTGAGAACTCAGGGACCGGAGCTTCACACTCTACAGGGACCTCCCCAAGCTCTGAGCCCACCCATTCCATCACCTCCCCAGAATCTATCCAGGGACCCTTCCCAGGAGTTGAGCGCAAGAGGCAGGCCCTTGCGCGTACACTGGAAAGCATCAGCGTGCCGAGGTGCCTTGCCGAGCAGGAAGGTGAAAGCCTATCCACGCTCTTTCCCAGACCCTGGACAGGGGCAACTCCACCCCCCCCTCCACAGACGCGAATCCTCCTCCCAGGCATGGCACTCACCCCTAGAGCTGCCCCCACCCCATGGTCCCTCCAACACTGCCTCCAGCCCACATGGTGTCATCACCCCAGAGTCCTCCAAAGGGCCATTTGACATTTAACAACAACTGGTTGACCGTTTGATTAGCCTCATAAACAAAGCAAGTGAGACATTAAACATGAGAGAGGAGGGACAAAGGAAGAAGCAAAAGGCAAATGAATCCCAGATGACATCTCTTCACAAAGAGACAGAGCAGACCCCATGCCAGAACCCCGGCCTCCCCCAGAGTCAGTCTCCCATCCAGAACATTCCTCCTGGGACGGGCTGGCCAGCGAGGGTCAGGAACTCGACGACATATGCCACAAGCAGAGTCTGGATTCTGTGCCCACCACCCATTTTCAGAACTTTGGAGTGGGACCGACAGCAGAATCCTTTCCCTGACGTTGGCGTTAGTTCAGAGAGCCCTCGGCGTCTGGCTACGGTCGGTGCAAGAGGCCAGCCACGTGAGGTCTATCCTAAAGAAAGAAAACACGGCACGGACAGATTTCCCTCCAGGACCCATGGACACTGACCTGCATTCTGAGCCGCATTCCCAGAGCAGGCATCGCCTCCTGGAGTGCTCGTGAGAACAGACCGGCCAGTGACGGCTAGTGGACCAGAGGACACACATCATCGGTACTTCCAGGTGTGTCCTGGGGGCGGTGCCCAAGCATCTACCCTGGAGAGGGCCCTGGCTGCTGGCCACCTCTTGAGGGCGGTGCGGCTTCTAGAAATCCTCCAAGGTGGGGATGGATCTGAAAGAGACCCACTAGGCAATGTTGGTCACAAATGAAGCATGCCAGCAAATGACAACCTCTTTTCACATCCAGGGCAGTGGTTTTGACCCTGGAAACATCAAGTCCAGAAGGACCTCCCAAACAAGGCTCAGCCTCCGTGACTGAGCGACACTGAGCCCCAAAGAAGGATATGTCTTTGGGGCCAGCATGGAGCCTTGAAAGGTGCCAACACTGGAGTCTGAGGAAAGATTAAACCCTGGAATGTTCTAGGCTTCCTGTGTATTCAGCAATGGCACTGGAGGCAACTGTTCTGGAACAGACCCCACTGACCATGAAACTTCTGCTTCCCTCTGGGTCAGATCTCACCCTGAACCCCCATGGGGATGAAGGGAGACCTAGGGGGCCTGGAGCATCTCATTAACACAGCACATGCTCTGGTGACAACATGGACCCATCTGCTAGAGGACACCCAGCAGATGGGTCACCCCTGAAGTCGCACACCTGTCCTGGAAGCTCTCTGGGAAGGTTTGGGACGGAAGAAAAAGGTTGACTGCGCAAAGCCACACTGTGTTGTGACCAGGTTCCTGCTGACCCCACTGACTCCACTCTAAACACACACGGATTTAACCATCTTAACAAGAACTGAACCAAGATTGATTTTCATAAAAACATGTTTTTCAGAGCGAATTCCATTAAACTAATCCAATTCCCTGTTTAGCTTTTTTGACTGCGCCGTTGAGCTGTTTTCATTTCTTTTATTTCCCTTGTTATTTTCCCCAAATCATTTTCATTAGGATCAATTCTTTTCCATTTAAAAATCTGAATGAAGATTTGGTTCCTCAATGTGCTTTTGTCAACATCAAATATTACTGTTTATAGCAGCCGCCACCATGAACCTCCTCTTGTGGCTGCCGCAGCTCCAGCATTCTGTTTCCCCGGGTCAAATGTCACCACTGAAATGTGGTCAAGAAAATTGGATTCTTCTGCCAATTTGCAGTCAATTGGACACATTTTGCTCCGTGCCATTTCAGCCCTTTTTAGTTTTATTTTGTGTTGATTATTTTGATCACTATTATTTAATACAAATGGGATGAAATACTGATGGCATCTATTTGTTTCATATCCCAGAAGAAAATTGAGAACCATGTTTGGTTGCAGGGTAGAAAGAGAATCAGAGACGAGGCAGGGCACGGAGAAGGATGAGTGTGTGGGAGCGAGCCCCAGACAAAGGGCTGGGGGACAGCGGGGAGGAGGGGGGCTACGGCATCCTCATGGCAGTGTCGAGTGCAGGCTCTGTCTAGCCACAAGGTCCAGATATCTTCAGAGAAAAACTGGTGCTACCAAGCTTTGATCAATGTCTTTGGGAACAACAGCTACAGTGGCGGTGTAAGGACTGAGGGTCCAAGGTGACAACCGACGCTGACTCAGCACTGACACCGTGCTGGTATTCTCCCATCGCTATCTGTTCTTGTCCACTGGAGAGGTGCAGACACCCATGTCTAAACCATGTGCTCTTGTTCATGGGAGAGGTGTAGACCCTGAGCTCGCCATTGGGTCTCCGAAGCCATCCCAAGCAGAATTTGATACTCAAACAAAAGTTGCCTTTGTGTGATTCAACATAAATAAAGCGAATTCACCAAGGGCAACCTCTGCTCAAGGATCAAACGTCAGCACGGGCAAGAACACCAACAAGACGCCTCTTCACCGAAGGTGGCACTGCCGCCGGGGCCTCGCTGCTGATTCCAACTGTGCGCGCTCGCTCTCTGCCTCTCTTGCTCTCTCCTGCTGCTCCCTCCGTGGAGCCCTCAAGCTGGGGTCAGAACACGGTTTGCTGTGGACCAGCTGCCGTAGTGCTGGAGACCATCCCCTGAGGTGGCTTCAGGCGTGAGTGGGCACATGTCACAGATGGGGCCCATGCGTGGGGAAGTATTTGGTCACTTACCCTACAGGGGCAGGAGCACTGAGGTCCAGTACCCAAAACTGGCTTCTCCTCCGGGAAGCCCCTGAGATGGGATTTAACACAGCAGAGGAGCTGCTGCTTGACGGTATAACCATGGTAGGGTCCCTCTATCCACAGCGGGGGGTGGGGACCTGACATGAAGGCTGGTGACTCCGCCCAGAGGGCAACATCTTCAGAGGGTGGGCGGGATGGCACCACAAAGAAAGCAGGGGTTTGGGGGACCATCTCCATTCACGCTTGCTTCCAGGGGGCCTCAGAGAGGCTTTACTAGAGAAAACATGTCAAACTGCCACCTGGTCATTCATTCAGCATCACAGTTACTGTGCACATTTGGGGACACAGTGGTGGACGAGACAGAAAAGGGTTCTGCCCTCTGGGAGCTGGAATTCTACTGGGTGAGAAAACAATAAATGATGATCTATGCAATAATAACAGTAACACAATTACAGGCATCCTAAGAACCAACTTTACTACGTGCCCGACGCTGCCTGAGCACTTCATGTATACACTGAGTCTCCATGCCTCCCTTAGGAGTAGTGTTAACCCTATTTTACAGATGAAGAAACTGAGGCACGAAGAGCTGACAGGTTAAGGAACTTGCCCAAGGTCACACAGCTAGCAATACAAGATAGTAACAAATGCAATGAATGATGCTTATCTTGCACCAAGGATAATCAAGTCATGCATGGAAACCTGTCTTCAAGCACCATCGGCCCTCACTGCTGAGGAAACCCCTCCGCCCCAGAGTTGGCTCTGCTTCCCTGGGGCCACCCCGAGGATGGCTAGAGGGCCTGGTAACACGGCCTGTGCTTTCTGTTAATCCCGCAGTCCCCTTCCCCACAGTGTGCCTCACATCAGGCTGAGCTCACACCCAAAGAGGTTTACCCAACGTGTTTCGTTCACTAATGAGTCTTTGAGGAAGCGAGGGTAACCGTGACTGGAAATCCACGGTCTCACTTAAAATGTTAGCACCATTTCTGGGAATTCTTCCTAATGATGGTCACAACACGGGTCGGTTGACAAAGTCAGACATAAAGCACTTATCATGCGGTGGGCGATCCATTTCCTTACCCTGCACCGGGGCCAGCAGGAATTTTCCCTTGTGAAGTTTTCCCAAGAAGAATTTAGTACTGAAAGGAGATTGGCCATGTAATACTCATCATAAATAAAATGAACACACCATGGACAACCTCCATTCAAGTACCTGACTCTGGCGCTCACTTCCGGTGTGCCCAGGACAGCAGCAGCCTAAGGACAGATGAGATAAGGAGGGTCAGGAAGATGGCGCCACACCAGCCATAAAACATGCTCCATGGTCCAGGCCACATTCAGGCCCTGGCTTGTAATTCACGCCAAACCCAGGAAGCCATTCAGGGAGGGATATGCTACAACAAAGAGGTGTGCAGAGCACCACGCGTTATACTCAAAGAGACAGCATCAGGGAAGACCCCTTGTCCGACACGTGGGTGTCTATCAGGGAACTGCAGCCTCTTCCAGGAAATTGGCATCGTGAACCAGCAGGACACCCAGAGTGGACACAGGTTCCACACACGTGGGCAGGCGTGCACACACTTGGCTTAGCTGCCCATTTCAGTGTGCAGGCACCGGCTGTAGTTCCTGAACTTGGCATTGCCCTAGGGTGCTTTAGGGCCAGAGTTGATACTTTAAAAATGTCAGCTCGCATGAATACATCATGGAAGACTTCTCTACAAGTACCGCAGAGTAGCTCTGATAAGAAAAGCCCCACTTCTTCCTCAAAGTTGGCACCACCCCCAGGAATCTTCCCAAGGATAGGTCACACACGGGTTAGGACCGGCACACACAGCCTCAGGAAAGCACATGCGTGGCCGGGTCAGCTGTGCAGCTGTGGTCAACGGTCCCTTGGCTTACCCAGGAGAGGAACTGACACCAAGTTCCCTCCCTGAAATGAGACTCCGCTCCAGGAAGCCCTCCAAGGCGGGATTTGGTACTGAAAAATAGGTCAACCGTGTATGATTCGTCACAAATAAAGCGAAGGCAACACGGATAACCTATCTTCAAGCACCCCACATCAGCACCGGCCCCGTGTCAATGTCTCTTCTCCAAAGTTGGCCTCCTCCAGGAAGTTCCCCTGAGGACAGAGTGAACATGGAAGGTTAGTGGACTGCCTTCAAGGGGGTTGGGAACAAAGCACACACCCATGTTCAACTGTCCCATCTCAGACCCTGCGGTAGTGAAAGCCTTGATGCCTTTGCTAAGGTCAGCCACCTAAGGAGCACTTCCAGAAGGACTGATGGTGGAGAGGTCCAGCAGTGCCCAGAAATTCATTATTCTGATCACAGCAGGGAACGCTCCCTTCTTTCACATGAGCACTGAGGCTGACAGCAAGGATCCTTTCCTTCCACAGGCCTTGTGTGCAGGAAGCCCTGCAAAGCTAAGTCCATTATGAAGAGGTTGACTTTGCAATACTGATCATAAAAAAGAGATAGTGTTAAATGCAAACGTTATTATACCCCAGCTTGGCACTGACCTCAGAATCATGGCCTCATCCCCAGTGGTGGGCACAACTTCCAGGAAGTCTTCCTAAGGGTAGATTGCATACGTAGAGTTAACAGTACAGCAGACACATGATGGAAAAAACCTTCCACTGTTAACAGTAAATTCACACACCTGGCAAACGGTGCTGACTCCATGTCCATCCCAGAAGTCGGCATTGCAATAAGGCATCCTGCCGAGGTGGAAGATGATACTGAGAAAGGGGCTTCTGGGTATGATCATTTTCAATAGACAAATGCACAGTGGAAATGACAACAGAGAGACATGCAGATGAAGATGGCAGCCTGGGGCCAGATTACAGATTTTTTTTCTCCTCTAGTGTATAATGAAATGAATAAAACAGATCATGTCACCCAAGAAAAGACCAAGAAAAGTATGCATAGAAATAGTAGAAGACATCATTGAAACAAAGGAATTAAATCCACTAATCAAGAAGGCATAATATGATTCAGAAAAATTTATAAAGAAAAATAGTGACTGAGCCATACCCTGGTAAAGTCACCACTATTCAAGACTAAAGAAAAAATCAGATATATAAGCAGGAAAAAAAAAATAATTCACATATCCAGGAGGAAAGAATTCTGTCTTTGGGCTTGTCCACAGCAATGTTTTAACACTGGGAAGCAATGGAGCAAAGTCCCCAAAGTTCTGAGAGAAGCAAACTGATAAGCCAAAAATGTCACGCCAAGTTAACCCATCAAAGGCTCAACTGCAGCAACAAGAACTGACAGGGAACCCTCTGCTCCACAAACGCAAAGAAATGTTGGATAAAATGCAACTACAGCCAAAATCAGCTGATAAATAAACACACAGCTGAAAGGAATAAAAGACAGGCAAACCCTCAGGTGCTAATGAAGAATTTAATCTAGAGCAACAAGCTTGCAACCTGCCACCAAGGGTGCTGGGAGCTACAGTGCTGGGAGCTGCGGTGCTGGGCACTACAGTGCTGGGTGCTGTGGTGCTGGGAGCTGCAGTGCTGGGTGCTATAGTGCTGGGTGCTGCAGTGCTGGGAGCTGCAGTGTTGGGAGCTGCAGTGCTGGGCGCTACAGTGCTGGGAGCTGCGGTGCTGGGCACTACAGTGCTGGGTGCTGTGGTGCTGGGAGCTGCAGTGCTGGGCGCTATAGTGCTGGGTGCTGCAGTGCTGGGTGCTGCAGTGCTGGGAGCTGCAGTGCTGGGAGCTGCAGTGCTGGGCGCTGCAGTGCTGGGCGCTACAGTGCTGGGAGCTGCAGTGCTGGGAGCTACAGTGCTGGGCGCTACAGTGCTGGGAGCTGCAGTGCTGGAGCCTCCAAGGATCTGAAGTCATACAGACCTGGAATGAAAAGGGAAACCAGAAAACTCTATCATGGCCCAGGGGAATGATAAGAGTGTTTGTTTCTGTCCAGGCAGTAGGTAGATGAGGCCCCCTGTGAGATATCAAAGCTCCAGGACAAAGATGTGGTAAGAATTTAGAGTAACCATAAGGTCTGGGAATTCCTAAGCCACAAATTCAGTAGGAAAACTTGTCCCAACTGGTAAAATCCTTAGGGTGCCAGGCAGAACCAAATGCAAACCATAACATTGCAACTTTTATGCTTAGGGGACAAAACAAAACTAAAACACGTTAATCCTCAACTGATAATCTCACAATGTAAAACTACAAAAGCACCATCATGAAAGAGTCAATAGACACAACAGAAAAAAGGACTTGTAACCCTAAAGGTGAAAGAAATTATATAGCAAGTATTTTTAAAGTGAACAAAGAGGCCAGGCGCGGTGGCTCACGCCTGTAATCCTAGCACTCTGGGAGGCTGAGGCGGGTGGATCGCTCGAGGTCAGGAGTTCGAGACCAGCCTGAGCAAGAGTGAGACCCCCGTCTCTACTAAAAATAGAAAGAAATTATATGGACAACTAAAATATATATATACAAAAAATTACCCGGGCATGGTGGCGTATGCCTGTAGTCCCAGCTACTCGGGAGGCTGAGGCAGTAGGATCGCTTAAGCCCAGGAGTTTGAGGTTGCTGTGAGCTAGACTGACGCCACGGCATTCACTCTAGCCCGGGCAACAGAGTGAGACTCTGTCTCAAAAAAAAAAAAAATAAAAAAAAATAAAGTGAATAAAGAGATTAAAAAGAGCGTGAAATCACAAGAGCCAAATAGAACAGTATGGAAAAATAATAGGCAGATAAGAAAAGGTGTAAGAGCAATGGTCAGACATTCTCAGAGATGAAAGACCTCACAGAATATAATACCCCAAAGTCTTCCCAACAAAGTACATGAAGATTTACTAGACAATACCGTCTAGCTAAGTAGGAGCTACATGGAGAAGCCACACTAAAAGAGCTAGTGAAAGCCTCAATGCAGAAGACAGTGGGATAGTATCTACAAATTTCTGAGAAAAAAACAAGTAGGCTCAGAATTTTATACCCAGCTAAGCTGTCCCTTGTGCATAAAGAGACAGATACTCTCAAATGTGCAATACCTCAAGGGTAGTGTCCATGAGCCATTATTGAAGAAACAATGATAAACTCAATTCCATTGTGACATAAATTAAAATTAAAAACTAAGGAACAGAGAAGCCTCAGTTTAAGGAAAACAAAAAAACTGGTAGTTAGTAATGAATTCATTTAAATATAGAACTATGATTAAACTCCTGCAAGAATTACAGTTATAGAACAAAATGCAAATATTTATAGTGGAAAAATTAAAATATGTAACTTAAAAAAGACAGGAGGTGGTAAGTGAAGAAAGTATAAGAGTGCTGACTTCTTTATTTTTCTGAACTAGGAGTGAAATTGAAGCAGTTAAAAAACATAATGATCCCAACTACTTAATGTTTTACACACTTTATTTTTCTTAACTTTACAGGGATCTTTTAGGAGTTAATACTTCCTGTAGTAAAGAAATAAATATTTATCAATTCTTTCAATCTCTCTTTTGCTTGTACTTTATGTTAAATTCAAGTGAAATTATAGTTAACATTTTTTCATAAAATGATTAGGTATAGTGTGATCTCACATCTGTGAAATATTTTGCTCTCTTTTTGTCTATCTTCCTATTTGCATATATGCTCAGGCAGGTGTTTAAAATTTCTAAAGTCCTTGATGGTTATTTCTGGGTGAACAGAGAATTGGATAATTTTCCTTCCAATTTTGTTTAGATTTTTCCATATCACTTGATTTTTATTATAAACATGTATCATTTTTATAAGTATGGTAATAAGGTAGAATAATTATCTTTTTTGAAAAGAAAAATGAGAAATTGAAAATAGAGCTGTTCTCTGTCCTTGAATTAAAAATTAGTGTGGTCTCCTGATCAACAGATATGGTGAATCACTCTTTTACTGAGCCTGAAAAAATGCTGAAACTGATGCCCCTTCTCCGAATTTGCCAACATGTCTAAGAAGTCCTACCTATAAGACAAGATTTAATAGCAAAATAGAAGGGAACTATCTATTGCTTTTCTTTAAAAGAAAAAAAGGGGGAGGAAGACCAAAAAAAAAAAAAAAAAACCAGAAACATCATGGACACCACCACTTCCTCAGTCACTGAAGGTCTTAAACCTAGATCATATGTTTCTTCCTAAAAGCTGGCACTGTCTTCTATAAATAGACTGGATGTGGACCAGGAGCCTTAGCAGTACCTGTCCATTAGTTCTAGGCCCATCACATGTTCAAGTATACTGGCATGAAACCAACATGGGCATGGCATCTCCCAAATCAGCATCAGGTCCAAGAAGACACCTGGTGAGATGTGATACCGAAAAGAGGTCGACCGTGTATTGGGCATCATTAAACAATGCGAACTCACCACGGACAACCTCCCTCCGAGTACCATGAGGTGGCACTGCTTGCGGCATCTTCCACACAGCCTGGGCAGCTTGGGAGTGGCCTCTGAGGGTGGATGGGACCCTAAGGATGAGTGGACCAGTGACTCAATTCCCAATCAAACCCATGCTCTCCAGCCAACCCCTGGTTCACCAACCCAGGATTAGTGTGGGCAGAAATGCCACTTCCTGCACATGACTGGCCATGCACACAACACTTAATAATGCACAGAAGTCAGCAGCACAGGAGACATTACAAACAAAGCGAACCACACATTTGCAAAAGCAAGTTAACCACTGTTTCCTTGGTAAAACTGGGATCCCCTTAAAGGAGTTCCCTGGAGGGTGTGGAACTTTTGTGGGTTAGTAAACCAGTTCACACCAAAGGGTCCTCTTTCCTGTTCTCTTCTATATCCTCAGGGTTGACGAATAAAAGATGTTTACAGATGCCTAAGATTCAACTCCAAGAGTTGCCTAAATTCAACTCCAAGGTTGAATTTGATAATAACAAAAAAGAAGATAGCCATGTATATTTCAGTATTAATTTTTTAAAAGTTAGGGCATCTTAACAATCTCCCTTGTTTTTCCTTAAGTTAGTAATACCCCAGGAAGTTGTCTTAGGGTCAGCTTGCACACTAGGGCTGGTGGGTCAATAACATGCATCCTCAGGAAAGTGCTTGGCTGGGCTCAGCCATCCAGAAACCCACCTGGGAAACAGCACTGGCTCAGGAAGCCCTCCGAGGCAGAATCTGACACTAAAAGAGAGGAGAGCCGTGTATGACTCACTTTGATGAATCGAATTCATCACGGCCAGCCTCTCTCCAAGTACCATACATGAACAGTGGTGAGAAATCCATTGCCTCTCTCGCAAAGGCAGCGCCCCTCTCGGGAGTCCTGTTAGAAATGGGTGGGATAACATTGGGTAGTGGGCCGAGCCGAGTGACATACACCCACATTAAGTGCATGCTCACCCGAGGCGCACTTACCTTAAGGGGGGGGGGGGGGGCGGTAGCTGGCGTTCTGCCTTCCCCTGCAGTGGGGTGGGTGCAGTTAGTCCTCCTGGACAAGAGGGGCGCTGTTCCACAGCTGTCATAAAGTGAGCACATCTCAGTAGTCTCTAGTGGCACTGACTGGAGAACGATGGTCGCTTCCCAAAGCCGGCATCCCCTCCAGGGATCCTCCTATGGAGAGACAGGATGCCGGGGGTTAGAGGACCAGATCACATACCTGAGAAATAAAGCACATGCTCTGTGAAGACCGATCCAATCACACACCCAGGAGAGAAGCTGCCTGCTCCAGGTCCCTCATCAGAAGGCAACATCATCATGTCCAACACCAGAAGTCAACACTTCAAGGATACTGTGAGAGTGATGAAGGGGCTACCAAGGATGGCTCGTGGCACTCTAAGTAAACACCCCCCCCCCAAGACTACGACTCATCCTGGTCCACTGAGCAGTCCTAGCAAGTCCATTGCTGCTTCCCCAAAGTTGGCAGGATCCCTAGAAGTCTTCCTGGGGTGGAATTGATGCTGAGGGTTGGTGACTAGGTGGCCCACAGGGTGAACAGAGTGCACGCCCCTCTGGTCAACCAGTCACACACCCTGGACGGTGCTGACACCAACATCTCTTCTGGAAGTTGGCCTCGGGCCCAGGAAGCCTCTCGTCAAAGTCTTGTAAGGTGATGCTGGTGGCAGAACCACAGCCGCTTCCCCAGAGCTGGCCTCCATGGGAAGGCCTCCTACAGATGGATGGATGCTCAGGTTATGGAACCAGGTGACTTACAGCTAGGCCAAGTGCATTTTCCATGGCCAACCATCCTTTCTTGGTTTCTCCATGTGGTTGACACAAAGACTGTCTTTCCTAAAGTAGCCACTGTGTCCAGGAAGTCCTTAGAGGTAGCATTTGGTACTGAAAAAAGTGTTGTCCGTGAATGATTCGTCATAAGTAAAGCGAATCCACCACGAACAACTTCTCTTCAAGTACCACAGAAAAGCAGATACCAGACAGACAAGGGTCCCCTTCCACGGCTCCAGGGGCGCAGCCTCCAGCCACCGTCCTGCGGGCAGAGTAGACACTGAGCATTAGTGAGGGGTGGACATTTATCTCGAGAGCATGCTGGTGTTCAAGGGCTCGCCACTCACCTCCTCTGGAGCGATGCAGACACAGTTCCCTTTCCATGGAGTTGACATAACGTTCCTGAGTCCACACGGGCAAGGTTCAGAAAGGAGAAGAGGGAGGCTGCCTACCGCAGGCCAGAAGAACTCCGCGGTGTGTGGCCCCAAGTTTGCTGAACGGGGCCTGGGTCTCCTCAACAGAGCACACTCAGTTATCCTCCAGGCACATCGGGGCACCAGCTGAGCACCTGCCAAGCCCACCGAGCTGCCACCGCAGGCTGCTCCTGGGAAGGCATAGCAGCCCTAGGTGGGCTGTCCATCACCACTCTTGTGGTCAGGGTGACCTCTCAAAGGTAGACCAGATGTCCCTCCCTGCTCACAGCCCTGCCATAACCTCCATCTCACTCAGAATAAAGTCTGAGCCCTGCGGAGCCTCCACAGCTGCCTCTCCCGGCTCAGCTCCAGCGGCGCCGCCCAGCCCAGCCCGACCCCACCGGTCCCCTCACTTTCTTTAACACACCAGAGGGCCTTTTTGGGGCCAAGCTGTCCTCCGGAAATGCTCCCACCCCAGGTGGCTACCTGACCCACCCTACTTCATTCCCATTCCCATCCTCAGAGAGAACCTTCCAGACCCCATATTTAACATAAATGTCCACCTGGCTTTTAAGTCTTTCTGGAACTGTCCCCTGCTTTCCTTTTCTGCAGAAAATGGAACAGTGGACAAAATTATGTTCCAGAATTGGTGTTTTATTGTCCATCTCTTCCACCAGAATGTAAGGTTCATGTGCACAAAGACTTTATCTTGTTCACTGCTCTACACCATGGTCTAGAATCACCTAGAATGCAGTGTATACCCAGTCATTATTTGTGGAATGACCAAGCTATTCCTTGTTAGTTGATCAATTCATGGACCACATAGTTCTGCTAATAACAAGAGAATCCGATAATAAAGCCGGAGCCTTATCAAAAAGCATCGTGGCCAAAGCCAGTATTCCTTCCCAATGGCAATTGTGACAAAGGGCGGGGTTTAGCGTGCTCGCAGGAGAGTGAGCCAAGTGAGATGTGTCAGAAAAACAAAGCTCAGACTCCGCTCAACGAAATCTCCACCTACTCAGAAAGATGCAGAAGCCACATCTCCCCAGAGGTTGGCACTTTTCCAGAAACCCCTCCCAGGCAAGATTTAATTCTCAAAAAGAATCTGTCCTGGAGCAAAAGCAATAGGATGACCCATTAAGAATCAGTCACCCCCACGGCTAAAACACCACCACATCCTCGTGTTGGCGTGTCTCTAGGCACTCATGCCACCAAGGACGAGGTTCGCTTGGAGCAGGTGGCAGATGTTTTGTGTGAGTGAGATTCTCACTGGTCCACCTTTCATGGTGGTTTGGTGCAGATGCCAACAGAAACTCACAGCCTTCCTAGGCAACCATCCTCCTCCGTGATTAGATTCTGGTCACAGGTGTGACAAGTGACATGCGTCATGAAGGAAGCCTATGCTCTGTGATCAACCCTCCATGTACATACCTTGGGTGGATACTGAAGCCAAGAGCTCTTTCCCTGAAGGTGGGACACTATCCAGGAAGCCCTCCAAAGCAGCATGTGATACTGAAAAACTGGATGTCCCTGTATGATTCGTCATAAGTAAAGCGAACACAGCAGGGATAACCACTCTTCAAGTACCGAAGGCGAACGCTGATGAGCCACGTCTTCGCCAGAGTGGGCCTGGCCTCCAGCTAGTCCTCCTGAGGAGGGATCGGGGACTGAGGGTTAGGAGGACTGGGGGGTGCACGCTGTAAACCAAGCCCATGCTCTCTGGCCAACCATGCATCCTGCCCCTGGGGAGGGGCTGCAGGCAAGAGTCTTTCCAGGAACCTTCCTGGCCATGATCCATACTTTAAAACACACAAAGCCGCCCTCAGATGACTCAGCATAAACAAAGCAAACCCAGCAAGGAGAACATCTTTTCCAGTGCCAGGGAATAGCACCAGTTAGGAAGCCACCACCTCTTCTTCCAAGCTGGTGTGGCCTCCAGGAGAAGTCACTGGATAGGCAGGGACTGTGGATCAGTTGACATACATCATTTATAAAATGTATGTTCTCTGATCAACCATCCACTGTCCTATCATGGACAGAGTCTGCAGGTGCGTCTCTAAGGAGTTTGTCCTGAAAAACAGAAGCTCCAACATGATTAGCCACGAACACTGCCCAGGCTCCCTAGTTGCCTGCCCCCCACGCCGCTCTGCCCCCGAGGCATCCAAAGCCTGGATGTCACAGCTTGGGAGACTATGTGGTTTAACCTCAATCAAGGCACAGGCTCTGCGATGGACCATCCTTTTAGGTATTTGGGGAGGTGCTGGACTGATGTCCCCTCCCTGAAGCTGGAATTGTATCCAGGAAGGATGTAATGCCGCATCACATTTAACAGGGAAAGCGTCGTAGAGTGAACCCAACACGGACAGGACCTCTTCAAGCGTGGCAGAGGAGGAGTCCTCTTGCCTCCTCCTGTAGGTAGCCCGGATGCTGAGGATCAAAGACAAAGAAAGACTATGACCTGGTTCGACAATAAGCCCCATGGCCTCTGGTCCATCAGCCCTTCTGAGACCTTGGACTGGCACCAAAGGCCATAACCTTTCCCGGGACTTGCCTGTCATTCTGAGGGGTCCGAGGGGTCCTCGTGGGCAGGACAGGGCAGATAATAGGAACTGAGGGGCCGCTTAACAGCTATCATCAGTTCAGCTCTCCCCAAACCGCAGCTCTCTCTTCCAGAGAAATGGAGCCAGGCTGAGCACTGAAACAGTTCCACCCAAAAGTCCCCTAAAGATGGACTGCACGGGCCAGGAGCCACCAGGCACCACTAGTGCGCAGGTGGACCACCCGCCACGTACCTTGTGATGGTGCTGACGCCGGCCTCCTCCCTGAAGGTGGGGCTCCTCCACACCTGCTTCCACGATGCTGGAATGATGTCGCCCATGCAGTAGCTGTCACGAACGATGCAAAGCACTCCGGGGGTCCGTTGCCAAGTTCCATGCAATGACACTGGCAAGAACATCGGCATCCCATTTGCCAAAGCATGCATCATTTCTAGGGCTTTCTCCTGGGGGGGGATGAATTCTCTGGGTTAGTGGACCAGGGGGCACCTTCATCAACAGAGTACAAGTCCCTGAGTCCACTCTGTATGCACATACCTTAGGCAAAGGCTGACAGATTTCTTACTGTGAAGCCAGCCACCCCAATGGGCATCTATCCTGAATTGCTTCCATCGAAGGCCTCGGTCCTGCTGGTCACTGCCAGCAGTCATCACGGCGGTGCACAGCAGGGTCTGGCGGCAGCCAGGATACTGCCCTCCGTCCGGGCCATATCCTGGAGGTGGTGGAGCCCAGGTGACACCATCTCCACCAACCTGGCGATCTGGGCCAGCCTCCTTTCTCCATAACCAGGGGACACTCTGAGGCCTGCATTCTCCTCCCAAACTGGGTGCCGCATGCAGGAAGCCCTCCAGGGCAGCTGCTGAGCTAAAGACGCATTGGCCGTGTGGTCTCCAGCAGGAAAGAGCAGAGGACACCCAAGGAAGCACCAGTGTCTTTGGCTGCGACGCGGTAGAACAGGAAACCCCCATGGGGTGGCTGGCAGCGCCTCGGAGAAGTCACCTGAGGAGGAAGTGGACACCGGGGCCAGTGACCATGGTGAGGAATGGGGAGCAGAGCTGAAGTGAGCCCCCCTCTCACACACCTGAGGAGGCATCAGGCCTGTGTCCAGGGAGCCATCTGGGCCAGACTTGACACTCGGAAACAGATCGCCCTCAGGAGTCTTCACGGAGGAAGTAACCTCTTCTCTCCTTGGTCACCACGAAACCACATCTTCTCCTGCTGGAAGCCACCTTGGAAAGGCTGGGTCCGGGGGTCAGTCCCAGGGTGAGCTCAAACCCCGTGCTTGGGCCCCAGGCTCAGCCACCAGGGTCAGGTCAATGCAAGTTGGCATGAAAGGGGCGGCAACTCCATACAAACCGTAAAAACCCGTCAAGTTCACAGCAAGCACGGCAAAGCGATCCCGGGCTCTCCCCACCCTCACCCCGGCCTCGCCTCCAGGAAGCGTCCGGAGGAAGCTCCCATCTGGGGCCCGGGGCTCACACAAAGCACACACTCTCACGTCTCCTGCGCGGGCGGCCCTCCGAGGCACAGTTTGATATTCAAAAAGAGGTTAACCATGTATTATTCATGATGAATGAAGCGAACATAACAAGGATAACCTCTCCTCAAATATCCTCGAATAGTTCTGAACCGAAACCACGGCTTCTTCCCCACCGTTGTCTTTGCCTCTGGAAGATTCTTCATAGGATGAGCCGAATCCCGGGGTCAGGGGTGGCATGCTCACATCCTATAAAGAAAGCACACGTGCTGGTGTCAACCATTTATTCCCATGTCTTGGTCCCAGGGCCTCGACCTGGCCCTGACACCAAAGTCCAAAGCCCGCAGTTGGATCTGTGCTGAGAAAGACGTCCAAGTCAGGTGCAATCAGAAAAGAAAAAGCCTCCCCCAGGGTTTCCTGAGAGATGGCATTGGATGGCAAGAAAGCAGCAGATGAACGTGTGTCATAGGCAAGGAGACATCATGGGCAATACCGCCTGTGATAAAATGGGGTGTCACTGATTCCTGAAGACACAGGTCCCCACCGCAGAGACGGCCTCAGTTCCCAGAATTCCTCCGCAGGACTGACTGGAAATGGACGCCCAAGGCGTCCGTACCCGGCGAGCTTGCTGTTGACCCAGCACCCAGCACGTCTTGCCAGGGGCTGACACTGGCAGCCCCTCCCTCAAGCGGGTCTTGTGTCTGGGAAGCCCTCTGAGGCATTATTGGATTTTAAAGAAGAGCAATCTCATGACATTTATGCATAAAGCGAATCCATCACAGATAACCATTGTGCAAAACCCACAGAGCAGCGCGTTGGTTCTGGGAAGCTCTCTCATGATGGATGGCAGGTGGAATGTGAGGAGACAGGGGCACACGCCACAGAGAAAGCGCAGCATCTCCAGCGCGGACTGCTACGAGTGTCGTCCACAGACCAGCAGCATTAGCATCACTTGAGAACTTGCTAAAAATGCAGAATCTTGGTCCCTGAATCAGAATCTGCTTTTTAACAAGATCCCTAGGTGATGAAAATCTTAGAAGCATTTTAAAGTTTGAGAAACACTTCTCTAGCCAACAACCCATACACATGCATACACGCACACACGCACACCCAGAGGTGCTGTTGACCACAATATCTTATTCCATATGAGAGTTTAAGGTTGGGTGGGTCCCAAAAAAGGCATGAGGCCATGTCATATCTACCAAGAGCAAAGCAAGTATCCAATGGGCAGATGCTTAAGAGCACCAAAAAGTAGGGACAGTGAGTTTTCATTAACGTTTGCATTCCTATGGGACGTCTTCCATGCTCAGAATGGACACCAAGGATCAGGGCATATTGGACCCAGATGCCCCGGTCCACATCTACCTGCCTAGAGAGATGCATGACCCCAGCATCTCCCCAAGGAATCACTCAGGGCTAAAACGTAATAAGAAGAAGAAAATGGCAGATGAAAAATTGTCAACATCCCCTAAATAAAATTGTATGCCCCCTGAACCCTCAAATAGTAGCTCCACCCCATAGCTGGCATTAGTGCAAGGGAGTCACACTGCTGTTTTGCATTCTGGGACCACTGAATTAGTCATTACAAATCGTTAATAAATTCGCACTCCGTGGTGGGCTAGGCACTGATATCCCCTCGCTGAGGTCAGCACTGTGCTTGAGAAAACTTCTGAAGTAAATTTGGATACTAAAACAATGGTTGTCCGATATTAATCATCTTAAATATAGAGACCATACTACGGACAGCCATTTTTTAAGCACCAAAGCAATGCGCTTTTAAGAAGAACTTGGCATCTTCTCCAAAGTTGGTGTCTCATCCTGAATGTTCTTCTCAGGTGGTCCAGATAATGAGGGTTAGCAGGTCAGCATCACACGTTGAAAGTCAAGAACATGCTGAGGGGTCAGTCCCACTCGTGAGCAGGGGAAGGGGATCTGGCCCCAATAATCTGTCCCTGAGGTTGGATTGATGTCCAGGAAGTGCCTCCAAGAAGCAGGATTTGACAAGCCATGAGGATGCTGGTTCACCCATAACACACACCCTTGACCAATGTAGATTCCTGGCAGTGCCAAGGAGCCCACTGGCCACGTGCCAAGCTTGGCCCCGCCTCTAGGGTCCTGAGGTTAGGGCACACATGCCCCACTACAAACCAGCTGCGTGCTCTGTCACCCCCACCAGGCATGAGCCCTGGGAGGGGCTGACACACGCATCTCTTTATAGAATTGTCATGGCGGCCAGGAAGTCCGCCGAGGCAGGACTTGATGACGCAAAAAGAAACTGTCCTTGTATGATTAGTCACAAATAAAGTGAACACACCAAGGATAATTTCTCCTCAAGTGTGAAACAGCAGCATGGACAGGAACACCAGCACCTCCAGGTCTTTAGCTCAAGGTTGAATGGCGACTGCTACTTGGCGAACCCAGTCACACGCACACACGTGCACACACAGCACACATCATACAGGCATGCATGACGCATGCACCGTGGATGACCTCTCTTTAAGCACTAGGCAAGCAAGATGCCATGGAATCTGCTCCCCCCTCAGCTTGGCATCCTCGCACAACAGTCTGTCAAAGGGTGGGTAGCGACACAGATCAAGAATCCAGGGACTGTCTCTCTCAAGCAGTGCAACGTTCTCAGTGGCCCCGATGACACCAGCCTGCTGTCCCCCACTGCTTTTTGGCATCGTGTTCCGAAAGCCATCCCAAGAACAGCTTAGCTGCTGAGCACCACGAGCTTCGGCAGCCCCCATCGTCAATGCGGCATGCACCCTGGCTCCGCAGTCCCTTCACGTACCTGATGGAGGACTTGACGTCCATGTCTTGACTTTGTTCCAAAAATCCAAGGAGAAATTTTAATAACAAGACCACCCACCGCCACCAGTCTCAGTTGCACAGCACACAGGGTCATGGCTACCACCTATGAAGTGCTGGGCACAAGTCTTAACCCATTCAGCCCCAGCAGCCCCGCGAGGCAGACACTGATGTGATTCACATGGGACACATGAGACAACAGGCACAGCACGATGAGATCTTTGCCCCAGGCTGCACGGTTAGTACATGTCAGAAGCGGGATCCAGACATGGGACATCGAGCTCCAGAGTCTGCGCTCTTGATACTGAAAAAGTGGATGACCCTGTACGATTCGACATGAGTAAAACGAACAGGACAGGGATAACCACTCTCCAAGTACCAAAGGTTAGCACGGAAAAGAAAGCCACTGCCTTGGGTGGACTTGGTATGTCTTCCAGGCGGGATCCTGGGGACGAATTAGACGCTGCGGGTTAGTGGACCAGGTCACACGCACCAAGCATAACATGCACGCTCCAGTTCCGAACGACATCCGTGCGGATGACAAAACCGCTGCCCCATGCCAAGGCTGGCCTGGCCATGAGCCTGGGCTGATGACCGCCCACGTGGGAAGGCAGGCCCAGACCACACACAGAGTGCATGCTTGTGGACCCTCCCACACGTAACCAGGAGAGGGGACATCCCTGAGGCTGCTGCCTTCTCTAAAGTTGTCCTTGTGCCCATGAAGTCATCTCCACAAAGTGGTAACCCACGAGTGATTTGCCACACACAAAACAAACACACGTGGTCATGCACACACATACCGCATCCCTCGCTGAGTGTGGACTGGGTCCAAGACAAGGTTTGATACTCACAGAGAGCTTGCCCTTGTATATTGCATGTCAAGAAACCGAATATACAAAGGGCAACCTCGCTTTAAGTACCAAACAATAGCATTGGCAGGTTCATCGCTACCATTCGCGGGGCTGGCCTCGTCTCCCGGGATACATCCTAGGGAGGGATGGGAGATGTAGAATCAGCAGACCAGGTGGCAAACACCACCTGCCAGGTGTGTGCCCGCTGGTCTGCTCTCCATCCGAGGGGCCCGGGAAGGGGCAGACGCCAGCACCCCTTCACCAGAATCAGCCTCATTTCCAGGCACCACTCCAGATTAGGAACTGTTCCTAAAAAGGAGGCCAACCCCGTGGGCCTTACAGTGCACACACAGACTCAGCTTCTTGTTTTCGAAGGAACACCCTGGAGGCGGAGCCACCGTCTCTACCCCAGAGTGGGCACCTCCTCCAGGAAGTTCTCCTGATGATACACTGGGAACCAAGGGCAAGGAGACCGGGCCAATCGATACCATAGATGAAGCAAAGGCCCTGTGGTCACCATCCCTTCATGCAGCCCACAGATGCATTGACATCAAAGTTGCTTCCCAGAGCCAGCCCCTTCCCCACCACCCTCCCGGAGGTCGGCATCATGTCCACGAGGCCACGTTAGGAAAGAGTACACAGTAGTCACACCCTACATACCCCTGAGTAATGGAGAAAGCAGACCCGGGGCCAGTTCCCCCACTGCAGCCTCCCCTCACAGAAGGCACCTAAGAAAGACGCAGGAACTGACTGCAGGGCGCCAGATTCATCGCCCAGGTGAGGGGCTCACCTCTCTTCAACAGGACATGGCTTTCCTGGGATAGGGGCTGCTGCAAATGCCCCTTTAATGACGCTGCCTCAGGTCTGCATGACCCCCATGGCAGTCAGGGTGTCACACGGCCCAAGGAACGTCTCCCCAGATCCAGGCCCAGAGCCCAGGATTCCCCAGTGCCCTTCTGCACCCTAAGCACGAATGGAATGGGGTGGCAGCAGGCGCCGTGTGCCACGCAGCATTCGCATGCACCTGGCACGGGCGGTGCGGCTCCTGCAGCTGCTCCCCAGAGCTGCCTCCCCGTGCGGGACGCTGCCCCGGGCAGGACTTGAGTCACAAACGACAGATAGAAATAGCTCTTACAGACTCCTCTCAGGGACTGAGCTGAATAACGTCCGCCCAAGCACCAAAGAGGAGCCTTGATGAGCAACCCTCGGCCTCTTCCCAAAGGTCGATGCCACCTCCAGGAAGCCCTCCTGCAGTTTGGTTGATCAGGCTTGAAATCATCATAAATAAAGCCAGTGCTCTGTGGTGACTGACTCACATGTTACCCTTGAAATGGTCCAACATCAAGGTCCCTTTTTTAAGGCTGACGCTGTGAACAGGAAGTCTCCTGGGTGTGACTCAGCCCCGAGAAAGGGCAAGTCCATTTGTGAGCCCTAAAAAATAAACCACCAATAAACATCACAGTGTGCACAAAAAGGCCCACCTCTGCCCCCCACCAGAGTGGCCCAGCCCCAGGGAGTTCTCCAGAGGGAGAACGTGGCCCTGAGGGTGCAGGGAGACCCCAGGGCCAGCATCACAGCCGAAGCTCACGCTGTGGGACCAGGGAGCCAGGCCGTACCTGAGAGGGACATCGGCAGCTTTGTCCTGAAGAAGGAGTGGGGTCCAAGCGCCCTCCCAGACAGTTTGATACGCAAATAAGAGTCTCCCCCTGTATATTCGCCATTAATAAAGAGAACATACAAAGGGTATCCTCTCTTCAAGTACCAAAGACTGACTCCGGGGTCAGGAGGGGACCACGCCAGGTCTTTGCGGAGCAGACATCTCCTCCTGCGGGGTTGAGACCAAGGGCGAGGGGTGGGTGACAAGCCTCATCCGGTTGACCCTGGAGGCCCTGCCCCTGCAGGCTGGCCTGGCCCTGATAGGTGTCACATCCAGGACACGCTGCAGGTGGGACTGGCTTCTAGCCAAGGGAATGAGGATGTCTTTGGGTAACTGTACTCAGTGTGCGTGGGTGACCTGCTGCAAATGCCACCAAGCTACAGAGAAGGGAGGCACCACCTTCCTCCAAAGGGGCCCCAGGCTGTGGGCTTAGCAGACCAGAGACGTGGACTCGTTAGGGACGAAGATGTCACAGATGTGCTCAGCCCTGGAAGAGTGCTGAGGCCACGTTCCTCCTCTGAGGCCGGACGGGAAGGTCCTGGAAATGACGAGATCCAAGAGTGCGTCACCTGTACCTGCCTCAAAACAAACAAAAAGAGGGCCCCACCATCAGACTCTGGGAACACCAGAGTCACAGTGAGCAAACACACCTGCCCAAGGCATGCTCAGGGGGTCTCCACTTGACAACGTCCCCAAGGGACTGGCCTGCATGGTGGGTCGACAGTCCCAGTGAGCAGGGGCAGGCGCTGGGACCCCCATCCAGTCACTTGCCTTAGAATGGCCCCGACACCAACGTCCTTCACTCAAGGTCGACTCCCTCTCAAGGACACAGACCGGGGTGAGCAGCTCAGGTGACCAGCATCATCAGCTCAGCTCTGGCTCCATGGTCACCCATCCACACATGTGTCTAGACAGGTGCAAGATTGATACAGTGAGTAGGAAGCCTGCGGGGGGGTGACTCGGTACCAAGAAAGGGCAGATCCACGCACAATTTATCCTTAAAAAACAAACCACCAATAAACACCATAGTGTGCATAGAAAGGCCCGCCTCTGCCCCCCACCAGAGTGGCCCAGCCCCAGGGAGTTCTCCAGAGGGAGAACGTGGCCCTGAGGGTGCAGGGAGACCCCAGGGCCAGCATCACAGCTGATGCTCACGCTGTGGGACCAGGGAGCCAGGTCGTACCTGAGAGGGACATCGGCGGCAGCTTTGTCCTGAAGAAGGAGTGGGGTCCAAGCGCCCTCCCAGACAGTTTGATACGCAAATAAGAGTCTCCCCCTGTATATTCGCCATTTATAAAGAGAACATACAAAGGGTATCCTCTCTTCAAGTACCAAAGAGTGACTCTGGGGTCAGGAGGGGACCACGCGAAGTCTTCGCCGAAGCAGACGTCTTCTCCTGCAGGGCTGAAACCAAGGGCGAGGGGCGGGTGACAAGGCTCATCTGATTGACCCTAGAGCTGAGCCCTGGCCCCCGCAGCCCCTCGCCCTGAAGTCGGCTTTACTCTCCGGCATCTCTCCGAGACAGGCCTGGTTACCAAAGGACGGCGCAGTCTTGTACAACTTGCAATAAAGTGAATGTAAAATGGCTGAAATCCCTTCAGAGCCTAAACAAACACCCTGGGAAAGAACTCCTGCCTCTGCCTAAAGCCGCTGCCTCCAGGAAGACCTACTAGTGAGCACTGGCTAACAGGGATTAGAAGACACAATAACATGCATCATTAAAGAAAAAAGAAAAACAGAAAACCAACACAGTCATGATCAACCACCCAAATCACACAGCAGCACTAAGACAAGTGTCCCTTCTCCTTCATTTGGCCACCCAAAAAGCCACCCAAGCAGCAAGTGTTTACTCGAAAGCATTCACCCAGTGCACGATTCACCAAAGGAAAATGAAACCCCCATGGGCCAGCTCTCTCTAAACAGACAATGGCCACAGTGACCCAGGCGTCTTCCCATCACTCTTGGCAACCATGCCAAGGGGACACCTGTGGACAAAGAGAGCAACGAGGCTTGACAGTCCCAGCGGCGAGTCCTGCAAGCACACGGGGTGCTCTGGCCGTCCTTGCCCTGCCCTGGTACCAGCACCTTCCCCTTCCCTTAAGTGGACAGTAAGGCCCAAAGGCCACTCCCAGTGGGGGCTGAGGAAGGAGCGGGTAGACCAGATGAACCATGTTTCAATTAGACATTGGCTTCGCTGCTGACTATTCTTTGACGCGTCGGGGAGACGAACTGCCCAAGAGGTCCCCTCCCAGAGGCTGGCGTCATGTCTGGGCAGACCTGCCAGCGTGGCGGCCCCATGAATGTTCGTCATTACACAAAACAGGACCACCAAGGAAAACGGTTTTCTAAACAGAACAGCAGCTCTGAAAAGAAAACCAGCACATCATGCCCAAAGTCAGCATCTCTTCCAGAAAGTTCTCAAGAGGGCGCATGGGATGTCAGAGCGCCAGGTCACAAACAGCGCTGAGGTCAGCCATGTGTTTGCACACTCTGGAGCAATCCTGGCCCTCCCACACGTCCCTGAAGTCTCCTTGTTTCCAAGAAGACTTTCCAGGCAACTTTGCTCCTGGAAGAGAGTTTACCCTTGTGTATTCATTGCAAATAAAGTGAACGAAGGAAGGATGACCTCTCTTCGCGTGGCAAATGACAGCACTGGCAGGAGAGCCATTTTCATGTGACAAAGTTGGCGTCAGCTGCAGGACTGAGCTTAAGGTACCCAGGCCGGATGTGCAAGGTTGACGGGCAGGCGGCGCGCCCTGTGTGCGGGGCATGTGCCCGTGGCTGGGCCACACGTCCGTCCATCCATGTCCCCTGGGCAGCCCCCACCCCCCGTGGCCCCTCCCTAAATTGACAGCCCACCCGAGTACTCTCTAAGGTGGGATGGGTTACAGAAACAGAGGTTGATCTCAGGTTAATGCGTCACAAACATGGTAAACACATAGAGAACAAACTTTGTCCAACGTCAGGGAAGCAAGCCGAGAACACAGCCCTGTGTAAACACGTAACGCGCTGAGGACAAGTGAGCACGCGTCACACATCACACACGGTACAGTTCTGTGTCTGTCCAGTCTCCGGCACCCGGGAGGGGCGCAGAGAGCATCCCTTCTTCCGTGGCGACTTCACATCCTCGGAGGTTTTCAAAGCAGCATTTGATACTGAAAACGTGGATTTTCCTCTATGATTAATCGTAAATAATGTACTCATAGAAGGAGAATCTACCTTTTAAATACCAAAGAAGGATTCCGTCCAGGAAAACGCGAACCGGTGCTTGAGTCGTCGAAGACGAGCGTCCTGTTCCGTGGAAGAACCAGTCGGCAGGCCCACAGGGTGGTCTTCGCCGGGTGGGCGTCTGGAGTCGGCGTGCAGGCTCACCCGCTGGCGGGACACGGCGTGCGACCCACCGGCCCGCCGCCGCCCGGGCCCTACAGCCTCTTGCGGAAACATTTCCAAAGCAGCATTTGATACTGAAAACATGGATTTTCCTCTATGATTAACCGGGACTCACGTAAACATAGAAGGAATATCCACCTTTTAAATACCAAAGAAGGACTGAATTCTGGACAGGACAAATCTCGGCACAGTGCCCGGAGAATGCAGCAGACAGCAAGGCAGCCTGTGGTCAGTCCCGTGGCGTGGCCACGGCGACCCCCACAGTCCGTCTGCCGGGCTGGCTCCTCAGCGAGGGGGGTCCTGGAGGTGGTGGTCGGCAGACACACGGCACGAATGAGGCACGTGTTCCGGCGCCCACCACCTTCCCACTTCCCCCGCGTCCCTGACGGCGGGCCAGCCGCGTCCTCAGAGCAGCATTTGATACTGAAAACGTGGATTTTCCTCTATGATTAACCACGAAACACGTAATCATAGAAGGAAAATCCACCTTTTAAATACCAAAGAAAATTTAATCCTGGAAAGCATGAACCTACGTACAATCCATCAAAAACAAACGTCACATCGTACAGAAAAGATTGCTCCGCTGTCACGGAGAAACTGTGGCAGCAGGCCCCGGCCTCCGCGCGGAGCTGGTGGCTCAGGAGAGGGGACTCCTCAAGGCGGGTGGGTGGTCCGCAGACATGTGGCACAAATTAGGCACATGCTCTGGGGCCCACCAACTTTCCACTTACCCTGGAGGAGGGGGCTTTACTGTCTCGTCCCTGATGGTGGTTTCAGTCCAGGAATGTTTCCAAGCAGCATTTGATACTGAAAATGTGGAATTTCCTCTATGTTTAACCATAAATAACATAAACATAGAAGGAATATCCACCTTTTAAATACCAAAGAAGGATTTAGTCCTGGAAAGCGTGAACCTAAGCGCAATCCATCAAAAGCAGAGGCAACACAGGACAGGCACACTCAGGATGGGCCTGTGGGGGGCCACGGGACAGTGAGCCCCCCGCAGACACAGATCCCGGCGGCGAATCTGCCAAGACCCACCTTCCAGCCGCCCCCTTGGCGGGGCAGACGGTTGGCCTTCCCCTCTCTGCCCTGAGCGGGGATTTTGTGCTCAGAAATGTTTTAAAAGCATCTTTAGATACTGAAAATGTGGATTTTCCTCTATGATTGGCCATAAATCCTGTAAACATAGAAGGAATATCCACCTTTTGAATACCAAACATTGAACGGCCCTGGAAAACACAGGGCTGTTATTTATCCATCAAAAATAAAATAAGTGAGGCAGTGAAGCACATTTTAAGTCCCATGTAGGAACTAGGATGCCGACCCCGGCCTCTTCTTGTGCAGATGACATGCCAAGTACATAGGTTCATGGTTTGGGGTAGGCCCTGCTGTCACTCACCCTGGTGGAAGGAACCCAAAAGTCTCTTCCCTAATGGGCATGTCGTGGAAAGGGGTGTCTCCAAAGCAGCATTTATTCCGAAAAAAAGGGGATGTACATAACAACTTTGCCGTAAATAAAGCAAGCCGAGTAGGGATTCTACTCTTGAAGTTCCAAAAATACCACAGACAAGAAGATGAAAAATCTGCAAGATTCCTAAAATCAGCATCACCTCTGTAAAGCCCTCCTGAGGCACCCAGTGACAAAGGCCATATACACGTGTGTGCTGGAGCATCCTTCCGATACCTGAGAGGGACGAGGATATCACATAACGTTCCAGAAGGTGAGGCTGGGGTCCAGAGGTCCCAACAGGCAGGATTTGAGGGGTCGCTGTGACAGGATGATAGGAATAGGCAAATAATTCACAACCAGTATCTGCAAATGCCACCAAGTGACAGCAACGCACCATGTTCACCAGCTGCTGCCACCACCGCCCCTCCGAAAATCAGCATGGCTTCCAGAAAAATCATTTCTTTGATGGACTGGATGCAGAGGCTTACCAAAATAGGTGCTGCGAATCCTTGATAAAGCACGCCTCCCAAAGCAAAACACTTAGCGCCGATCCCAGATTCAGTCCCTATTCTGCAAGGTTGCCATCGCCTCCAGGAAGTCCTCCTAAAAACAAGTTAAATACTAAGGACCACTAGGCCAGGTGACATTCTTCATAAACAAAGCACACATTCTGTGGCCAACCTTCTATTCACATTCCATAAGAGGGGGCTACACCATTCTCACTTTTCTAAAGTTGGAATTGGTTTAAAAAGGTCTTGTACTTGAAAACCTGCCTCTCCCACAGGTGGCGTGAGGCGCCGCTCCTCAGGACAGACTGGCACCGTGGGTGAGTGGACCAGGCAACACTGGGCGTCTACCCAGAGCCCGAGTCCTCCCCTGCAGTGGCAGCTTGTTGGGGAAGCAAGTCTGATTCCCCGAAAGTCCCCCAAGCGCAATTTGTTATTAATAAAAGCAAATATAAACGAACACGTGTTCTTCACATACCTGAGGGAGCAAAGTCACTTCTGCTAGGCTGATGCTACCTCCACGAGGCCCTGCAAAGAGAAAATGTGACACGGCTGGTTAGGGGGGACTCACACTGTCTTAGGAGACCACACCCCCTTCCCTCCCCTATTTCCTCCTGCAAGAGCCTTCTCTGGTGGCACTTCCTAAATAAACCACTTCCTGGTCCACAAATCCTGTATGAATAACAAGGGTGTGGCCTCCAGAGAGACCACAAAAGCTGCGAGAGACAATGCCCGGCGGGGCTGGCAAGCTCCTGACCAGGCAGGTGAGGGAAGCTCCAGCGCTCTGAAAACTGATGGGAGACCGCAGAGCCTCCCTTTCTATCGGGTATCTGGAAATTCTAACTTTGCCAAGGAAACAGACATTTTGCCTTTTAGGAGAAAAATAAAGTTACATTAGGTTATGTAACGAAACGTTGGTATGCCTGCCATGTATTTGTAAAAATTCCTATCCTCATCTCATATTTGTCATTTTTATTTTTTTAGTGTCTATCTATGTCTTATCTATTCTTTAAGAGTTTAAGATTTGACAACCAAGAGACTAGATAGTGTCTGTTTTGGGATTGTTCTAAAAATCTGAAAACTGTGTTAAACATGTTTTTGTTCACATTTCCTTGTCAATTCCTTAAAAAGAAATCGGTATGGTGGAACCTAAATTTCCATGTATAGATTTACCTTAAAGAACAGGATTTTATGGTGATTCATTCAATAAATTCTCAATTCTCAAAACACAAAAATAAATAAAACACCCACCATCTGGTCGACCATCTGTTCACGTACCCTCAGCAAGGGGCTGACACCCACACCCTGTTCCTGAACTTGACACTACATACATGAAGGACTTGGCAAGTCCTTCAAGGAGTCATTTGATGCTAAAAAGAGATCAACTGTGTAATATCTGCCACAGACAAAGTGAACGCATCGCCAACAACCTCTCTTCCAACAGCCCAGAGGCCAGCCTCCGCAGTCCTGCCGCTCCTGCAGCTCGGCGACCCCTGCGAAGGACACAGATGGCCAGGGTTAGCGCACAGAGCGTATTTGCCATCAGAGGCACCGCCCTCCCTCGAGCATCCTTTGACGTACCTGGAGTGGTGAGGTACCAGTGCCCCTCCCTGACATACGCAGCAGGGATCAGAAGCTTCCAGGACAGCGGACGACGCTCCGTTCCGAAAGAGAAATGTACCTGTCAAGTCTCCTCAGGTGCAAATCAGAGGCCTCGCTGGACAACTGCGCCTCACATTCCACAGGTGACTCAGAACCGGAATCCCCTCCCGGAGGTCCTCAGGCTGAGGGGCCAGGGGCCAGGTAGAGTGTACACCTGCTCTCTGCTCCCACGGGCACCTTCCCTGCAGTGGGCCCCTGTCATCTAGAAGGCTGGCGGGTGGTACTCGAATTAGTAACAGAGCTTAACCCTGCAGGCCACACTGCAGACAGCCTTTCTTGGTGGATTTCCCTGACCTTCTCCAAAGGTGTTCTCCTTCTCCAAAGGTGTTCTCGCCCCCAGGAAGGTCTCTGGAGGGAAGGCAGACCAGAGGATGGCTGGCGCAGCAGCCAATCATCACGAAGGGCACCTGCTGAGGCCAGCATGGTCCAAGTGCCACAGACCGGGCTGCTGTTAGCGCCTCTTCCGGAAGTCGGCACGCGGCTTCGGTGATGGGATAGGATACTCAAGTAGAAGTGCACCCGTATTTTTCGTCATAAATAAAGCAAAGAAACACAGATGAACTCTCCTCTAGTGCCAAACTGTAGCCCTGAGAGCAACTCCACGGCTGTAGTTCCAGCTGGCAGGGCTCCAGGAAGTCCTCCTAAGGGAGATGGGGTCAGAGGTCAGTGGAGCAGGCAGCTGTGGGTGCTCACCCACATGCTCTCTGGGTGACAGCCCCATCACTCACCCCTGGGAGCTGCTGATGCCATCAGTGGTCCCAGCTCAAATGGCCTTTCCTTCTGCCATTGGTAGCATCAAGGAGCACATCTAGAACCTGGAAGAGTCAGGCTGGGAGGATTAGTCCCCCATGAAATGACCACTCCAGGAAAATCCCCTTCCCAGAACCACAAAGACCACCGCCTGCTGCCACGGCTGGTGTCCCCAGTCAATTCTATGGATGTGTGGGTGACAGTCCACCAGGTGACATGTCCTGGTAAAAATGCATGCACCTGACAATCATCCACTTCCACCTCTGGAGAGAGCTGGCAGGTGGTTTTCAGTGGTTATTTGTTTTTGGTGTTGTAGCTGTTGCTGTTTAGTTTCATTATCTTTTCAGCTCCAATTGTGTGCGTTGTGTTCAAATGTTTGGGGCATTCTTTACATTCAATCCAGGAACATGTTCCCCCAGCCTCCCTGGCAGTGGGGAGCTAGCATTTGACCAAGGCCTTGCCAATGGTGCCTGTTCTCAGAGGTGGGCACGGTCTGAGCTTGGACCAAGAATAGGCAGACACTAAGTGTCCCTGGACCCACCGACACACAGAGTCAATTCGGGGGCTGTCCTGGGGCAAATCCTCCCTCCATGTACATACCAAGGGAGGTAGTGACACCAAAGTCCCTTCCCCAAAGTTCCATCGGGGCCAGGGAGCTCTTCAAGGTGAGATTTGATACCGAAAAAGAAGTGCACCATGTTTGTTTCGTCACATATAAAGCGAAAGTAACATGGGCAACTTCTTTTCAGGTACCAGAGATGAGCACTTCCTCCCCTCCAGCTGTGCACCTGGGTGGGAAGGGATACTGAGGGTTATGGCACGGTGGTGGGGCTGGGGCAGATGCCACCAGTGAAATTTGTGCTCAATTACAGGTGAAGACAATGGGAATCTGCTCACCCTGGAGGAGGCAGGCGGCGTGCTGCGAAGCCTGTGGCGAGCCATCTCTGAGCAGAGGCCGGCTGTGCAGCAGTCTCCATGGAGAAAGCAAACCCACCCCAGACTTGCTCTGCGTCAGGGTCCTAGGAAGTCTTCATGGGCAGAATTCAATAATTAGGACAGACAGGTTCCAGAATGTGTACTATCAACCCTGCAAATGCTCATGGAGAGCATCACTTTAGAAAAAACAGGATGGTCCTTCACCCTCAAATAGAAATGAGTCAGTCGTTCCAGGAAGTCCTCTTCTGGAGAGACGGGAAGACGAGGATATTGAACTAGGTGAACCTGCCTGTCCATGTGCCTTGCGTGGTCCTGATTGCCGCGTCCGCTCCCTAAGGTGTTCCCAGTTCCTTGGAGCCATGGTTTGGGTATAAAACATTGACAGGCCAGAGTGACTTGTGACAAATACAGCAATCCCACTGCGGAGAGCCAAAGAACAGCAGGGACGAGGAAATGACAACAGCTTCCCAAAGTCAGCATCACATGCAGGAAGTCCTCCCAAGAAGATGCAGATTCTGAGGGAGAGTGGGTCAGGGGAGACGCTCTGGGGTCCACCATCCTGCAGGTCTTGTGGACAAGGCCCAGTCACCTTTCCCTGGACAAAAACACATTAATTGTGCATTACTTGTCATTCATAAATTAAACTAGTTTTAGTTTAATTAACTAAAATTAAATGCCTTTAAAGTACAAACACAGTAAGTCCACAAGAAAAAGTCATCTTTCACCAAGATCCTGCCATAGAAAGAACACTGAGGAGAGTCAAACTGTGAGAAACACGTCACTGAAAGAACGCAAGTGTCTCTAGTCTTCCAGTCACACTGACAGCAGTGTGGCATCACCCGTTTATCTCACAATGAAGATAAAGGCCAACTCAAACTTGCTTAAAAAGTAAAGGGGTGTATAGACTTATGTAACTGAAAAGTACAGATGCAGAGGCAAGCTTCAGGCAGGGTTTGATCCAGGACCTCAAACAATATCACCTGGTTCCCCTCTAGCTTTCCAATATGCATTTCATGGTACAGGTCTCCCCTTCCGTGTCTGCAAAGCCCCATGCACTCTCCTTTTGGACCTTAAATGGCGATGAGGCCTTAAAAGCTCACACTATCACATCACAGGGCACAAGGAAATAGGGAGAGTCTGCTCTGGCAGCTCTCACATGAAAGGGAGAGAAAGTTCCTTTCCCAGAAGCTGCAGCAAACCTCTCCTTGCATCCCATTGGCCCAGTGGAGGGAGGGGCCCATCTTTGAACCAATCCCAGGGGTACAGGGGAGGGATCAAGAGGGGGACACAGTAGGAAGTGGGGAGCTTCATAGGGAAAGTCAGGGGGAACTGGGGAAGGGATAGAAGGCGCAGGGTGGCAAGATTTTGACTGACATCCACTACAGGGCCAACACGCCCCCCTTGAAGTTAGCACCAGAACCAAGATGTCTTCAAGGCAGAATAGGATACTGAAAAAGAAGTGCACCGCGAATGTTTCGTCACAAATACAGCGAAAAAGACGTGGGCAACTTCTCATTAAGTACCGCATGTCAGCGCTGTGGAGCAGCCGCTCCTCCACAGTTGGCATCACGTCTGACTCCCTGAGAGCGAGTGGGTCCTGTTGCTGCACCAGGCGACGTGCAGCGAGGTAAGTCCTGCTCACAACCCCACCATGCACCTCAGAGCCCTCTCACAGGGGCGCCCCACGCACATGGCATTGGGCCCAGGAGGTTCCTGGGGCAAGATGTATACAATTCATTGGTTTCTTTTTTGTTGTCAAGTCTCCTCAAGTATCACAGAATGACAATGACACACAAACACTGATTTTGTTTCCCAAAAGTTCTCCTGGGGAGGGACGAGGAGAGTTATAATAACTCCCTAGCTGTGTGGTCGACCACCCACGCCAACCCCCTGCCACCCTTAGAGGGGAAAACAGCAACATGCCTTCTCTGATGGAGCCATGGGCCAAGGAAGTCTCCATAAAACAGGTACCAGAAGGGATGCTTTAATATTTCTCAAAAATACAAAATGCCTCATGGACAGTACTGCATCAGATGAAATGGAATGACCACGGGCCCTGACACAGCGTCCCCCTTGTTCACCAGCCTTAGCGTGAGCAGCGCTCCCATGGCAGACAGGAAACGGAGGCTAATTAGTTACAAATGAATAATGAATAACAGTTGGCCCCTGTAGACACTTGACTTGGCTCCAAATCCTCACCCATCCCTGCATCCACCCACCACCATGACCTCCTCATGGGTGGGGACCTTCCCTTCCCTTCTCTTTGGGTTTAGCCATGTGACTAGCTCTGGTCAATGATATGTGGGCAGAAATGCACCAGTTCCCGGCCTCAGTCTTAAGAGGTTGTGTGTTTCCACTTACCTTCTTGTGCCTCTGCCATGGCTGTGAGAACAGCATGCCAGCCAGCCCGAGAGGAGGGTGACAGACGAGGAGTCCCACCGTCACCACCCCCACAGGGTGGGCTTCTCCCAGAAGTTGTCCTAAGTGTGGAAGAGATAAATATGGTTAGTGGACCAGGAGAAACATCCTGAACAGAATGTGTGCTCTCAGACAAAACAAACACTTCCGCACCTCTCCGCTGATGACTCTGATGTCCTTCCCATGAAGCAGTGTCACATAGGGATGCATCTTAGGCAGGGACCAATGCTTGTACACATCCAGTATGTTTGGGTCCTCATTAAGTCAAGCAAAGCTGCCCAACAGACACAGGGTTGAGCAACAAGAAAGCCTCCTTCCCCGAGCGGTGAGCGTGGACTTGCCGTCTGCAGGGCAGGCTGGAGCCTGTGCTGAAATGGCCCAGGAGCCGCCATGGTGGTCACACTGCAAGCTCCTCTGTCTTCACTATCACTCACCAGGAGTGAGTGGTGCCAACACCAATGGTCCTGCCTAGATTCTGGCTTCACATCCGGGGATCCTCCAGGGTGGATTCACTACTGAAAAGACGACCACACAATGTTCATGACATGCATGGCAAGCTCATCAGACAGCCTTTTTCCAGTACCACAGAGGACAGTCAGCATGACAACCACAGATGCTCCCAACACATCACACACACGTCATCCTCAACCCTCCTGAAGGTAGACTGGGGCCCTCCAGCAGGTAACACACACATGCTGCATTCCACATGTGCTGTGGGGCGGCCTCCCCTGCTGGGGCACTGATGCCAAGGCCTCCTCCCCGGCAGTGTCTGTGGCCAGGCCAGCAGCCCTCCCCGGCAGGATCTGACACTGAAAGAGAGATTATTTGCTGAAAATTGCTTACATTTATTTTTTAAAGGTGGGGGGAGCCCCCCAATGAACAACCCCCCTTTTAATACAGCAGATTCACCCCCTGGCCCCATAGCCTCCCCCGTCTTCTCCAGAGTTGCCAAGTGCACCAAGCTGTCATCCCACAGATGGACTGGGTGCTGGTGGATAGTCAAACGGGTGACCTACAGCATAAATGAAGTGCACGTCACCGGTCTACCATCCCCTCAGCTACCCTGGTGAGCAGCTGGCACTACTGTCACTTCAATGACGTTGCTGGCGTGTCCAGAAAGTCATCCGAGCAGGACCTCACACTGAAGAGCCACCACCCACCACGAGTCATCAATGAGACAAAAACCGCATGAGCAGCCTCCCTCCACCACAGAAGCACATGCCCTTCTGCAACGTGGCTTCCCTTCCAGGGAGCCCTCCGCAGTCGGGCTGGGTCCTGAGGGCCACGCCGCCATGACACATGTCACACAGTCCGCCTTCCTTGAGCCTATCCAGAGTGGAGCTGGCAATGTCCCTTCCCTGAAGGCTGCATCAGGAACAGGAAGTGCCTCCAGGGCGGGATTTGATACTAAAAAAGAGGTTTCCCGTGTATGTTTCATCATAAATAAAGAGAAGACAACACGGACAACCTCTCCTTCGAGTATCGAAGATTAGCACTGATCAAAAAAAAAAACAAAAACCAAAAACAAAACAGCCGAATCTTCGCCGATGTTGATGTCACTGCACCAGGTAGACCAGACGTCACATGTCTTATCTAAGAGGAGGGTCTGGTTCAAGGGTCCCAGGGTGGTTCCTGGAGGTGAGCCAAAAACCGTTTAAGACTGTGAAGTATTTTCCACCAACACAGAGAACGCTTTGTGTACAACCTTTCTGCAGGTCTTCGAGCCTTCTGGATGGTGGAACCAGGGTCTCCTTCTGGAAGTCCCTCAGACCTCAGGAAGTACCCCCAGGAATAACGGTTTGCATCCTGAAGTCAGTGCCTCGGGAGAGTTCTTGAATAAATCTCCAATTCTGTGGTCAAGAGGAGGTGGCTTGGTCTGCAGTTAGCTGACACCCAAGCCCCAGTGTGGAATTGGCCAAGGGTCCAAGCAGTCTCCCAGGTGAGTTGTGACTCTAAAAACAGATGTAGGGTATCGGGTAAGGCGTAAGCAAGACGAGTGCCCATCACAACCTCCCTCGGAGGCCGTTGGGCAGGTCGGGAGCAGGAAGGCCCTCCCCCTTCAGCTCAAACCACACCTGTGCCTTCCACTTCACTCTGTGGAATTAAGGAATCAAACAAGTTTCAGCTCCTGAAATTAGCTCATCAAATGTTTGTGCCAATTCCAGGTTGGCTTTCTGTTTGCTATAAAATCCCTGAGACCATAATTTTTTTCCTTACAGGGGGAATATTGATCCCTCTGACAACTTCTCATTTTAGCAGAGAGTTAGACCAGCCCTGGCAGCACTGGAGAGACAAGAGTAAGGAATCAGGGGTCAGAAAATTCCAGGTTTTCTCATAGAAAGTTGTGCAACTGTGCCCTCTCCTTGCCCCAAGACGGATGCTAGAGCAGAGGGCGGGGAAGGAGGCTCTGAGCCCCGCTGCCACTCTGCACCCTCACGGTCTGTCTCTGACCCCTGTGGAGCCACCAGAGGGCCCTTCTGCGTGACCCCAGCTGCCACCTGCCCTGGACACCTGGACGTGTCAGAGGCAACAGCACACTCACTATTGTCACATTTCTTCCACTGCCTTTCTCTTTCCCCTCTTTTAGGGCTCGTGTTAGGTGGAAGCAGCGGTGTATGGGTGTCAGCTACCATGAAAGGGTGGTTATGCCAGTCACTCAGCTCCCACATCTGTTCTGGCTCTAATCAAGGCAGGACTGAAGTGGAAAGACCTGGTCCTTCTCCAAACTCGATACCCTCCACCCTCATAAGCCCCTTCGCCTACTGCCATAGCTGAGCCCAGAACCCAGAGCCACAACCTATTGCCATCAAAACAAATGTTCCACCAATGACCTACTTCTGTGCCTTGTCTTTAGAGCTGGCTGAGAACCGCTCCTTCCCTAGAGGTTGGCACCACTTCCATGAAGTCCTCCTGAAAGGACTGACCACCAAGCAGTACTGCCAGACAGGACAAGCAGAGGAAGGGAAGCACGCACTTTGGCCCCCTCACCCTGGATGGGGGCTGATCTGTCCTCAGCGTCAGCATCGCCTCCTAAGGGGGGATTGGATACAGTGGTCAGTGGACCAGGTGTGTCCCTGGTAAAGCACACACCCTGTGGTCGCCCATCCACTCCCTTCTCCTGGATCGGGGCTCATGGCAAAGCCCCTGCCCTCAAGTTGGCATAATATCAAATGCTAACTTGATATCATAATATCAAATTTTAAATACCAAATTTAAATTAAATCAACTCCAGAATTCTTGTTAGAAATAAACAGGTCCCATGCCAGGCCAATTCCAGAGACCCCCGAGGTATCTTTTTGATCTCAGAATCAGCTTTTCTTCTCTAAGGTGTCATTATGTCAAGAACACGCTTTCAGAATACACGGGAGGCCAAGGGGCAGTGGGCTGGGACCCCTGCATGGCCATCAGGCAAGCCTCCTGCAACACGGGCATCCACCCCTGTGGGTTGGGCTGACTCCAAGCCCATCACCGAAGATGGCAAAGACCAGACATCCCTCCAAGGCAGGGCTGGATACTGCACTAGCCTGGCACGGGCGGTTCATCAGGAGCAAGACGAATGCAGCCATAGGTAACCTACCTGCGCGGTGCAGGGCGTGGAGCTGTCACGGTGATGCTCTCCTCCCCAGGTTGGCAGCACATTGAGAAGTCCTCCTAAGAATGGATCAGATACTACAGGTTAGTGGAGTGGGAGCCACAGTCAGAAACACGGGACATGCTTTGTGGTCAACGATTTATTCAAGTCCATTTATTTATGCCCATACAGCCCCTCCCCCGAAGCTGAGGTCTGGACCAGGAGGCCTCCAAGGTGGGATTTGATACTGGAAAAGAGGTTAACCAGGTGTGTTTCATCCTCATTAAAGAAACAGAAACCCAGAAACCTCTCTTCAGGTACCACCGAGTAACACTGACAAGAACACCACTGATTCGTCCCCAGACTTCACGCTCAGTCCTGGAAGTCCTGTGAATATGGATTGGACACTGAGGGTTAGTAGAACAGACGACATTAGTCAAAATAAGGCGGCACAGGCTTTGCAGTCAACCACAGATTCCTGTCCCCTGGATGGGAGCTGACAGTAACGCCCTTCCCCGAAGCTGAGGTCTGGACCAGGAGGCCTCCAAGGTGGGATTTGATACTGGAAAAGAGGTTAACCAGGTGTGTTTCATCCTCATTAAAGAAACAGAAACCCAGAAACCTCTCTTCAGGTACCACCGAGTAACACTGACCAGAGCACCACTGATTCGTCCCCAGACTTCCCATTCAGCCCCGGGAGTCCTGTCAACATGGAACCGCACACTGAGCGCTAGTCCACTTGCCGGAGGGAGCCGTTAGTTGAAGGCGTGCTCTCGCCACCATCCGTGCACGTACCCCAGCGGAGCAGACCCCATGGCACATTCTTGAGTTGGCATCGTGGCCGGAAGGTGGCGGTACTATAAGAGGCTGTCACATTTACGGTTAACCTCCGGGGCAATCTTTTCTCAGTGACCGGAGACAGCACAGATGCCCCACACCAAGGCTGACTGCGCCCGAGGCCCTCCTCAGGGCTCAATGATGCTGAGGCTGCTGGGCCAGGTGACCGGTGTTGTAAACAGAGTGCACACGCTCTGGTCAGCTGATCACCCGAGTACTTCAGGATGGTGTAGACAGCACGCCCCCTCCCCTGAATTTGGATGGCTCCGCGTTTAGGAAGCCCTCCAAGGAAAGCGACAGTACTAACAGTAAGTCCAACTGGGCCATTTTGGCACATGGGTAGTGAACGCCTTGCAGTTGTCTGTCTCTTCGGAGTTTGGCAGAGTGCAGCTGACTCCAGCGTATTGGTCTCTTTCCCCAATAGTTGACACCTCTTCCAGGAAGTTCTCAAGAGAGTATTAGATACTGAGGGTTAGTGGACCAGGTCACAAACGGCTCAAATAAAGCGTGTGCTCTCTGGTCAACCATCTCATGTATCCAGACACATGTTGACGCCACGCTCCTCGTCCGCAAGTTACCCTTGCCCTCGAAGCCACCAAGCCAGAGCAGTTCGCTGAGAAGAAGGCTGCCACACATGAGTTATTGTCACACACAAGACAAACACATGACAGACCCTGCTGGGTTGCACCAAGCACACACCTAGTATCCCCACCCCACCGTTGATGTTAGCTCCGGAAAAGCTTGCGAGGCGGGATTAGATACTGCAAAGAGGTCGACCGTGTAATGTGCGCCATAAATAAAGCGAACGCGCCACGGACCACCTCTCTCCAAGTACCAAGCAGCAGCAGTGCTGACGCCAGGACAGTGGCTCTTCCTCAAAGCTGATATCACCTCCTGGAAGTCTTCCAAGGCGAGATGTGATATTGAGAAGAAGCAGACCATGTGTCCTACGTCACAAATGAAGCCTACACACCATGGTCAGCCGCATCTTCAGACACCGTGAAGTGATGTTGATCCTGCCCTTCTTCCTTTGATTTGGTATCACTCCAGGAAGCTCTCATAATATGCATCATAAACTATACGCAATCAACAAACATGGCAATGACCACAAACCCATGTCCAATGCCCCTACCACCTCCAGTACGCCCTGTAAGGCTGGGATCAGGTGCTGAGTACTGGTTGGGGGACTAAGTGGCCAATGTCATGAATAAAGCACATGGTCTATAGCCAACCACCTAGTGATCTGTGCCGGACAATGCCTACCACCACACAGGCCTTGCTCTCAAGTTGGCACGGCCTCCAGGAAGCCCCCTGAGGCTGACTGAGGCTGCGAGTTAGTGGACCGTGCTGCCTACGTCATAGACAACACTTGCACTTTGTGGTCGGCCATCTCTCCACATGCCGTGCTGCGGTGCTGAAGCCAGACCACTATGTCTGCCACGAAGGTGGCTTTGCCTCTGGGAAGCCTTCTGTGGCTGAATTTGATATTGAGAAGATGTGGACCATACTGCATACGACACAGAGATAGAGCACGTTCTATGGTCAACCATCTTTTCAGGTGCCTTGGAGAGGGCGGATGCCAAAAATGGCGTCTCTCTCCTGTCCTTAGCATCACCTCCAGGAAGCCCTCTGAGGCTGGATGCAGTACTGAGAGGAGGCCACTGTGCAATGTCTGGTACAGACTCAGTGGACGTAGCACAGAGGAACCCCTCAAGGACCTGGAATGGAGATGACGCCGGAACTAGTGCTGTGCCTGACACTTAGCACTGCCTACAGGAAGCCCCCCAAGGTGCATTCGCTGTTATACAAAGGTGACCAAGTAACATGCGTTGTAAGTAGAACATATGAAGCATGGTCAACTTCTGCTAAGTCCCCCGAGGCAGTACTGGTACCAAAACTGGTGCCTCATCTCCTGAGGTTGACATGACCTCCCGGGAGACCTTCAAGGTTGATGTGATACTGAAAAGCAGTAGACCATGTCACATATGTCATTAAGAACACACATGCAGCGTGGCTGAACCCTTCTCAGGTACCGTGCCGTGAGGTGGGCGATGACACCAGAACCAGTGCTCTGTCTCTGAGGCTGGCGGCATCTTCAGCACGTTCTCCGAGGCTGGCCTGGAGACAGGGGAGAAGTGGGCCATGGAATGTGCTTACTCTGTCAACATACGTGATGGGGTCAGTCAGGTCTTCATGGAGGCTCAGTGCTGAGTCCAGACTGGGGCATCTTCCCCCAGGATGGCTGGACTTGATATGGAAAAAGATAGACTGTACACGCATCGTCAATGACAAAAACGAGCCAGTGTGTCTTCAAGTACCTGGAGTGGCACCATGTCCTGCATCCGCATCTGCCCCTACATGGCCCACTGTCCCGCAGTCATCTGAGGATGGCTTTGAGGATGACGAGAGGCAGACCGTGCAACATCCCTCATTCGTGAGCATTTGTGGCACCGACCATGGTTTCTTCCAGTGCTGTGGGGGCATGTGCCAAGGCCGGACGCGGGACCCCTTCCTGGAGGTCATCACTGTCCTGAGGAAGCCGTGGAGGCTGAGCTGGGCACTGCGGAGAAGACCGTTTCACAAGCATTGACAGAGAACGCGCACATCTAAGAGTCTACCATTCTGCCAAGCACCGTGGCAGGGGAGGGTGCCGAGACCAGCGTCTCTGTAACTCCGGGCTCTCCAGGATGGTTTGGACGGCTGGGCTGGATACCAAGAAGCGGTTTACCATCCCACATACATATAGAAAATGTATGTGGGACGGTAAACCATTTCTTCAAGTACCGCACGGTGGCAGTGGTGGCTAAGGCGGCTCACGCCCACAACGTCGCCTCAGGGGGCCTTGTCAAGGCTGGATTTGATGCTGAGGAGAAGTAGGTCATGGTGTCTACTAAGTAAGAGCGGCGTAGTCAAGCATGTCATCGAATGCCGTGGAACAGCACTGATTCCAGAAAGAACCAAGTTCTCCTCCCCAGAGATGGCAAGATTTCCCAAGGTAGAACTTGACATAAGAAGAGGGAGATTATGTCATTTCGCGTCATGCAGAAACAAACATGCTACAGAAAATCATCTCTCTGCGTGTCACGGAGAAGCCTCGACGGCGGGTCCCCTGGTGCCTCCCCGAAGACTGCGTCGTTCCCAGGAGCCTCGGGGATGGATTTGATACTGAGGGTTAGTGGACCGTGTTACATACGTCACAGATAAAGCGTACGCTATACGGTCTACTATCTCTCCAAGTACCACACAGAGACGCCGAGGACAGGCGAGGACACGTCGGGAAAGCTCTCCAAGGCGTCCAGCTGGTGGAATCAGAGCGCAAGTCGAGCAAAACACATGCACCATGCGATAAGCACACACAGGCTAGGAGCCTCGTCTTCACGGTCAGGGGTCTACCGGCGATGCTGGAACCAGTGGCTCATCCCCCAAACTGGCAACTCCTCCAGGAAGCCCTCCAAGGCTGGAAGTCCCATAGGCCAGAAGTGGACGATGATACAGATCTCATCATTCCGTAAATACTGAATAACTGCCTATTGTATACCAGGCACCGCTGGGTGGGGTAGGTGGGCACGGTGGGAGGGAGGGCATGGCATGTGGCTCATGGAACTGTGGGGGGAGGGGGAACAAAATCAGAGACATAAAGTGGCCTGTGTGTGTCGAAACAGAGTATCTGTCTAGTTAGACTGACCAGGCCCAGAAACAGCACCAGGACACGTGAGGCCCAGGTCTTAACTATCTGGGAGCCGGACGCTTGGGCGTAAAAATATGAAGCCACAAGGAAAGGCCGATGGCCATATCTGCCTCCAAGTCAGGGGCATTTCCAGGAGGTCCTCCGGGGCTGCACTAGATTCTGAGCAGTGACCACCATGTCATCTTTGTCAACAAACCAGGTGCTGCTTTGGTCAGCCGCCTCCCTACGGTGTCAGAGCCACGATCTCATCCTGCACTTGACATTGCCTCCAGAAACCCCGAGACCGACTTGGGTATGGGCAAGAGGTGGGCATTAGTATGAACATAGGAAACTTCCATACAAAGGAGCATCTCTTCAATGCCACACGGCAGGATGGAGGCTGCACTGGTGGGTCCCCCTGAAGGCAGGATTGGCTCCACGAAGCCCTCCAAAGCTGGCCGGGCTACTGGGAAGCGGTGGACCACATCACACACGTCTTTCCTCGTCCACACGCCACACGGCAAACCATCTCTTCAAGTACCATGGCCGAGGCTGGAACTGGTGTCTTTGCCCTCAAGCTGCATCACTTCCAGAAAACTCCCCAGAGGATGCATTTAATGCCCAGAAGAGAGAAGCCTTGATGCACGAGTCAGACATCAACCATAGGCAATAGGAATTACCATGGAGCAGTGCTGAAGCTAAACCCCGTGTTCTCTTCCCTGAAGTTGGCAACACCTCCAGGAAGCCCTCCGAGGATGGATTGGATACTGAGAGTTAGTGGACCATGTTACATAGGTCAAAAATCATAACGCCTACGTTCCATAGTCTACCATCTCTTCAGGAACCATGGAATGGTGCCGACCCCAGAACCAGGGCCTTGTCCCTGATGTTGGCGTCATTTCCACAAAGTTTTCTGAGGCCTGATTGGAAGCAGGCACATGGTGAACATAAACAGCCCCCTCCTCAAACGTGGGGAGTGGTGCTGACGGGGAAGGGGTGCCTCCCCCTGAAGCAGCATCTCCCCTAGGAAGGCCACGCCAACTCGGAAAGCTTGAGACCCGGCAACCACGCACTGTTGACGGTGCTTTGTCCACTACATGGTCAACTATCTCTTAGTGAACGTGAAGACCAGGACTCTCTAAGGGCAGAGCTCATCACATGCAAGGAGATCGCTTGGCCTCTAGGCAGTGACCCGCCCAAGCTCACCCAGGCTAGATGGTCCTCGTCACACACCGCACACCCTTGTAGACTCGAACCGCAGGGCTGAGTGGGTGGGGGTCCTTCAGCTCCTTTCTGACATCACCTCCTCCACGAGGTCTCCCTTGAGTGTCTCCACCCCTCAGAGCCCAACTGTCAAAATATCACTCCCTTGGCATGAATGGGACACGAGGCCCTGAGATTGGCTAGTCTCCAAGGACCGGGCAAGGGCGTGGCTGTCCTCCAGAGTCCTGAAGCCCAGTGCAGACCGGGCCACCCCTGCTCGCAGCCCAGCTGTTGAAATCCTGCCTCCTTAGAATAGCATCCAAGCCCTTACCCCCGTCACCCTCCCTGCTCCCTGTGTGCAGACCACCCAGGCTAACAGGCTGCCCCCCACGCCCCAGCGTCCACAAGCCTCTGCTCCCCCCCCACCCCGGGGCTCTCCCAAGCCCCAGCAGCGCCTCAGCCAGGACCCCTGACCACATCCCAGCCCCATTCCCTATGCAGTCCATCAGGCAAACAAACTCATGTTTATTAAACATCTACGAGGTGCGGGAGCAAGAGCAGGAAATAAGACACAAGTTTTGCCTTCCTGTGGCTTCTGGCTTAGCAGGGGAAACCCACATTAAAATAATTACTGCAGAGAATTGGTTTCAAAATTAAAGGAGGCCAGAGCGTTGTGAAGGAGAAAAGAGCATTTAACCAGAGGCTCTTGCCAAGCGGGCGGAGCCGCGCAGAGGCTTAGAGTGGAAGATGAGGACGAGGGCTAAGCAGGAAGAGAGTGAACAAGACTGGACTGCGCCAGTGACAGCAGAGGACCCGAGGGAGCACGGGCGGGGCGGAGCCTGGGTCTGTGTGACCCGAGCCTGGGGAGCCAGAAATGTGCCAGAAATGGTCTGAAGAGCTGGGCAGGGGTCAGATCTTTCCGCGCCTTACGGCAAAGATAAAAGATTTTGGACTTTATCCTCAGGCCAAAGGGAAGACATAATTAGCTGAAAAATGACACAGTGAGCTTCGCTTTTCTATAAGCTCTCTCGTGCAGATGTGAAAAGGAAACACCGCTGGGAGCAAGAGCGGGTGCAGGAAAAGAGTACAGGAGCCCGTGGACCAGGCAGGAGTCAAGGAGATGGGCAAGTGGACACGTTTAGAAAATTCAGGAAAAACAGAACAAGAGACTTGGCCATGTCCCGGTGCAGGTGAGGCAATGCCTGGCGGTGCCTGTCCCAGCAGCTGGCGGGGAGCGGCCTGCGCTCCGAGCCGGGCACCCCTGGGGTAGCAGTGAGTGCAGGGCAGGAGCTCGGCTGTACCTGTGCGAGGCCGATGTGTCCCGGACAAATCCTAGCGGAGATGCTGAGTGGGACGGAGGTCACTGGGGACCTTAACGAAAGCTCTTTCTGTGGACAGGGAGGGTTGGAAGCCAAGTATAAGTGAGATACGGAGAAGCCGCCAAGAGGATGGTAGCTGGAGAGAAGGGAGCCAGAGTGCAGTCTTGAAATGTGTTAGCACGAAGGACGAGAGGTGCAAAGGGCGCAGAGGCAGGCCTGCTCCAGCCTGGAGGAGCAGAGGGTGAGAGCCGAGGGAAGGCTCCAGGCAGGGGAGGCTGAGACGATTCCTGCGGAGTGGGCCGGACGGAGCCAAGCTCAGGGCCCGCGACAGGCACTGCCTCCACCAGTAATTAGGGAAAGAGAAGCCCTGGGAGGTTCATGGTGGGTCAGGCAAGTTCATTTTAATGGCTTTTTTATTCTCTGCAGCCGTCATGGGAGAAGAGATCACTTGGGTCTCCCCGTGGTAGCAGAACTCTCTGGGGCAGGAAGGGGCCACGTGGCCTCCCCTCTGCATCCCCAGTGCCCGGCACAGGGCACTCAGGCCACAGAGTGGTGAGGAAGAAAGCACAGACAATGCCAAATGGCAGAAATAGATCCAGAAAGCATCCTTGTGGTCCTGGATAAGGTGACATGGGTCCCCACTAGCTCCTTGGATATCTAGAGAGACGAGTCCACCTTCCCACTCAGCCTCCAAATCACCCAGCTTGGGCCTCAACAGCTCCTTCTAACCTCAAATGGCTGGTGGCTGGTGGGTGGTGTCCCTTCTCACGCACCCAGGCCCCAGGCACTGCTCCACTCCCTCTTCCATCCATTCTTGCAAAGCTGCATTCATGCACCCACACACCCATGCACCCCGCCCCATCAAGAACCCACTCCTTCACAAATTCATGGACTTCCCATCCTCTCTGGACTCGCCCAGGTGTTCTCTCAGACGCTCAGCCACTGGCCCACTTTCTAGCATTTGCCCTGTGCAGAAGCTGAGCTGGACTCAGTGTTCCTGCCTTCCAGGAGCTCACAGTCCAGAAGAAAGACAGATACTCGGCCCACACATTGACAAGTGATCACTGAAACACACAGAATATTAGGATTTGAGGTCTACAGGATCTACAGTCCCGAACCAGTAGGGGTCCCACAGACAGCAAGGAGGGGCTGTTTGCGCCTCCAAAGCACACAGCATGGGGCTGGGGGAAAGTATGCAGAGGAGGTGGTGATAAAACCCACTGACACCTTGGCATTACCGAGGGCGTAAAAGCAGGAGGAAAGGGAGGAAGTGGATAAATACTAAACTGCGTTATCTCACACAGGGCAAAGTTAGAAAGCACTATTTCATTTGTTATCATAGAGAAATAATAGATGTAATGTGGTTTCTAAAAAACTGAAATATAAGCACCAACAGACACAGAAGCTGGTTGTGCACTTTCTCAATCACTGGAGAAAATTAAACTAAAGAAAAACGTAGCAGGAAAGAAAGGAAGAAAAACAATAAAATAAACATTCCTTACAATGTTTTTTAAAAGCCCAAACATGACAATCAAGGAAAAAAATGTAAATGGGTTATATGTCTTTAAAAAAAGAGTGGGGGAGGATTTTCAATTTGGGTCAGAAGCCTCAAATTCAAACTGTATTGTTGTCTATTTGAGACACACTTTAAATAAATTAACTCAAAAAATTTCAAAGCCAAGGGATGGCACAGATAAACAGGAAGGCCTCAATTTCCATGCATTTGACTTCCAGGCAGCCCACACAATCGTGCATTAACATCTCAAAGCCACAGAATCCATACAGCAGCTGACTGCCAGCCAGAACTCCCTATCAATGGCACCCCTAGTTTTGCATATACAGCAATTTATTCCATTTCCTTGTGCAATTATTTAACTATTTCACTGCAGAGGCTTTCAAATGGCACTCTTAGGGGTCTGTGGGGGTCCCACACAGCACCGTAAGGGGGTGCCCAGCACCAACAGCTTGGGGTCACTGCCCAGCTCCAAACAAGGCAGCTCTGATTTGATCTATTTTACTTACTGGAATTCTGAGTAATATTGGGTCTGAATAAAGGGTTTGGCTGCATTTGAAAAACAGTATTTAATTACATTTTGCTCTTATTGTTTTATAAATAAGTGGAAAATGGAAAAATAAAGTTGTCGATACCTGTGGTAAGAGCACAGATCTCATATATACTTAAGAAATTAAGGCAAATGTGGAAATCATTAGGCAGACCCCACATGGCCAATCTTTAGCCTCAATAATTGAATTTTAGGCAGTCAACTGTGTTTGAAAAGAACAAAACTAAAGAACATCCGTGGAATGTTAGAAATTGCCTGGAAAGGTGCAGAATATTGAGCTCTAGAGGAGCAGAATTCTTTGGAACATGCAAGTCCCTGGTTCAACTTTCAAACAACACTTCGCCTTCATTACGGGCTTCCAGAAGCAATTATATGAGAAAACAAGGTTACCTAATTTAGCAACACAAACAAGAAGAAAACAGATGTGTGTCCATAATTTTAAGTCATTTGACAGGTCGACGAAAACCACCTCTCAGAGATGGAAGGTACACTCCACAACAAAGATATAGAATTCACAAACATTTTCATTAAAAATAAAATAGCACCAAAAAATGGAGGAAAACATAGAGGCACAATTTCTAAAAACCCTCTCAGTCCTAAAAACATCAAAGAGGCAAAAAGTAAATGATAAACATACCTCAAATCTAGAGGCAACAACATACTTAACAGAGAAAATGAGAAATAAGGAAAAGACACTCACTCACTTCATCAATGTTAGGTTACTCTGTCCAAAAAGCTCTAGCCAATGTAATACAACAAATAAAAACCAGATAAATGTTATAAACTATTAAATTGAGATTAAAACTATGGTTGCTTATAGGTTACATAATTCTTTACTAAGAAAATCCAAAAGAATCAACTGAAAAGCTAGTAAAACTAAATGTCTTTGCATCAAAATCTGTACCCTATAAACAAGTAGTACATCTTACTTATAAGGGCCAAAAAAAATTTACAAAATTGATTATATTATGCACAAAAATGACATCAACAAATTCCTCAAAGTAGAATTTATATGTCCATATTCTCTAGCCACAATAATGTAACCACAATTGAATTAAAAATATAAACAACACACAACCTCTAAAAATCAGTTCTACTTTTGCATATTTAATTCAGATAACCATTTATTCTAAGAACATAAAGAAATAAAAAGCATAATAACAAATATTTTAAAATATTGAAAAGACTACATATTATTAAAACATAGGAAATGCAGTCAAAATTGCAACCAGAGGCAAATTCATAAAATGAAATGTTTTCATTAAAGAAGAATAACAACATGGGATATGTGGACAGATAGAAAAAATAAACTTAAGGAAAGCAGAGGAAGGAATCAATAAAGGCAGATATTATTTAATTTGAATACACACAGAAAACCAGTTGAGTTAACAAATTATTCCAAGAACTTATTCTATGAAAACCTCTACAATAGATTCTCCTCTAGTTCATCTAATAAAAAAGAGATAAAGTATGCATACACAAAATTAAGAATGACAAAGGTGATATAATCACAGAAATAGATAAAAATTCTAGTATAAAAGAATGCTATTTATAACTCTATCCTATTTTTTAAATCTCAGAAAAATAGATTACTTTCTAGGGTAAATTATAGCCTAAAATTGTTGAGAACGAACTATATGCCAGAGACAGTGCAAGGTACTTTATCTCTTAAGTCTCACTTAGGCTCACTTGGGGCCCTTTTAGGCTCTCATTTTAACCATTTAACAAATGAGGAAACTAAGAATTAGGGAGGTGACAGAGCAAGAACTTGAACCCAGTTTGTCTGATTTCAATGCATGCACATTTAAACACTGAGCTATATTAGAAAAAGAAGCAAAAATTTTAAAGATGTAGAAAATCTAAAGATATCAATAAATACAGAAGAAATAGGAAATGTCAAAGATTTATCCCAGAACAGTTACACAGGTGAGTTCTTCCAAGCTTTTATGGACTAGATCATTCAAATAATGTAATAGGGTATAAAACACAGAAAAAGATGAAATGCTCCCTAATTCATTTTACAAAGCCAACATAACTTTGACACCAAAATCCAACAACAAATAGATTTGAAAAATCCTAAGAGAAATAGTAGTGAAACAATGTTGTAGTATATTAAAAGAACAATACACCATAATCAAATAAAATTTGATCCAAAATGTTTCAAAGTTATGAAACATTGTATCATAAAGTCAACAGAGAAAAACATACATATCTAGAGATGTCAAAAAAGCATTTCATAAAATTCTAACTCCATTCCTGATTTTAAAGTCATATATGACCTAGAAATAAATACTTCATTAGCATTATAAAAAATCTAGACTAAAAAAAAATGATTTGTAACCATACTTGACAATGAACTAGAAACAAAGATAAGAATTCTATTATCAATAATTTAATGTTTTAGAATATCTAGCCAATGTTATGAGATAAGAAAGAGAAATAGATAAGATAAAATGACAAAGAGACAAAATTTGCATCATATAGATATGAATGACTCTATACCTAGTAATTCCAAAATACTCAACTAAAACTGTGGAGAACAGATTAGAGAATTCAGTGAGACAGACAGTAACAATAAATATATAGAAACTTTCCTACATACCAGAAATAACCAGTTAGAAAGTATAAAGAAAATTGATCAGAATCACAATAGAAGCAATACTCAATTCCTTGAAATAAACATAATGACAAATTGTGAATTTGTCAAATTTGACAAATCATGAATACATATATACATAAAACTGCAAAATATCATATAAAACCTAAGTATCAACAAATATCAATTCTCTTTAAATTAACTTACAATTTTATAAAATTCCACAGAAAATCTTTAAGGAATGTTTTTAACTTTATAATATCGCTACAATTCATCTGAAAGAATATACAAATGAGACTAACCAAGAAAATCTTGAAAAATAAGAATGAAGGAAGACTATTGCTACTGAACAATAGCACATTATAACAATCCAATATATTAAAACAAAGCAATACTGATGTAAAAATGACAAACCAATGGAATATTAGAAAACCATAACAAGAAACAAGACTATAAAAGTATCTAGTATATTGTAAATGTAGAAATGGGACAATAGTTATTCCTCACAGTAATTAAATTTGTGGATTAAAGATTCAAATATAAAAGATAAAATCATGACAATACTAGAAAAAAATTAAAATTTAAATGAGCTTGCTTTGGGAAAGGCCTTCCTGAGCAAAAAGAAAAATGCATATAAAGAAACTATTAGGAAAAAATAGTGATAGATTTTTAGAACATAACAATTTTAAAAATAAAAAAAAGCACATGAACAAAATGGAATGTCAAATGGGAGCATGTGATTGAAAAAGTACCTACCTATTCTTGTTAAAAGTGTCTTACAAAATAAAATAAACACACTAAGAGAAAAATGGATAAATGACTTGCAGTTCAATGTAGTAAACTGAATGCAGATGCCTGCCTTCCCACCTTGAAACCATGCTAAGTGAGAGGGAAGAGATTTTCATTTTGAACATAAGCACACGCAGGAACAATGATGAAAGGAGAACAGTGGTAACTGATTCAGACCAGGGAAAACTGAATCCTAACCTGGCAGTGAGGAAAACTGAAATAAAAGCCAGTGTATTCAGTGGAATCCACATAAATGTCAGGAATTGACAATACCAGATATGGCAGCAAAAGCTAGACCTAAATAAGATGAGTCAGCTGAAAGTCTGTTTAAGACAAAAGTGATCCCACATTCCGCAAGCACTGTGCAGAGCCCTTCCTAATCCTGAAAATGTATTACGTGAGGAAGGCAAAACAGAGGTATCTGGAGCAGAGACAGCAGGTGGCACTCCAGGAAGTTTGTGGAGGAATATTGAGGTTCTCAGTACCCAGGTAGACCTAAATAAGATGAGTCAGCTCAAAGTCTGTTTAGGACAAAAGTAGATCCCACATTCCACAACCACTGTGCAGAGCCCTTCCCAACCCTGAAAATGTATTACTTGAGAAAGGCAAAACAGAGGTATCTGGAGCAGAGACAGCAGGTGGCACTCCAGGAAGTTTGTGGAGGAATATTGAGGTTCTCAATATCAAGCTAGACCTAAATAAGATGAGTCAGCTGAAAGTCTGTTTAAGACAAAAGTAGATCCCACATTCCACAACCACTGTGCAGAGCCCTTCCCAACCCTGAGAAAAGACTGAAAATGTACTACTTGAAGAAAGCAAGAGTCTAAACCAAAAGGAGGAAGAAGGCAGAATTTTCCAAACTGGATATTGAGAACCCCAATATTCCTCCACAAACTTCCTCGAGTGCCAGAAGCCAGAAATATACTTTCTAGGATGGAAACTGAAGAACCTTCTTTGGAGCATTAGAACATTCCAAAAGAAAAGAACTAAAAATGCTAAAACCTTGCGTTCCCCAATGGAAAGACCATCTAGAATTTTGCTAGAATAAAGCCCACAGTTTCACAAGGCCAAACCATATACTGAGAGCTTTCAAACAGCTCATTGATGTATTTCTGTGTGTGTGCTAAGTATCTATATCATATCTATATCAATATCTATCTGTATCACCAGAGTTGAGGAAAGCATCTAACATACAGGTTAGAGACACACATATTTGGAAGAAGAAGAGAAAAGAAAAGCTTGGAGGCTCTGTAGGGAGAAGAAGATTTTTTCTAAAAAAAAAAAAAAAACTGTCATTAATATTATCAAGGATATCAAAGAAAAATCATATTCATGAAGCAAAATATTAAATGTTATAGAATAATATTTAGAGTAAAACAAAAATTTAAAAGTAGAGATATGAAAGCATAAATGAAAATACTTAAAAGATAAAGACAGGAAAATTTCTTAGAGAGAGATTGAAAATCAGAGGGAAAATATGGAAAGATTAGAGAACTAGTCAAGAAGCCCCAACATATGAACAATAGAAGTGCTAGGAATAAAAGATGTGAGAAAATTTTCTAAGCACTTGTTCAAGAAATATTTCTGGAACTGAAGGAAAAGAGTTTTTCAGAGCCAAAGGACCTGGAAAAATGGATGAAGGTAGATCTACATCAAGATAAAAACTCATGAAATTTTAAAACACTGGAAGACTCTTGGACTTTTGGAGTCAGAAGAGCCTTGGATTTTATTTGTTACCCTGTCATTCACTAGCTGTGTGACCTTGGACAAGTTACTTAATCATTTAGAGGATCTCTCAAAAATGAGAATATTATTGCTTTTGCTAGAATTAAAAGCAACAAACAATAAAATAGAAAAATATAAGCAAACTACTGAAAGACAGTGAGAAAATCCTTTAAGTTCCAGAAAGGAAGGAAAAAAGATAACATACAGGGGATGAGGAATCACAAAGCCTTGAGATTTTTCACCAATAGCACCAAAAGCTAGAAGAAAATAATTCATACTTTCAAAATCTAAGCAAAAAAAAAAAAAAAAAATCTAACTTAGAATTCTACACCCAGCCAAACTATCAATGTCAGTGTAGACTAGATATGTTCCTTTTTAGTTGTAAAAAGTCTCCAAATATTTATCTCCCATGAGCACTTTCTCCTGAAACTGCTAGAGGATGCACTCTAGCAAAACAGAGGAATAAACCAAAAAGGATGATAACACAGAATCTACAAAATCAGGGATCCAACCAAGGAGAGAGGATCAAAGGAATCCCCAGAAAGAGAATGAGGGAAGGATCCTAAGATGGCGGCAAGAAGCCTAAAGATCAACTAATCCATAACCAAACAAGCAAGAAGGCTCTAGGAAGAGATTTCTTCAAAAGGATAAAACACACTTTAAAAGTATTTTTAAAATAATGTATTTGAAACTATTGAGAGACTTGGGACAAAGCAGCTGGGTTCGTATAAAAAAAAAAAAAAGCAACCAAAGAGAAAGAAAATAAAAAGAAACAAACAAACAAAAAGTAATTATAAACTCCAAAAGGAAAAAAAAAGGTATAAAAAAGAGGTAAATAAACAGAATGCTACATTGTTCAGCTTTCAAGAGTGTTTACACTTCTGTAAAAAGATAGACTTTGAATATCAATCAAACCCAAACCAGGAGCTAAATATATTGAGAGATTGGTGCACAGGAAGATGGGGGCTGGGGGAGTGAAGCCAAGAGCACGTGTGAAAGAATTAAATCTTCATCTTGCACAGTTGACAAGTCAAGATAATGCCTAAGCTTCAAAGAAAAAAAGAAAAGAAAAAGAAGGGGGGGGAAGGATGTTATTTAGAAATATGGATGCAAATGCTGAGAGAACAGTTAAAGGAGTTTAAGGCTGCTGTTTCCAGGGAGCGGAAGATTAGGGTGGAGTTGGCAGAGCTGGAGAGAGCCGAGGCTTCTACAACCACCTTGTACAACTACCTGACTGCGAAAATGATGCGTATGCATGACTGACAAAAATTAAAACTAAATGAAAAATGAAAAGGACCCGAACTGGCAATTCAGATACAGTAACCAAAAAAGCTAATGGGGAAAATGGCCTTTATCACACGTAATAACAGAACTGCAAATGAAAAGAATGAAATACTGCGTTTTGACAAATTAGCAAAGGATAAAAACCTTGATAATTCCCAGAGAAACAGGCAAGTCTCAAACTAATTCTGAGGATGTGAGTACGAAGTTTAAGGAGGGCAATTTGGCCATAAAACACTCACACCTTTTGACACAACCATTCCACTTTTAGAGTAAACTGCAGGAAACAAATCAAAGACATACGTGAAGACGGAAAAACGAAGATGCTCACCCAACACAGACAATCCAACTTTTAAATTATCTAAATATACAATAAAAGCAAACCAATTAAATTAATTATAATAGAGTCATTTGCTAGCATCCTCTGTAACCATTAAAAAGCACAGGAAATTAATTAATGGCATGGGAAAATGTTCAGAATATATAATTAGTTGAAAAAATAGGATGACAATGATGATCTTAATTAAACACACACACACACACACACACACACACACACATAATTTATGGAAGAAAACAAAAGACCAGAGGCTGGTCACCAAAATGTTGGCAATGGTCATCTATGAGTGGTGGACCTAGCAAGATTCTTATTCTTATATTGATATATGTTCTTTTCAATATTTTACAAGCTTTTACAATAAACATGTGTTTCTATTTTAATGAGAAAAAATATCATTTTTAAAAATTATTATGTGCAATAAATTATAGCTATTAGCTTAGGTGCTTTTACGGGAAAAAATTACATGGCTCCTTCGTACTGCATTCTCCATTATGGTAATGAGTTAGCAGAATGCAATTATCTGCATAATTTTTAAAAGAGACTTCGGGCAAGGGTGTGAAAGTCACCCCATGCCCTGTCTCAAGCTGCCAAAAAGGACTCTAGCATCTGGTCAGCTGCAAATTCAACACGGCCGCCCACCACTTGGGTGGGAGCAGAGATCTCTCTGGCCAGCCTTCCCTCCACTCAGAGACGCAGCTGTCAGAAATGACCAGCCTCTGCTTGCCCGGGCTCCAGGCTGGAAGTACAAGCACTCTGGCCTCTCTCTGAGGCCATCACACGCACTCTAGCCCTGTCAAAAGCCCATCTTTGACTACCTGTAGTCATCCTATCATCCAGACCAAGTCTGGCCCTTAGTCACAGGTACACAAGCACTTTACAGTGTATATAACCATGAAAAGCAGAGCTCACCCAGCAAAGTGAATGCTGCGCCCACCACGGCTGTCCTCCTGGCAAGCCTGGTGCTCGAGTGGCCACCCCTCCACGGGCACCATGCAGACGCACCTGAGAGGAGAGGGGTGAGTCACAAAACAAAACCCAAGCTGTCCACGCACATGTCTGACCAGCAGAGGGAGGGGAACTTGGAAACGTTCACTGCGAGGGTACTTTGGGACCGACAGACTGGATCGGAGACGGCTCCTGCCCTGGGATACTCAAAGTCATGGTGAAATGGACAAGCACGGACCTGGACGTCCATGGAGAGTGGTGGACAGGGCGCTTGAGTGGGTCTGGGGTGGGGCCTGGGATGTCAGGGAGATCTTCAGAGACAGAGAGAGGTGACAGGAGGTGTGAACCGAGGAATTACAAGAGCTTCAGTAAGGCTGCAACAGGAGCGAGAAGGGGAGGGACATGGGGCCCAGGGGACACAGTATGCCTTGGTGCACCATGAGCTGGGACCCTGCGGAGCCGCAGGGGGTTCGAAGCAGAGGCCAAGTGCGCTGGGGACTAGGAGAGCAGGCAGAGGGCTGTCAAATCGGGCCAGAGACAGAGGATGGGACCCTGGCAGGGGCAGCTGGAAGGAAGAGAGGAGGAGGGATGGAGAGACGTTCGGGCTGCAGCACTGACGGGACACGGACACCCAGTGCTCACAGAGGGTGGAGGAGGGGAAGGAGACGCAGGTGACCTCGGGTTCAGCACTGTCAGGGCCATGTGTCGAGGTTTAGCAAAGACTTGACTGTTCTAAATCTCAGTGCATTGATCTACTCAGCTGAACCTACATGCCCTCCTGTGTTCCTTTATCTTAACTCAGATACCCTTAGAATTGGGCTGATCAGTCTTTATTCTACGACACCAGTCAGTATCGGCCCATGAATGGCTCTTTTATTGTGTCATCTTCGCTTAACTTTTTAAGGATTTAATGCCCATGCGTAAGCCCACCCTCCAGCCCGGGACTAGAACACTAACTGCAACTTACACTCACCTGGGTCTTCTCCCTGTGCTGGGTCAACGTTGCAGACAGCCCGGCCGGCAGGCGCTTCCCTCAGGCTCTCACGTCTGCAGCCCTGAGGCCCAGCGCCTATGCCCGGATCCTGGATGCGGCACGGGGCGTTGGCATGGTCACCCCCTCGCTCGCATCAGCGTAGTACTAGACACGCACTCCCAGCCCAGGTGCTGAGCTCAGCCGGGCTCTCCTGGCTGTGAGAGAAATGGGCGGGTATTAACGACACATCGACGCCCACCAGGGCTCTCCCTGCTATCAGGAAGCGGAGTTTGGGGAAAGGGGACACCCAAGGGGAGGCTCTGGAGTTGGGGCAAACCCAGGGAGCCACAGTGGCCCCTGTACCCACACCAGGGGACAGAGAGAGGCTCCCGCTGGCCCAAGAGGCCTCATTTTCCCGCCAATCCCAATCCTGTCACACCTTCCTCTGCCTTCTCTTCACAGCACATAGCCAAGCCCGGGCCACACAGCCGCAGTCCCCGGGGAAGGACAGCAAGGAGGGAGGCCGGGGGCTGTAACCTGAAGGCATCGGACCCGAGGGCACCTTCCCTGGCTTTGGAGGGAGAGCTGTGACCCTAGGAACCTCCCCACACTTCAAATCCGGCTTCTCCGGCTCTGATGCCCACCCCCCAGCTGAAAAACCAGCGGGGCCAAGCGTGTGGGCACGTGGTTGGCGGGGTGTCGAGTGTTTGGATCTGCGACCTGCAGAGTGGAGGGGCTGTTGGTGGGGGAGGGACATCGCGAGGCTGGGCGCGAGTGGGCGGGGCAGGGCCTGCGTTGCAGGGAGGCGCCAGGGAACCTGGGGGGGGCGGGGGGCGGGCAGAGTCAGTCAAGCAGCCCTCTAAGAAGTCTGAACTCTGGCCTGGGGTTCCCCAGAGAAGCCCACAGGAGGGTCCGTCAATAAATGAAGCCGGGACCCCTGCGGCGCCTGGGGCAGCAGGGGTGAGGGGACAGCTGGGGAGAGAGAGGCGCAGCAGGTGCACATGTGCCCAGGCCGGCCTTTGTCCCTGCTGGCTGGCAGGGGGCTGGCCTGGGTCACCACTGCTGCTGATACCAGGAACATCTGCCAGGGATGGGGTCTGGCCCCTGCCGAGGGAGCAGGGCTGTCTTTTGTTATGTCATGTTGAGAAAACATATGCTGGTAGGAGAAGCCTCAGATCCAAGGGAAAAGAAAATATCACCAGCTGGCCCCAAAATTACAAGTGAGGCCTGGGAGGACGGGCTGGGGCGAGGCAGGGGCAGAGTCCAGGGGAGAGACATCTCTTCTCTCTCCGGTGGCCAAAGTGATGAAGGGTAGGGATGCGTGTCATCGTCCCTGCACCCTTTGTACATATGGGGAAACTGAGGCTGGGCTGAGCTGGGCAGTTAAGGCTCCAGAGGAGGAATCACCTCCCTTTATGAAGGTCCCCAAAGGACACTGAGGTCCCCTTTGGGCCCAGGAAGCAGGAGGAGGGAACATGTGGGGGCAGCAAGGCCAGCGTGGCTCACTCCAACCGCAGGAGAGGATGTAAGAGGGCCCAGGGACAGGAGACACCTGCGTGTGCTAAGAGTCTGAAGCTCATGTGCACCCAGCGCGGTCTCTGCCTGGCAGGCCACGCACACACTCCACACAGCGGGAGCCACACCAAGGGCCCTGTGCCCATGATTAACGCACGGCCCACACCACGCATCAAGACTTTTACAGAGTAAACAAATAAAATTCACTTCCCTTTTACAGAGGAGGGGCACGAAACTTAGAGAGTTGTTCTGGTGACTTCTCCAAAGGCAAAGACTGGCATCTTTCCTGGCAGAGAAAAGAAAAAAGAAGTCAAGAGAGACCAAGAGATCATGAATCTTCCTGTCCTGTCCATTCACTGAGGACGGCAGGGGCAGGGAGACAGCCAGGCATAAGGGCACCAACACAGAACTTGTCTAAAGAGCTATCCAAGCCTTTGTTTTCCAGCCCCCAGCCTGCCCCATCTGTGATCCTCAGTCATTTCTCTGCGTGGAGAGTGCCCACCAAGGAGCCAGGATGGCTTCAAAGACCCCTGGACATGGAGGGAGAGCTGCCTGGGCCCAGAATGCAGCCCTGGAGGGAACCAGGGCATAGCGAGGCCCTCCCAAGCCTCAGTTTCCCTGTCTGCACAATGAGGAACTGACGTCACCCACCTAGGGACATTGCCAGGATGAAATGGGAACTCTTGGCTTGGCCTGGTGCACAACAGGCACGACAGAACTGAACTTTCCTCTAACCCAGTGGCGGGGCCCATCCGCCTGCAGCTCCCAGTGTCCCCGTGGGAACGGTGAGCCTCTGGCACCCTTTCCTCCTGGCCTGGATCAGGGCTCCAGTGCCCCCTGGGGTCCGCACACTTGCCCCATAGACTTCAGGACCAATTCTAACTCCCTTCTGGCCGCGGGAGGGTTGGGGGCTTCGGCCAAAAGCCTGAAAGAACAGCTAATGGGGGTGACTGAGCTCGCTCAGGTTTCATCAGAGAAGCAAAACCAAACCGCGGAATTCTGTCTTGCAAACCATCAGCCTATGCAGTGACTGCTGAAGGTTTGTTTTCAATCTTCCCTTCCCTTCTTGGAGAGGAGGCCCCAACAGCCCGCACAAGCCAGAGTCGGCTCTGGCCGAGGGCCACGGGGTTTCAAATTTTGAAAGGGGCCTTTTGCAAAATGTTCAGTTTCAAACCCTCGGCCCGTCCGATTGCCCACATCCTGTCCAAACTTCCTGGGGGAGTGAGATTTATTTAAGAAAGGAATAAAATCCCCACGTCCATGCCCTGAGTGAAAACATGCTCCGTCCCAGGCAATTTCAAGGATTACGGCTACATATCTCCTAATGAGTCGCAGGCGGAAGGCAATGTGGGGTTGGCAGGGGAGGAGGTCAGGCCTCAGCAACGAGGAGGTGCTGTTCCTCCACACCAGGGACCCCCATTCTCTGCCAGGGATGTGCTTAGCCCCAGCACGGCCTTATAATCATTCCTTTGTGTGGTCACTCTCTCCTTCACCCACAGCATTCTCCCTGGCCAGCCCTCTGCACCAGACTCTGGAATAGGCAGTGGGATCTGAGGACCCCAAGACTAAGAACCCCGGCCAGGGAGCGGAAGGGCTGGCAGGGGAAGCAGACACCCCAACAGATCATGACCAAGTTGCAGGAAATACTTCTGAACGAAAGTCAAGTTCATGGCCATGCAACAGTTCCAAGTGTGGAGCAAGTAACCCCAGCTCAGGGAAGGAGGCCGCAGAGAGCAGGGCTGGAGCAGGAGTTCGTGCAAAGGCATAGAGACACCCATGCACGAAGGCTCGCACAGGGTCTGTGATGGCTCACGAGGACAGGGAGTGTGGGACAGGAGGTGTGGCTGGAAGCCAAGCCATGAAGAGCTTGGACTTCACCCTGGGGCCTAGGGGAGCCATGAGCAGGCTCTGAGGAGCAGGGGACTCTCGGGCACGCACTCCAGACGTGCCGCACTGGCTCTAATGAGAAGACTGGAGTCCGGACCAGAGAGACCAAGATGAGGGCCGAGCCTGGCCAGGTGTGGCGGTGGTGGAGGTGAGCAAAGGGGACCCGTGGGCTCACGGGAGATACTAAAGGGGTGGGCTGGGGGCTTTGGTGGGGAATGACCAGTGAAGGGAGAATACGTGTGTCATGAATATTTCCTTAAATTGCACCCCCCACTCAAGACTTGGAGCACTACTGGGCAGAGTAGTATCTGTATTATTTCTGGCTATTTGTACCCAGGCTCTGGCACATAGAAAAGGCCCAGTAGTTTTTAAATGAATTTAAGAGTGAATAGATGGTTAACTCACCTAACATTTTCCGATGTGTAGGCCTTCTGGTAGGCTACAAGGGCAGAGAAAGAAGATCCTATCATCAAGAAAGAAGTTCATAGCCATTTGGGAAAAGCTGGCAGCTGATAATTGACAATGTAATATGGGAGCTGTCGTGGGTGTGGAAGAGAAATAAATAAAGGACAGATCTGCACAGAGGGATGCGGCAAGGGAGGGAGAGGGTAAGGGGCTGTGAAAATGTGAGAGGGGGTGACATTTGTGTGCGGCCCAGCACAAGGCTGTGTAACTAGTGGGAAGGAACAGAAAACTAAAACTGATTGTTAGCTGTTGTTATGGCTCCTTTGCCCAAGGGAAGAGTGGGGACCTAACTCTGGTCTCCTCTGTCTGCACACACCTGCCAAGCAACTGTGCAGACCTAGCTGCCCGGCCGTGGCATGCAGAGGTACCACCTGCCAACGCACGGTCTGAACACCTCTCCTAAGGGGCTGGAGCTGCCCAGATGTGGAATGGCCAGCCAAGGACAGTCAACATTAGGGTCCCAGATGCCCAAAATTAAGAAAAGGAAGTCCACCTGATTTGGTCTGAAGTAGGAAGGCCAATCATTTGAGCCCAAATCAAATCCTCAAGAAGGAGAAGGCCGTGTTCCACGCCAGACGCCGGAGCACCAACCACCAAGGCCAAGGAGATGTGAAACCAGGAGTGAGAGGTGGAATCCGGGTCAGGAGCCGACAAGACAAGAGAGGAAGAGGCGTGGTCAGTGTCAGGCATGGAGCCGGTATTGAATTCGTATTTGTTGAAGGAAGGGAGGGAGTGGCAAATAGAGACAGAGATGAAGGGGAAGTCTCAGGCAGGTGCCCCACATAGAGTGAAGGTGTTGCCAACTCACCTTTTTTGTCGTCTGTCCCCTGGTAGAAGGGCACGTTATGCCATCTTGAAGATGCATGGTCCAGACCAGCCCATCCCATCCAAACTGGCATGCTTCCCATGACTTAGCTAAACTCCCCAGTCTTCTGGAACAAGAGAATTCGAGCATCGCATCCATTTGAGAAGTTTTAAGTCAATCCAGTTGAAATCATCAAATACAGCTGCTTTGGGTGGGAATGGAGAGAATTAGCATATAACATTTGTGACGCATCTATTTCCTCCCAGGTAACTTGCTATGAACCTGACCTGTTATTATGTCACTTCGGGGCCTTATAAGCAGCTATTGTTAAACAATACAACCACCAAGTCAGGTGGGTATCACTGTCCTCATCTCACCGATGAAGCTGAAGCTGAAGGTCAAGAGGTGCTTCACATCTAACCCTAAGTCCTGCAGCTACAACAAGAAGGAATTTGGTTTGCTTGGGAAGGCAAGGAGTGGGCCCACTCACTGGAGGCACAAAAACAAGACTGAGTTATTTTCAATCTCCTGTCTTGGCAGAGGCAAGGGCAGCTTTCGGGAAGGCCCAGGGCTTCCATTCCACTGTGCCAAGCCAACATTGCCCAAGGATGGGCCGACGTCCAGGCAGGCAGGACTGCCAGTATTCTGACTCACTGTCTGGCACCGGACACAGGAGGCTGGACTCAAGGGAGACCCTGGACTTGCGTAGGAGGATGCCATGGACCATGTGACACATAGCACACTTCCCCCAAAGAACACCTCCCCAGCCGCTCTGAGACAGGCCATCCTGGTTCCACAAAAGCACATGTATTTTTAGTTATTAGTTCATTCATTCAGCTGCATTTCACTGGGCGCCTACTGGGCTCAGGGCTGGGCAGGCGCTAGGAATACACAGAAGAATTTGACCCAGTTCCTGGCCCTCAAGGCACAACATTTTAGTGGTGACACGTAACAAATGCCCAGGGGGAAGGAAGGGTGCTCCAGCTGAGCTATTTATACTGTGGTGTGAAGTCAGGGCACAGCTCCTCTCTTGGGAACGGTCAGGGGAAGGGTCCAGGGTCCAATGAGTTCATTCATTCATTGCCTCACACATGAATCCGCTGACTCATTTACAAATTTATTGGCTCATTCACTTATTCAATCATTCATTCACAGAGCAGTGAATTTATTCCTTGAATACACAGTCATTCATTGACTCGTTTACTGATTCATTCTTTTTATCATTAGCTATAATATATTCATCCATTTGCCCATTCACTCAATAAATTATTATTTCATTCATCAACCTATTTATTTACTATTATTCAACTTTTTCCTCTTTCATTGGCTTTTTCATTTATTCATTCACTCATTCCTCGACATGTTAATCCATTCCTTTGGTTTCTCATTGACTCATTCACTTCACTCATTGATTGATTTATATGTTGACTCACTGATTCATCTGTTTCCTCATCCCTAATTAACTTCCCTTTATCCATCATTCACTCATTCACTTTTTGACATTTCACTGATGCACAGACTCATCCGCCCACTAAGCCACCATGCATTTATTCGCTGGCCATTGGCTTAGTCACTCATCATCTCACTGTTGATCCATTCCCCCATTCCTGTCCTCCTTCACATTTTCATCACTCCATTTACTCATTCCTTTATTTGCTCCAAGACTCATTCATTCACTAATGCATTGCTTCACTCATTCATTCTTTTATTCACCATGTATTCCCCTCCTCGCTCAACAAATGTTCATTACTAACACACGTGCTCCATATGCCAGGCACCAGGCAGAGCACTGAACAAGAGCAGCCCCTGCCTTCGGGAAGCCTGCAGCTTAGTGGCTCTGGCCCTGGCTCAGGAGGCACCTCCTCCACAAAGCACCTGAAACTTAGGACTGAGCTGAGCACACACCCTCTGTGCATCTGGAAAGCCCATCTACCTGCCCCGTTATGTTGAATTGTTACATTTATAAGTAGGTCTCCAGCTAATCCCACAGAGCTACATGACGACTGGAACTAGACTGAATTCATATATAAACACTATGCCCAACGCAGGGCCCAATGAGGATGAAGGGCAATACCTGTTGAGCTGAAATTAATACCTTACCATTGACTATTTTAGCACTCTTTAGATTTCAAGTGCCAGAAAATAAAACAGAAGGGGTACAGGGGCCTCCTACCACCACCTCCAAATAAATTAATTCACTAGAATTTATGACTAAGATAGCAAAACAAAAAAACAATTTAGGTAAGTAGCAATTAAAAATGTTCAAAATATTTCAGTAGTACATGCAGAATAATATACTATTATAAGAAAGATATAAAAAATTATAGTTTTATTTTATAGATGTCAGGGGGCTGAACTGTAATAATTATAATCCTTGTTTCAGAGCACATTTTAATCAGTGATCCATGATTTTCCTAATTCTATTGTACTGTTTCATAGATTGATTTAGCAAATAATAAAAATGACAATGGTAATTATAATCAATTCTATGAACACTCCAAAATATAAGAACAAAAACACTGAATAATTTAACATCTGTCTCTGACCTCATTATACACAGAGGAGGCAGACTAACTCTTTTCAAATAAATGGATTTGAGAGAAACAGAACTAGGTTTATCATAATTCTTGCTTCATGAAATTTTCCCATTTGAATATTCTTGGGCATTTTAATTTTCTTTACACATGGATTTTTTCTTGTTTATTAACTTAGACAGTTATTCATTTTCAAAAATGAAGTCAGCGACGATGAATCTACTGCTAAACAAGGGGGGAAAATTGAGTGTTACTGAAGTCGTCCTATGGGCTCTCTAAACAGAGGGGTAATATAGTTGACCCAAATTAAACCAATCCTGGGTCTATAATATCATCTCAAGATTGCTCATGAGTGGCCATTGTAATTTTACTGGCATATTTGCTTTTTACTTGTTTAGCTATTTTTTACTTTTAATAAAATAATAATGAATAAAATAAAACCCAAGAGAACTAAAACCAACCCAAGAACAATATCTTTGATTAATACTAGAATCTGTCTATTACCTCCTTAATTTAAGAGGTAACAATCTAAACTTTTTTAATGGATCTCAGTTTTGCAAAATGAATTAAACATTACACTTGTCAAGACACATTCTCAGCATTGGTCCAGGAATAGACTTTGATTTTGTGATTGCATGCAGTTATTTATTTAGAATCATAAATGGTCATCATCTGTAACAAATAGCCCAACTCAAGAATAAAAACACAATCTATTGCTTACCCTGATCCAAACACTCCTTGGGCACATGGATGACAGTTAAGATCCTTGTCCCTCCATAACGATTAAAACAGCCAAGGTACATCCATTCTGTGGGAGTACAAAGCAGACATAAAAAAGAATAAAATATCTTCATCACTGTTTCCTACTTTGCACCCGTTCATTTAGTTTACCACTTATTTATTTAGCTTAATTCTTGTCTTAATAAATCAAACATCTAGCAAACTAAGAGCAGAACATTAACTTTTAAATACCACTATGTAGCTGCTGCTTACACAAAGTGGTAGCAACTTTAATCTAGTTTTTTTTCCCTGAATGGACCAATATATTTCAGAACTGATTAATTATATTCCTTGCTTTATAACATACCCACAAAACTGATCCATGTTTTAATCTTTTTCTTTTCTTTTCTTTTCTTTTTAGACAGAGTCTCACTCTGTTGCCCAGGCTAGAGTGCTGTGGCATCAGCCTAGCTCACAGCAACCTCAAACTCCTGGGCTCAAGCGATCCTCCTGCCTCAGCCTCCCGAGTAGCTGGGACTACAGGCATGCGCCACCATGCCCGGCTAATTTTTTCTGTATATTTTTCGTTGTCTGGTTAATTTCTTTCTATTTTTTTAGTGGAGACGGGGTCTCGCTCTTGCTCTGGCTGGTCTCGAACTCCTGACCTCGAGTGATCCACCCGCCTCGGCCTCCCAGAGTGCTAGGATTACAGGCGTGAGCCACCGCGCCCAGCCTTAATCTTTTTCTTTACTCGTGAATATATTTGTTTATTGATCCATTCATTTATCACTAATAATATAAAATCAATATCCATGAACCCCCTCAAGCTCTAGAACTAGATTCTTGAACTTTCCTGAAATTATTCTCACAAAGGTTCTGTACTCAGTCTTCTTTGTGCAATGGACCTCAGTGTTGCAATTGTGATCATGGCTCCTTTTCAGATGCATTCCATTCCGTACCCATCATAGATCCATGCACAGTTCTTTTGCATTTAATTCGAAAAATTTTTAGATATTACAATGAACCACAATAAACCCAATATCCAATTCAACAACTAGAATACTGATTTCCTAAATGAGTAACAGTTAGAACTTTCTCAAGAGAGGAATGTTTAAATTATCAATATGCCAAACATACAATGGGGCATTAAACTTTTGAAAATTAATATAGAAGCTAAGTTTTTTTTTCTTGTACTTCATTTCTGGTAAATTGGATTAATTGTGGTTCATAACCCATTCTCATTATCGTGGGCCTGTTCATGGCCTTTTAAAGTTTAATTATCATCAGTGACACAGTGAGAACGGTGAACTAACAACCCAAACCAAGGACTTCATCACTTACACTGCATGCCATTCTCCTTACTCGGAGGGACAGGTAAAGATTTCATGACTGGAGAATAATGTATTCCGCGGGAGTCCATCCACCCTGTGCAATGTGAAAAGAATGTTAACAAATGAGAAGACTTAGGTTTAGGTTTTAATTTAGTGAACATGAGGCAAGAAACACAGAAATAAATCATAAATAATGATTTATGCCACATTCGTATCTCTGGCTCACGAATGGATCTCCATTTTATTTATTAATGTCTTCAGTTATCCATTTTAATATATTCAGAACACCTTTAAAGGACCACCCAACAATGAGAACTACAAGAGTTACAGACATCTCACTGCATGCCCCGTACCCACAGAGCTAGGAACACAGAGCTCCTTTTGAAAAAGACTTTGTGTTCTGCTAAATTGAATTCATCGTGAACCTTGATTTATCATGCAATCTGATCATCGGTCTTTACATGGTCTTCGTCAATTATATTCTGTCCTTTTTAATCATACACTGATTACCCCAAAGAGACCACCCCAACAATGACAAAAACTTGGATCATTATTCACACTGAACCACAAAGGTTTTCATCATTACAGAATAATTATCAGCTTGAGTGTGTCCATTCTGTGGAGCTGAAAGCAGACGGCGGGGCGGGGAGGAAAAATGAATATGGCTTCTTTTACATCTTTAAAAAATGTGACATAAAATATGCAAGAGTATTTCTTGCAAAAGAGGGTGGAATATGCGAAATTCTCTCCATTAATTCATGTTTTCCCCTTGATTTACTTAGCTATTTATAATTAGGTATTGATTAAGTCATGAGATTATTTATTTCTGTTTCTCTTAATAAACAAATTTGACCTCACCATTGTCCCAGAGCAAAAACAATGAACATTATTATTCTTTGTCTATATGACCTTTACTGAAAAGGGGCACATCCCTGATTTATTTATTTATTAATGAATCTCAGTGTTTTGGGATAATATTAAAAATAATGTAATTCCACAGTTGTACTAATTAGACTCATCCTAATCCTTGGTGCATAGCATATTCTCATCATTTTTGTTTTAAAGAATAACACGATCTCAGGAACTGGCTAAATCATCACCATTATTTCAAGACATGCTCATTACAGTCCGATGTTTTGTCTCTTTCAGCTGATTATTATTAATGTATTCATTCACTCACTGTGAAGATAAAATCAGTGTCTTTGCACACACCCAAGATGAAGACACGGGTAACAGTAACACGTGTGCAGCTTCTCATTATCAAAGTGATAATGGACAATGTAACTTGGTAATGAAATTTAGAGAGCACAATAGCTTATTATAGAACAAATTTTTATCACTGTCCCTCTTTAATTTAAAGAGTGCTTAGGCTTTTATTTAATTACATAAATGACTTTCCTATTTAGTAATAAAACAAAAAACCAGTAACCAAAGATAACTCAGAACATAAACATTGACAATTCATACATCTGTCTACATGTTCCTCATTCTGAGAGATTAAAAAAAAAAAAAGCATGATTCCCAACTCCTCAGAAATAAATTAGTACTGAGACTTATTTCATTCATATGTCACAGCTGGTCCAGGCACGGCCATATTTTTATTCACTTACTACTATGGCTTGAACTCTTCATGCAGTAATTCACTTATAATTATATAATCGTTATCCATGAACCACAAAAGCACAAGAATAGGATAATTGACTATCTTAAACTGCTGTCTATAGGATCATTTCCAACGGAGCAATAGACTAATTTCTCTTATATTGCACCTTACACTTTCTGGTACATATTACTCACAACCCTTGACCCACACCAATCATCATCACTGGACTGCAATTATGCGCCTTTGTCTTCATTTATATGAATATTTTGTCAATTCATTTATTCATTAATTCACTACTTATAATAAATAAGTATACATGAATCAGGAAAAAAAACAGAACAGGAGCTATGATGTCCCTATTTTCTATCCATAGATCATTTCCCACAGAAATTACATCTGTTTCTTGAACTGACCTCATTGTTTCAAACATGGATTACTCAACATGATGCGTTACATCAATCCCACGTTCACTGTGGGACCATGGTTAGCCTCCTTTAATTATATTTCCTACTTCTTAGTAACACATTGACCATTCTTAAATGGCCCAAATCAAGACAAGAGCTTGGACTATTACTCACGTTTGTCTCTGTGCTCCCGAGATAGCCCAGCGCTGGTGGCCGAGGCAGAATGCCTGTCCTGCGGAGTACAAGGAAGAGTGGAAAATAAAATTTGATACTTTCTAACCACTTTGTCTTTGCATTTCATCTTTCATTTACTCAGTCATTTGGGATTCTTTAACTTACGGTAGTATTTGCTTATTTTTCTCTTAATAAAACAAATATTGAACTTACAATTGACCCAGAGCATTAACACTGATTATTAGTTGTCGATGGCTGCGTGACTCTTAGCCAGAGTTAAAACCATTGGTCCATTTATTAGCCATTCCAAATTATGTTAATAGCACTTCTATCCTTGCCACATATGTTCACAATTAGAACATGCCTCACTCTCTTCTTCTTTAATCATTTAAATATTTGTTTATTGATACTTCCATTGATTCATTTATATTAATATTAATCATAATCCATGAACCATAAAATTAGAAGCACACAATCCTTGATACCACTAACATCTACCTATAGGATTTTCCTATATAAAGGTGATCCTACATAATAGATTGGATTTCTATTATATGGAACCTCAGAGCTCCAGACACTCAGTAGTCATCATGGCCCATTACTCATAAGTCAGCAGCTGTCATAGTGGTTCAGACTTGGCCCTCATCTTCTCAATTTGTGTATACACGTTTTTGTTGATTGACTGATCAGTTCACTAACAATAATAAAATAATTACCTAAGAGTCACAAAAACTTAAGAGTAAGCTCTAATATTTGTCTATATAATTATTAGCTTGAAGAGCTCTAATGTCTGTCTATGTAACTATTCCAGCAATATATCTCTTTCATTAATTAACCTTAATGTTGTATATGTGCATTAATCAATATAATGCTTTGTATTAATCCCATTTTTACAACTGGGCCAAAGTATACTTTCAATGATTATACATAACGCTTCTTAATAATATCAGGAATAGCTTTTAAAAGAAAACACTGAAAACAAGAAAACAACTTTGACTATTACTTGCATTGGTCTCCACAGACCATATAACATGCTGATGAAGCCACAGATCTTCTGACCATCCACAGAAAGTAAAATCCTCCGGAGCGAGTTGATCCTAAGGAGTACAGAGCACAGGAGATGGTGGAAAAGACTGGGACGCTGTCTGCATTGGCCTTTGCATTCTGTCTTCCATTTAGTCAGTGACACAGGTGATCTGGGATAACATTTATTTTATTTTCTCTTACATAAAAAAACAGCATCAGTCATGCCACTGACACAAATGAATCCTGTCATCAGTTATTATTTATCACCATCTAACTCATTCTTTTCCAAAGAAGTAACAACCTTAGACCACTTATTTCCTCCTTGTGTCAGTGTTTTCAATGTATATCACAGGTTTTCTTGCCTCACAAAATATTTTTTAATATATACAAATAAATAATGTTTAAATAATGTTGGATATGTTCTTCATCTATGCATCCGTCACTTATAACACTTCGTATTCATTCCTTATTTATCCTTGGGCTACACATGGCCTGATTTGGTTATATTTCATATTTTTTGATAGTGCAGTGAAAACCTATAAACAAACCACCCAAGACAGGACAAGAACTTTGACTGTCACTCACAGTGGTCTCCAGGCTCCTAACACAGAGACGCAACCTCAGCTTGTGAACAAGGAAAACTTCACTCAGCCTCCATGTTTCCATTCTGATGGGTACAGAGCAGAACAAATGACAATAAAAATGAGACCTTCTGCACATTGATCCTTGCTTTTCAGTTTTCTTTTAGTCACTTATACATTCATTAACTTGGAGTCCACTTCTTTCATTTTCTATTAAGAAAATGAACAATTTTGAACTTGCCACTGACCCAGAACTTGAATATGGTCTATAATTCATACTATCTATATCATCATTAGTCAAAGAGCTAACAGGTACGCGAGATTTCTCTTTGGACTTTATCAATTTCAATATATATTAATAGTGCTAATATTTCTTATCTAACAACTTATTTTTATAATTGGACAATAATAAAGTATGAACACTTTAATCATCTTTATACAACTATTGATTGAGACTCTTATTGATCCAATTATAAATATAAAATGAAAATCCATGAACACGAAGACCAAAAATACTTCATTCTATATTCCTGACATACAGGATCATTCGAAACAGAAGGAATGGACCCGTTACCTTCTTGATGGACCTCAGAGTACAGACATAGTCATCGTATTGGACTCATACGCCACCAGTAGTCATCATCGGCCCGGGATGGGCCCTCTTTTTCTCCATTTCTACTTTGTCTGATCAATTCATTAATTCACTAATAATAATTTTAAACACTATGATTCACAAAACTCCAAAAAGAGACTTGACATTCTTAATCTCTATCTAGAATCACTCTAACATTGATATACGTTTCATTAATTATCCCTGGTTTTTCACGGATGCATGATTAGTGTAACACTTCACATCAGTGCTGTATCTATCGCTGGATAAACTTCACCACCTTTGATTATATCATATACTTATCTACAGTACATTGGCAGTTACGAAAACCACCCAGAGAAAAACAAGACACGTGACTATTACTCACACTGGTCTGCAAGCTCTGTCCTACGCATGGTGCAAATGACGCACACAACCATGCGGGAATCCTCAAAGCAGAACACGTCATCCATCCTGAGGCACATAGTTCAGAGAAAATAACAAAAGAGAGACAATCTCACTATTGACCCTTGCATTTCACCTACCATTAGTCACTTAGACAGTCATAATTTGAAGTATCCATATTCCATTTTCTCTTAAAAAATGAAGAATTTTGAACTGATTGCAACTGATCAATAATTTTACCATTTTCTATAATTATACCATCTATATCATCATTAGCCAAAGAGGTGACAGGCAGGTACCATTTATGTCTCTTTGGACTTCATTGTTTTTAGTATATAGTAATAGTGCTTCTTGCCTCAGCACATATTTTTATAATTGGGCAATGATTAACATTATTCATCTTTATTTATTTATATATTTGTTTCTACGTTCTGATACTGACCAATTATAAAAATAGAATAAAAATATAATCTATATTCCTGACATCTTTCTAAAGGATTATATCGAACATAGAAAATGGCTCGATTTCTTTTGCAATGGACCTCAGAGTTCCAGACACGTATTCATCATGTAAGATTCATACGCCACCAGCAGTCATCATCAATCCAGAGTTGATCTTTTTGTCATGCACATTTCTATCTTGTCTACTGATTGATTCATTAAATCACTGTTAATAGTTTTAAGTCCCTATGATTCAAAAAACACCAAGGATAGCCTTGATATTCCTAATCTGTATATGGAATCATTCCAATATTGATATATCTCTTTAATTAATTATCCTCATTTTGTCACATAAGCATTATAAACATAATGTTTCATATTATACTTTTTATGACACCACTGAGTCCTCTTAAACAAACTGCCCGAACCGAGTCCACAATATTGACTATTACTCACATTAGTCGCCATGCGCCTGACCAGGATCCAAACGCAGCCCGGGACCGTGGAGGAATCCTTAAACCAGCGCCATTCATCCATACTGAGGAGTACAGACCAGAGAAGAGGACAACAAAATGAGACCATCTCATTAATGATCCTTGCTTTTCACTTTCATTTAATGAGTGATTTAGGCAATCATTATTTGAAATTGCCACCGACCCAGACCTTAAACGTTGTCTATAACTTATACTGTCTATATTATCATTAGCCAAAGAGGTCGCAGGCATTACCATTTATTTCTCTTTGGACTTCACTGTTTCAATACCTATTAATAGTGTTTCTTGCCTCACCACATGTTTTTATAATTGGACAATGCTTAACCTTATTCATCTTTATTTATTCATATATTTGTTTATGGATTCTCATTGATCCAATTATAAAATAAAATAAAAATGCATAAAACACAAAGACCAAAAACAAATTCATTCCATATTCCTGAAATCTCCCTATAGGATTATTTAAAACAGAGGGAAATGATGTTTGTGATTGACCCCAGATTACAGACGTAGTCATTGTATGACTCATACGCCACCAGTAGTCATCATCGGTCCAGAATTTGCCTGATTTTTCTCCATGCATTTTACTTGTCTATTGATTAATTCATTAATTCCTAATAATTGTAAAACCTTTGGTTTTTAAAAACCCAAGAAGAGCCTTGATATTCCTAATCTCTACAGAGAACCACTCTAACCTTGGTATATCTGTTTCATTAATTATTCAAAGCTTGTCATATGCATTATCAATATAATACTTCAAATCACTCTTAGAGCTATAACTAGGATACATTTGGCCATCTTTGATTATATTATACACCTTTTCTATAACACATTGAATCCTACTAAACAAGCCACCCAAACCACGGCAAGAATGCTGACTCTCACTCACACTGGACTGCACGCTGCTTCCGAAGCATGGTCCCAACAGAGCACGAGGTCGTGAGGAATCCTCACGGTGGCACACTCTGAGGAGTATAGAGCAGAGAAGATGATAAAATTGAGACACTCCCAGTATTGATCCTGGCTTTTCCCCTGTCATTAGCTAGTCATTTATGCAATCATTATTGGGAGCACATTTAATTCATTTTCTCTAAGGAAAATGAAAAATTTTGAAGTTGCCACTGACCCAGAAATTGAACATTGTCTGTACTCTATACTGTCTATACCATCATTAGCCAAAGAAGTCACAGGCATGAAACATTCGTTTCCCTGTGGACTTCACTGTTTAAAAATATATTAAGAATGTTTCTGCTGTCATCACGTATTTTTATAATTGGACAATGTTTACCATTGTTCATTTTTATTTATTTATATATTTGTTTATTAGTTCTCACATTGACCAATTATAAAAATGGAATAGAAATATGTAAATATGAATACCAAAAATAAATACACTCTGTATTCCTGACATCTGTCTGTAGAAGACTCTCAAATATACTAATGGGCCAGATTTCTCTTGTGATGGACCTCAGAGTACCAGAGACGTATTCATCGTCCATGACTCATATGCCGCCAGTGGTCGTCATCATTCGGTCCAGGATTGGCCCTCTTTTCTTTGAGTTCATTTCTACCTCCTCTGTTGATTAATGCAGTAATAATAATTTTAAGTCCTACTGTTCATAAAACTGTAAGAACAGCCTTAATATTCTTAATTTGTATACAGAATCATTCTAATGTTGATATATTTATTTCATTTATTATCCTCAGTTTTTCACATATGTGTTTTCAATATAATACTTCACATCACTCCCATATTTATTATTCGGATACAGTTGGCCATCTTTGATTGCAATATACAACTTTTTCTAAGACATTGATTCCTCTTAAACAAACCACCCAAACCAAGATAAGGACTTTGACTATTGCTCACATAAGTCTGCAAGCTCCTTCCTAAGCACGGTGCAAATGCAGCACATGACCTTGGAGGAATCCTCAAATCAGCAAAGGATGACCACTCTAAGGAATATAAAGCAGAAAAGATGACAACAAAGATAAGATACTATCCCTAACTGCTCTCCAGCTATCATTAGTAAGTCATTTAGGCGATCATTATTTGAAGTATATTTCATTCATTTTCTCTAAAGAAATGAATAATTTCAGACTTTCCATTGGCCTAGAAATTCAACATTGTCTACACTTTGTACTGTCCACATCGTCATTAGCCACAGAAATCACAGGCATGTACCATACGTCTCTCTGTGGACTTCCTTGTTTCAGTATATATTAAGACTATTTCTTATCTATGTATTTTTATACTTGGACAATGTTTAAACTTTTGCATCTTTCTTTATTTATGTATGTGTTTATCAACTCTCACATTGGCCAATTATAAAAATAGGATAAAAATACGTAAACACAAAAGTCAAAATACATTCTATGTTTCCGAAATCTGTCTCTAGAATCATCCGGAACAGATACACTGGGCCAGATTACTCCTGTGACGGACCTCAGAGTACAGACGTATTCATCGAACAAGACTCATACGCCACCAGTAGTCATCATCAATCCAGGATCAGTCTTCTTATTTTCCATTCAATGCTACCTCCTCTATTGATTAATTTATGAATTTACTACTAATAACTTTAAATTCTATGATTTACAAAATCCTATAAAGAGACTTAATATTTCTAATCTCTAAACAAAATCATTTTAACATTTATACATATGTTTCATTAACTATCCTCAGATTTTCATATGTGCATAATTAATACAATACTTCATACTATTGCCGTATCTTTTATTGGGATAGGATCCAGTTGGCCATCTTGATCATGTATAAGACATTGAATCCCCTCAAAGAAAACATCCAAAGCAAGATAAGAACTTTGACAATTACTCACATAGGTCTACATGCTCCTTTCTCAGCTGCATAGCACGTGATGATGGAGAAATCCTTAAATCAGCACAAATATGTCCATTCTGGGGAATATAGAGCAGAGAAGATGATAAAATTGAGACATTCCTGTTACTGATCCTTTCTTTTCACCTCAACAAAGACGCAGAACCTGGACATTGTCTATAATGCATAATGTCTATGCCATCATTAGGCAAATAGATGACAAATATCTACCATTTATTTTTCTTTGGACTTCACTGTTTTTAATATATATTAATAGTATATCCTGCCTCACCATGTATTTTCATAATTGGACAATACTTCAACCATTTTATCTTCATTTATTTACATATTTGTTTACAGATTCCCATATTGATCCAATTATAAAAATAGAATGAAAATAGTAAGTACACAGAAAACAACAAACATTCTCTGCTTCTGAAATCTTCCTACAACATCATTTGAAACAAAGAGACTAGCCAGATTTCTTCTTTCGCCTCAGATTACGGACGTAGTCATCGTATTCGACTCATACGCCACCAGTAGTCATCATCGGCCCGGGAGTCATCCTATTCTCTCCATGTCTATTAAATAATTTATGAGCTCGCTAATTATTGCTATATCTCTTTCATTAATTATCCTTAGTTTTTCACATATTACTAACATAGCACTTCATATCACTCTGTATCTATTTATCTCTGGGATACAGCTGGCCATCTTTTATTTATATTGTACACTTTTTAAATAATACATTAAATATCTTAAACAAAACACCCACGCCAAGACTAGAACTTGGACTAGTACTCACAATGATCTGCACACTCCCAACTATGACACAAGCGGAGCCTCTGACCCTGACGGAATCCGCAAATCAGCACAAGTCACTGGTTCTGAGGAGGACAGAGCAGAGAAGATAACGACTTTGAGACATTCGCACTAATGGTCCTGGCCTTTCCCTTTCCTTTTGTCAGTCCTTTAGACAATCATTATGGGGACTGAGATTTATTTCACTTTCTTAGGATCCTGATCTTGCAAATGACTAGGAGTTTGAACATGATCCGTAATTTATACTGCCTATAATCATAAGACAAAGAGGTAGCAAGTATATAAAATACCTCTTTGGACTTCACTGATTTTAATATATAATAATAGTACTTCTTGCTTCCCTACATATTTTTATAATTGTACAATGCTCACCCATTTTGTCTTTATTTATTTATATGTCTATCGATTCTTGCATTGCTTCAATTATAAAAATAGAATCAAAATGCATGAACACCAACACCAAAAACAATTTAATTCTACGTTCCTGACATTGGTCTATAGGATCATTTGAAACAAAGGAAATGGACCAGTTATATTCTGTGATGGACCTCAGTGTTCCAGAGACATAGTCACCGTATCACCCTCATACGCCACCAGTAGCCATCATCGATCCAGGACTGGTCCTTCTCTTCTCTGTTCATTTCTATGTTGTCTGTTAAATCATTCATTCACTAACAATAATTTTAAAGCCTAACGTTCAAGAAACTCTAAGAAGAGCCTTGATGAACCTAATCTCTACACAGAATCATTCTAACATTGATATATTTGTTTCATTAATTATCCTATTTTTCATAAATACATTATCAGTATAATATTCATAATCACTACCGTATCTATCACTGGGATAATGTTGCCCATCTTTGACTATATACATACTTTACAATAATAGATTGGATACTCTTAAATGAACCACCCAAACCACAGTAAGGACTTGGACTATTACTCACATGGGTCTGTATCTGCCTTCTAATGCGTGGTCCCAACAGAGTATGGGACCGTGGGGGAATCCTGGAGTCACAACAAGTACGTCCATTCTGAGGAGTATAGAGCAAAGAAGATAACAAAACTGAGATATTCTCACTATTGATCCTTGCTTCTCACATTTCTTTAGTCATCTAGGTGATCATTATTTAGTGTATGGTATGTTTCTTTCATTGTTCTTTAAGTAAATGAACAATTGAATTTGTCACTGACATAGAACATGAACATCATCTATAATTAGACTGTCCATGCCATCACTAACCAAAGATGTGACAGGCGTGTACCATTTATTTCTCTTTGGACTTCACTATTGTCAATACATATTTATAGTACGTCTTGCCTCATCACATTTTTTTATAATTGGACAATGCTTGGCTCATTATATCTTTATTTATTTTTATATTTGTTTACAGATCCTTACATTAATCCAATTATAAAAATAGAATGAAAATGTATGAGCACCAAGAACACACAAGTGCACTCTATTTCCTGACACTGGTCTACGTGATCCTACGAACAGAGAGAGGGGCCAGGTTCCTTCTGTGATGGACCTCAGCGTTCCAGAGCCGTATTCACTGTGTCATACTCAAACACCACCACCAGTAGTCATCATCGATCCAGGATCGCCCCTCTGTTTCTCCCTTTGCTTTTGTACTGTTGGTGAGTGGTTTATTAATTCACCAATAGCAACTTGGAAACCTATGGTCCACAAAATCCAAAGCAGAGCCTTGATGTCCCTAATCTCCATATCAAATCATTCTAGCATTGATATATCCATTTCATTAATTATCCTCAGTTTTTCATATGTGCATTATCAAGATATGGCTTCATATCACTCCCATAGATAGTGCTAGAATACAGTTGGCCATCTTTGATTGTATTATACACTTTTTAGTAATATACTGAATATTTTTAAATAACCGTCCAAACCAAGACAAGAATTTTAAACTATTACTCACATTGGTCTCTACGCTGCTAACACGCAGGTGCAACCACAGAGCAAGTGCCCGTGCAAGAATGCTGCAGTCAGCGGGGACGCATCCGCTCTGCAGAGAACAGAGCAGAGCAGGTGAGGGAAAACTGGAAACCTCATCCTCTAGGATTCTTGCTTCCTGTATTGCATTTACTTAATCATTCAGGGGCTTAATAGTCTTTCATAAGGTGTATATTTTCTTTCTCAACAAAAGGGACAACCTCTAACTGGGAACTGATTCAAAACAATAAACCAATTCTTACTGTCAGTGTCTATATGATCCTAAGCCAGAGAGGTAACATCTCTGACCCATTTTTTTTTCTTAATGGACATCGGTCTTCTCTATTTATATTAATAATATTTCTTGCCTCGCTACATACGTTCATAGTCGGACAATGCTTCACCCTCTTTATCTATTTACTTATAATTTTTAATGGTTTTGTCATTGATCCATTAATACTAATAAATCTATGAATCCAAACTAAGAACATGATCTTTGTGGATTCCAAACATCTGTCTGCAGGATTCTTGCAAACAGAAGGGCTAGACTAATTATGTTGTGCTGCTGCTCCAACCCCCACACGTATTACTCATAGCCTGTGACTCATATGCCACCAGTCGGAATCATTGTCCCTGTGTAATCACCGGCCAACTTTTCTTCATTCACTTTCACATTTGCAGAGGCTGGATCATTATTGCAGTGAAAATAATAAAGTAAACATGAGTCAGAAAAATGCAGGAATAAAATTCTTGAGTATTGCTAATATCAACCTACGCCATCATTTCCTGTATACATTACATCTTTTTCATTAAGCATTGTCAATGCTGCACAATATTGATTGATCAACTTAATTATTTCACATCATTCTTATTATTGGGCCATAGATAACTATTTGATTAATATTTTTTTGGACTTAAATGTATTTTATTCCAATGTCAATTTAATAGGTACATAGGAAAATTAAATATAAGTAAAATTAGGTATAAACGTGCTTACTATTCTTATATGATATAAAAGCACATTTGATTAATATTTTTTAATACTACCATGAATACCCTCAAACAAATGACTGAAACCAAGACAAGGGCATTGATTCTACTCACAATGGCCTCTTTCTGAACAAAACAGTAACATGAGAAACTTGATCATGGTAGTGATGTTTAGATCAGCTCAGTGATTCTGTTTTTAAGAGTATCAAGCAGAGATGATAAAAAGACTGAGATATTTTGTTCATTGATCTATTTCTGTTTTTCATTTAGGTATTTATTAATTTATGGTTAATATTTATCTTCTTCTTATAAAACAAACTTATAACTGACTTAGGGCAATAACTATTACTTACTAGTAATTATTATTATTGCCTATATCACCTTTAGTGATATACTGGGTCCATTTGTTATCCACACCAAAATGTGCATTAATGGTATTTTTCCTTACTATACACTTTAGTAATGAACAATGCTTTACTCTCTTCATTTTCACTCACTTGTGCATTTATTTGTTTATTCTGCCATTAACACTTTTATAATACTGTTTTTAAAATTCATGAACACAAGATTAAGAAGAACATCCTTGTATATCCCTGATATCTGTCTACTATATCACTTTAAACATGGGAATGAACTAGATCCTATTTGTGTTGAACCTGAAAGTTTCAGACACCTAGTATTCATCATATATAACAATAATATACAAAGATATCCTGTGGTCCCCAACCCCTGGGCTGCAGATGGGGCCACAGAGCTCTGCTGCCCACCCCGCAGTGCCCCCAACCATGGAAAAATTATCTTCCATGAAACTTAGCAACCAGAGTGAGGGGAGGGGTGTGCAAAAGAAGGTGAGTGGCAGTCGAGCAAAACTTCATCTGTATCTACAGCTGCTCCCCATTGCTGGCATCACTGCCTGAGTTCCACTCCCCCTCCCTTCCGTGGAAAAACTGTCTTCCATGAAACTGGTCCCTAGTGCCAAAAAGGTTGGGGACCTCTGAAAATTGGTGGTCCAAGACTGGCCTTCTTTCTGTTCATTCTTATCTATACTTATTTATTGATTAATTCATTAATAAAAATATATGTAAACCACAAAAAACAAGAATAAGATCTTCAATATCCTTAACATTCATCCATACTACCATTTACAAAAAGCCTAAATCCCTTTCTTTAATTGAACTCAGTGTTTCAGTTATGTATTAATCAACATAATACTTCACAACTATCTGATAGGGTTGACCTTCTTTGAATCACTCAAACCAAGACAACTCGGACTGTTGCTCACACTGTCTCTGTGCCCCTACCACGTAGATGCGGACTTGTGATCTTGGACTAAATCAGCATGAGCACGTCCATCTAAGGAATACGCAGCACAGCAAATGATTAAAAAATTGGGGCCGGGCGCGGTGGCTCACGCCTGTAATCCTAGCACTCTGGGAGGCCGAGGCGGGTGGATTGCTCGGGGTCAGGAGTTCGAGACCAGCCTGAGCGAGACCCCGTCTCTACTAAAAATAGAGAGACATTATATGGACAACTAAAAATCTATACAGAAAAAATTAGCCGGGCATAGTGGCGCATGCCTGTAGTCCCAGCTACTCGGGAGGCTGAGGCAGTAGGATCGCTTAAGCCGAGGAGTCTGAGGTTGCTGTGAGCTAAGCTGACGCCACGGCACTCACTCTAGCCTGGGCAACAAAGTGAGACTCTGTCTCAACAAAAAAAAAAAAAAAATTGAGACATTCTCTCCACTGATCCATAGATTCCTCCATCCCTTTATATAGTCATTTGGGTTAATGTAAATTTGTGTTAATATTTATTTTTCTCTTAATAAATCAAATACCAAATATGCAACTCATCAAAAACTGTTACCTATCACATTTTATCAACTTTAGTCCAAGACAAAATACACTTGCTCCATTATTATTCATTCCAACTTATGTTAATATTAGTTTTCCTTACTATATATTTTAACAATGAGCATGCTTCACCACCTTGATGTTTGTTCATTATATATTAGTTTATTATTTATTCTACCTTTTATACCTTATAATGTTATTTTTTAAGAATTCATGAACACAAAAGCCAAAAACAAGACCCTTGTATATTCCTGACATCAATTTATTAGACAGTTCAAACAGAGGAAACGGACATACCCACGCTGGTCTGCACGCTCCCAAGACACGGATGCAACCGCAGAGCACGTGGCCACGGAAGAGGGCTTAAGTCAGCTCGAGTGGGTCCATTCTGAGGAGTACAAAGCAGAACAGATGATAAAAGAAAATTGAGACATTGCTCCAACGATCCTCTCTTTTCACCTTTCATTTATTTGGTCAGTCACCTAAGCAATTATTATTTGGAATATATTTATTTCATATTCTTTTATGAAATCAAACAACTTTGAATTTGCCACAGAGCATTATTTATTCTGTCTGTAAGCATAAAAACAAAGGCAAAAAACTAGATTTTTGCATACTTCTGACATCTGTCTATAGTATCCCTTCAAACAGGAAGAGTGGACATGATTCCTTTTGTGTTGGACCTCAGAGTTCAAGACCCCCAATTATTCATCACGTTTGCCTCAAACGCCACCAGTCATCATCATTGGTCCAGGAACGGCCCACTCTTTCTTCATTTACTTCTACACTGTTGATTAATTCAGGAATGCACTAATAATAAGTCTAAAGTGCTATGATGTACAAAACTGAAAAAGGCCTTGATATCCCTCATGTATATACAGAATCCTTCTCAGATCACTATATCTTCTTTACTAAATATCCTGATTTTTCTTAAATGAATTAATCAGTAGGATACTTCATATTGATCCCATGTTTGTCAATGGGCTGCAATTGGCCTTCTTTTATTATATTATAAAATTTTTACTACTTCAGTGAATACCCCTAAGCAAATCACTCAAGCCAGGACAAAAACATTACTCACAGTGGTCTCCAGGCTCCTAGGGCGTAGATGCAACCAAGCAGCGGGTGGCCATGGAAGAGTACATGGATCAACTGGAGCGAGTCCGTGCTGAGGTGCAGAAAGTAGGGCTGTCGATAAAAAAATGGAGACCCATGTCCACTGTTCCTTGTTTTACATCTATAATGTAGGTGCTCATTTAGGGGCACCAAATCATTCATTTGGACCATACTGTTTCATTTCCCCTTAGGAAAATGAGCATCAAATTTGTCAGAAAGTGAACATTATTTGTAATTTATACTTTCTATGTCATCATTAGCCAAAGAGGTAACAGTCATGTACCATCATTTTCTCATTGGATTTCATGTTTTCAAAATACATTAATAGTATTTCTTGCCTTGCCACGTATTTCTATATTTGGAGAAAGTTTCACCTATTTTATCTTGATTTATTTATATGCTTGTCTATTGATTCTTTCATTGATCCAATTATAGTAATAGAATGAAAGTGTATGAAAAGAAAGGCCAGTTTCCTTTTGTATTGGACTTCAGAGTTCCGGATAATTCATCATCCTAAGACTCATACCCCAGCCACCGTCATCATTAGTCCAGGAAAGGCCCACTTTTCTTTCACTTATTTCTGAATGATTTATTAATTGAGTAATTATACTTTAAAAGCTCTTTGATTCACAAAAATCTAAGAGACTTGATATCACTAATATGTACCTAGAATCATTCTTATTTCAATATATCTTTTTCATTAATTATCCCCATATTTAATATATACATTAAACATGCAATATTTCATATGAACTCCATATTTGTTACTAGGCTACAGTTCACTTTCTTTGACTGTATTTCACAATTTTTAATAATACAGTAACTAACCTTAAACAAAGCACCCAAAACAAGACAGCTATTACTCACGTTGTTCTCTGGGCTCCTATCGGAGAGATGCAACCAAAAAGCTTGTTACCAAGGAAGAATTCCTAAATCAGCTTGAGTGGATCCATTCTGAGAAATACAAATCAGAGAAAATGATAAAAACATTGAGACTTTCTCTGCATAGAATGAAAATACATGAGCACAAAGAACAAAACCAAGATCCCAGCTATAGGATCATGTCGGAAGTATCTTTCACATTGGACCTCAGAGTTCAACACGTATTCATCGTCCATGACTCATACGCCACAAGTCGTCATCATTCGGTCCAGGATTGGCCCTCTTACTTTATTGTCACCTACATTTGTTTATTAATTCATTAAATCACAAAATAATTTTAAAATGCTATTATTCACAAAAACTCAAGAAGAGCCTTTATGTCCTTAACATATATATAGAATTATCCTCACATCAATATAACATTTTATTAATTATCCTCAGTTTTTCATATATGTATTAATTACTATATCATTTTATATATCCCATATATATCCCTGGGCTACAATTGCATTCTTTAATTATATTTCATACTTTTTAATAATACAGTGAAAGATATTAAAATAAAAAAATATTGAAACCAGGAAAAGAATTTAAATCATTACTCACTTTAATCTCTGTGCTCTTAACATATAGAGATAACCTCAGAGCTCGTGACCATGGAAGAATGCTTAAACCATCTCGAATGTGTCTGTCCTAAGAGTACAAAGCAGAGCAGATGATAAAAAAATTAAGACCTTATCTCCCTTGATTCTTGCTTTCTGCATTTCATTTACTCAGTCATTTAGGTATTTGTTACTTGTTCATTGTCAATGGGTGTATACACATATTTTTTAATCTTAACACAAGGAACACTTCCATCTTGAGTCTAATCTAGAACAATAAAATTAGACTGTTGCTTATATGATTCTTATCTAAGTGGTAAGATAAATTGCTCAAAGTGGTAAATAAATATGTATTTGTTTCTAAATAGCTATCAGTGTTTTCAAATTTTATTAATATTTCTTATCTCCACACACACATGCATAGTTAGACAATGCTTGACCCTCTTCTTTATATATTAATTTATATTAGTTTAGTAAATCTATCATTGGTCTATTGACAATAATAAATCTAAATGAACTGAATTAATATGAGGGCATTGTCTTTATATATTCCTAACATTTCTCCACAGAGTCAATTTCAAAAAAAGGAATCAACTAATTAGGTTTTGTGTTGGACCTCAGAGTTTCAGACACGAATTATTCATCGTCCATGACTCAAACGCCACCAGTTGTCATCATTGGTCCATGATTGGGTCTCACTTTCTTCATTTGTTCCTACATTTTTATCAATTAAATGATTATTTTATTGCTATTAAATAAAAATAAATACATGGTTCAAAAAAACTACAATGTCCTTAAATATCTATAACAACTATCTATACAATTATTTTTCATATAGACTACCTCTCTTTCATTAATTGACCTCCGTGTTATACATGATAGATTAAACAACATGATGTTTCATATCATACTTGTCAACAAGCCACGGTTAACTTTTTATTTATTCAATGTTTAAATTTTTATTTAAATTGTATGCATTTTTCATGTACAACATGATGTCCTGAAGCATATATATGTAATGGAATAACCAAATCTATCTAATTAACATAGGAATTACATCATATAGCTATTTTTATGGTAAGAACACTTAATATCCCCTTCTCAGCATTTTTTTTAGAATAAAATATTGTTATTAAATATAGTCACCATGTTGTACAATATATCTCTTGAACTTATTTCTATCTTCCTAATTTAATACTTTTTATAATAATACCATGAATCCCTCAAACATATCACCCACACCAAGGTAAGAAGTTTGCACATAGCTCACCTTGGTCTCCTTCCCAACTCAAAGGCAACATAACAATCTTGATCATGGCAGAATGCTTAAACCAGCTTGGTGCATCCATTCTGAAGAGTAGAAAGCACAGAAGACGATACAAACATTGAGACCTTCTTACCATTGATCCACATTTTCTACCATTCATTAACATAGTCTTCTATGCTTTTATTATTTAATGATAATATTTATTTTTTCTCCTAATAAAGTAAACTTCAAACTTATAACTGAGAGCCACAATTGACTACATATCTATTCATTTATATATTTGTTTATTCATCCTACCCTTGATTCTTTTACAGTAATATTTTTTAAATTCCTAAACACAAAGATCAAGACCCTTGTATATCCTGATATCTGTCCATAGGATCCCTTCACAAAGCGGAAGTGGATTAGATCCCGTTTTCGTTGGACCTCAGCGTTCCCCACACGTATTCATGGTGTATAACTCATACGCCACCAGTGGTCATCATCGGCCCCAGGTCTTTTCCACTTCACGCTAATACAAATTTGTCAACATTATTGTCCTCAGTGGTTCACACATGGACAAAGCACTGTAGTGCTTTTATCAATATGGTATTAAAATTAGCCTCTTTGGGTTTCTTTGATCACATTAAATAATTCAGTAAATACCTCTAACAAAAAGCAACTCAAACAAATACAGGAAACACCAACTATTACTCACATGGGTCTTCACGCTGCAACCCAGAGATGCAACTGACAGGCTGGTGAGCACGGAAGAGTCCTGGAATCCCCTCAAAGCTGTCCATTCTGCAGAGTACAGAGCGGAACAGATGATTAAAGAAATGAAACATCCCTCCATGGGTCCTTGCTTATCATCTTCCACTTAGTCACTCCTTTGGCAATCATTATTTGGAACATATTTATTTCCTTTAATCTTAAAATAAACCACTTTGGACTTGCCACTGACCCAGAACAAAAACATTATCTATAATTTATACTGACTACATCACCTGTAGCCAAAAAGAACAGTCATGCACCATCTCCTTCTCCTTTGGATTTCAGGGTTTTCAATATATGTAATAGCATTTCTTGCCTTGCCACAAATTTTTATAATGGGACAATGCTTCCCCCATTTTATTTTGATTTATTTATATATTTGCTTATTGATTCTTTCACTGAGCCAACCATAATAATAGACTAAAAATGAAGAGGCAGAAAGACCACATTCCCTTTGTGATGGACCTCAGAGTTCCAGACCCATAGTCATCGTCTCACACTCGTAAGCCACCAGTAGTCATCATCGATCCAGGACTGGTCCTTCTTTTCCCCATTCATTTATATATTCTCTGTTGATGGAATCATTAATTCACTAATAATAATTCAAAACCCTAGGATTCATGAAGCCCAAGAATAGGCTTGATATTCCTAATCTGTATATAGAATCATCTCACATCAATATGGCTCCTTCATTAACTATATTGGATTTTACACATGAATTAATCAACAAAATACTTTCTATAAATTTCATTTTTGTCATCAGTAACTGTTGGCCTTATGTGATTATATTTCATACTTTTTAATAATATAGTGAATACCCTTAAACAAAGCACCCAAACCATAAGAAAAATTTTGACTATCACTCACATTGATCTCCAGGTCCTCAATAGAGATGCAACCGCAGAGCTCAGAACCATGGAAGTCTCCAGTCAGCTCAGATGGGTCCATTGCGAGCAAAACAGAACAGGGCAGATAAAAAGAAAAAAAAAACAAAAACCTAAGACATTCTCTCCACTTATCCTAGCTTTTCACCTTTCATTCAGTCAGTCCTTTAGGCAATCATTAATCTAAAGTATTCTTTTTCCTCTTAAGAAAATGAACAAATTGAAAATTGCCACATACCCAGAACATGAACACTATCTGTAACTTATACTACCTATATCATCCTTAGTCAAGGAGGTAACAGTCATGCAAAATTTATTTCAAATCGGACTTCAGTGGTTTCATAATATATTAATAGTGTTTCTTGGCCCAACACTTATTTTTAATTGAATAATATTTCATTAATTTATTTACTTATTCTTTCATTGATCCAATTCTAATAGAATGAAAATATATGAACACAAAGATCAAGACAAGGAATCTTGTCTATTCCTAACCTGTGTCTAGAAGATGCCTTAGACCATGACAATGGACTATATGTCATTCGTGTTGGGCATCAAAGTCCAGAATTGCTTTACTCATCGTATATGGCTCCTATGACACCAGCCATCACTAACCCGTGGTTGGCCTCTTAATTTTCATTCATTTCTACATTTATTTTGAATAAACCATTAATTAATTCATAAGAATAAAATAACAGAGTCACAAAAACCTACGAACACGTTGCTTGACATTTCCAATATCTTTCTATAGAATCCTTTTCCATTAAACTATGCCTCTCTCATTAATCAAGCTCTATGTGGCACACTAACAATTAATAAGCATAATGTTCCATATCATATTTATCATTGGGCCATGGTTAGCTTCTGACTAATTTAAAATTTTTAATAATATTGTGAACACCTTAAATTGACTACTCAAAGGAAAACAAGAATTTTGGTGATTACTCACGTTGTTCCCTTTCCAAACACAACAGCAGTATGAGAAGTCTCCAGCGCAGCAGAACGCTGACATCCACGTGGCGCGTCCATTCTAGAGAGCACAGAGCAGAGAGAGGACAAAAACATTGAGACATTCTCTCCACTGACCCATACATTATAGGATTCATCTGCATCGTCACTTTGGCTTTTATTAATTTATCTAATATTCATTGTCTTCTTGATAAAATAGACTTCAAAGTTGAAACGGATTGAGCATAATAACTATTAACTATCACAGTCTATGTTATTTCATATATTATCCATTCTAATTTATATTACTATCCATCTTCCTTAATACATATTTTATTAAAAAACAATGCTTCACCCTCTCTATCTTTCTTCGTTTATACATTCATTTATTTTTCCTGCCCTTGATTCTTTTACAAGAATATTTTTTAAATTTATGAACACACAGATCAAGAACAAGACCCTTGCATATCCTGACATCTGTCCATAGGATCCCTTCAAAAAAGGGGAATGGACTATATCTCATCTTCACTGGACCTCAGTTCCAGACATGGTATTCATGGTGCATAACTCATACGCCCCAGTCGTCATCATAGGTCCAGGATTGGCCCTATTTCTCTATTGTCATCTACATTTATTGAGTGATTCACTAACAATAAGATTCCTGAATATCCCTAACATCCATCTATATAATCATTTCCACAGAGACCAAATCTCTTTCATTAACTAAGCTAAGTGTATCATATATGCATTACTCAAAATAATGCTTATTAATCTGATATTTAACATTGGCAGGTATCCCTTCTTTGATTATATTTAATACTTCTTAATAAAACAGTATATACCTCTTCTAAAAAAAAGCTCCATTTAATACAAGATCATTGACTACTACTCACATGGCTCCTTATGCTCCTAACACGTGGACGCAACCGAGAGCTTGTGACCGTGGAAGAATGCTTGCGTCAGCGTGAGGGTGTCCATTCTGAGGATTACAGAGCAGAGCAGAGATTTAAAAAGGTTGTAACATCATCTCCACTGGTAGTTGAATTCCCCCTTTTATTTAGTCAGTCATATATATTTAGTAACTTGGAGTACTGTTTGTTTTATTTTCTCCTGTGTAAAACTAACATTATCGATCTTGCTATTGACCCAGAATATGAACATTGACATCTACCTAATACTGTCCACAGCATACTTAGCCATAGAGCTAACAGTTACGTACCATTTATTTCTCTGTGGATGTGAGTTTTCAATATATATCGATAGTATTTCTTGCCTCACCACCTACTTTTATAATTGGACAATGCCTCAAATAAGTCATCTTTATTTATATATTTGACTATTGATTCTTTATAGATCCAATTATAAAAATAGAATGAGAGTCCATGAAAAGAAAGACTAGTTTTCTTGTGTTGGACCTCAGAGTTGCAGACACGTATTATTCATCATCCAAGATCATACGCCGGCAGTCGTCATCATTGGTCCAGGAAACGCCCACTTTCTCTTCATGCAATTCTACATTATTTTATTAATCCACTAATTTACGACTAATACGTGTAAAAAGCCTATGGTTTGCTTAATTATAGCACTGATATCTATAATATATATAATCATTTTCACATTCATATAGTAATATATCTTTGAATAATTATCCTCAGTTTTTCACATATGTATTAATCCATGGGATGCTTCATAATACTCCCATATTTATCACTGAGCTACATTTAGCCCTATGTGACTATATTTTATATTTTTTAATAATATAGTAAATACCCTTAATAAAAACCACCCGAACCACACAAAAACTTTGACTATTACTCACATTGGTCTCTTTGGTAACACAGCGATAACACAAGTCTTGATCAAGGCAAAATTCTTAAATCAGCTGGGTGCATCTATTCTGAGGAGCACAAAGCAGAGAGATGATAAAAACATTGAGACATTTTCTCCATTGATCCATATATTCCACATTCATTGGCATTGTCACTTTGGCCTTTATTAATTTATGGTAATTTTTTCTTAATAAAGTAGACTTCAAAGTTAAAACTGATTGAGAATAATAACTAGTAACTATCATAGGCTATGTCATCCTTAGTCCAAGACATAATACCTTCATCCATATATTATCCATTCCAATTAATATTAACATCCATTGCCTTAATACATATTTTAGTATAAAACAATGCTTTATCCTCTTCATATCTATTTATTTATAAATTTGTTTATTTATCCTGCCCCTGATTGCTTTACAATAATATTTTTTAAATTCATGAACACAAAGATCAAGAACAAGACCCTTGTATATCCTGACATCTGTCCACTGGACCCCTTCACAAAGCGGGAGGAGACCAGATCCCGTTTTCACTGGACCTCAGTTCCAGACACAGTATTCACGGTGCATAACTCATACGCCACCAGTTATCATCATTGGCCCAGGATAGGTCCCCTTTCTCTGTTACCATCTACATTAGTTTATTGATTAATTCATTAATAAAGAAATACACAAAAATCTCAAAAAAAAAAAAATAAGATTCTTGAATATCCCTAACATCCCTGTATATAATCATTTCCACAAAGACTCAAATTTCTTTCATTAACTGAGCTCAATGTTTCATATATCGATTAATCAATCTAATGTTTCATGTCAATCTGATTTTGAACGTTGACATGTTCCATCTTCTTTGATTATAGTTAACACTTTTTAATAATACAGCTAATAACTTTTAGAAAAATAGTCCAAACAAGAAATTGACTACTACTCACATGGCTCTTCGTGCTCCTGATACACAGACGCGTCCATAGAGCCTGTGGCCGTGGATCAGTGCGTAAGTCATCTCGAGAGCATCCGTCTGAGGATTACAGAGCACAGCAGATCATAAAAAGATGAGATATCCCTCCTTGGTCTTTGCTTATCATCTTTCCTTTAGTCAATCATTTGAGAAGTCATTATTTGGAAGGGCACTTATTTCATTTTCTTTAAGAAAATGAACTTGGAGTTTTCCTTGACCCAGATGTTGACTTGATTTTCTATTAATTATACCGTCTATGTCATCCTTAGTCAAAGAAGTTACAATGATGTAGTATTTCTTTCTCTTGGAACTTCAACGTTTTCAACATGTAATAATATTACATCTTATCTCATCACTTATTTTATAATTGGATAATACTTCATTCACGCCCTTCATATATATGTACATATATGTACATAAATTATTTCATTGATCCAATTATAATAATAGAAGGAAGTGAATGAATACAAAGACCAAAACTCAATATGTTGCATATTCCTGGCATCTATCAATAGGATCATTTGAAACTGAGGGAATGGGCCAGATTTCTTTTGTGATGGATCTCAGAGTTCCAGACACGTATTCATCGTATCACACTCATACGCCACAAGTAGTCATCATCGATCCGGGATTGGTCATCTTTTTTCTCCATTCATTTCTACCTTGTTTATTGATTAAATCATTTATTCATTATTATTAATATTAATAATAATTTTAAGCCTTATGATTCACTGAACCCCAAGAATAGCCTTGATATTCCTAATCTGTATCTAGAATCATTCTAACATTGATATATCCATTTCACCAATGATCATCAGTTTATTATATATGCATTATAAATATAATGCTTCATATCACTCCCATATCTATCATTGGGGATAACATCCATCTTTGACTGTATTTCACACTTTTTATATTTTTTATTTTTTTAATGAATTTTAAATTTCATAACATCAGTTCCTGGCTAATTATTTCTATTTTTTAGTAGAGATGGGGTCTCGCTCTTACTCAGGCTGGTCTTGAACTCCTGACCTCGAGCGATCCACCCGCCTCGGCCTTCCACAGAGCTAGGATTACAGGCGTGAGCCACCAAGCCCAGCCTCACACTTTTTAAATGATAAATTAATTACTCCTAAACAAACCAGTTGACGATTACTCACAGTGGTCTGCATCCTCCTTCTTAGGCATGGTGCAAACAGCACGTGGCCATGGAGGAATCGTCAAATCAGAACAAGCACGTCCATTCTGAGGAGGATATAACAGAGAAGAGGAAAACAACATTGAGACATTCTCATTATTGATCCTTGCTTTTCACTTATCGTTAATCATTTAGGCTACCATTATTTGTATATATTTATTTCATTTTCTCTTAAGGAAATGAATCATTTTAAACTTGTCACTGATCCAGAAATTAAACATTATCTATAATTTAATATGTCTATACCATCATTAGCCAAAGAGGTGTCAGGCTTGTGCCATTTATTTCCTCTTTGGACTTCACTGCTTTCAATGTATATTGATAGTATTTCTTGCCTCACCACATATTTTTATAATTGGACTATGCTTCACCCATTAAATCTTTATTTATTTTTATATTTGTTTATTGATTCTTGCATTGATCCAATTATAAAAATAGAATGAAAATATATAACCACAAAGAGAAACAAATACATTCTGCATTTCTGAAATCTGGCTGTAACATCACTTGGAGAGAGAATAGGCCAAGGATCCTCTTCGACGGACCTCAGAGTACCGGCGTAGTCATCGTATACGACTCATACGCCACCAGCAGTCATCATCGATCCCAAATTGCTATTCTCTTTCTCTGTTCATTTCTACATTGTCTTTTGATTAATTCATTAACTCACTATTAAATTTTAAACCTTGTTATTCAAGAAAACTCAGGCATAGCCTTGATATTTCTAATTCTTTATATAGAATCATCTCGCATCAATGTGATCTCCCTTATTAACTTCAGTTTTTCCTATATCAGTTAATCCATAGAGTGCTTTTTACATCAATTCCTTCTTTGTCACTGGACTTCGATTCACTCTTTTCAATAATCCAGTGAAACGACCCAAAGTAAGACAAGAACTTTGATTATTACTCACGTTGGTCTCCACACTCCCACAGCAGAGGCAAACCACAGAGCGTGTGGCCACGGCAGATCTCTGAACAGCAGGAAGCCTCCACCTTGAGGAACACAAAGTAGGGCAGACTATAAAAGACTGATAAATTCTCTTCATTGATCATTGCTTTTTCATTTACTAAGTTATTTAAATATTTACTAACTGTGCTATTACTTTTCTCTTCTCCTTAAAAAAAAAAGACAACATGGTACTCTCCCGTGATCCAGAACAACACTGGCTATTCTTTGTCACTGTCTAGATGACCCTTTTCCAAAGAGGTAACACCCCTGCTCCATTTGTTCACTTATGGATGTTAATACTTCCAAATTATATTATAACAATAGCATCTCTTGATTTATCTCATATTTTTATAATTAGACTATGCTTTCCCTCTTCATCTTTCTTTATGCAATTGTAGAAATTTTCCCTCAATTTTTTGTAATACAATCAAAATGCATGAACTGCAATAGTTCAAGGACATTATCTTTGTGTATACCTAATCTTTCTGTAGGGTTACTTCCAACAAAGACAATAGACTAGATCTCTTTCTACATAGTACCTCAGAGTTTCAGACATGTATTATTCATCATCCATGATTTAATATGCCACCAGTCATCATCACTGGGTCAGGATTTGCATCTTTTTCTGCATTCATTTTCACGTTTATTGATTTGTTAGTTTTCCAGTTGAATAAAAATAATAAAATAAATTTACATGAATCACAAAAGCCATAAGACAATATGCTTAAGTATCCATAACAACTGTCTAGGGACTAATTTTCCTTAGCAACTGTATCTTTCATTAATTAATCTCAGTGTTGCACATATTCAGTAATAAACATATATTTCCTACCAATCCCATAGTGGGGATGACCTTGTTGACTAAATACATTTTTTAAATAATACAGTGAATATTCTTAAACAAGCCACTCACACCAAGACAAGTGCTTTTTCTATTACTCACATTGGTTTCTATGCTCATAACACACAGAGTTCATGGTCACAGCAGAATGTTTACCTCAGCTAGGTGCATTCATTCTAAGGAGCACAAGCAATGCAGACAATAAAATACCAAGACACCCTTTCCATTAATACATGCTGTTCCCATTTCATTTTCTCAGTCACTTAGATATTTATTATTTTATGGTGTAATTAATTTCTCCCCTTAAGAAAACAACCACTTGAACTCATCACTGACTCAAAGCAAGAACCTATTACATATCACTACCTTGCCCACTTACCCTTACCCAAAAATGTAACCCTTTTGATCCACAGATTACTTAATAAACTCCAGTGGTTCTACATTACATTAACAACAACTCTTGCCTCACCACATATTTTCATAATTGGGTACACTTCAACTTCTTCATCTTTACACATTAACATATTTGTTTATTCTTTCATTTATTGACTAATAATAAAATCAAGATCCACGAAACACTTAAGACGGAGAACGTCATCCTTGAATATTATTGAAATTTATCTGTAGGCTCATTCCCACAAATGTAAACACTTAAATCCCTATTTGTAATGGACCTCAGCAGGTCACAAATCTTTTGATCATAAAACACAATTCAGAATGCATTTCATTCGCATCGCTGGTCCTTCCTTGGCCTTTTCTCACATAATTTGTGTATTCTTTCTATATAAAACACGAATTCACCATCATAACTAAAACACTGACAAGCACTTAACGTCTCTTATGTGTTCCTTCTTCACAATAAAAACAGCTTACATCTTAACCACTTACGGGATGTTTAGAGAAAACCCTACAATAGAATTTTAAAAAGCTAAAACGATTAGTGACATGGACTTGACGTTTTTTAATAATCATCCTAAGTAACACTGAATCTAATTAATCATAAACTGTAGCTCCTCATCGTTAGTATAGACTTGTCCTTGTTTGGTTTTATTCATGTGTGTTGTCATGTACTCATTTTAAATATGCACAGTGAAAATAGCATGAAAAACGACTTGAAGGACAAGAACAAAGACCATTTCTTTGGTCTCCAGGCACCTAAACATGGAGGTACTCTAGAGCGCCTGGGCTTTTCAGAATGCTTAAATCGCCTGAAGGACATCCATTTTGTGAAATAGAACAATGATGGTAAAAGAATGGGACATTTTCTCCATTGAACCATGCTGTTCCCTTTTCATTTACTTATGACTCAAATATTTATTAATTAGTGTATTTACTACCTTCTTTTTCTTAAAATAAACAACCTGGAACTCACCACTGACCCAGAGCAAGGGCATTAACTATTGCATACATCTGACAATGTCAGGGATTCTCAAAGTGTTTCCCAGCAAGCAGCAGCAGCATAACTTGGGAACTTATTAGGAACTATTAGAAATTAACTGATTACAAATTCAGATTCTCAGACCCCACACCAACCACACTGAATCAGAAATGCTGGGAGCACAGCTGCAATCTGTATTTTAACCGCCCCCCCCCCCCCCAGGTAATTCCAATGCTCAAGCCTGAGAACCATGGCTCTATAGGACCCTAAACTCGAGAGGTAACACCCTTGACCCATTGGTTTCTTAATGCACTGCAGTGCTTCAGCATTATATGATCAAAAATTTCTGTCTGATAGCATTTTTTCTTAATCCAGCTTTGCTTCCTTCATCTTTATTTACTTATGTGGGTGGGTATGTCTTATTGATTCTTTCATTTATTCCCTTAGAATAACCCAATAAATCTCCAAATCCACCAAAACTCCATCATTCGATCCTTGAAAATTACTGAAATCTAGACTTATTTAAAAAGTTTATATTTAATACATGATATTTATGTTTATTGACTCACTGATAATAAGATTAACATGCACAAACAATCCACTGAAGACAAAAGACAAGTTTTTGGAATACTCCTAATATATCTGTCAATGAGCTCATTTCCAAGAGAGGTAATAGACTAAGTCTCTTCGTAATGAACTATAAAATGGTGTGAAAACATAATTATATACCTTAGTGCAGATTTTATTTTATTCATATCACTGGTCCATGCTTGACCTTTTTTGTTTAAATTATACATTATATTAAGATGTAACAATGAACCAGAAGAATGTACCACTTGACCCCATGATAATGACAACAATTTACTTCATATCATATGTGTTCCTTCCTCGTGGAGTTAACAGACTAGACTATCGAACAATATGGGAAAGTTTATGTAAACTATGAGAAATGCTAAAACTGAATATTAAACAACTATAAAATGACTAAAATGGCATCAATCTTTGTCTTTTCACAGTTGTCTGCAGTTCATAACCGATTCTCACCCTTCATCTCCTTTGAGTTTATTAGGTATATAGCCATTTATCCACCTTTTACAGTACTGTGAACATCAATAAACAAACCCCCCAACCAAAACCTGAGTCCTCTTCTCCACTTATCTTTGCTTTATTTCATTTATCCAGTCACTTAATTATTTGTTAATTTTTCCTAACATGTATGTTTGTTCTTAACAAAGCCAACCTCAAATTGAGGTCCCAGAGCAATACAGCTGACTCTTACTCATCAATGTCTATGAGATCATTAATCAAAGAGGTAGCATCCTTGGCTCCATTTATTTCTTTATGAGAATCAGTGTTTTCATTTTATGTTAATAGTATATCTTGCCTCACCACACATATCATGGTTGAAGAATGAATATTTATTCATTTCACCATCTTTGTATTGATTGAATTGTATATTTATTCAATACTTCCATCATGGATCAATTTATAATAACAATACAGCAACCCATGAATCCAAAATAAAAAAATTAGATCCTTATATACTCTTTTTTTTTCAGGAAATTATGGGGGTACAAACATTTTGGTTACATGTCATGACTTTGTCAGGTCATGTACCTATGACCTTAGGAAATAGACAAGATTTCATTTTCTGTAGACCTCACAGTTCCAGACACATAGTGTTTATTTATCATCCATGACTCACACACCTGTGGTAGTAATAATTGGTCCAGGTGTAGGTGTCTTTTTCTTCATACTAATCTACATTTGTTTACTGATTCTCAATTCATCAATAATAATGAAATAATTATCTGTGAATCACAAAATCTCAGGGAAAAGAAAGATTCTTAAGTATCTCTAACATCTAGCAATAGAATTATTTATGTCATTAAATACACCTCTTTGATTAATCATCCTCATTGTTAAAAAATTGATTAATCAACATGATGTTTCATGGCAAACCTATATGTATCATTGGGCCATGGTTGGCCTTCTTTGATTATATTTAGCACTTTAAAAAATACTCAGTAAATATCCAAGATAAACCACCAAAAAAAAGACAAGAACACCACGTATAACTCACGTTGGTCTCCACGCGCCTACACACAGGGGCACGCGCGGAGCCCACGGATGCTTCTGTCAGTTCAGGTGTGTCCACTTTGCCAATTACAAAGCACAGTAGATGAGACATTCTCATTTGAGACATTCTCTCCACTGATCCTTGTATTAATATTTTGAGGTATATATTGATTTGGGGTAATATATGTCATATGTTAACTTAAGAAAAACAAACATCAAACTATCCATTAGCCTAGAACAAAAATATGGGCAATTATTTATATCATCTGTCTGATCCTGAACCATTTGGGGTTTTTTGCTATATATACATGTGTATTCTCTTGCCACTGCATTTTTTCTAATTTATATCTGTACATTGATTCTTTTATTGATCCATTTGTTATAATAGAATCAAAATCCATAAACAAAAAAAATGCCAGAACAAGATTTTCATATATTCCCAAATAATCTGTAGGATCGTTTCCAAAAGGGGCAATAACCTAGATTCTTTTCCTGCTGGACCTCAGAGTTCCAGACACGTGTTCACAGTATACAACTCATACGCCACCAGTGGTCATCATCGACCCAAATCTGTCTCTCATTTTCTTCATTCATGTCTACACGGTATCATTGATTAATATATCAATGCACTAATAATAATAAAATAAATACCAAGAGTCACAAAAACTAGATAATAAGAGTCTTGATATTTCCAACATCTGCCTATAGAATTTCTTACAGCAATACCATTCTTTCATTAATTGACCTCAATGTCACATATATATTAATTATACTTTTATGACTAGGCCATGGCTGGTGGTCACTGGCTATATTTTTACGCTTTTTAAATAAAACAGTAAATACCTTCAAACAGAACACCCAAACTGAGATAAGAATTCTGACTGTTACTCACATTGGTCTTCAGAGTCAACGGTAGTCACTGCGTGTCCACAGAAGTCGAAGTAACTTCATGACCACAGAAGAATGCTAAAATCATCTTGGGCGTGTCCATTCTGAAGAGAGAGGAGAAAATAAAAAACATTGAGACCTTATCTCCAAAACACAAAAATGATCTTTGTATGTTTCCACCATCCGTGGATAGGATCATTTGGGACAAAGATGATAACCTAGAGTCTTTTCTTCTTGGATCTCAGAGTTCCAGACACGTATTCCTCATCCAAGACTCATACGCCACCAGTCGTCATCGTGGACCCACAGCTGAGTGTCTTTTTCATCACTCATTTCTATGTTTTTATTTCATAAATCATTTATTCATGGATAATTATAAAATGAATACATAATTTATAAAACCCAAGAAAAAGATATTTGAATATCCCTAATACAGTCTATAGAATCATTTCCCACAGAAACTACATCTCTTTGATTAATTGACCCTCATGTTGCACGTATCACTGGGCCACAGTTAACTTTTTATGATAGTAATAATACTGGGAATATCTTTAAACAAATGACCCAAACTAAGACAAGAAATTTGACTGTTACTCACGTTGGCCTAACACAGAGGCAGCATAACCCAGGTCACAGCGAAACGCTGAAGGCAGCTCAGGGCAACCGCTCTGAAGAATGCGAAACAGAAAAGATGATAAAAATATTGAGACATTCTGTCCATGGAGCCACATTTTCCACCACTCATTTAGATAGTCACATATTTATTAATTTATAGAGATATTTATTATTTTTTCTCCTAATACAACAAATGTCCAACTTGCAACTGACACGGAGCAATCTATGTGATCTCTGGTCAGAGATGCATTATGCCTGATCCATTAATTACCTTTCCCTGTCAATTTACACTAGTAGTCTTTTTCCTTACTATACATTTCAACAATGTACAGCATGAACAATACTTCACCCTCTTCTTCTTTATTCACCTTTCTACATGTTTGTTTATTCTGCCACTGCTACTTTAATAATATTTTAAAAACTCATGAACACAAAGAAAAAGAACAAGCTCCTTATATTTCCCTCACATTTCCCTTTAGGATCTTTTCAAACAGAGGGGACAGATGAGAAATCTCTTGTGATGGACCTCAGAGTACATACGTATTCATCGTTTGAGACTCATACGCCACCAGTAGTCATCATCAGTCCGGAACTGGCCCTCTTTTTCTCCAGTCATTTCTACACTGTTTATCCTACAATTCATTAATTCACTTATAATAATAAAGTAAATGTCTCTGAATCACAAAAACTCAGGAACAAGATGCCTAAGTATCCCTAACATCTGCTTATGTAAGTGTTTGCTTAAATGAATACACCTCCTTCATTAATCGTCTTCACTGGTACAAATAGTGATTAATCTACATAAGGCTTCATGTCAAGTCCATGTTTATCCTTGGCACATGACTGGCCTTCTGTGATTACATAAGAAGAATCTGACTATTACTTACATTGATCTACACACATCTGCACACGGGGACAAACGTGGACCGGATCATGGCGAGGTGCTGAGTCAGTTCCGCTGTGTCCGTTCTGAGAGGTACAAAGCAGAGAAGACAGCAAGATTGACTTATTTTCTACTGGTGCATTCATTCTACCTTTCTCTTAGTCATTCAGGTGTATATTAATTTGTGGTACTACTTAGTAATTTTCTTTTACATTACTTTAAATGAACAATACCACACTTGCTCTGACCCAGAATAAGAACTTTGACTATACAGTCTATATCATCCTTAGTCAAAGAAGTAAGACACTTCAACCATCTACTTTTTGAATGGAATTCAGTATTTTCAATACATTTTAATAGTTTTTATTGCCTGGTCGCTTAGATTAAGAGTGGACACTCTTCATACACCCCGTCTTTACCATTGTATATGTGTGCACTGATTCTTCCATTGATGAATTTATTTTAAGAAATAAAAATTCAAAAAATTCTAAGAAGATGTTCCTTTTATATTCAAAAATCTGTCCATAGGAGCACTTCAGAAGCAACAGACTACATGTCCTTCTCTGCTGGCCCTCAGAGTTCCAGGCATACTATTTATCACCCACGACTCCTGTGCCACCAGTTGTCATTACTGTTCCAGGCCTGGGACTCTTTTACTTAATTCTCATCTATATTTGCTTATTCATTAATTCACTGATATTAATTTTATAACCCATATAAATATAATTACCAAAGAATAAGAGCATTGACTATTCTGCAGCTGCCTGTAGAATCGTTTGTCAGTTTGATGCATCTTTCATGAATTATCCTCAATGGATCATAAATGAGTTAATGAATGTAATGCTTCACACCAACCTCACATTCATCACTGGCCGTGGTTGGCCTTTCGGATATTTCACACTTTAATGATATAATAAACACCCTTAAAAAAACTTCTTAAATCAACAACACATGAACGTTATTACTCACTTTGGTGTCAACGCTCCCTAACAAACGGACAACCACAGACCTCGAGACCATGAATGCTTAAATCAGCTCAAGTGTGTCCATTTTGCGGAATACAAAGCAGAAAAGATAATTTTCTTTAAAAAATTGGGATCTTCTCTCCATGGATCCTTCCTTTCTACATTTCCTTTATTCAGTCACTTAGTTATTTATCAATTTTTTTATAATGGGGGTGTTTTTCTCTTAACAAAAGGAACAACCTCAAACTTGAGACTAAAATAAAATTTACTCATACTTATTAGAGTCTATATAAACCTTAGTCAAAGAGGTGATACCCACAAAACATTTATTTCTTAAGGGGTATCAGTATTTAAAATTTTTAGCAAGAATATTTCTTGCATCATCGCATATATTCATACTTGGACAATGATTCACCCTCTTCTTTATGTATACTTGTTCCGTTATTCTGTCAATAATCCATTAATAAATCTAAATCTATGAATCCAAAGTAAGAACACAACCATTGTACACTTCTGATGTCCACCTATAAGATTATTTCCAACAGAAGGACTTGACTAATATGTTCTGTATTGGACCTCAGAGTTTCAGACACTCATCGTCCACGCCTCAAATGCCACCAGTGGTCATCATAGGTCTATGTTTTGGTCTCTTTCTCTTCATTAGTTCCTATAGTTGTTTGAATAAATTATTAATTCATTAATAATAATTAAATAAATATATGATTCACAAAGCCCAAGAACAAGATCCTTGAAAATCCCTAAGACTCTATGGAATCATTTTCCACACAGACTCTCTTTCGTTAATTGACTTCAATGTTGCACATTAACAATTAATCAACATAATATTTAAATTGTATTTATAATTGGGTCATAATTAGCTTTTGTTACATTTATTTTACTTATTTATTTATTTTGGAGACAGAGTCTTGCTCTGTTGCCCAGGCTAGAGTGCCGTGGCAGCAGCCTAGCTCACAGCAACCTCAAACTCCTGGGCTCAAGAGTTCCTCCTGCCTCAGCCTCCCAAGAAGCTGGGACTACAGGTGCGCACCACAACATCCAGCTAATTTTTCTATTTTTAGTAGAGACGGGGTCTCACTCTTGCTGAGGCTGGTCTCCAACTCCTGACCTCAAGTGATCCTCCCACCTCGGCCTCCCAGAGTGCTGGGATTACAGGCGTGAACCACAGCGCCCGGCCAATAGTTTTTAATAATACCATGAATACCCTCAAATAAATGTCCCAAAGCAAAACAAGAACTCACACAGGTCTCACTCCTACACAAAGGCAACTCAATCTTGATCATAGCAGGTTTAAATTGCTTGGTGCATTCATTCTGAAGAGTACAAAGCAGAGAAGATGATAAAAAACATTGAGACATTCTGTCCATGGACTCATACCTTCCACCACTCATTTACATGGTCACTTAGGTATTTATTAATTTATGGTGATACTTATTAATTTTGTCTTAACACAACAAATGATAAACTTACAACAGACTCAGAGCACTATTACTTATCACTGTCTACATCATTTTTAGTCAAAGATATAATGCACTAATCTACTTATTATCTATGTCAACTTATATTACTATTATTTTTTCTTACTATACATTTTAAAATTAAACAGTACTTCACCTCTCATCTTTATTCATTTATATTAATACAAATGTTCATGGACTCTGCCACTGCTATTTAATTAAAATATTTCTTAAAATTCATGAACACAAAGACAAGAGCAGGTCATTGTCTTTTCCTGACATCTCTCTATAGTATAGGATCACGCAAGCACAGGGATGGGCTAGATTCCGTTTGGACCTCAGAGTCCGAGTCTTGTCATCGTCCATTTGACTCATACGCTGAGAGACAACATACCATCATCGGCCCAGGAAAAGCCCTCCTTCTCTGCACTGATTTCTACATTGTTTATTGATTAATTCATTAATAGTAGTGCTTCAGGCTTAAGACTACTTTTCTTCATTATCATCCACATGTGATTACTGATCAATTTATTACTTTGCTAATAATAATAAAATAAATATATGTGAATGAAAAACTCAAGGAAAAGATCCTTAAGTATCACTAGCATCTCTATATAGAATCATTTGCTGCACTGAATATAACTCTATTTCTTTAATCATCCTCATTGTTGCTCATACGGATTAATCAACATAATGTTTCAGGACAATTGCATATTTCTCAGTAAGCCATGGTTAACCTTTTATGAATATATTAAATACATTTTTTAAATATTACAGTGAATACCCTAAATAAACCACCGAAGCCAAGACAAGAGCTTTTTTTTATTACTACTTACTGGAGACTTAATGGTCCTAACACAGAGGTAACCATGGAGCTCATGAACATGGCAGAACACTTAAACAAGTCCGTGGGTGTCCTCTGTAAGAAGTACAAAGCAGAGCAGATAGCAAGATTAAGATGTTATAAACATTGTTCTGTGCATTTCACCTTTCATTTAGTCAATCATCTAGGTATATATTAATTTAATTTGGAGTCATACTAATTTTTCTATTAAGAAAATGAAGAATACCAAAATTGCCACTGATCCAGAACATGAACTTTGACTATTTACATTGTCTTTATCATTCTTACTCAAAGAAGTAAGGTACTTGAACGATTTTTCAAAGTAATTCAGTATTTTCAATACATTTTAACAATTTTTATTGCCTCACCACATATATGTTAAGAGTGCACGTTTCGAACTCCTCATCTTTACTTATGTTTACTTATATTTCTACAATGATTGATCCATTTATAATAATAGAACCCAATTTCATAAAAACAACTCAAGAAAACAATCCTTTTATATTCCTAGAATATGCATAAAAGAGCCTTTCAAACAGAAACAATACATCATATTTTATTCATTTCAAACAGAAGCAATAGATTATATTTCATTTTACACTGGCTCGCAGAGTTACAGACACAGCATTCACCACATACAGTTTATATAACACCAGTCGTCATTGTTTGTCCTGGCTTGCATCTCATTTACTTTATTTTCATCTACTTTTGTTAATTGATTAATTCATAATTAGTAATAATAAAATAAATATCTATAAATCAAAAAATCTCAAAAAAGATCCTTAAATATCCTGAGTATTTTTCTATAGAATCATTTGTCTCAGTGACTATACCTTTTTAAATATTTTTTATTTCAGAGTATCACGGGGGTACAAATGTTTAGGTTACATATATTGCCTTTACCCCACTGGAGTCAGGGCTACAAGCGTGTCCATCCCCCAGACGGTGCGTACCACACCCCTTACATGTGAATATACCGATCCCCTCCTCCCCCTTCCCACCTACCCGACACCTTATAAATGTTATGTGCACATAAGTATTGATCAACCAATACCAATTTGATGGTGAGTACATGTGGTGCTTGTTTTTCCATTTTTGTGATACTTCACTTAGTAGAATAGGCTCCATCTCTATCCATGATAATATAAGAGGTGCTAGATTCACCATTATTTCTTATAGCTGAATAGTACTCCATGGTATACGTATACCACATTTTATTAATCCACTCACATATTGATGGGCACTTGTGTTGTTTCTACATCTTTGCAATTGTGAATTGTGCTGCTATAAACATTCGAGCGCAGATGTCTTTTTTATAGAATGTCTTTTTTTCCTTTGGTTAGATGCCCAGTAATGGGATTGCTGGATCAAATGATAGGTTTACTTTTAGCTCTTTCAGGTATCTCCATATTGCTTTCCACAGAGGTTGCACTAGTTTGCAGTCCCACCAGCAGTGTATGACTGTTCCTATCTCTCAGCATCCACGCCAACATTTGCTTTTTTGGGACTTTTTGATAAATGCCATTCTCACTGGAATTAAGTGATATCTCATTGTGGTTTTGATTTGCGTTTCCCTGATGAGTAGAGATGTTGAGCATTTTTTCATGTTTCTTGGCCATTAGTCTGTCTTCTTTTGAAAAGTTTCTGTTCATGTCCTTCACTAATTTTTTTATGGGGTGGTTTGATTTTTTCTTGCTGATTTTCCTGAGTTCTATATAGATTCTAGTTATTAGCCCTTTATCGGGTGTGTAGCATGTGAATATTATACCTCTTTCATTAATCAATCTCATTGTTTTAAAAATCAATTGATCAACATGTTTCATGTCAACTGTATATTTACGGCTGGGCAATGATTGGCCTTCTTTGATTATATTTAATATTTTCAATGTCACAATGAATACATTAAACAAAGCACTGAAACTACAACAAGAACATTGACTATTATTCACGTTGGTCCATGTTCTAACACACAGAGGCAATCATGAAGCATGTTATCACTGCCGAATGCTTGAAGCAGCTTGGGTCTACCCACTGGGAGAAAAACAAAGCAGAGCAGATAATCACAAGACTGGCCTGTGCATTCCACTTTTCATTTAGCAAGCAGTTGGAAATATTTTGATTTGGGTTATTTATTAACTTTTCCCTAACAAAATAAAAATATCAAACTTGCCACTGACCTAGAATAAGAACTTTGACTATACTGTCTACATTATTCTTAGTCAAAGAGATAATACACTCAGACCATTCATAATTCTTAAAGAACTTCAGTAGTTTCAGTAAATACTAATAATTTTTATTGTGCCAACGCATATATTCAGTGAACATACTTTATTTTACCTTCTTCATTTTTTCTTATGCATATATGTACTTCGATTCTTTCATTAATCCATAAATAATAATAGAATCAAAATTCATGAATATAAATCAAGAAAATGATCCTTTCATACTCATAAAATCTGTCTATAGGATCACAACATACTATTTTCAATTTTTTTTAATTTTTTTGTTTTTAATTGACAAATAGTTACATATTTATGAGTTACAATGTGATGTTTTGATATATGTTGTGGAATGATTAAATCAAGCTATTAAGCATATATATCACATCCTTATCATTTTTTGGTGGTAAGAACATTTAAAATGCTACTCTTTTAGCAATTTTGAAATATTCAGTACATTAACTATGGTCACCGTGCTGTGCAAGAGAGCTCTAAAACTTACTCCTCCTGACCAACTGCAACTTCGTACCCTTTGAACATCTCCCCACTCCACACTCCCCCGTACCCCCACCTTCTGGTAACCACCATTCTACACTCCACTTCTGTAAGTTCAACTTTTTTATATGCCGTATATAACTGAGATCATGCAATATTTCTCTTTCTGTGTCTGGCTACAGTTTAAGGACATGTATTATTCATCATCTATGACTTACAGGTCACCTGTTGTCATCGTTGGTCCAGGTTTTAAGTCTTCCTCTTCATTCTCATCTATAATTGTTAATTAATTAATTCACTGATCCACTAATATTAATTTTTTGAATTCCTATGATTCAAAAAAAACCAAGAATAAGAGCCTTGAATATAAACATGTGTCTATAGAATTATTTTCCACATTGGTATATCTCTTTCATAAATCATACTCAATGTTTAGTATGAGTTAATAGATATAATGATTCAAACATCTATAGAAATGCCTATAGAATCATTTGCCTCACTGAGTATACCTCTTTCATTAATCATTCTAACTGCTGGAAAATGATTAATCAACATAACCTTTCATGTCTATTCCATATTCATTATTGGACTATGGTTGGTCTTTTTTCTTATAGTTAATAACTCTACAGCAAATACCCTAAACAAACTACCAAAACTGAAATGAGAACAATGATTATTAGTCACATTGGTTTCCATGCTCCCACACATGGAGTCAACCGTAGAGATCATTGACCGAGGTTTAAATCAGCTTGGGTGTGTCCATTCTAAGAAGTAGAAAGCAGAGCAGATGTTAAGATGATTGAGATATTTCTCTATTGATCCTTGCATCTATAATTCATTATTTAATCATTTAGGTGTATCTGATTTGGCTTAATATATATTTCACATGCTCTTAACAAACAACATCAAACTTCTTATTATGGTTGCACATTGACTCTTTTCCATTTTAAAATTATTTTTAATAAAAGTTGTATATTGGAGGTATACAACACGATCTTTTCATTATACATGGATTCTTTTATTGATTCCTTTCTTAGAAGCAAAATCCATGGAAACAAATACCCCCAAAAAAGATTCTTGTAAAACCCTAAAATAATCTATAAGATCATTGCCAACAGAGTCAATAAACTAGATTGATTTTTATATTGGACCTCAGAGTTCCAGCCATGTATATTCATCGTCCTTGACTCATACACCACCACCTCTCATCATCGATCCAGGTTTGGGCTTTGTTTTGTTTTGGTTTTTTATTTCATTCTCATCTACCTGTATATAGAATCATTTGCTACATCAATATATCTCTTTCAATAATCACCTTAAGGTTTCCTATGCGGATTAATCAACATGTTGCATGTCAATCCATATTTATCGATGTGCCACAGTTGGCTTTCTTTGATTATATTTCATACTTTTCAAATAAGGAGTGTCTATCCACGAAAACTCACAGTGGTTTCTATGCACCAAACATACGGCAGCAACCATCATCTTGAGACTGTGGGAGAATCCTTAAATCAGCTCCAGTATGTCCACTCTGAGGAGTATAAAACAAAGCAGTTGATTAAAAAAAAAAAAATTGGGATCTTATCCCCACTGAATCTTGCTTTCTACATTTAATTTGTTCAGTCATTTAGGTATTTACTAATTTTTATAGCATGCATATTTTCGGGACAAAACACACAACCTTGACTGGGACTGACCCAGAGTAATAAAGTGGACTATCAGTCGCTATATGATCATTAAACGATGAGGTAACGTGTTGATCCACTTATTTCTTAATGGGAATCATTGTTTTCATATATATACATTTATATTGCTGGAGGATGCAGCCATGTTGCTCGCGGTTAAAAGGGCCGCCCTTAGGGGTTCAGGCGTCCCCAGTTATGCCCAAGCACATGCTCTGGCGCTACAGCCCGACCCCTGGCGCCACGGGAGAGATGCGGCGGGGAATCAAAGGCAGCGCGTTCACTTTACATAAATGATATTTCTTGTCTGACCACATATATTGATAATTGAACAACAATTCATCATCTATAGTATAATAAATCATACTTACTGATTTATATATTTAATACTTCCATCTTTGATCAATCTATAATAATACTATCAAATTTATGAATCCAAAATAAAAGAACAAGATCTTTGTATATTCCTATTCATAATATCTGACCACAGGGTTGTTTCCAACAGAGCAAATAGACTAAATTCCTTATCGTGTTGGACCCCAAAGTCCCAGACACATACTATCCATCTCCTGTGACTGCTATGCCCACGGTCATTATCACTAGTCCAGGGCTGGTCCTTTTTTTATCTCACTCATCTCCACAGCTCTTTACTAATTAATTTATCAGTAAACTAATAATACTAAAGTAAATATCTGTGGATCAAAAACACTTATGAACAAGCTCCCAAAACCTAGAGAACAAGATGCATACGTATCCCTAACATCTGTCTATACAATCATTTATCTATTTTTTTTTCATTAATCAATCTCAGTGTTGTGAATATATTGATTAATCAACATAATGTTTCATGTCCACCCCATATTTATGGTTGGGTCATGGATGGCTTTCTTGGATTATTTTTAGTACTTTTAAATTTTTACAGCAAATACCCTAAACAAACCACCAACATATGACAAGAACAGTGACTATTACTCACATCAGTCTCCCAGTTCCTACCCACAGAGGCAACCGTGGAGAACGTGATCACAGCTGATTGCTTCTGCCACCTGGGCCTGTTCATTCTAAGACGTACAAAGCAGAGCAGATGCCAAAAATAAAAATTGAAATATTATCTCTATTGATCCATGCATGTCATCATTTAGTTAGTCATTTAGGTATTTATTATTTTAGGTTAACATTTACTAATTTTTAAAGAAACCAAGAACATTGATCTTGCCACTGACACAGAGCAGGAATATTGCTTTGTATATATACTGTTATTTCTGAATAGACTTCACTATTTTCAATATATATTAATAGTTTCTCTTATCTCGCCAGATGATTTTCATAATGGATAATGCTTCACTTATTCATATTTATTTATATTTATTTATCAATTCTTTCATTGATCTATTTGTACTAATACAATCAAAATCTATGAATACAAAACCAAGACCATGGTTCTTTTTTATTCCTAACATCTGTCTATAAGATCATTTCCAACAGTGGCAATGGATGAGGTTTCTTATTGTGTTTGACCTCAGACTTCCAGACATGTATCGTTCATCATCCAAGACTCATACGCCACCAATCATCATCACAATGGGTCCAACACATCTTTCCTACTTAAGTTCAGTGTTTTTAATATGTATCAATAGATTCTATTGCATCATAACATATTTCATGAGCTGACAATGCTTCCCCTATTCATATTTATTTATTTATATTTGCCATTGATTCTTTTTATAATTTTAATACATCCAATTATAACAACAGAATCAAAACCCATGAAGACAAAGACTAAGAACATGATCCTCATGTATTCTTAACATCTGTCCGAGGATCATTTCCAATAGAGGCAGTAGGTGAGATGTTCTTTTGTTTTGGACCTCTGAGTTTCAAACACATATTATTCATCACCTATGACTCATCAATGACAATGACCAATCATCATCATTGATCTAGGCTTGGGCCTCATACAATGTTTCATATAATCACATATTTATCATTGGGTCATGATTGGCTTTCTTTGATTATACTAAGCCCATCCTATTAATACATGGCATTCTAAAAAACATTCAAACAAAAAGAAGAATTATAACTATTACTCACATTGGTATCAGTGTCACCAACTACAGAGGAAACCAAAGAGTTTGTGACCATGGAAAAATCCTCAAATCAACTCAAATGTGCCCATTCTGAGGAGTATAAAGCAGAGCCAATGGTTAAGATTGAGCTCTTTTTTCCACTGATCTTTGCATTTCCCCTTTTAGCTAGTCAGCCACTTAGGTTTTTATTAACTTCAGATAATATATATTTCATTTTCTCGTAGGAAAAGCAAAAAAGTTGAATTTTCTACTAACTCACAAGAATGTTTGCTATTACTTATATCATCTATAACATCCTTAGCTAGCGGTGACATATTCGAACCATTTATTTCTTAATGGACTTAAGTTGTCAATATATATTAATGGCTTCTTTTGTCTATATATTTTCATAATTGAATGATGCTTCCATTATTCATATGTTTATATTTATTGATTCTTTCATTGATCTATTTGCAATAACAGAATCAAAATCCATTAAAAAAAAAACAAAAACATGATCCTTGTATATTCCTAAATATATCTATAGGATCATTTCCAACATAGGCAGGAGACTAGATTTCTTTTACGTGGAACCTCAGAGTGGCAGACATACAGTATTTATTACCCATGACTCATATGCCACTAGTTGTCATCATTGAAATTGAAGGTTGGTCCTCCTCTTCTCCATTAATTTCTACATTTGTTTATTGATCATCATTTCACTACTAAGAATTAAATAACTATATATCACAAAAACTTAAGAACAAGATATATTTTATAGCTATCTAAAGGATCATTTGCCACATTGATTATATCTCTTTCATTAATCATTTTTAATTTTATAAATATTTATTCATCAATATGTTTCATGTTTCATGGTGATGCCATATTTGTCACTGGGCCATGGTTGACCTTGGATTATACGTAATTCTTTTTAACAATACAGTGAGTGCCCGCCCAAACCACGCCAGAAACCTTGACTATATTCACGTTGGTCTCTACGCTCCCAATACATAGTCACAATCACAGAGCTCATGACCATAGAAGAGAGCTTAAAGCAGTTTGGGAGCATCCATTCTCAGAGTACAAAACAGAAAAGATCATACAAAGATTGAAATACTCTGTCCATTCATCCTTGCATTTCTCCTTTCATTTTATTAGTCATTAAGTATGCATTAATATTTGTGATTTTTTTTCTACAGAAAACAACATTGAACATGGCCCTGACCGAACAAAGACAGAGGCCATTATTTTTACTTTATATCATCCTCAGGCAAAAAAGTAAAACCTTTGAGGTATAGTTTCTTAATGGACTTCAGTGTTTCTAATATATATTAATAACATTTTTGTCACACCATATATTTTCATAACTGGACAATACTTTGCCCTCTTTATACATATTTGTTTATTGATTCATTGATCCAATTATAAAAATAAAATGAAAATGCATGAACATGAAGCCCAAGAGCAAAAATCCTTGAGTATTCCTAACATCCGTCCACAGGATCAGAAGGTATAGACTAGACTGCTTATTGCGCTGGACCTCAGACTTCCAGAGCTATATTCACCGTCCGTGACTCATACACCGCAGTCATTGTCATCACTGGCCCAAGAACGACTCTCTCTTTCTTCATTCATTCCCACATTTATTTATTGAAATAATTCATCAATTGGTTAAGAGCCCTATAATAATCAAATAACTATAGATACACAAGAAAAACTTAAGAATAAATTTATTCTTAAGTAATGACTACAAAGTAGTGGTCTTATTTGATTATATTTTACACATTTTAGTAATACACGGAATACCCTTAAACAAATAAAACCAAAACAAGAATTTTGACTACTACTCACGTGAGTCCTCGTGCTAACACACAGGGGCAGCACAGAGCTCGTGGTCACGGCGCGGCGCTGGAAGCAGACTGCGACACTCACTCTGAGGAGCGCAAAGCAGACCAGGTGAGAAAAATCGGTAACTCATCTTCAGTAGGCCTTTATGACCCTTCCATTGTCACAACAATGTAGGTATTTCTTAAGCTGTGATAATATTCATGTATTTTTCCTTAATACTATTAGCAAACTCAAACTTGAACTGACCCAGAATAATAATTGACTATTTCTCATATAAAGTGTCTTTAAGACTCTTAGACAAACAGGTGATATATTCTTGACCCATAGGTTTCTTAAAACTTCAGTGTTTTCCGTTTATAATAGAAGGATTTCTTATCTAACCATACATATTCATAATTGGACAATGCTTTACCCTCTTTTTAAAATTTATTTCTATATTTATTTATTGGTTCTGTCATTGATCCATGTATAATAATTAAATCAAAATACATTGGCAAGATCCTTGTCATTAGACTTAAGAATTACTTACCTCAGCCTACTCACTCCATACCCACATAGGTAACCATCAAAACCTTCATGCGTGGAGAATGATTAAATCAGCCCTCGTACGTCCATTCTGTGAATTACAAAGCAGATGTTAGAAAGAATGAAACCACGGAGATTTTTTTTCTTTGTATAGATGCCAGGTGTTACTGGGTTAACTGAAATCCTCGAGAGGAAACAGATTGAGCACGAGCTTATGATCAGCCTCGGACTAGCTCAAAGATAATTTTAATAGACTAATAGGTACGATAAACTCCATCACCCAAGACAAGAAAAAGAACTATAGCTAACATACATATTGTCTCCATGCCCCCTCTCTATGCACGTAACAATAATTTAGGTCAACTTTTAAATGGTCTACATTTAAATAGAATTATCAATAATCTAAATGACTGTTTCATAGAATAGTCTCATCCACGGTCTGTGGTTTCCCTTGTTTGTGAATGTGTGAGTATATACACCTCTGTGGGTATGTCTTTGTGTCTGCACTTCCCCGTGGATCAGTTCAACCATCTATTCACATTTCTAAAGAAAATGAACAGGGTAAACAAACCAGCAACTCGGAACTAGAATCTAACATATACCTGTCTCCACGTACAATACTCCAGGTGGACAGAGCCTGGGTCTTTTTCCATATCTGGACAGTAGTTACATAGAACTGGAACCTGTGCTTCTTAATGGTCGTGGTCTGGCCCTCTTTTGTTTAGTTAGTGGGCTAATCTTTTATTTATTTAATAACTTTTTACTTTGTTTTTTTTTTAATAAAATAAAAAATTACCAATTCACCTATAACCAGAACAAGCACATTGACTATCACAAAAATCTGCCTACATGCTCCTCATCCAGAGTGAAACATGCTCCATCTATTTTTAGTGGATCTCAGTTCTTCAGAAATATTTGTAAAATAATTACTGTTTCATTATATTCTCCTCTAATAGATTCTTTGCTTCTTCCTTTTATATATTAGTGTCTTGATTCAATCATTGGTGCACTTAGGGAGGGGGTGGATGATGGGAAATTACATGATAGGCACGATGTAGGCCATTTTGGTGAAGGACACCCCAAAGCCCTGATATCACCACGATGCAATCTATGCATGTAACAAAATTACATTTGTCCCCCTTAAATGTACACAAATTTTTAAAAACTTTAAACCTTCCAAGACTACTACTACGTCTGTCTACAGGCTCATTTCCCACAACATGAACACACCACCCTTCTTGGAAATGGATGTTGCTGGTGTGTATTTGGAATAATCATAACTCTTCGTTCACACCAACAAGAGCCCACCACTGGTCCCAGTCTAATATTTGTCATCATTAATTATACATTTGCTCATGTTTCAATGATTATATTAATAATATAATCAATACTTAAGAATCACAAAAACCCAACAACAAAAAACGAGACTACCCTAACACCTTTCCATAGATCACTTCTCACAGAGGAAACCAGATGCTCCCTTTGTGTAATAGATTCAGTTTTATAGATTAGTAGATTAATAACCATCCCTGATCCATACAAATCTCATACGCTTAATTGGTTAAGGCTGGATCATCTTCCATTTACTTTGTCCACATTTTAAAGATGTGACAATAAACAACTAACTATGAACCCACCATTTTACCCCACACTCAAAACACTGACAATATCTTACATCTTAGAACGTGACTAAACTATGTCTTTATAAATAGAGGAAGATTTAAATCAACTGTTACTTAAATAAAATTGAATAATTAATTTCTACACTAATTAATTAACTGAATAATTAACTATAAAAGTGAATAAAATGGTCTTGCTTTTTTGTCCTTAACTGACTATAGATATGTTGGATTGGTCCAAACATAACCTGTCTTCATTTTATGTTTATATGAGGCCATTCATCTCTCTGCAATCACAGCGTTAACACCCACAACATAGCCCCAGACCAGAAGTAACCACTTTGGCACTTACGTAGGTTTCTACAAACATTACCCGAAAGACAACAGCCAGGCCGTCCCTGCTAGAGAATGGTTGAATCCCTGTGCGTCCATTCTGTGGCGTACAAAGCAAATACAAAAACAGGTAGATTAGACAGACAGGAAGCCTAGATCTAAATGTTTTTAATTCAGTTCAAGTCAACAGTTATTCATCAGGAATAAATATCTGTGCTAGTCGTATATTTAAACTACGGGTAGCATACCTATCGATTCATTGATAAGTATTACATTTAACTAGTATAATGAACACCAGATACAAGAATAAGAACTATCACCATTACACAAGTCTGTCTGTTATTATACCCTCTACCCAGCCAGCTAAAAGTTAAATCTCCTTTCTAAATAAATCTTACTAGAAAGAATTAAATGTATCTAAATCCTAGATTCCAACACATTCTTAGCAATTGTAAGTGCATCCATACATATGGAGGTAAATAGTTACACATGGAGTCATTTTTCTATCTCAGTGTTTAAGGAAATTGCACCAACAATACAGAAAAGAAAATCCTATCTAAATATAATAAATATATTAATCATTCCAAAAATATAAGAGCCTATGTCTATTTCTTTATCCAGAGAGCAATTGTGTAGAACTGGATTAATCATACTTCTGCTTCTTTAAAACATGTTCTTTATTGGTCCATGCTGTGGCCTTATTTTAAATAACTGATTAAGATATTAACTTCTTCTTTTTTTACATTTATAATACTACCATTATATCTGTGACTCCACAGTATTAATGCCTGTTCATATGCTCGTTAGACATGGAGAAAAGATCAGATCATTTTTTCTTGTTTTTTTTAACTAAACTTAGGAACTAAATTTAAACATAGTGAATATTGTTGGATTAATTATATCTGGTCATGTGACATATTCTCAACATAGATCCATGAGTAAATCCTGTCATGATTAGGTGGTTATTCAATCAATAACTTAAGTAACTATTTTGTCCTTTTCCTAATCAAACAAAAAGCAAATGACTAACACAGAACAACAAAACGGACTCTAACATCCATTTACCTAAATGCTCCTTACCCAAAAGGGTCAGCTTTGATCAATTTATTTTACTAGAACTTAGTCCTTCAGAAATGTATTAGTAATGACTCTTTTTTTTTTTTTTTTTTTTTGAGACAGAGTCTCACTCTGTTGCCTGGGCTAGAGTGAGTGCCGTGGCGTCAGCCTAGCTCACAGCAACCTCAAACTCCTGGGCTTAAGCGATCCTACTGCCTCAGCCTCCCGAGTAGCTGGGACTACAGGCATGAGCCACCATGCCCGGCTAATTTTTTTGTATATATATATTTTAGTTGTCCATATAATTTCTTTCTATTTTTAGTAGAGACGGGGTCTCGCTCTTGCTCAGGCTGGTCTCGAACTCCTGACCTCGAGCGATCCACCCGCCTCTGCCTCCCAGAGTGCTAGGATTACAGGCGTGAGCCACCGCGCCCGGCCAGTAATGACTCTTATTGCATTACAGACTCTCATATTTGGACCAAGAATAACCCATTCTGTCTTTATTTATACAGTACTTTCTTTGATTTATTCATGCACTCCTTCACTTAAAATAATACAATCCATGCTCACAAGCCCAGGAACAAACTCCTGGCATAAGCTCATCTCCCATGAAGACGATGAACAGGAATCTTTCTGCAATGGACCTCAGAGTTAAGGGGTTTAATCAAAATCCTTGATTCAGACACCCCAGGGCATTCATCATCGATCCAGAATAAGCAGTCGTTTATACCTTTGTTTATTGATCCATTCATTGATTCACTAGCAGTAATAAAATCAATATTCATGAATCTTAATAGCCAAGAACAACAGCCTTGAATATAACCAAGATCTGTTTACCAGGCTCTTTTCTCATAGACTAGATCTTTTCCCAATGGATCAAATTTGTTTCTGTAGTGGCCCTCAGTGAAGCACGTATGGATCGATTAACATTCTTGCTGCTAGCCATCCCATTCCAACCGTCTTCTGCCTCTCTGTGTGCTCCTCCCTTAAGGAGGAGCTGTCTAACAGGACTTTGAATGTAATTTAAATGTACTATAACTGCATTCTCCAGTGTGGTCCCTCAGTACTGGAAATGTGGCTAGTGCAACTAAGAACTGAATTTAAAAATTCATTTCCCTTTAATTATTTTAAATATAAATAGTCCCATGTGGATAGGGGCAACCACATTGGACAGTGCAGTGTATGTTTTATTGCTGAATAAATCTTAAATGTATTGTAAAAATAAGATGAATTATTAAGCAGCTCTGAAAAATCAATGTCTTCCATCTTATTTTTAACCATAATTGGGTTTAATTGGATTAACCATAATTTTTATTTCTTAACACATTCATATCGTTGGTCATAAGACTTACTTTAAATAATTCAAAGAACACTAAAAGAAATTGACCCCAATTGACAAGATTTTTTACTGTTATTTACTTAAGTGTTTAGGTTTCTTACCCACAAAGGGACCAGCCAAGATCTTCATCAGCAGAGACTGATGAAATCAGCCATGGTCTTTGTTCTGTGGAGTCAAATATCAATGTTCAAAAGAATGAACAGTACAGATTGAGACTGATTTTAAAAACATTAGTTGTGCAGTATTAAATTAATCATAAAGTTGATTCAAGTCCCATTTTCATCACTGATCCAAGAACATCACCTATTTTTATCTATTGATTTAACTATTAATTTTAAATAATATAATAAGTACTAGTCAGTTCATCACTCAAAACAAGAGCTACTACTACTTACACATCTGTATATACCCCTACTCACATAGGCAAGAACTTATATAATCTGTCATTTGATGGACTTAACTTATGTAGAAATGGATAAATTTAAATTCATGATTCATGGCATATTTTCACTAATGGTCTATGCTTAATCCTACTTATATATTAATTTAATCATTCATTGTTTTATTTATTCATTTATGGAATGACCCATGGAATATTTGATTATATATTCACATATACTAACACACACATGCACGCGCACACATGTAAACCCATGACCCATGAACAACGTAGCACAGAAATGCTACTTATGTTTAAGTACCTATATTCCCATACTCAAACTAGGAATAGAGCATCAGTAGTATAGACAATGACTAATCATTATTTTTACTTCTTACTGGGCTATATTTTGCCCTCCTTCAAAAAATTAACTGTGATGACATATTCTATTTACATGCAATAATTCATCAATATATGAGAATTTATTAACATTAGATGATCACCTTAAATAATACTGCTGTTTCCATATGTCCATTACATTACCCACAGAGATTTAAAAACTAGATTTTTTTCTTGTTTTTGATAAAACTCAGTGAATAATACTTTACTAATAATAACTTAATTATTAATAATGAGATGAATTATGCTCATTCTTATTTCCAATTAAATAGCTATTTAATCTATTATTTATGTAATTTTTCTCTTTTCTAAATAAAACAAATCAGTAAACAACCACATACATCAAACAATAATATTGAGCCTTACATACATCTGTCTACATATTTCCAGAACAGGACAGCAGCCTTTATTAATATATCTCACTGGAATTCAGCACTACAGAAATATATAACAATAATCTCCATGTCATTACACACTATCTTAATTGCTCCATGCCAAGCTTTCCTTATAATTACCCATTTATAGATTTTTTTATTTATTTACACATTGATTTACTTATAAAAATTCAGTCTATACCCTTAAACTATGAACACCCATGATCAAGATATCCAAATATTCTGAACTTCTGCTACAAGCTCATTTCCATAGAAGGTAAGCGGGAGGCCACTTTACATAACAGATCTCAGAGTTGCAGATGGCTTTAATCAAAGTGTTTGATTCAGACACCCTCCAATCTCATCATTGGCCCAGGTTTGGCACTCTTTCTCTATTCAATTATACCTTCCTATTCCCATGAATTACAAATTCCCAAGAACAATATCTTTGATCTGAGTCTAATACGTCTCTGGGTTCCATTCCCACAAAGCTCCCAGACTAGATCTTAAGTCTGCACATGTGAAATAACCAATAAACCTTGCTTTGTGTCACTACGATCACTATAAATGGTCTATGACTGACCCACATTCATTAAATTTGTCCAATTTTAAAGACAGTATAACGAACAACCAAAATTAACAATGGTATCCCACAACTAGAACACAGACAGTATGTGCCACTCTCTAAGAGCATCTCCTAAACAGTAAACAGCCTGAATTTCTACCAACGTGGAAATGCTTAAATCACCTGCGGTACAGAAACACTACAGAGTATCAAACAGTTCTGAAAATTAATCAAATTCCTTCCATCTCTTTTAAAAATGAATCCCAGTTGTGCTGAAAGAGGTAATCCTAGTCCTTGGCTACAACACATTCCTACTACTGGCCCTTACTTGCTGTTCCACTATTTCATTTTTGTGTCTATGGCCTTTTCTTCCATTCTCCAATGATCGCACATGAAAAAAACCATACAAATCAAGAACAGAAACTCTTGTACTAACATTGCTCCTTACCCACCAAAGCAACAGCCATGCTCTTCATCGCAGGGGAATAACCAAATCCAACGTGGTATACTGCCCACTCTGGAGGAAAAGACAGATTTCAAAAAGAATAAAAAGTGTAAATGTTTAATACATCTTAACTAGAAGTTACTTCTGCAGTACTAGACTAATCATGAACAGTGGTTTGTGCCACATTTTCATCATCAACCCTACAGTGCTATCCTTTTCATGTGCTGACTTAATTTTCAATATGAAATAATATAATGAAAATCTTTGAATCTACCATCCAACACAGGAAGATTGATTATTAACATCTATCTAGGTATCCCTGGCATAAAGAGCTGATAAGTTTTTGATGGAGAAAACTTTTGCACACTAGGATAAATTTAAATTCTTGTTTTATGACATAATCTGACCAATGGGCCAAACTTTAATTCATGTATTTAACGATTCATTTATTTATTCACTTATTTAATAATTCCAAGCATAGTTTAACTATCTACTCTTTTTTCTAAAGAAAACACAGAATGATAGAACCACCTGCTACCTAAAACTAAATTCTATTGACTGCAACTGTCTATACTAGCCCTGTCTGCGCTGATAGAACTTTTCATAATGATACAAAGGTACTCTACCAGCGCTGTCCAACATGGTAGCCACTGGCCACATGTGTCTTGGCACGTGGCTAGTGTGACTGAGGAACTGAATTTTTATTTTTAATTAATTTGAATTTAAATATTAATAGCAAAGTGTGGCTAAAGAGTGGGTCTATATGACCCTTCCATAAAGAAGGAAAGAACTGGGCCTTTAAAGTGGACTTCAATAGGACAGACAGGATTAGTCATGCTCCTTCATACATTACTATACTTCTCCTAGTACATGGTTTGCCCTCATTTAAACAATGAATTAAGATATGAAATTATTCTTTTACTCACTTATAATAAGAGCACCAATATTCATGAACCCTAAGAACACCGGATGAAAACCTTAGCAACACTAACATCTACGTATTCACTATCACTCCCAAAAATCACCAAAAAATGCATTTGCATTTTTCTTTTTAAACAAAAATCAGTGAGCACAAGAGGATTTGTAATTATTATATTCACATTTTCAATGCTCATGCTTAGATGTTTTCCTTGTTTCAACAATCTAAACGTTAGTATTTGAATTGTTATTATTAATTATATTAAATTGTTATTTACTAAAATAATCTTTTTAAAAATAATCTTATATTAATGTGTTTAGCAATATTTTTAATAAAGTTGTTATTTAATATATTTATTATATTGGCAATTATTTATATATTAAATATTATTATACTAAAAATATCATTTAATTATATAAATTTTTTATCCCTTTCTAAAAATAAGACATGCAACCAGAAATTCACCACTGGCACAGAACATTGAGAACATATCTATTTATATGATCTCCAAGGGGGAGAAGACTTAGTCTAGTTTATTTAACTCAAAATTTCAGAAGTGTGTTAACAATAAATAACCTTTGATTCATTTGTTCCTTTCATAATTGAATGAGGCGTAGTTGTCTTTATTTGTACTTTTCTTTATTCATTCATTGATTTGCTTACATTAAGATAATCTGTACCTATGAACAAAAAAGGACCAAGAACACTTTGCTTGACTGTGTCTGATTTCCTCTGCGAGCACATTTCCCATCGATGCAACGGACCTCAGAGTCACAGACAGGGTGTAATCAGAGTAGTTGATTCAGATGCCCCACGCACACTCATCATTGATCCAGACATGGTATTCTGTGCTTTCACTCAGGTATATTGTTCTTGATCTGCTCGTTGATTATACTAATAGCACAACCACTGTCCATGGATTAGAAGGAAAAAAGATCCTTACAAGATGTGAATATATTTGTAAAATTCACAAGCCGTAGAACTAGAGGACTGATCTCTGTGTAACGAATCTCAGTGTTGCAAAGACAAATTAATCCATTTCCTTGCACCATGTCAATTCCATATTAGCCCCTGGTCCATGCTTGGGCCTCTTTAACGCCCATATTTTAAAGATGGTACAGTGAACTACCATCTTGTATCACAGCTAAGGAAAAGGCAAGATCTTCCATTTTCTTATGCCCTCCCCTCAATGGGGTAACAGTCTAAAACAATTCCAGTGGAGATCTGTTTAAATCCATTGTGGCACAAAAATAAAAGAGTGTATTAAGTCATGCTGAAAATGGCAGATACACCTTTCATCCTTCTGTCCCAATGAATTCAGTTGTGCTGATGGATTAATCATGATCCTTAATTCACAGCACATTTCCATCATGGGTCAATGCATTACCTTTGAACTATTCAGGTATGTAACCATTTATTTCTTTCAAATACTTCCATAACTACATATGATCAAGTCCCCCAAGCGAGAGGATAAACTTTGAATATTACCTGCATGGATCTCTTCTCTCCTTATCCCTGGAGGTGAATGGCAGCATCTTCACCAGAAGACAATAATTCAGTTGGGTAGAATGTGTTCGTTCTGAAGTATAAAAACCAAATTTTAAATAGAATTAGTCTACATTTAGCTGTTTTCAATGAACCCTAGCTGTGTAGTAATCAATTAACCGTAAGCTTTGGTCTGTGTCCTATTCTGAACACTTGGGAAGAGAAAGTACTACTTTCTCTTTATTAACTTACGTAACTTTTTGTTTCAAAGAATGTAATGAACACTGTTGAATCCAGTACCAACCTGGATTCAAACAACTTTAATGTTTGTTTGCTTAGATATAATTGCATAAAAAGATAACATTAATCATAAGTATGGTTGCATAAAAGTCTCATCATTGCTCCAAGCTCTCTCTCAATTACATAATTATTCAATCAACTATTTATTTATGTAAATGTATTTCCTTTTCCTTAATGAAATGATCAATATGCAACCTGCCTCAACAGAGAACAAAAACACATTCAGTCCTGTGTACAGATGACCATATGTTCCTTGCCAAAGCGATAAGAGCCTTGACTATTAATTTATTGGAACTAAGAATCTCAAAATCGTCTTAATGATAATCCGTGTTTCATTACATGCCTTAAAATATAAGTGCATGCATATCTTTCTTATTCTTCACTCATTGGCATAATTCTTTATTCATGGAATAATTTTATTATAATAATGTAATTCATACCCTCAAACCACAAAGGCCCATGAACAGGGTTCTGTATACTCATTTCCCATGAAGAATAATGAGGTGTCTTTTTTTTTATAATGGACCTCAGAATTGCAGATGGGTTTAATCAAAATTCTTGTTTCAGAAACCCCATGCCATTCATCATTGGCCCATGATGGGCATTTTTTTTTCATTTATTGATTAATTTACCAATTCACAAATAACACAATCATAAAAGCTCAAAAACAAGAGCCGGGAATTTTAGGCTCTTGTCAAAGGTGGCCCATGAAAAATAATGAAACCACCATCTTCCATCACCTCTGAAACACTCACCAAGCAAGCCATAGATTCGCAGGCGGCCTCAAAAGACCCAGCCAGTATCTCGGCCCATATGGGAATGTCCAAATCAACCACGGCATAAAATAAAGAATAACGACAAACTGCTCTGAGAGTAAGTTAAATAACTTCTATCTTCTTTTAAAATTACCTCAGTTGTGCTAATTTAGATTAAACATAGCTTGTGGTTCATAACACATTCCCATCACTGGTCCATGCTTGGAGTGTTTTACTTATTTTATGCACATAGACATTGATTATTTCAAGAACATGAAATAAGGGACTTACTTATATTAGTGTCTATGCCCCTTACTCAGGATAATACTCTTTATTGAATGATTAAATCAGCTGTCTTGTGTTCACTCTGGGAAGGAAAAAGTAGATTTAAAATAGATTTAGATCTTTTTAATAGTGAAGCAGAACTAGACTAATAAAAAAATGCTCAAAAATACAATTTTTATTGGCCCTATATTGAACTTTTAGTTCTAAATAACATAATAAATACTATTGAGTCTACTACCTAACCCAAGAATATGAGCTCTGATTACAAATATCTGCCTATATAAACAACTAGTAAGTAGACAGTATATAATAGATTACTAGCTGATGCTAACATTTTCCCTTTTCTTAATTAAAAAAAAAAACCAATAAGCTACAAATAAAAAAAAAATTGTCTCCTAACTAAGATACTAATAGGCTCCATGTAAAAGAGGATTTTACTTCAGATTAATAATTGTACTTGTTTTATTGCAAGCATTAATATGAATAAAATATTAATAATACTTATTACACTCAACGAATTGCACCTCAAGTAGGCCTGTTACTCTTTTTGATGTATACACTTCTCTATTTATTTATGCATGATTCACTTGAAATAATACATTTCATATCTTTGAACCACAAAAGCTCAGGAACAAGTTTACTGAATTTTCCTAACTTCTGCTAAGTAATGTCTACAGAGAATATTGGCTGTTTCTCATTCAGTAACAGATCTCAGAGTACACAGAGGGCTTAATCATGGGTGTTGATTCAGAGTCCTCCACCAATACTCATCATTGACCCAGGCTTGGCTTTATATTTCTTTATTCATTTGTACCTCCTTCAATTGGCTCAGTCATTCATGGTTTCACAAATGATAATTATCTGATCAATATCCTTTAATGACACAAAACTGAGAACAAAAGGCTTAAATAGAACAAGGATCTGTTCATTGCTCCCTTTCATGCAGAGAAAATAGACTAGACCACTTTTCACGAAGAACCTCAGGTTTACGCAGCGGATTAATCAGCTCCCTGGTTTCCTATCAGTTCCACACTCATGGTCATCGTCTACTTGGTTCTCTCTCACTTGCCTTGTCTATTAATGCTGGTGTAATCAACAACCACAGGCCTCCCACCTTAGCCCACAGTTGAGAAAATTGACACATGCTATCTACCTCAACAACTGACAACTTAAATGTTTGTCAATGAAGGAATATATTAAGCAACTGTAGCAAAAACATTAAATGGGAATTTAAAGTGCTCTGACAATATGTGAAATGCCTTGCATCTCTGAGGTTCTCCGTGGTAGTTGAATTAATCATAAATTTTTGCTCTTGACACATTCCAATTATGGGTCCATGATTGGCATTCCTTAATTTCATGTCTTATTTACCTGCTTAGTTTATCAAAATAGTTTACCGGGCTCCAGTTAATGAACACCATCAAAGCCCAGAATGAAACATTGGCCTTGGTGCTGATGTTTACTTACGTCAGTCTTTATGTGCCTTAGTCCAGAAGTAACAGTTATGGGCTTCATGATTAGAGGAGAATAAAATCAGCTATGTGGTTTTCATTCTATAGAGAAGAAAAGCCTGTTTTTAAAAACATGTTCTCATTTTTCTAAGAAACTAAATTACTACAACCTGGAAAGGCCTATGTATGTCTTTCAAAACAAGGGAATAGCCTAGAGTTTTTCTTAGAACATCTATCATGGAAAAAAAACATCAATCAATATTCTCATATCATAACATTTGTTTCTAATTGGCCCATGGTTTTCTGACTTTCAAAAATAAATTGAAACATAAAAGCATGCCTTCTTTCTCATATAAACAGACATCAGTATTTGTGCTCTCACAGCACTGGACAAGAACATTGAAAAATATTTATATCTGTCCACAGTCATTGCCCTCAGGAATAACAGACTTGCTTCTTTTTTTATTGTTTTAATAAAGATCAGTTAAATCAAAAATAAGATTGTATTAATATTCCCATCATTGGTCTCTGCTAGGCTATAAATTATGTGGTTATTTAAACAGCTATTTATATAAGTAAATATATTTCATTTTGTTTTTTTCAATTGTAGAATGTTACAGGGACATAAACACTTTGGTCACATCAATTGCCTTTGTACCACCCAAGTCAAAGCTATAAGTGTGCCCATCCCCCAGACAGTGCACACCGCACCCATTAGGTGTGAATTTACCCATCCCCTACCTCACCCTCCCACCTGCCTGATCCCCAGTGATCATTTTCTTAATAAAATATTAATAATCAGTCAGCAACCCACCACTAACACAGAACAAAAATTTTGACTCTCATGTACAAATGACCTTATACCCCTTACTAGATTAGTAAGAGCCTTGATGATGAATTTATTGGGAGTCTCAGATAAGTTTTAATATAATCCATGTTTCATTACATTCCTTAATAAGTACATGATTTATCCTTTTTTTTTACTCATTGATACTTTTTTTCATCGTTTGATTTTATGATAAAAATGCAATTTATTCCCAAGAACCAGAAAAGCCCAATGATAAGGTACCATGGGCTCATTTCCCACAAAAGGAATAATTACATGTCTCTTTGTAATGGACATCAGAATTACATATGGGTTTAATCAAAAATCCTGTTTCAGATACCCCATGGTACTCATCATTGGCCCAAGCACGTTTTTCTTCCCTTATATCTTCATTCATTTATTATTCATTGGTTCATGAATAACAATACAATCACAAAATTCTAGGAACAAGATCTCCCTTTTAGTGCTTCTTTCCCCATAGACTAGATCTTCTTTTACAGTGGACCTCAGAGAACATGTGTGATTAATTAACATCCACGCTTCATACCAAATCCACATTCACCATTGGTCCTTCTGTGGTCTCATTTTATTCAATCTTTCCATGTTTTAAAAATGGTCCAGTGAAAAGTGACAAAACCACCATATTCCAACACTGACAATGTCTTCCATATTTTCCCAGGCTGCTACAAAGAGTTATCAGCCAGAATCATACCAATATGGAAAAGTTTAAATCATTTGTGGTGGAAAATAATACAGAATGTTAAACAGTTGTGAAAATAAATGAACTACTGCTTTTTTTAATCACCTCTGTTGTGCCAAATTACATTAAACATATTTTTTGGTTCATCACACATTCCCATCACTGGTCCACTCTTGGTGATTTTTATTTCTGTTTTAGACATTGATTCCTTTGAAATACCACTAAATACTCATGAACAAAGCATCCCAACCAAAGACATGAACTTAAGGTATTACTTACATTAGTCTATGTGTTCTTTACCCATAAAGCTAACTACCAAGATTTTGTTTCCTAGAAAATGTTAGCTATCCTGTGGTCATTCTGTGGGGGAAAGGCAGATTTAGCCTAGGCGAAGAAGAAGAAATAAAAAGCATCTTAATAGGAAAGGAAGAAGTAAAATTGTCTATCTTTGCTGATGAAACAATCTTATATTTAGAAAACCCAAAAGATTCTACCCAAAAAATTGAAAACTGATAAACGAATGCAGTAAAGTTGCAAGATACAAAATCATCATACAAAAATCAATAGTGATTTCATATGCTAACAACTAACTGATAAAGATAGTAAGAAAATAATCACATTTACAACAGCAACAAAAAACAATAAAACACTTTGATGTCAATTTGACCAAGGAAGTGAAAGACCTGTATAGTAAAAAAAATATAAAACACTGATGAAAGAAATTGAAGAAAACACAAATAAATGAAAAAATATCCTCTGTTCATGGATTGGAAGAATTAATATTGTTAAATAGTCTGAACTACCCAAATCCATTGACAGATTCAATACAATCCTATCAAAATCCCAAGGTCATTGTTCACAGAAATAAACAATCCTTAAACTCATAGGGAACCATGAAAGACCCTGAATAGCCAAAAAAAATCTTGAACAAAAAGAACAAAGCAGAAGGCATCACACTTTCCGATTTTAAAATATATTATCAAGAATTTATAATCAAAACAGCATGGCACTGACATGAAAACAAGTGAATTGACCAATGGAACAGTATTAAAAGCACATAAATAAAACTCACACATTTATGGGCAATTGATTTTGGACAAAGGTGCCAAGAGCATGCAATACAGAAAAGACAGTCTTGTCAATAAATGGTGTTGGGAAAACTAGTTATCTACATGTAGAAGAATGAAACTGGATCCCTATCTCATACCATATATAAAAGTCAACTCAAAATGGATTAAAGACTTCAATATAAAACCTGATATTGTAAAACTACTAAAAGAAAATATAGAGGAAAATCTCCATTACATTGGTCTAAACAATGATTTTTTGGATATAACTCCAAAAACACAACCAACAAAATAAAAATAAACAAACAGAATGGCATCAAGCTAAAAAGCATCTGCACTCCAAAGGAAAAACAAAATGAACAGACAACTCACAGGCTAGAAGAAAATATCTGCAAATCATACATCTGATAAGGGACTAATATCCAAAATATGTAAGGAACTCTTAAGAACTCAATAACAAGAAAACAACCCAATTTAAAAATGAGCAAAGGACTTGAACAGATATTTCTCCAAAGAAGACATACAAATGGCCAACAGATATATGAAAAAATTCTCAACACCACTAATCATTAGAGAAATGCAAATTAAAACCATAATGAGATATCATTTCACATCTGTTAGAATGGCTTTTATAAAAAAAAAAAAAAAGATAAATGTTGGTGAGGATGCAGAGAAAAGGAAACTCTTCTACATTGTTGGGAATGTAAATTAGTACAGCCATTATTAAAAAAAGGTATGCAGGTTTCCCAAAAAACTAAAAATAGAGCCACCATATCACCCCACTTCTGGGTATATCTCCAAAGAAACTGAAACCAATATGTTGAAGGGATAGCTGCACTCCTATGTTCACCATAGCACTATTCACAATAACCAAGGTAAGGAATCAACTTAAGGTCATCAGTGGGTGAATGAACAAAGAAAACGTGGAATATACACACAATAGCCTTTAGAAAAAAGAAGGAAATCCTGACATTTGTGACAACCTAGAGGACATTACGCTAAGTGAAATAAGCCAGGCATAGAAAGACAAATACCACGTGATGTCACTTACATGTGCAATCTAAAAACATTGAATTCAAAGAAGTAGAGAGTAGGACGATGGTGACCAGAGGCCAGGATGGGGCTAAAGGGGGGACTGGAGAATTGTTGGTCACACTGTACAAAGTTTCAGACACACAGGAGGGATGAGTTTTGAGATCTATTGCAAAGCAGGGTGACTACAGTCAATGATAACGTGTTATATATTTCAAGGTAACTGAGAGTAAATTTCAAATGTCTCACAATAAAAATGGTAGTTAAATGAGGTGACAGATATGTTAATTAACCTGGCTTAACCATTTTACATTGATATATAATCCATATATCAAAACATCACATTGAATATATAAAATTATGATTTGGCAATTTCAAATATTAACTTAAAAAAGAAATGAAGAAAGATATAAAATCAATAATTTAAGCTTCCATCTTAGGAAATTAGACAAAAAGAGTCTAGTTACTGAGTCCAAAGTAAGCAGAAGACAAAAATAACAAAAATTAGAACAGAAATCAATGAGACTGGAAATAGGAAATGAATAGAGAAAATTAACAAAAAAAAAGGAGCTTCTATGAAAAGTTCAATAAAATCAAAAAGCTTCTAGGTAGCTAAGAAAAAGAATACAGATGCTATCAATTCCTCATATCAAAAACAAAGGACAGGACATCATTACAGATCCCACGGACACTGAATGTACAACAGAGCTCAGAGAGACCTCGAAGCTCCTTTAGTCAGTCTAGCACGTCAGGATGCCTCATTTTAAGGTATTGGTTTTTGAGCCACCAATAGTATCATATATTAACCAGAAATTTCAACTCCCTATAACCCCAAACCTTAGCGACAACCTAGGAAGCAAGAGATCTTGAATTGTGTCATATATCAATATTTCATAAAAACAATTTTTATAAGCTTTAAGCCCATGTTTCCCTATAATATATTGTTTTTGTTAACTAGAAATGACCCAGACATTTAATGAGTGTCTATTATTTAATTTATTATTTAATTTAACATAACTTTAAGATTGCAAATTATATGAAAATTTTATTTATAAGAATTTATCTCATTTACCTAATTTATCTTAGCAGTTTACTTACATCCCATTTACTAAGTTATTTTCTGTGAACCATTTTTACAGCCTGTGACATTAGATATACAACACAGACCAGAAAACAATCAAAATATAATTTTGGCCAGGCACAATGGCTCATGCTTGATCCTAGCACTCTGAGAGGCCAAGGAGGGAGGATTGCTTCAGATCAGGAGTTCAAGACCAGCCTATGCAAGAGTGAGAAACTGTGTCTACTAAAAATAGAAATTTTAACCAGGTATGGTGGCATACACCTATAGTCCCAACTACTTGGGAGGTTAAGGCAGGAAGATTGTTTAAGCCCAGGAACGTAAGGTTCCAGTGAGCTATCATGATGCCATTGCAGTCTACCCAGAATGACAGAGCTAGACTCCATCTCAAAAATATATATATATGTATAAATATATACAAAAATATACATAAATATATATAGGGAGAGTTTTAATTATTACTTTTAAATGTAAAAAAAAAAAACCTACCAAGAAAATAAGCAAACATTTTAGTAAGACTTGCTATTCTGAACAATGTATGATCTTTCTTTAAATTTTATCAATATATTAACTATAGAAGTTTTAGAAAACATCTTGCTTAAATGTTAACTAATTACATCTATAATATCAACATCCCAGAATAAAATTTATATGCATATCCATATCACCTGACTGTAGACTGAACAACACTTTAACATCAATCCTTCATATCTTAAACAATCAAAGTCATGATGTGTTTTTTTTTTCACATGGAGATCAAGATGAAGTTATTTTAAAAACAATCTAAATGGTCTCTAAACTTTTTCCAGCTCAAGTGTAAATTTGAGCACACATAAGACTTTTAAAGAATAAGACTGTTTTGAGATTCTCTTTGGATCCTAATAATCATTTTGCTTCTCTTCAAATAAATTACAATGCAAAATTTTTTTTAATTTTATAAATAAATGTATAACAAAGGAATGCTATGAGTAATTCTATATGCAAAAATTTGATAACCTAGAAAAAATGGTTATCATTTCTTGAATTTCAAGGTTATGAAAGACATAATCTTCCAAAACTTTCACAGTAAGAAGGACAGTCTAAAAAGGCCTATATTTACTTAAAGAAATTGAATCAATAATTAATAACCTTCCAAAACAGAAAGCATCAGCACAGATGGATTTACTGGTGAATTCTCCCAAACATTTAAGAAAGAAATTATGCCAATCCTACATTCTCTTTCAGAATACAGAAACAGCGTAAATACTTCCTAACTCATTCTACAAGGCCAGCATTACCCTAATACTACAACCAGAAAAAGACATTACAAGATAAAAAACTATAAACCAGTATCTGTCATGAATATATATGCAAAAAGCCTCAAAAAATATTAGCAAATCAAATCCAATGCTATACATAAAAAAATTCAACACCACAACCAAGTAGAATTTGCCCTAGATATACAAGCCTGGTTTGACATTTGAAAATCAATTAATTTAATTCCATCACATCAGCATGCTAAAGAAGAAAAAAATCACATGTTCATATCAGTAAATGCAGGAAAAAAGCATTTTGGCAAAGTCCAACATTGATTCATAATAATAAAAAAAAAACCTCTCACTCAGGGAAGTAGAAACAGAAGTGAACCTCCACAACTTGATAAACAATATCTACTAACAACCTATAGCTAAAATATTTAATGGCAAGAAACTCAAAGCTTTCCCATTAAGATCAAGAACAAGACAAGTATATTCCCTCTCACTACTGCTTTTCAACATTATCATTGAAGATTTAGCTAATGTTATTAGACAAGAAAATGAAATAAAAAGTATACTGACAGGGAAAGAAGAAATAATACTGTCTCTGTTTACAGGTGACATGATTGTCTACATACAAAATCTGAAAGCATCAGCCAAAAGGCTGGTGGGACAAATGAGCAATTAGAGCAAGTTTGCAGAATACAAGGCTAACAATATACAAAAGTCAATTGCTTCCCAATACGCCAGCAATGAACAAGTGGAATTTGAAATTAAAAACACAATACAATTTACATGAGCACCACCAAAAAATGAGTATAGGTATAAATCTAACAATATATGATAATATATATAATAAAACATGAATAAATAAAATAAAATACATATAAATAATATATAATAAATATAAACAAATAAATTAAATATAATAAAATATAAATCATTAGGTAATATATTGGGTATAAATATAACAGAAACATGTATAAGATCTATATGAGTAAAACTACAAAACTCTGATGCAAGTAATCAAAGAAGAACTAAACAAATGGAGAGATATTCCATGTTCATGGATAGAAAGACTCAATATTGCTAAGATATCAGTTCTTCCCAACTTGATCTATAGATTCAATGCAATCCCAATACAAATCCCAGCAAGTTATTTTGCAATGTCAATAAAATTATCCTAAAGTTTACACGGAGAGACAAAAGATCAGAACAGCCAACACAACATGGAAAGAGAGCAAAGTTAGAGGACTGGCATTACCCATATTCAAGATATAAAGTGACAGCAACAGGAAGTGTGGTACTGGCAAAAGAACAGACAAATAAATCAATGGAACAGAATAGAGAGCCCAGAAATAGATCCACATAAATATAATCAACTGACCTCTGACAAAAGCGCAAAGGCAATGCAACGGAGCAAATGGTGCTGGAACAAATGGACACCCACATGCAAATAAATGAATCCAGATACAGACTTTACACAATCTATAAAAATTAACTCAAGAAGAATCATAGACCTCAATGTAAAACACAAAACTGTAAAACCCCTACAAGATAACACAAGAGAAAATCTAGATGATTTTGGATGCCTGGGATTTGGCAATGGATTTTTAGATCCAACATCAAAGGCATAATCCATGCAAGAAAGAATTGATAAGCTGGACATTATTACAATTAAAAGTTTCTGCTCTGTGCAGAAACTATAAAGAGAATGAAAAGACAAGCCACAGATTCGAAAAAAAAGACAAGAGACATACCTGATAAAGTACTATTATACAAAATCTACAAAGTACTCTTAAAACTCAACAGTAGGAAAACAGTCATATTTAAAAATAGGCCAAAGACCTTAACAGACACTTCACCAACCAAGATATACAGATGTAAAATAATCATCTAAAAAGATGCTCCATATCGTATGCTATCAGGGAAATGCAAATTAAAACAATGAGATACCATTATACGCCTATTAGATTGACCAAAATCTGGAACACTGACAATACCAAATGTTGGCAAGGATATGGAGCAACTGGAATTCTCATTCCTTGCTAATGGAAATGCAAAATGATCCAGCCACTCCAGAAGACAGTTTCACAGTTTCTTCCAGAACTAACCAAACAACCTAGCAATTGTGCTCCTTGGTATTTACCCAAAGGAGCTGAAAACTTATGACTGCACAAAAACCTGCACATATATGTTTATAGCAGTTTTATTCAAAACTGCCAAAACATGGAAGAAACCAAGATGTTCTTCAGTAGGTGAACAGATCAACTGTACCTCCAGACAATGGAATATTATTTAGCACTTAAAAAAATTAACTATCAAGCCATGAAACAACATGGAAGAATCTTAAATGCATATTACTTGTAAAAGAAACCACTCTGAAAAGGCTACATATTGTATGATTACAACTACATGATATTCTGGAAAAGGAAAAACAATGAAGACAGTAAAAAGATTGGTGGCTGCCAGGAGTTAGTGGAGAGAGAGAGGGGTGAGAAAGTGGAGCACAGAGGATTTTCAGATCAGTGAAATATTCTGTATGATACTATAATGGTGGATACGTGTCATCATAAATTTGTCCAAACCCATAGAACGTACAACACCAAGAGTGAACCCTATTGTAAACCATGGACGTTGGGTGATAATGACATGCCAATGTAGATTCAACAATTGCAGCAAGTGCACTACTCACTTCTAGATGGGAGCAGGGGGGGAGGGGGCAGGGGGAGGCGCAGCGGGGGATGTTGACAGCGGGGAGGCTACACACGTGTGAAGACAGGGATACGTGGGAAATCTCTGTACCTTCTGCTTAATTCTGCTGTGCACCGAAAACTACTCTAAAAAATAATTTTAAAAAGAAAAACAGGAGCAGCATTTAAAAAAACAACAACCAGTTACCAATCAACAATGCTGATTCTTACATAAAGCTGTGTTCTTATGTTCCTTACCCAAATGTGTAAGAGCCTTGAACCTGAACCATTTTTGTGGGAACTCAGAACTTCCAAATTGTATTAATCCTGTTCCTTATTTCATCATATGCTGCCATAATTGATCCCATCATGGCTCTCCCTGTCTTCATTTATATATTTTATTCTTATATTTATGTAAGAATTTACTTATAAAAAAATATAATCTGTACTCAAGAACCTCAAAAGACCAAGAACAAAATACAACTTTTCCTAACTTCTGCTATAAGCTTATTTCCCACATAAATAATAGGACAGTTTTCTTTTTCTAATGGATCTCAGGGTTTAATCAAAATGCTTGATTCAGACACCCCTAGATATTCATCATTGGAACTCTTTCTTCACTCATTTGCACCTTTGTTTAGTGATATATTCATTTATTCACTAACAATAATAAAATCAACAGAAAAAAATTCCCAAATCCCACCAGTAAGAATCATGAAATTGTTAAGATCAACAAAGCTGATAGACCACCTCTTTTTATAATGAACCCCAAAGTCAAACACATGGATTATTAATTAACCTCCCTGCTTCTTAGCAATACTTCACTCATCACTGATCCATGTTTACTCTTCATTTAATTTGCCCATATTTAATTTAATTTAATCTAATTTATTTATTTATTCTTTTAATTTTTTTTTAAGAGACAGAGTCTCACTCTGTCGCCCAGGCTGAAGTGCAGTGGTGTCATCACAGCTCACTGCAGCCTCCAACTCCTGGCTCAAGCAATCCTGCTGCCTCAGCCTCCCGAGTAGCTAGGACTAGGGGAATGTGCCACCAATTAAATTTTTTTTTTAATTTTTTGTAAAGTCAGGGTCTCACTATGTCACCCAGGCTGGTCTTGAACTCCTGGCTTCAAGCAATCCTCTTGCCTCACCCTCCCAAGGTGCTGGGACATATAGTGAATGACCATGAACACACTGTCGGACCTCACAACAGAAACACTATCAACCATTTTCTTATGTGTTACCCTTAAAGATTCAACAGACTAGGTCACTTGAGGAAATTTAAATTAACTGTGGTGCAAAAATAAAAAAAGAATAGTATTCAGTTCTGAAAGTGATGGAAATGGCCTCTCCCTTATTTTGTTTAATGGTCTTAGTTGTGTTGAATTGAAATAGTATCATTTTGGGGTTTTTTTTTTTTTTCATAAAACATTTCTATAATCAGGCAATGCATGATGTTTTTATTTTTCTTATTTTTGTATGTACTTTTTGATTTTTATTTTTTGTAGCCAACACCTTATTTATTAAAGAAACAGGTCACCTTTCCCTTATCTTAGAAAAAAATCAAGGATGTTTGCTTTTATCATTTTTACTCAATAATGGGGGTGTGGTTAGGCAAGAAAAACAAATCAAGCCATATTGTTTGATAAAAGAGAAAATCTGTTTGATTTACAGATGTCATAACTAAACGTAGAAAATCTGAAGAAGTCTATTATAAAACTAGACCTAATCATCACATTTATTAATAGCAATGCTCAAGGGTGCAAGGCTAGAATAGTAGAAATGAAATTACATTTCCATATGTTAGCAAAAAAAATGGAAAGTGAAATTTAAAACCCAGTATGATTTTCAATAGTCTCAAATTTGAAAACTACAAATTACTTTTGGGAAATTTTGAGAAAGTTTTTAAAAGAATTCAATAAATATGTAGATATATCTATATAACTCCAAAGATACATAATGTTCAATATTACAAAGATGTCAATCCTCCCCAATTTGATCTATACTTTCAATGCAAACTCAATCAAAATGGCAGATTTTTATAGTACTTTTCAAGCAAATATTAAAATTTACTTAGAAGTAAAAAGGCCTAAAATAAACAAAAGAATCTATAAAGTTGAATAGAGCTAGAGGATTTATACCATGTGACTTACATACAACTAAAGCTACAATATAAGACTGTGTACTATTAATATAAGAACAGACACATACGTTAATGGAATAGAATAGACATTCCCAAAATAAACACATACACCTACAGTTAATTGCTTTTATAAAAAGAGAACTACATATGTACCCATTTATTTCTCTGAAATAATAAACAACATGAACAAAACTTCCAAATAAGGAACATAAACATAATTTAGATCTGTTCCTACACTTTTTACCCACAGAAGTAACAGCCAAGATTTTCACCATTGGAGAATAATTAACTCAGGTGTGGCATACCCATTGTGTGGGGTAAAAGCAATATTTCAAGAGGCATTTGTAGGACCGTCCTAGATCAATGATAAACCTTCATTTGTGCCACATTTTAATCAGTGGCCCAAGTTTGGCCTGGCATATTACTTTTGGATTCATCTAGTATCCAACACAAGAATCTAGAACATTTTTCCTAATAATGGATCTCACCTATACAGAATTAGATAAACTAAAATATTTTTTTCATAGTACATTTTCACCAACAGTCCATACCAGACCCTCTTTTATGTATTTATTTATTCATTCATTGCTTTATTTATTCATTTATTAAGTACTCACAAACATCTACTTATTTTTCCAGAGAAAAACACAATATTATCAACCCATCAGCCACCCAATATTGTAATAAAATTAAATGCAACTATACATATGAAACTGACCCAAAGTGGGAAGAGCATATTTTGTGGTATTTTTTTTTTTAATCTGAATATCAATGAAGTACAACAGGATAAATAATTAACATTTTTAAACACATGCTTCTCATTGGGCCATGTTTATCCTAGTAGTTTTCAACTGGGGTCAGTGTTGCCCCCACCCAGAGGACACTTGCCAATGTCTATAGAAATGTCTGATTGTCACAACCAGTGAAATCACTATGCGTCCTATACATACAGGACAAACCCCACAAAAAAGAACTATCTAGCCCAAAATGTCAATAGAGCTGAAGCTGAAAAACACTGCTTTACCCTCTTTAAAATAATTGGTCAAACAGATGAATATACTTATACATTCACTCATAATATCATCAGTATCTGTGAACACACAAGGTACATTAGAAATCTGTATGATATTAACAGCGGTCTATGTGCTCATTACTCCAAGACATAAACAACTAGATCATATTTCCTTGTTTTTAATAAGCAACAGGCACCACCTAAATAATGCAAGACAACAGCACTGATTTCTATGTACTTATCTACTTTATATGCTCCATATACAAAATTTGATCAATTTCTGTTGGACCTGAGTGCTTCAGATATGTATTAAGAAAATAAATATACTGCACCCTCTCATAATTAGGCCAGATATGGTTCTCCTTGTCTTCCTTCATGTATATATTTGTTTTGTTATTCATTTATTAATTCATTTACAGTAATACAACAAACGTCAACAACCTAAGAACAAAATCTTGAATAGTCCTAACTTCTGCTGTAATATCATTTGCCATACAGACATTAAGTAGGTCTCTTCTTGTAGTGGACCTCAGAGTGAAAGGGTTTAATCAAAATCATTGATTCAAATACCCCAGAATACTCATCATTGGTCTAGGCTTACTACTCTTTTTTTTTAATTCATTTATATCTTTATTGCTTTATTGATTGAGTCATTAATAATAATAAAGTCAGTATACATGAATCAAAAAACCTAAAAACAAGATCCTCGAATATTACTGAGATCTATCTATAGGCTTATTTTCTACAGAACTGAGACTACATCTTTTTGCAATGGATCTCAGCATTGCACAAATAGATTAATCAACTTCCTGACTTTACCTTAATCCCACATTTAAATTTTGTCCATGCTCACCCTTCTTGTATTTAATTTGTCCGTATTATAAACATAGTACATGTGGTAGCCAGCCTCAAAGATGCCTCTCAATGATTCATACATCCTGGTATGCATGGTCTTGTGTAGTCTCTTCCCATATTAAATCATGACTGCCTGTATTACCAGTAGAACACTGTGGAGGTGATGGTGTATGACTTCTGGAACTAGATTATAAAGTACATTGAGGATTCCATCTTTCTCTGTCTTGGACTGGTTGCTCTGGAGGAAGTCAGCTGCCATGTTGTGAGGAGACTCAAGCAGTCCTGAGGAATGGTCCATGTGGGGAGCAATTATGACCACCCACCAACAACCAGCACCACTTTCCAGCCAAGTATGTAAGCCATGGAAGCAGATCCTCCAGCGCAGTCAAGCTTTCAGATGACTGCAACTCTGCCTAGCATCTTGCCTGCAACCTCACAGGAGACCCTAAGCCAAAATCACTCAGTAAGCCTCTCCTAGATTCCCGCCACATAGAAATTGTGAGAAGTAACAAATGTTTATTGTTGTTTTAAGCCCTTAAATTTTGGAATAATGTGTTATACAGCCATAGATAACTAATTCAATTTAATGAACAACCATGACCCACCATCTTAACTCATGATGAGGCCCACGACACTATCTTCCCACTTCTTGTCTACTACTCCCGGAAGGACTGAACAACCTCGATCTTTGTCACTGAAGAAATGTGTAAATCAACGATGGTACAAAATAAAATATAATATTAAAGACTTCTGAAAATGAATAAAAGCCTTCCCTAAGTTTTAATGGACCTGAGTTGTATTGAATTGGATTAATAGTAAACTTTGATTCATTTCTAGTATTTATTTAGCCATTTATTCCTTTAATATAATTTAGTGATGAGCAAATCACCTAAACTAAGGACATGAATTTTGACCGTTATGGACAACAATCTCTAACCTCCTTACCCAAGAAGTTAAAAAAAAAAAATTAACATGTTTATTATCATTGAATAATTAAATCAGCTATGTGTGTTCATTGTGTGTAGTAAAATGCACATTTTATAAAGAACGAATAGTAAAGACTTAACTTCTTTTAATGGACTTGAGTCATGAGGGATTAGATTAATTATAATCCTTGGTTCCTATCATAGACTCATTATTGACTCAAAAACAACTGTATTTTTTATGTATGGATTTATTTACTGTTTAATTTTTAATACAATGAATACTTAAATCCACCACCCAACATAAGAGTAATCAATGTAACCATTACATTTATATACTCCATCTATATCCTCCCTAACCACATGTCCACCATGACCTCATTCATGTTTTGTAAGGGACCATATTTGTGCACTGCTGAGAATGAGCCATGAAGCAGTGTACCAAGATTGACCCTAATTTATTTGTTTACTGACTCACTCATGTTTTTTCTTTTGTTTATTAACTCAAAGAATAATTTGATCATTTATTTATTTTTTTAAAGGAAAAGAATAAAACTCACCAGCAATCCAGAACTGAAATACCATTTCATGCAACTGCTGACATGTGCTTTGTTCAAAGTAGTATGAGCCTAGGTTTCTTTCCTTCATCTGTAAAAATGGGTTAATCATTATCTTTGTTTCATGACACTTAATCCTCATTGGCCAAAGCTCTGCATTCTTTTTAAGTGAAATGTGAACTCATTCATTCATTCACTTTTAACAATATATCAAAATGAATGAAAGCCAAGACACTGGACAAGAACCTGGACTAATACTAGCAATATCTGTTCATATGTTCACAGCAATGTGAGCTGTTCATTGTGATGTGACAGCAATGTGTTCATTGCCCACAGATATAAACAACTAGATCATTTTTTGTTTTTTTAAATAATATTCACTGAACGGAATTGTATTAATGATACCTACTATCATATTCTCAATATTATTCCATGCTTGGCCTTCTTTCAATTAGGCAATTATTTTTAATGTAAATGATTTCTTGTCTAAATAAAACCAACAACCAGCTACCCACTACCAATCCAAAACTACAACATGGTCTCTGATGGAATAGGATATGTCCTTTATGAAAAACAGTAAGGGAGACTTAATCTACTTATGTTATGAAACTCAGTCCTTCAGAAAATAATAATTAATAATAATCCTTCTTTTGTTACTGACTTGCATAATTGGCCATGATTCATTTATACATCTTTATTTTTGCATTGGTTTACTTAAGATACAATTCACAGACATGAAGAACTAAGAACGAGATCTTTGACTATTCCTTATTTTTGCTGTAAGCCCCTCCCCCACAGAGGAAATAACTGTTTCTTTTTTCCTAATAAACTCTAAGTTACAGAGTTCAATCAAAATCTTTGATTCGTACATCTCAGAATACTTATCATTGGTCTATACTTGGCATATGTTTATTCTTTTATTTACACACTGTTTATTTCTTTATTCATTGATTCACTAATAATATGATCAATTCTCGTGAATCAAAAAGCCTGAGAACAATCTACTTGACTGTTACTAATAATTGTCTGTATGTCCATTTCCCACAGAACTGATAGATTGCTTTTTGCAATATATATGTACTTTTTGTACTTATAGATTAATCAACATCCCTGTTTCATATCAGTTCCACACCAGACCCTTTTTAATTTAAAGATGGTGCAACAAAAAATAAAGGAATCATTATCTTACTCCACAGCTAGAACACTGACATCTTCCTATGTGTGCTTCCCTCAAGGAATTAACAGCCTAAATCTTTATCAGTGGAGAGGTACTTAAGTGAATCACAATGCAAAAATAAGATAGAATGTGAAGCATCGCTGGAAATGAATAAAACACCCAGAATCTTAATTATTGGATTTTACTAGTATTGAATTAGATTAATCATAAATCCCAACTCTGGGCACATGCTCATCATTAGTCCCTGCTGGTGTTATTTGGTTTTATTTATGAATATATCCATTTATCACTTTAAAAAATTCAAGTAACACTCATAAACCAACCTCCCAAGAACATTAAACTCTACCTGCTACTTACACTAACCTTTTCTCTCCTTACCCACAGAGGTAAAAGCCAAGATCTGTAGCATTAGAGAATTGTTAAGTCGTCTGTGGTATATGCATTTGGTGAAGTAAAATACAGACTTTCAAAAAAAAAGAAAGAACCTACAGTTAGATATTTTTTAATGGAAGTTTGTCTTTCAGTATTAGACTAATCATAAATTTGAGTCAGCTCATAATCTCATCACTGCCCAAGAATGGCACTCCTTAGTTACTCACTCATATAGTTTTTACTTTTAAATAATATAATGAATACTAACATGAGAATAAGAGCTATTCGTATCATAAATATCTGTCTACATACACGCTATCCATATTTAACAGCTAGGTGACTGCTTTCAGTGAACCTTACTTGTGCAAAATTGTATAAATATAAATCTTTGTTTTATGGCAGATTCTCACCAATGGTGCACAAATTTTTCTGATTTACATGTCCAGTGATTCATTTGTTTATTCATGCATATAATTATGCATGGAATAAATTACCTACCCATTTTTCTAAAGAATTGCTCCATGCAAATTTTAATGTACATTACCCAAATGGGGAGGAACTAGATCTCTGTGTATTTGTATTTATCTGGGCAGCATTTGGGCATACCAGGAGTAATCATTATCTTTGGTTCATAACGCAAGTTCTGCATTGGTCTTCTTTTGAATAATTGATCTAGATAAAAATTGCCTTTTTCATTCCCAGGTAACAACATGCCAAAAACAATGAAAGCCAAGACAAAAGACAGGAACATTCAATATCTATCTTCATGCTCATGGCCCGTAGACATAACCTAAGCCATAAAATCCTCTTCTGATTTTTTAAAAATAAAACTCAGTAAATAGGTTATTATATCACCCTGATAATATGATATAGTCTCAATATTGCTTCATGCTTGGCCTCCTCTTAATAAAAAATAGTGAACCAACTAACAACCCAGAACTGAAATATTATTCCATGACCTGTCTCCATGGACTCAAGTTAGAAGAACCTAGATCCCACTTTCTCCATATGGACATCAGGAGAGTAGAGCAGGATTACTCATTAGCTGTGTTCCACACACATGCTCCACACTGTCCATAGCTGGCCCTGTTTTAAGTTATTGCTTGAGATATGATTGCATTTGTTCAACAACTTAAAACAATATATAAGGACCTAAAAACCCAGACTCTATACCTGAACACCAAAAGTGCTAACAACTGTCCACATGGTCATTACTCACAGAAATAACTGACTATATCCTTTGTCAGCTTTTGTTGTTTTTTATAAAATTCAGTGAACACAATTGGATTAACCATAGCTGGTGTCATAGAACACATTCTCCACATTGGCACATGCTTGCTCCTTTTCAATTTGTCATGTAATCATTTGTTTATGTAAATATTTTTCCCTCGTCCTTAATAAAACCAACAACTAGCAACCTCCAACCAATCAGGAATGTCAACAGGGACACTTAGATGTGTCTGTCTACGTGTCTACAGTTCCTATGTGCTCCAAAGAGGGTAACAGCTTTTACCTATGTGTTATATTGAAACTCAGTATTAAAGAAATATATTACCAGTATATTTCATGACACACTCTCAAAACTGATCCACACATGACAACCTTTATCTTTACTTACACATTTATCCATTCATACATTCATGGATTCAATGATATCAAAGTCAGGAACCACTAATGCCCAAGAACCAGTTCCCCAGCAGGCCTGAACGTCTACTCTGAACTCCATTCCCTTACAGGGAATAACTAGATCTCTTTCTAATGGACTTCGGAGTTCAGGGTTTAATCAAAATTATTGATTAATATACTCCAAAAACTACTCATTACTGAACCAAGCTTGACACTTTTTCTTCCTTTATTTATTTATATATTGTTTACTGATTATGCATTATTTATTGATTATGTTATTCAGGGTTTCATGAATAAAATAAATTAATACCGATGAATCATAAAAACCCAAGAGAAAGATCTTTGACTACTGCAGAAAGCTGTTTACAGGCTCTCTTCCCACAGAGCTGGTAGACAAGCTCTCTTTTTAATTGGACCTCAGTGCTGCACCTATAGATTAATCAATAACCCTGCTTCCTGCCCATCCTGTGTGTTTCGCTGTTCTTTGCTTGCTCATCTTTCATTTAATTTCTTGATAATTTAAAGACAGTACAGTGGGCAGCCTACCATCTTACTTCACAGCTGGAACACTGACCATTCTTCCCATCTCCTACGCACTCCCTCCTCAATGATTTAAAAGTCTTGGTCTTCATCAATAGAGAAGTGTTCTAAAAATGTGGTGGAAAAATTGAATGGAATATTAAGCAACTGTGAAAATGAATGCAACGTCCCCAACTTTGTCTTTAATGGACCTCAGTTGTAGTAAAATGAATTAATATTAATGTGCCCATGACACATGCTCAATATTGGTCCATGCATGGCATTCTTTGATTTTATTTTGGTTTTATTATTTTTTTACATGGACAGATAAAATTGGGTGCATTTATCATGTACAACACGATATGTTGAAGTATACATACCTTATGGAATAACTAAATCTAGCTAATTAACACATACATTACCTCACATATTTGTCATTTTTGTGGTGAGAACACTTAACATCCACTCTCCTAGCACTTTCTGTTCTGTTTATGTTTGTGGAAGCCATTCATTCCTGTGATGCAATTCCGTGCACAACATGAATAAGCTCCTTCCCACCAACACATGAACTCTGTTACTTACCTGCGTCCTTCGGCTCCTCGTCCGCAGAAGTGACGGCCAAGATCTCCGTCACTCGATGATGAATAAATCCGATTTGGTATATTGAATCTGTGGAGCAGAAAGCAGATTTTAGAAAACTTGGGAAGCAGTGCAGATTCAGGAATCTTAGTCCTGCTGTATCAAAAATCTCAGTTTTCATCACATTCCCATTATTACCCCAGGAATGGCCCTGATTTATTTGACTTCTTCCATTACTAATTTACATAATATAATGAAAACTGCAGAAACTACACCCTAATAAGAGAACAAGAACTCTGCCTATTCCAAATTATCCATCAAGCCCCACCCACATAGGTAAGAACCTAGATTATCTTTTTTATGGATCTTCCTTGAGCAGAATTGGGTAAATTTATCTTCCTGTTTCTTGACACATTTCTCACGGATGGTCTGTGTTTGATCCTACTTTATGAATTTATTCATTCATTCATTTATTTTTTATTTACTCATGGGATACTTTGAATTTTCATCTATTTCAAAGCAAATGCAGAATGGTCTAAAATATAATGATAGGTAATGTCTCTGTGGTCTTTATCCAGATTGGGCAGAACCCAAGGCCCATTTTATTTCTGTGAACGTGGGCAGAGGAGAGCAAGATTCATAGCCAAATTTTTAATGACATACTCTTCTCATTGGTCTGTGTTTGCTCTCTTTAAAAATCCTTTCCTTCATTCACTTTAATAACATCATCAATATTTGTGAACCTACCCTCCCTGGACAACGGTGTAAATAGCACTAAGAAAACTTGAGAAGCTGTGCAGATTTAGATTTTTTTTAAGGAATCTTAGCCCTGCTCTATGGAAAATCCCAGTTTCTGCCCACAAGCTCAGCACCTGTCCCCTGCTTGATCTCCATTCAATTAGGTAGCTCTGTAATCAATTATTTATTATGTTTCCCTTTTTTCTCTTTTCTTAATAACATACTTAATAAAATTAACAGCTACCAACCCCAAAACAACAGTGACTCTTACATATATCTGTCCATATGTTCCTAAACAACATGGTAACAGCCTTGAACTGTTCACTTACTGGAACTCAGCTCCTCAGAATTATTTTAATAATAATCTGTATCTCATTTCATACTCATAATGAGTGAATATCTAGCCCTCCTGTCTTCATTCATCATATGTTTCTTTATTTACATGTGCACTGATTCACTAATAATAACAGGATTCATACCTGACATCTACAAAATCACAAAAACAAGATATCTATATTCCTCACTGCAACTGCAAGCTCATGTTCCCCTGAGGCAGTAAATTAGGTTTGTTTTTATAACAGACCTTGACATTACATGGTTTAATCAAAATCCTTGATTTGGACGCCCCAGGGGACTCATCATTGTTTTAGGCTTGGGATGTTTTTTCTTCACTCATTTATACATTTGTTTATTGATTTATTCATTGATTGACTAAATATTACTTAATCAATATTCATAAATCACAGCAAAGCAAGAATAAGATGTATGATATATGAATATTATTGCTAATTTATTTAGGCTAATTTCTCCCAGAGCTAATACACTAAATCTCTTTCTACAGTGGACCTCACTGTCCCACATGGTTCAATAAACACCCTATTGCAATCACACACTCATCATGACTCCTGCTGGACCCTCTTTAATTTGTTCAAATTTTAAATATTTGACAAACAACACTATTTCCCATCTTTCCTTGTGTTTTCTCTAACCAATAGGTTAGAAACCTAAATTTGTAATCAATGGCAGAATGTGTAAATCAACAGTGGTGGAAAAAACATGAAATATTAACCAACCAACCAAGTGAATGAAGCATGCTCTTAACGTTAAATTTTGTTTCATGGTATATTTTTACCAATGCTCATTCTTTTTTGACTTTTATTTTGTTTTAAATTAACAAATCATTCTTGACCCTCTTTATGTATTTATCTATGTATTTATTATTTGATTTAATTAGTCATGGATTAATTTAATCCTCGAGCTATCTTGTAAAAGATAATTAACAAGGGCAAATCCATCCACAGCCCAAACCCAAGCAATACAACATAAATCTATCTGTGAACATTAAACAATTGGGAGCCCAGACTTTATATCCTTTATATGGAATCAGCAAGATAGAAATGACTTTACCCTAATACTCAGTTCATAATTTATGTCCATCACCGGACTGACATTTGCCCTCTTTTAACTAATCCTGACATAAACTTATTCATTCATTCCCTTACAATCTATAGCTGGGAATCTAAAGAAACTGGTCAAAACCTCTGAATAAAACTAACATCTGTCAATCTGTCCATTACCCACAGAGATAATCAACTAGCTCTTTCTTACCCTGTTGTTCAATGAACACAGTGAATAGAACTGGATTAATTGTAATTTTTATTATCTGACACATTCTCAACATTGGTCCTCTTTCATTTTCTTACTCATGTAAAACTCTTTCCATTTGTAGAAACAAGAGTAAATATCCACCCCTGTGTGTGTATCTTCTATTGAGTTCAGTACTTCAAAAATATATTAATCATTCACTGGTCCATGCGTGGCCTCTTTTTGTTATTCATTTATACATTTGTTAATAAATTTTCTTATACATTTATAAAATTTGTTTAACAATTTATTCATTAATCCCCTTATACAATACTTACATAATCAATACTCATGAGCCATAATTGATTGCCTAGTAATAATACAATCAAGTGCTCAATAATTGCATGTGGCCAGTAGCTACCACATTGAACAAAACAGATTACAGAACATTCCTATGACTGCGGAAAGTTCCATGGGACAGTGCTGGAATATATATACTCTTTACCCTTACGTAAGTCTAGAACTTTTCCCTAATGAACCTAACTGGATAATCATGATCCTTTATTCAGGAATGATTACCACCCTAGGTTCATGCTGGCTGTCTTTTATTCTAAATAAGTTTTAATAAGCCACCCTAAACCCAATCTCTTACTCCACAAATAGAACACTGACATTATTTTTCATCTTTTGTCTCCTTTTGTGGTCCTTGCTTAGAGACTAAATAGCCTAGATCTTTATTTATGAATGGATGTTTAAATAAACTATGTACACATACACAATGAAATACAAAACAGATGTTATAGGAATAAAAAACAAGCGAGGCTATTTTTATGGCAGTTAGGAGCACAGAATTGAATTAACTATAATCAACTACAATCTTTTCATCCTTGGACTATTCTCATCAGTAGTCCATGCTTTGGTCTTTTGTTTATTTTATACATTTATGCAATTATTTATTTTTAGTATAAAATTACATCCAACATATCATACCACCACGCAAAAGCAAGAATATTGACTAACCCTATAACCAACACATTTTTTTAAATGGACCTTGGATGAGAAGTGGTCATGAAGGTTTCCAGTGTCCCTTTCATGGGACATTTCTTTATCCTGGTAACAGCCCAACACCTAGCAGGTGTCCCTCTCACAGGAAACTTGTTTTTACTGGTAGATGACTGTGTGGTTCTTGTCTGACCTGTGTCCAGTTTATTCCTACCAAGACCCCCACTTTCTAGGAGAGCTCTGACTGGGAAAGAAGTTAGGTTCAGGTGTGTCGGTCAGGTGAGACACAGAGGAGGCAACTCAACAAAACATAGGAAATAACAAAAGCAACATGTGACTTACAGATCAGCATGCCTCAAAAAACCAAGAGGAAGGAGGGAGACTCTTGCGGTCTAGGGAGTTATCCAAGCAGGTTTCCTGCAGAGAATCTAAGTCAGTATATCTGTGCTTGCCCCACTGACCCCCACGTGTACCGAGCTGTCCCACAGGGAGGGAGGCAGTCACCAGGAGCGGAGATTGTATAAGGCAGATGTCTGGATCTATCATGTAGAGGAAGCAGGAGCGCGCTAGAGAACTGGAAACTGTGTCAAGGGGGAGTAAGCCTGATTCTGACGTGACACAGTCACACTTACGGTAAAAATGGATGCCAAAGCAGCATAACATTAAGATTTTACTGCAGTGAGATATGACCATCTTTGTCCCATATTTACTGTCTGTTGTTTCATTCACTTATTTGTTCATTCACTGATTTACTTATTTATGAACACCCTTGACTAACTCTCCAGCCAAAGATTTAAGAACATCAATCATTACCTACATTTTCTTTAAGCACCTTATCAACCCAAATAAAAGTCAAAATGCTCATAAATATTGCATGATTAAATAAACTATGATGTGTCCATTCTCTGCAACAGCAAGCAACTATTAGCAAAATAAACATCCTGGATCATTTTTCATGGCTCTCACTTGTATAGCAATGAATAAGCCTTAGCTTATGAAATATTATCCTCATTAGTCCATGCTCGGCCCTTTGAAATATTATTTATCCCTTTAAAAAGTCATGAAAGAATGCCCATGATTCCTACCCAACAAATAGAAAACTACCAATAACTTACTTCCCCACGTAACCCTCTCTCACCAAGTTAACAACCCAAACCTCATAAATAGGGAAGTGCCCATCCAAACCATAGTGTATAAATTGATGGTAGAATGCTATTAAAATAAATGAAATAGCATAAATATTTATGTTTTAATGTCTCTCAAATTTGCAAAACTGTGTAATCATAAATCTTAAATCATGATGCACTGTCTTCATTAATCCATGTTTGACTCTATTTCATTTTACTTATGTATGCATCCACTTATGTTTAATAAATCCATAAACATACAGGCCCCCACCCCCAACCTGAAGATATGAAGAAGAAACATAACACATATGATATGTGATATGTATCACATATATGTTCCTTTTTCCTTTGCTCGTTTGCTACACAGAGAACAGCCTAGTAATATTTTTTAATTTGGTGACAGTTATGCCAAATGGAATTAATCACCCTTGGTTCATGACATTCTCATCATTGGTCTGCGCTTGGCCATCTTTGACTTTATTTGTGTGTTTAATAATACAATAAACGCCCATCAACTAACCATTCAACTTCAAGACAACAACATTAGCCATTACTCACATTGGTTCATGGCTCATTTCCCACAAAGGTCACACCCAAGATCTTCATCAAGAGAGTGCCATTACATGCACTTTGGAGCCTCCATTCTGCAGAACACAAGGCAGATATCAACAAGGATGAAACAGCCTAGATATTTTTTAATGGCCATCAGGTGAGAAGCACAGGATTAATCGCAAACTTTGGTTCATGACACAGTCTCACCACTGGCCCAAGCACATCTCTCATTGCATGCATTTACACATTTATTAATTTTTATTATTACAATGAATATGCATTAATTCACCACCCTAGTCACAAACAAAAATAATGACTATTACAAGCACTTGTCCCTATGCTTCTTACCCACAAAGGAACCAACCCAGATATTCTTCCAACTGGACTCAAATATGCAGAGTTGGAATAATAATCATCCTTGATTCCAGATACAATCTCATCATTATTACCTACTCATTCTCTTTAATATTTTCACTTATTTTTAAACACAATAAACACAGATGAACCCAGCACTAATCTAGAACAAAAATATTGATTAGTACATTCAAAACAAATCCACAGAGGTAAAAGTCTTGTTTTGTTTTAAATTAGTCCACAATAGTACACAAATGGATTATTCTTAATCTTTAGCTCATAAAACACTATCTTCATGGTCTATTCTTGGGCTTCTTTCATTTTGTCACTTTATTTTTTCAGTCATTTAATTCATTTTTAACTATACAGTAAATATTATACAATTATACAAATATAATTATACAAATATAATACAATTGAAGCCACCATTCAGCCCAAGACCAAAGACTATCCTATCCACCCATTGATATGCTTCCAACACAGAGCCTCAACAGCCTAGCACTTGTTGGGTTTTGCTTTTTAATAACCACATGGAAACTGAGAGCAGAGAAGTAGTTAGCAGGGGTTGGGGATGAGGAAAACGAGGAGATATTGGTCAAAGGGTGCAAACTTTCAGTTATAAGATGAGTAAGTTCTGGACAGCTGATGTAGAGCCAGTGACCATAGGTAACAATAGCATATCATGTACTTGAAATTTGCTAAGAGAGCAGATCTTAACTATGGTTACCACACATGCAAAAAAAGATGACTGTCTGAGGTGATGGATATGTTAATTATCTTGATTGAGATAATCATTTCACAATGTATATTTATATCAAAACATCACACTGTACAACTTAAATATATACAATATTTATTTGTCAATTATATCTCTATAAAGCGGGGGCGGGGGAGGACCACCATTATCACTGGTCCAGGTTTGGCCTTGGCTCTCTTTAGTATTATTTATGCATTTATTCATTTGTAACTGTTCAGTGAGCACCATGAAGCCCGGTTTTATTGTCTGCAGTCCCTGCCGTGGCAGAGGGACCCCAGTGTGCCCATTCTGTGGGACACAAAGCCCAGTACAAGGGAGAAAATGGCCTATGAGGTCTTTTTTGTTTGTTAATATCAGGTTACCAGACCTGGTTTAGTCATAATCCCTTGTTCAGAACACATTCTCAGAATTGTACCATTCACGGCCTTTATTACATTATTTCTTCATGCTTTTATTTTTAGTAATAAAATTAACCAGCCACAAACCGCTCTGATCTTTCTTTTTAAGCCCTTCAGTTGTGGGGAATTAATTGCCCTCCTTGGTTTACGACCCACTCTCGCCTTGTTCCTGGCGTTGTTAGAACCACCCATGGCAATGACACTGGGGGCCCCGCCTCGCCTTCATCCTACACCTGTGTAAGGTTTTAACACATACTGCCTCTTTTAAAAGATACTTTGCATGGGTCAATGGCTTGCTCGGCTTCTGCAGTTTTCAGCTGAGAGCTGAAAAGGGGGTCAAGGGAGAGGGTGAAACACACAAGCTTGACTGAAAACCACGCCAGCTGGTAGGAGAGGTGGGTACACGAGCTCAAACCTAGATCAAGGTGCCAGACCCACCTGTGCTCCCCGTCGCGCACATGTGCTCCCACAACGCCCACCTCCCAGATCCAGCCTCAGCCCCTGACTAGCTGGGCAGTGTTGGGAAAGCTAACTAACCTCTCTGTGCCTGTTTCCCCATCTGCAAGATAGTCACAGCACTAATGCCCAAGCACAGTTACTTGTTATTTCCATGCCAATGGCAAACAGGTGACCGCCCCCCCCACCCCCCATCTCGGAGCCCGGACCCGCGCTCCCTCCGAAGCGGCGCCAGAGCCGTGGTGCTAGACAGACAGACAGACCAGGTTCCACCCCAGCAGGCACTCATGAGCTGTGTAACTGCAGGGACGTGACCTGGCCTCTCTGTCTTGTGCCCCGACTTGTGCGATTTGTAGAATGAGGACAGCAACACCCTCGGGGGTCCAACTGAGGAAGAACTGGACTACCGACCATTCCTCCACGCCGCCCACCCTGTGCGCGCCCTGCCCCTCCCCCATCCCCATGCCGCACACCCTACTGGCCAAACATTCCCCAGCTTGATTAAAAAAAAAAAAAAAAGAATTATCTTGATGCTCAGGCCAAGCCCAGGGCTTCAGGAAGGATGGGCCTCTGGCAGGAAATTGTTGGGATCTGCTTTTTTCGGACACAGCATCAAAGCTTAAACAAGTGCCCCGGAAAATAGAAACCCAACTAAGGGATGCGCTTTGGAAATGAAAAGTCATTTCATGAAATGGGGCTTCTCTCCAGAGAATCGACACCATGAGATTCTCAATGTTCAAATTGTTTCCTAGAAACCAAAAGAGGCTCACTATGGCCCGCGCTGACAATCCACAGCCCGTTTCCTTCCTACCCTCCCAGACTGGCCTGGGCAAGTACAGCACAATGGCCTGAGAGCGCCCCAGAGACGTGAATATAATTCTCTGTACAGTGTGTGCATGTATAATGTCATATGGACATAAACATACCCATCTGGGAACTTTCTTAAGGGAGTCATGGAAAGACTTCGAGGCTGCAGTACAGCTCCTGCCTTTGCCTTGTTCCACGGCAGGACCCTGGGAAAGGCCCTTCCCTGCACCAAGTGACAGGTGGCAGTAACCCCCATCAGCCTTCCCTCCCTCCCAGGTGGTGTGAAAATGGAAACCATAACATTTAAGTGTAAGTTCCCTCTGAGCAGCAGGGATCATTAATATTGTACCTCCTGTACACAGCACGTAGTGTTCACAGCATGCTTTAGCATACATTATCTCGTTTGAGTCTCACAACAGTCCTGTGAATGAGACATAATAATCACAATTAGCCAATATTTATTGAATGCATACTCTGTACCAAACACCATGCTGCCTGCTTTGCATACGTCAACACTCCTTGAGTGACTACAATGCAACAGCATTTCTTTTTTTTTTTTCCTCCCCCAAAAAAGTTTTGAGCATGTGCTTTGTCCTAGGCACTGGGTCTGGGTGCTGGGGATATAGCAGTGAACAAACCAGACAAAATCCCCCTCCTCTGAGAATTAACATCCCTGTGGGTGGAGATGTGGACAATACCCAAAATAAATGAATATAACATGTGGGATAGGAGATGGTGGTAGGAACTATAGAGAAAAACAAAGCAGGGAAGGGGATGGAGTAATGAGAGGGAGGGAGAAACCCTCGCTGAGATGGTGACATCTGAGTAAAGATATTATTAGTTCTATTTTACACACGAGGAAACTGAGCCTCAGAAAAGTTAAGTGACTTGTAAGTGGCCACACAGCAAGGAAGATGGTGGCCAGGAGGCGAACATGGGCAGTCTGGCCCCAGAGTCCACTACGCCCACTTAGTCCCAAGGTGTCATTGGTGTCGCAGTGTCCGTCTGTGAATGCATGTACATGGGATTTCAATGAAAATAGTTATAACAGTTATAATTTTAATAATAAAACATTTATTGAATGCTCACCAAATGGAAAGCACTCTTTTAAGCACTTTATGTTTGCCTCATTTAATCTTCAAGTACCCATTAGTAAGATACTATTGGCATTTTCATACTACAACTGAAGAAACTGAGGCATTGAGGTTCAATACCTTGTCCAAACTCACAGAACTAGTAAATGGCAGAGCTGGGACTGAAACTTCAGCATCTGGAATGTACGTAACAGAGCTTAGCCCCCAAATGGGTTTCAAAAACACATCTGCTAAATTTAAGCCAGGTCTGCAGGGAGGCTTACTGATTTACCATTCAGCCCTCTCTCTGGTCCCCTCCCTTCTTGCCTTGCATGCCTTCAGGCTCTGAAGTCATTTTTACATCTACTTTCATTAGCATTCAGTGAGAACATGAAATATCAGAAATTTTATTTGACTTGATTAATTGCACTGTAGGATGCCACTGATACGTGTGGCCCTTGTCTGAGTGATAATTACAAATAGGATACACTAGAGAAGATGTTACTTGAGAAATAAACTTGGATTTGATTGGACAAGAAGTTTAGCTCACTGACAGACCAGGAGGGTGAGTCTGACGTGAGTGAACCCCAAGGAGTACAGATTTTTTCAGACAAAGTCATAAAGAAAGGAAATAAATAGGTTGAGGATATGTGTTTGGAGGGAAAGAAGACTAGAGTTCAAATCCTGGGTTGCGTTTGCTTCCCATATGATTTTGGACAAGTCATTTATGATTCCCAAACCTCAGTTTTCCTTTCTCTTAACTGGGAATGGCAATTGCTATCATGGAGGGTGGCTGTGATGATTTAGAGGAGATAAAATTATGCCAATACTGGCAAAGGGCTGAACATGCAGTTGGGGCTCAGGGCTTAGTCATCCAGGAGAGCCAGTGGAAAGGGAGCTGCCTGCTGTTCCTCATCACTGTGTGAAAGCAGCAGAGGCTCAGAGCTCCCACTGAGCAGCTCCAGCAACACTGCTAGGGCTTGGTCCCAGTGAGCTGGCAGACCACCTGTTGTCCCAGAGCCACCTGAGCCAGTCAGGGCATTGAAAAACAGGACAGACGGCAGGAGCTTCACCAGCAAGCTCCATTCAGAGGAAACCTCTCTTCGCAGATCAAGTAAGCCTTTGATCTTGGTGAGAAACTATTTTCTCTCATTCATCTATCCATCTACCATCTGCACTTTAATTAATTCACTCATCTTATCAGCATCCATCAGCCAGCCAGCCATCACCATCTACTCATGCACCTTGTGCAAGCAGCCATCCATCCATCAGACCTAACATGTATCCTTGCGCTTCTCAATTTTGCAGAAGAATCAGACAAACCTGGGTCGGAATCCTGGGTCCTGCTTCCTAGCCGATATTGGGCAAATCATTACCCTCTCAGAGTCCTCTCATCTGTAAATTAACAGAATATCAGATGTAGCTGGGGTGAGAATTTAAAAAGAGAGTGGGCATATCAATGCCTGGCCTCAGCAAATGGTCATTAAATGTTCATTCCCTCTGCTTCTGCTTCAAAATCTGGTTAGGATTTATGCAGGGAAAAAAAATGCTACATCTTGCATGACATATTGAGAAATGCTTTTTAGAAATTATCTGCGCTGTTTCAGTGGTGTGCATCCCTCTGTGGCACCCAGAGCTGGGCTGTGGCCAGAGCTCCTTAGGGTAGTGGTCCCTCCTGGACTCACAGCACAGAGTGCCATCTAGTGGATAGGCACTTGGTGGGGTCCCTTGTTGGTCCCAGGTCACAAGGGACCTGCTGTCAGGCAGCTGAATTGTGAGCCAGGAGGTCCATGCAGACCCAGCCCCCCAGACTGCAGGCTGCCCTTGTTGGGATGTGGTGCACGTACTGTCTTAATCACTCGGGGGGCCTGCATTGCCAGGAGCCTTTTGTTTTGTGGATGACAGCCAGCTCTGTTTTGCCTACCCCAGCCCAACTCTCCTTTAGAGGTTTCCCAGAAAAAGAAAAAATCTAGCAGCTACTGTCTGCTGAGTGACTATGATGTATTAGACATGGGGCTAGGGGCTTCATGGGCTAATGCTCTAACCGTCTCAATGACCCTAGGAAAGACTCAGAACTTGTTCCATTTTCAGTGAAAAAACTTATGGTTCACTGAGGTTAGGTTTCTCATTTAAGGCCAGGACAGACAATCAAACTCCTGAATTCGTAGCTGTGCTTACCTTCGAGAACCCCAGTGCCCCTTGAAAGTGCAGAAGATAGTTTGAACACTGACTTGAACAAGCCAACTGGAAAAGAAATTTATGAGTCAATCAGGGATATTTGAATGCTGAATTTGATGTTGGATGACATTAAGGAAATGCTGCTAATTTTTTAACTGTGATAAGGGTGTTGTGGTTATATTTTTAAGAAAGAAAAGCTTCTTTTTTAAAGATACGAACTGAAAAATGCTCAAGGGGAAACAATATGGTGCTTGGAATCTGCTTCAAAATATTTCCGGGGGTAAGGGATGGGGAAGTGGGAGTAGGGGGACAGTTTGGGGTTTAGACAGAACAAGAGGGGCCAGGATTTGATGGGGACTGTATCTGGGGGATGGCAATATGAAAACTGTGTTAATTGTGGTAAAAAAAAAGAATGTACTATTTTCTCTACTTTTGTGTTGTTTGAAATTTCCCATAACAAAAGGTTTTTTAAATCAACAAGTAAAAATAAACTGTAGGAGAAGAGGGGGCGTGGGGAGCCATTTAGAGGAGCAAAAGGGACTAGGACACAAGCTGAGTCTCGGGGAGTATCAGGGAGCTGATTCACAGGGGACAAATGCGGGGGGAGCAAATCATCCAAATCAGGGGACTGAGGAGAATGTGTGGGCACCCGCCAGCTGCCCCCAGACCCTCCTGTCCTCCGCAGACTCTCCAGGACCGACCCCCAGGGCCGTCCGGGCTCGAGAAGGGCAGAGGGTACTTGTCCAAAAGGCAGAGTGGGCCACCTGAGGAGTCCTTCCCCAACCTGGCCCCAGTGTGGCTCCCGGGACAGCGCTGTCTTCAGTTAGGCTGAAGAAAGACCCTAGAGCTGGGAAGGAGTCAGCTGTCTAGCTTTCAAACACTTTTTTTTTTTTTAATTTAGCTGTTTTGTTTTGTTTTGTTTTGTTTTGTTGAAAGACGAGAGTTGGTGCTTTTAAAACTGTGTGCCAAGCTGCCTCAGCCCCTCTCTGCTCCGTATGTCTGTCCACCTCTTCTCCACGCCTCACAGCGTCGCGAACGGACCCACCGACCAGGTCCACGTCCACCCCTCGCCCCCCCGGCCACCACCCCCACGCCGCCACCACCCCCACTTTTCCGCTCAGCCCCTCGGCTTCCCGGGCGCCGGGCCACCGCGTCGCCCGCATGCTCGCTCCCTCGCTCGGTCCCACTTTGGAAAGCGGCGCCCGACAGGACAGCGCCGGACAGCCGCAGCCTGCTGCATTGCAGGGGCGCCCGCGGGAGGGGCGTCCGGGGGGGGGGGGGGCCCGCAACGCCCTGCCCTGCCCGCGCCTGCCAGGGTCGCCCGCGGGGGTCGCCCGCCCCGCCCCGCCGCTCGCAAGGAAAAGCGCCGCCGCAAAAGCAAGAGCGCCCGTCCCTCTGGGCCGTCCCCCTCCTCACTTTACGACCTCCAAAATGTGGCCCAGGCAGCCCCCTTGTGGCACGTGGGGGCGCCACAGACTCTTGGCTGGTGTCTGAAGAATTCAGACTGTCTGATTCCACCGCACCCGCACCGTGAGTTGGCACAAATCTTCAGTGGCCCAAGTCCTGCCCGATGCAGAACTCTGCTCAGCTGGCTCTGGGGTGGGGGGCACCTCTCCTTTCCCCTCTCCCCACCCACAGCTCCCCCTTCTCCCTCCCGGAAGGAACTCTCCTGTTGAATATTGCTCTGACGAGCAGACAGGTGTCTGGCAACCATAATAGTGGTGGTGGGAGAGAATATGGGGGCGGGAAGGGTCTTGGGAACAAGGGCTTTTCTTGCCCTGACGTTTGGTTTCCATCTCTAGCTCACAGACAGGAAACTGAGGCGCAGGGAGGCTCACAGTCCCCATCTGTGTCAGAGCAAGGGCTGGGGACCCTCCCCCAGGGGGTCCAGCTTGGGGCATTTCCCTGAGTTGAGGAGACTGCCCTGAAAATGTGTCCCTTCTTCCCCTCCCAGTTGTCAAGTCCCAACCCCTCTAGATCTGGTTCTCCCCAACCGGAAGCCATGGAGGGCCCCTGGATGTTGTCCATCCACTCTAACTCACTGTCCACACAAACAAACCCCAGCCCCCTCCGTCTCTTTCTGCAATCTGCTTGCAGACAGGCAGAGCCCTCTCCACATCAGGTTAATAATGCCATTTTCCTAAGTCTCTGCCCATAGGTGCTACCACCTAATTTTGAATCTGCCCTTCAAACGGATTGGGCCACAGAGGAGCTGGGATCTCAAGCACTGCTGGGAGGTGCTTATAACTAATCAATCCATCCCCTGCCCACCCACACCCCCCAGCACTCGGCACAGCCTCACTGAGCAGTCATCAGCAGCAGGGTGTGGTGGGGAGCCTCGGAGAGCCTGGGGTTCCATCCTGGCCCGACCTCACACCGGCTGAGAGACGGTGAGTGTGGGACTTCACCTTCCTGTGCCTCAGTTTCTACATCAATCAAATGGGGATCATGAGACTAATATGCTCAGGGTTACTGCTCGGGTGAGTCCTGTGCAGACTGCCCAGCTTAGGAGTTGGCTCCTAGATGGGGCTCCATAAATCTCAACTGTCTTCGTCCCCCCTTGATCACCTTTATTTATAGTGACTTGTTCCCTGTTTGTTTCCCCCACCAGACTGACTGAGCCTTGAGGACAGTCAGACAGCCGACTGGCATCCCTTCATCCCCAGCTTCTCACTTGGGACTGGGCCCGGGGAAGGTAGGTGCACTGCGGTGGTTTGGAGAGTGAGTGCATGGATGGATGTCTGTGCCCCACAGTCTATGGGATGCCTGGACCCCGATGGGTCTCTCTTCCCCAGACCCCTCCCTGTCTAAGCTGGCCCTTCAAGGAAGTGACAGGGGAAAATGTTCCTTTATGCCTTTATGCTGTGCCCCTCGTGCTGTTATATACAATGCAAATTCTTGGTCTATTAAATGCAGATGTGGGCTCTGCACGTCATTTCTGCTGCGTGCTGCATCTACTGCGAGTTCCCTAGGCCAGGGGCTGCCTCCGGCTGACTTGATTTGCGCGATTAAGCCGGCAGAGGGGACTCTGCCAGGAGAGGTTCCCGTTTGTATTCTGAGCAGGGTCTTGAAAGGCCAGACTGTTTTCTCTCGAGACACTTGTTACATTCGTCCCTCCCTCCCTGGGTCCCACCGTGTACTCCACAAGCATTTATGAAGTGTCTGATGTGTGCTGGGCTACTCTTATCTCATTTAGTCCTTACTTCAAGCCTGTGACGGAGGAGAAACTCTCATCTCCATTTCACAGGGGAGAAGCTGAGACTGAAAAGTAAAGGGAATTGCCGTGGTCTCGCAGCGGGAGGGCAGGGAGTCGAGCCAGTCTGTCTGGCTCGGGAAGCCCCCAGCCCCCAGCCCCCAGCCCCGCTACGGCTGCCTGCTCTGCTGCGGGGCTGCTGCGGCTGGCCGGCAGGCCAGCAGCTCCTACAGAAAGGCAGGGGGTTTGCTTAGAGACCATTCTCCCTGGCAACTGGAAAAGGGGCCGTAAAAACCCGAGAGGGCTCAGAAGCTGTTAACACATACACACAGAGCAGCCGGCCTCTGGAGGGGAACAACACGCCCTCCCCTGGGCTCCTGGCAGAACAGCAGAGCAAAGGACTCCATTCCAGGCCCAAAGGGCAGGTGCAGAGGGCCCCCAGACCTGTTCCCATGGACAATGGGGGTTTTACTCTTGAGCACAGAAAAGAGAGGACTGAAAAGAGAATGAGCTTGCAGCCTACAAAGATCTGAGGGCAGAGGGGGTCAGGGGGCTGTCACAGAGCCATGCAGGCAGATGCAGAAGACAAGGGAGGGCTCAGAAAAGCAGGTCAGTGTGCAATCCTAGAGCAGGATGCTTGGGGAGAGAGGGAGCTCCCTGTCACAGGAGGCATCCAAGCAGAGGGAGACAGGCTGGTACTTGGCTGAGGAGGATGCAGCACAGCTGCCTTCCCAGGCTGACAGGCCACATCTAGGCCTTTAAGAAGCTCCTACAGTGCCAAGTCCCAAGCAAGCAAGTAGGGTTGGCCAGAGAGGAGTAGGCCGGGGTCAGGGCAAGGGTGCGTGACCTTTCCCAAGTAGCTCGACCTGGGCTAAATGGCAAAGGCACAGGGATGGTTGGCGGGGCGCCTCTGTCCCAGTGGGGCAACCAGGAGAGGAGTGGAGAATGCAGGGTGAGTGCTCGGGGCAGGTGCGAGGAGGTGCGGGCTGTTCTGCAGCCAACTCTCCTGTCAAGGGCTGGGCCGACTGAAGTGGCCAGGTGCTGGCCCCAGCTCTCAGGCCCAGAAAGGCTAGCCCGTGCCCTCTCTGGGGCAACAGCCTGGCAAAGTGGTGGAAGTAGTAGAGGGAGGGGCTCTGGCAAGTCGAGGGGCTGACCAGGTATGGAAAGAGCAGGGCCCTGTTCTGGGCAGCAGCCATGGACTCTGCCAGCTGCTGCACTGTGACTTCGATGCTCTAGGGACTGGCGAAGGCCCCCTTGCCCAGCGACGGGGCTGGGGGTCTGTATGATGATGAATACAGCCCACACTGGAGGCAGGTGCTGCCTCTCCTGGCCCAGTGATGGGGACTCAGTTCCCAGGGACTGTGGGTGGACAGGCCTTTATCAGGGGCCTCTGCTAGACAAGCCTCTGTTCTGCCGTTTCTAAAGGTGTTTTCTCCTCTTTGTTCCCAGTGCAGGCACTCAGCGTGTGTGTGTGTGTGTGTGTGTGTGTGTGATGTGTGTGTGTGTACGCGCGCATGCATGCACACGCGAGCACGGGCCGGCTGCGAGGCTGGCTGGGGTTCCTGGCTAATCCTCAGGGGCAGAGGTGCACCTCTGTGGGGCAGAAAGATTTCAGGAAGGGCAGCCATTCTCTGGGACAGAGCCCTGGCTGCTGCTGCCTAATTGCCCTGCCCCTGACAAGCCCATCTGTCAGCCTGGGGTCGCCACAGCTGCTGTGACCCGCCGAGCGGGGGCAGCATCGTGTTGCAGGTGGAGAGCGCAGGCTGGCTTGTCGGCTGCCTGGCTGACAGACAGACAGACAGACTGCCAGCTGCGCAATTAGGCACAGAGAGCCTTTTGGGGAAAATGGTTTGCTTTCTCGGAGCCTTGGGTTTTGCTGGTTTTGGTTGTTGCTGTTGTTTTAACCTATTAAAGGATTGATTTGAAATTGTTGATATGTGAATATGTTTGGTAAAGTGACATTTACATGCATGTTACTCTCCCCACAGTACTTGGAGGGGAAGGGGGAGCTATGCAGGATGTGGAACAAGCAGGCGCCCACGTGTGAGGCTTTGTGAATAAAGATTTCTGGCGGGGGGTAGCTGGTGGCGCAGCTCTGAGGAGCTGTGGCGCAGATGTAAAAACTCACCTCCTCAAATCCCTAGCCAGAGGCGGAGGCCACAGGGCTGCAAACCCTTCAGCCCGGCATGGCAGGGAGGGGGCTCTCTCTCCCTCCCACTCGCAGTTCCTTTGGCTCCAGGCACAAATAGAGCCGTGGACAGGGACGTTAGGAGAGGGGCTTCCGCATGAAGCACAGGGTTAAATTGCACAGACCTGGGAAGCTCTGCAAATGGCCGCAGAGAAGTATCCCCGATGCGAGACATGTGCCCGACCCGGCTCACGCGCCAGAGTAAATAAATCAAAAATTTAGGAGAGAGGAGCCTTTGTGCGTGGCAGCTAAGGAGGTTCACTTTTGTGTAAAAGACAACATGCAAGTCATACTTTCACTAAGTAAGACTGTGCCGACACACAAAAAGCTCATTTAGACTGGGCCCAGCCCAGGGAGAATTTTTTGTGAAATGTAGGAGAAGTCAGGTTTAGCCAGAAGTTTTTCCAGGAATTATTAACCTCTGGAGACTGTAACCACTGTTCCTTCCGAGCCACCCTTGCCAAAGCCTATAAAATATGAGCCTAAAAAATCTGCCTGAAGAGCAGTCTGACGTTTCATATATATTTATATAAAAATAAAATAAACTCTCTCCAAACTTTTCAGGAGAACCCAATTAATACAAGCAGGGACAGCCCTTTCCCCAGGCCCCAGGTGTCGAAGGAGGCACACGTTTCCCCCGGGGAGAGGGTGTCTGGGGTGGGGCAGGAGAGCCCAGCAGCGGTGGCCTTCATCCCCGCCCCCTCACAGTCCCTCTGCCTTGTTGTTTTCCTCTGGTCTCCCTGCTCTGAAAGGAGCTGCCGCCTGTCTGGGGCGGGGGTTTCAGCATATGGCTGAGATGCGGGTTCCATGTGCTGGCTACTGTGCTGGCTGATTTATTTGTGATATTTTCTCATTGAGATCTCAATAGCCCTGTATGAGAGAAATTATGATTTTTTTTTTTTAATACCAGGAAACCAAGGCACAGAACTACTTGAGGATTTGCCAAGGACACACAGCTCCATGCCTGCTTTGTAACTGGCTTCCCCCGTCGGGGGAGGGGGCAGGGACTAGGACCCCAGACACTGCTGGTGACTCCTGTGCCTCCTGACAGGCAGATAAAGTCTTCTGCTCCCGAGGGTGACACTGACTTGGTCTCACAGCCCCTCTCCCACAAAGGCGGCGCTCCTTCTAGAACATGACTCTGTCCCAAAAGGGGAAGCACCCATTCTCGGCTCTGTCCTCTCCCCAGGGCCCCTCACAGCACTCCAGCCATCACTGCCTTTTCCTGCGTTTGCCTCTGGCAAGGAGTGAGCCGTGAACGACGCAATCAGCCATTTCCAGGCTGTAATTATGCCCAAACCCATCACGAATACTCCAACACGGAGACCCTGCGAGCAGTTTAGGGCAGCAGGGTGCTAGCCCGGCCCCACCCAGACGGGTGTTTGCGGTGTCACCGGCGCTCTGCCGACTCACCCAGCGCCACAGAGCAGACAGGATCCTCTGACACCATCCATCGGTGCAGGAGACAATAGGAGGAGGTTGTCAATTAGGGGGAGTTGGATCCAGGCTACACAGAGAAGCCGGGGGCTTCTGGAAAGGGACAAAAGAAAGGCGGCAATTAACATTTGGCCAGTTTTGTCAATTCTACAAAAATGCAAAACATTCTCTTAAACTAGGCAAAATGGGCAGTGAGCATCACAATTCCGGGTACAGGGCTTTGGTGGACTTTTGAACGAGGTGTTTCGGGGGGGGCACATCTAACTGGGGGGTCCCCATCACGAATATTTCAAGCCTTCTTTTGAAGGCCAAGGAGAAACTGCCAAAACGGCACAGCCAGGCTCCAAAATGTAAAAAGCAGGGAGCCCCCGCCGAGAGGAGAGGCAGCCGGGGAGCGGGGGAGGCAGAAGATTGGCGAGTGTCGAGCCAGACCAGACCCTGAAGGGTCTCACATGCTAGGCTAAAGGCTTTTTATTTTTTGGACCATGTCCCTGAAGCTCCAGGAAGTCAGATGAAGGATTTTAAGTAAGACAGTAACAAAGTCAAAATGCCATTTTAGAAAGATCACTCAATGAAAATAAACTTTTACAAACCATTTAACCCACTCTCCCACCTCCATGAAGCTGCGCAACACGGAATAGTCAGGTACTTGTTTACAGATTTAGCTACAGGAATGCTCACCGCGGTGTTGTTAGTAGTAACAAAAAATGGAAACAGCTTAGATCTTTTTTATCGGGCATGGGTTGAACAGAGTCATATTAATTAAAACCTTGATTTGTGACATGCCCTCTTCATTGATCTAGGCAAGGACCACTTTGATTTTATGTGTTCATTTTTATTTATATTTTTAAATAATGTAATGAGCACTCATGAACCTATGACCCACCCTGACAACTAGGACTTAAAGCTTGTGTCTGCACATACTCTCTCTCCTCAGAGCACTTTCAGCTGGGATTTTTAGCAACAGAGGAGGGTACAATCAACACTGGTGCATACATACCCCGGAATATTAAATAGCTCTTAAAAAGAATGAAACAGCCGAGACCTATTGTCTTTGAATGGACCTCAGTATTTTGTGCAGAACTGGATTAATCATGAGCCTTTGTTCATAAACACTGTCTCATCATTGGTCCAGAAATGTCCCCTTTTATTTTGCTAATTTATGCACTCGTATATTCATTTGTAATATTGTCATAAACACTCATGAGCCCACTCCCCAAATCCAGATCTCAGCAATTACTTACACCTGCCTCCACTATCCGCCCCCAGTGGGGCAGGGGACCTGGGGCTTTCATGACACACTGAGGTGGTTAAATGTACGCTGGGGTGTGCAGATTACAGGATGCTGAAGTGTTGTTACGAGGAACGGCGTTGATCTTTATTATCTCCAAGCAGATTCTTGAGGGAAGAAAAACAAGCTGCTGCAAAAGGAAATGTACACTGTGATGTAGTTTATATAAAAAGTAAACAGAGTGATATATTTTAGAGATATATTTAAATGCATATGCAAATGCACAGAATACCGGAACCGTACACCTGAAACTTGGAGTAGCAGTTAATGCGGGGGGCGAGGGGAGGCTGGGGCTGAGGAAGGCTAGAGATGGCTTCAGCTTTATCCGCAATGTATGACTTTTGCTAATGAGTATATTAATTATCAATGCATTTCTCGCATACTTAAAATAAACATTTTGTGTGGGGTTTTGTTTGCTTGTAGGGCTTGGTTTTTGTTTTTGTTTCTGTTTTTACAAATACAAAGAAAAAAGCATGTTAGCTGACGGATTGAGAGTAGGCACATATGCCCAAATCGAGTTCTGCAGACACAGGGGATTTACTTTATGGCAAAGATCTTCATATATATATATATTATATGCTCTAAAGCAGGAGCCCCGGGCCTCCACGCTGCCTGTCGGTGACATGGGGCCAGCAGGTGTGTGCCTAGGGCTGTGATTTCACCACCTGCAGCCCCAAATCCCTCCCGCCCAGCGGGTGTCTGCAATGCACCCATGGCGGAGTGCTTTCCTTTTTGGTCTTTAAGAGGACCCGAAAGCTAATGCCCTGGCCCCTGTTCTTTGTGATTACCCAACTGGAATGAGAACTCGGGGGGAACGTGACATGGGATAGGTCCAGGCGAAGGGGACACAGGTCTCGAGAGCGGTGGCCCTGGCAGCTCGCATGCGTTAACCGCCGGGCAGGCTTCCTGGCAAAGGGCTGGGGCCTTGCAGTGTCCCCTGACAGCTTGATCCCGTTCGACACACACAACTGCCGTGCTTCCGCCCCGATTCTAACCCGGAGGGGCTGTGGCTAACGGTGCTGGTGTTTCTAACCTGCAAGCTCCACGACAACAGGGAGCAGCCCTGCTGGTCTCCACCCTTCCTGGCCCACCCCTGGGTCCAGGGCAGCGCATTGCGCCATGACTCCCCACCAGAAGCCCCTCTCTCCCCAAGGCACCCCAACTCCTGCTTGCACAGTAAGCTTCGGGCCCCCTGCCGCTGTCACAAGGCTGTCAGAATCCCAGAGCAGCCACGGGGCTAAGCATGTGACGAGGCTGTGATGATCACACTCCCATCTATGGAGAAAAGACAGCAATGCTCAGAGACACCAAGAACACAAAATCAAACCAGCTGGAAACCCCAGTGGGTCTACAGCCCCCTCCTGCTCTCTGCCAGCCTCCCTCTGCACAGGCCACTAACTGGTTAACTGGTTCGCCGCCTCTCCTCTCACTGAGCTGAGGCAGGCGAGGCCTTCTTTCCCCGCTGCCAGGGGAGACCTATTTTCAACCATGACTTTGCGCGGAAGAAATGTGAGACAGGTTAGCCAGTCCCCGGCCTGCGTGCCCAGCTCTTAATCGCCTTTCCTGCACGCGAGGTCCTGCTGTTTATTACATAGCATTTTATTTTGGACCGGCTTTGGTCCTTGTGAATACCTTGAGGTGACTGTCACAGTTTTGCAAATACAGAATATTTTTATGATAAATAAAAATAAAATGCAGTACCCAGACTGAGGTTACCTCCAGGCTGGGGTAATTCCGCGTGGAGACGCACACTCCCCGCCTCTGGAAGCCCACGTAAACCCAGGCAATGCCAATTGAAGATATACAGTCGCCTCTAAAAATGCCCTCTGGATCTGAAAGCTGCCCTCCTTCCTCACCCAACCCTGCTCCCTTTGTCTTCCCTCTGGCTTCTAAAAATTGAGAAGGGCTTTCAAAAGGATGTTTGGGGGACAGACGCACCTAAAACGAGAGCCATTTGTACATGTGCTGAGTACCCATGATGTGCCAAGCATTTTAGATCTTATTTCATGGAAGGCATCGTGGCAACACTTGAAAAATGCTGTCCCCGTCCTATGGAGGAGGGGGAGGGGGGGTTAGTCACATGTGCGTCTCCTCCAAGGGGAGCCTGTCCTCTCTGCCCCCCACGTACCGCCCTTCCGAGCCCCAGCACAGATGTCCCCGTGATAGACTTTAACACCTCCCTTGGTTACATATAGCAGATACGAGTCACAGGATTATTCTGGATTTTAAAATTATATTACCATATTAAGGTTGTATAAGCCCCCCACTCCTCTAGGGCCCTAGCTCCCAAAAGAGGCTGTCAGGTGTGAGAGAGAAAGGCGTACCTACCTGGCTGGGCCCCAGGTGAATCTGGGATGCTGGTCTCCTTCAAGGTCAGCCTAAGAGGGCTCCTTACCCCCACAGCCTGAGTGCCATCCTGGGGCGCAGGCCAGGCCCTGGCTCGGGAACCCACAGACTCACTGCCCAGCCAGGGGGCAGTGAGCCTCAGCTGCAGAAAGAAGGGCTCTCATTAGTTCCATTCTAAGAAATTTACAAATTGGCAAATTGTCTAAATTTACACGTTACGAAGAAAAATAAAATTCTTCAGACCTTTTGATTCGATCCTGGCCCAGGCATCTGCCTCCTTCCCGGGAGAAAGCTGCCATCTCACTTCCACACCACCTGGGAGAAGATGAGAAACCATTCACTGGGTTTAATGGCCAAGGTGCATCTTGCCTCCCTTGCCCCAGGCCTCACCTTCTGCCAGCAGCCCTACTGTGTGCCAGGAGCCCTACTGTGTGCCAAGGGAGGCCAGGACGGAGGATTCACAAGTGCAGACTGACATAAGGGGGCAGGACAAAACACCACAGGGCCCCTGTAGACAGGGGATTGCCAGTGGAGGCAGCGGAGTCAAGGGTGGAGGTTGAGGCTCAGGGAGCTAAGAGACTTATTTCCTGAGGGTCCAACAGAGGTCAGGCCCCAGACTCACATCAACTCACATCCGTTTGCTGGAGAGCAAACCGGGAGTTACCAAGATCCCAGGAGCAGGGTTTAAGGCAAGGGCGGGACGCAGGCCCCTGTGCAGAGGTCACTGAGGTTGGTGTCTGGCCGAGGCCAGGGCTCAGTCCCAGGTATCAAAGTGAGCGTGGCCCACAGTTAGGGCCTTAGAGGCCTCTTCTGAGAAATGGGCACAACTAAAAGTAATACCCTCATGGGTTGTTGTAAGGATTGAAAGAATTAAAACATGTAACATGCTTAAAAGAGTGCCTGGCACGTAGAAAGCGCTCAAGCCTCAGCACAGAGGTACGCCAGGTAGCAACGTGGAAAACGAAGCGCGTGGCAGAGGCAGGAGCAGGGCAGGCTGGAGGACTGTGTGTGCGCCGTGGCTGCTCCTGGGGAAAACACACGCGTGTCAAAAACACGGCGCCTTCACAATGAAGGAAATAAATGCAGTCCGTAACTTTTTAGGAAGAAGCGAGGTCCGTGTCGAACGGGACAGGAGGAGATCTACTTGGACACCTGCGGCCAAGGTAAGACGTGGGGCAGGGGTCCCATGCTGGCCTCGCCCTGGGGGAACCTGGTGGGGGGCAGGGCGTCTGCGAGAAAGGGTAAAGGGCTAGTTTGTCTGTGAGAAGAAACCGTGACATGGCGGGGGGTACTCAGTGCCCCCGTCCAAATACTTGAGCGGCTATAATTAGTAGGTCCTGGGCCAGCTGTCCTGTCCCTTTGCTGGCACCAAATAAGCCAAAGGGAGTTGGGAATGACAGCAAGAGCCTTTTGGGGAGACGGAGGCAGACATGGAGGCCCCACTCCTGTGGTCTGGCCGCCTATCAGGCCACGAGGCTGACCACATCAGCACCGTGGAATGAAGGCCCCTCCGGGTCCCCAAAAGGCAACTGCCCACCCCACCCTGGACATCTAGCAGGGAAGGGAGGAGAAACCTGGTTTGGAAGCCTGCCTCTGCCTCTCCCCCCAGGGGGCTCGAGCCAGCACTGAGCCTTCAAAATCTCAGTTTTACTCTGTAAAAGGGGAATATTCCTCATCTCCTAAGGTAAGGCACACAGCCAGTTTCAGGGGTGAGTAGCTAGAATCATGCCTGACACAGAGCAGGCAAGCGGAAGACGTCAATTTTAATAAATAAATTCTGACTGCCCCGTCTGGCCACGGGCACACCCACCCCTCGCTAGGTCCAGACACCAGCCGCTCCCCCAAGGGGGTCCGGTGGCCACTGACAATTACGGCCGCCTCACCCCTCTGGACTCCAGTTAACTCACTTTCAAAGCAGGGCACTGTCCCCGCACAGGGTTAATGGGAAAATTAAAGTTGACACCATGCGTGAAATGCTGTCTGGATCCTGACCGCTACAATTACAGTGGGTGTTCTGGAAGTAATAATCACAGTCCTAATGACAGGAACAATCCCTTACTTGTTAGTAGCATTTCACAGTTTCCAAAGGGCTTGACACACCCATCTCTCCTGAGAAGGAGGTGCTCCTTCCATTTGCTAAGTGGGGAAACTGAGGCTCTGTGGGGTTAGCCAGCCTTTGCCTCCCTCTCTGGCCCTTGCTCCGACAGCCCCAAGCACCTTGAAGCCCCCACCTTCTTCCTCCAAGAATCACTATGGCCCCCTGGGCTTGTTCCTGCAGCCAAGAGAACTCCAGGCAAGAGGGAAGGGAGTCCCCGCTGAGCCCCCTCCCAGCTCAGACTGCAAAATCGAGACAAACACACACAGAAGAAGCCACGTCGTCTGGCTTTCAACCGTTGCTTAGATGTGGGGACCTCTGTTTAAACAAAATAATATGAGGACCCCAATTTATAGGAGCAGCTGGTGGAACTAAGGCAGGGGTGGCCAGCCCCTCGCCTCACCTCTGTTCCCCAGGGGCACCCCTCTGGCACCTCTCAGGAACCCCAGAGCTCTAGGAGCAAAGCGAGAAGACCACCACCCGAGCCCTCCTTGCAGACATGGGGAAACTGAGGGCCGAGGAGAGGACAGTCACGTGGAAGGTTCGTGCCCGTCCAGGCCGCGGTGCTGGCACAGGCTCCGTCCCTGCCCACTTGCCTTGAAAGGCAAGAGCGGCCTCGGGAGCAGCTGATTGGCCCCGCTGACTTGGGAGTGCAGACAAGCAGGACACGCCGGCCGTGACCCCTCGCAGCCCCTCCCGCAGGCAGCACACTCCCTCCGAGGGTTATTCTGGGCAGAGCAGAGGGAGCCAGCTGCCCCCTAGAGCTGCCAGTCAAGTGCGAAGAGGGCAGGGACGCAGCAGGGAACACTGTGGGCAGGGCGCTGTCCTTCACCTCCATGGCTTGGGGAGGTGACGGGATGCGGGTCCCTCTCCAGGAGGCCCCTGCCTTGCTGGATGGTTGGGATTAAAGGAGAAGCCCTGGGGACAGCCCAGCTCACTCAGTTTCCCCATCACTACAGTGACAACTTAGGACCTCTGTCTGGGCCACAGGGGAAGAGAGGGAAGTGACTGAGACTGGGCTGCTCCAGGCCAAGAAGCAAAGGGTCTCCCACCTGTGTGGCCCAGGTTGTCCTTAGCCACAAGTCAGGGACCGAGTGGACAAGGCGGGGTTCCGGGTGAGGAACCCCAACATAAGCCATGCCAGGCCAGCAGCCCCTGCAGACTCCATGGCCCACTGGGACCCTGGGACCCAACCCAAGCTCCTTGTGGGCCCTCAGGACACCGCTGAGAGGCCCACCACCCCCTCACCCTCTCCCCACTAGCAAGCAGAGCCAGAAGAGCAGCCCGTCTGTGCCACTTGTCCATCCCAGGGAAGCCAAGAAGGGTCCCAAGACTTAGGCTGCCAAGGACCTGTCCTGACTTTGACATGAGTCCAATAAAATAAGTAAATAACCCCAACCTGTGGGCCTCCCAGGGTCCCTGCGTGCCCCCCCAGCAGTGCTGCCCTCGCTCCCAGCCCAGTCCCCGCAGGCCAGACGGCGGAGGGAGCCCACGGGGGCTTATCCACCTCGAGGCCTCTTGGCCTCTTGGCCCCTAAGACCTGGTGCTGTGTCCCTCAATTCCAAGGGGCTCTGAGTATCGCCTACAGAAGGCCACGGTGGACAGGGGTCTTCCTCTGACACCCACCCTGGCAGCCCTCTCTGTCCTCACGTCCCCCTTTCTCTCATCTTCACCTTCCTCCTATGCTCCTCGTGCCTCTCACCCCCTCCTCCCCTGACCTCACCTCTCCCCTAATTCTTCCACCCCCTGCCCCCCACCCTAGGCTCAACTCCGCTCCTAAATATCCTCTCATCTCCTCTTCCAGGCTCTATTTTTAAAATCAGATTTCCTTTACTGTACAGGCGAGCTGACAGGGAGAGGTATTCGCTGAGGGATTCCCCCCCCCCACCCAACCCTTCATAGACACACGTTGGCAGCCCCGACCCAATGGGCCACTTGCTCAGAGGCAAGCAAGGAGCTGACCGGTGAGGCTCTGGGCACGGAAGGCGGTGAGGCCGGGGTGTCTGTCTCTGGGTGTGGGGGGAAGAGGGTCCCTCTCAAAAGCCTCAAGGGCAGTTCTGACCCAAACCAGGTGCACTAAATCCTGGTTTATTCTTTTTTTTTTTTTTTTGATAAGGTGGGACTTTCCAAAAGCAGCAGATATTTCTTAAATTATCATGAGGTTTGAGAACAACATTTGAAGGACTGAGAATATTACTTCTGCGGAGCCCAGAGAAGAGGCAGGGCCCAGGCTGCGGCGGGCAGGCTGGCAGAGGGGCTAGGGCAGGCACGACCACAGTGACCACCTAAAGCAAGGAGCAAGAGGACCCACAGAGGCTCCAGCAATGCCCAGGCCCTCCCAGAGGGGGCCTCCATGAGACACTCCCCAGGTGCAGAGGGAATCCCCTCACCTGAGCCCCGAGACCCCTCCTCATCTAGGGGGGCGTCCTTGCTGTCACCGGCCCACGAGGCAGCGCTGACTCCTTTCTTTCCATCGGGGACCTAGCACGGTGCCTGGCCCAGAAAAAGAAATCAGGACATACTGCTATAGGAATTAATGAATTACAGGCGGAGAGACTTGATTTAAAAAAAATACAAAGATCTAGGGACCATAAAATTGAGATGTATTTGGGGTCAGGGGAGGAGAAACTTGGTCTTTCTAAAGAGAAGTACAAGGGAGAAAGAGGAACTGAAGCTGGAAATGTAGATGGTTAAGAATTTTGGTTTTATGCAAAAGAACTTAAGTTTTATATCCTTTTCTGTCCTAACGAAGAGCAAACTAAAGATGTTCAACATGAGAAATACTTGGTCTAAATTTCACTTCATGCTCAGGCATTTGTATTTTATTGTTATGGACATGAAATTTGAAAGGCTTGAAGCTGAGAATGCCGTGATTCCATTTGGGTGCCGTGCTAAGATGTGGAGACTTTTAGTTAGCGACAAAACTACGTTAAACGATTGTAAGCGGGAATTTCATGACTAGATTTGCGTTTCGTGGGAAGAAATCTGGACTTTATTTTAAAGGGTGACAGGATCAAAATTTTACAGCATGCCAAAGGGTTTTAAGAAATGTGATGGAGAGATTTTTTGCTTGTGAGAGGTAAATCTGCAGAAAAACATGATAAAATCTATTTTATGGCTAACAGCTTTGGACTCAGATTACAAGCAACATGGAAACGTTGAAAACTGTAAATAGGAAAGTAACAGCCACAAATTTCAGGGTGATACTCGAACATTTCGACTTCCTATGTGAGGGAGTGCGGAAGTCCCACTTGCAGAGTGTGCAAGATTTGATTAATGTTGACACCAAAGTTGAAAGATTTTAATTGGAAGAGTTACGGGATCAATGTTGTGAATATGGCAAAGAAATTTGGGGGTTATTTTGAAGCTCTGACATAGTTAAATTTTTGCACATGCGTGGGAATTTGATTTAGCCAATAAAAAGTTCTAACAGGGTGACCTGGTGCGGTTTTTTTTGCATGTTTGATAAATAGTATGCAGTGGAATTACAAAATAAAATTCACATTTTGTGCCAAAAATTTGGACTTTGATTCCATATATTAAGAGACTTCGTAAGATTTTAAGGTGGAGTTACAAGATCAAATTTTATATGTTGTGCTAGAAAGTGTGAATTTTATTTTAAGGGATGACATGACCAAATTTTTATGTCATGCTAATAAGTTTGGATTTAAGCCAACAGAGGACTTAAAGCAGTGACAGGGTGATATTTGGGGGGTTTTATAGACCAGCCTGAAGATAAATTACACAGTAAAATGCTGTACTTTATGTTAAGTAGTTGAGAAAAGATGTTACAGGCAATGAAGAAACTTTGAAAAGTTTCAAGTTGAGAAGTTACATGTTCAAACTTATGCATTTTGGCATAGTTTAAAAAGTGGGTCTTTATGAAAAAGATAATATGATCAGATTTTCATAACATGCTAAGGAGATGTGATTTTATGTGAGAAGTGAAGGCATTCAGGTGTTCTAGAATGTTCCATGTAGAGGAGGGGGAGGATCTCATGTTTGAATCCTCATGTGACAGGCGTTTGGATTTTAGCCAGTAAAGGGTTTTAAGGAGTGAATTGATGAAAGTTTTGTCTCTAGACGAATTAGATGGTAAAATATATTTTATGTTAAAGTGTCTGAATTTGATGCAGCAGATAATGAGTAAGCATTGACCGCGTCTCAGCAGGACGCCCCTTTGGCATCAGGGCCCCCAGTCTGCACTTAATGCTAAGGAGCTGGATCATCTGTAGACAGGGCAGGTCTTACAAGGAGCAGTTATATGATTAAATTTACACAGCATGCTAAGAAGTTTGGACACTATTTTGAGGAATGACAGAATCACATTTTTATGCCATGCTAAGGAATTTGGATTTCAGCCATCAAGAGATTTTAAGAGTGTGACATGGTGGAATTTTTGCATTGGGTAGAGCAGTCGGCAGAGAAATTATATGGTGAAATGTATTATTTTATGATAAAATTTAGACCTTATCTCATAGGTGGCCAGGACATATTACAAAGCTTTAAACAGAACTTATAAGAACTTACAAAAGCAAAGTCTTACAAGGAAATGTGACCTTTTATTTTGAAGATTGACATGGTCAAAGTTCTTATATCATGCTAAAAGGTTTGGAATTAAGCCAATAAAGGGTTTTAGGAGTGGCCTGGTGAGATTTTGGGTTTTGTATTGATCAGTTTGGCAAACAAATTACATGGAGAAAATTTTTATTTTAGGCTAAGTGATTGGGACTTCATATTATAGGCAATAAAAAGAAAACTTTGTGCGTTTTAAATAGAGAAATTATGGGATAGCTTTTATTCATCTTGCTAAAAATTTAAACTTTGATATTAAGGTTTTTACAATATGACCAGGATATTAGATTTTAGGTTGAAGGCAGGAAAGTTAAAGGATTTAATCATTTACGTGATCAAATTTATAAATACGTTTAGAAGTATAGACTTTATATTAAGAAGGTACATAATCTAGTTTTTAAATCATCTTACTAAAAAATTTAAATTTAAGCCAATAAAGGGTTGTGAGAGACATGCTGAGATTTTTATTTCTGATAAATGAGTTTGCAGATGAATTACTTAGTTAGATTTTGTATTTCAATTAGAATTTTATATTAGAGATTTGTAATTTTGCAATAATAATACATACCCTAGAGGACTTTTATGAAGAAGAAATGAGTTAATTTATGCAGTGTACTATGTATATGTTGCTGTGATGATGATGATGATGATAATTTTACCTAATTTGTACACCATGCTAAAATTATTCCTCTACCTTCAGGAATGACATAATAAGAATTTTATATTATGGTAAAGCCTTTATATTTTAACCAGAGAATGGTTTTAGTGAGTTTACACGTCAGGTATGTTTATGCTAAAAGGTTTGGATTTTATATTGCAGACAGTAAATAAACAGTGAAAGGCTTTAATCAGAGGGACTACATGATCAAATTTAAGTGTCATGCTAACAAGAATGTGCTTAATTTTGAGAAACAGCAGATCTGAATTTTGTATCCTGTTGGAAAGTTTGGATTTTAGCCAATGAAGAGAATGAGGGAATGCATGTTTTTGTAATAGATCGGCCCAGTGGCTAAGAAGAAAACTGAGAAGTAACAAAAGAGGTGTTAAATTTATAAAGAGTAGTAACTATACACCTGATCTATTGGATAATCAAAGCTCAATTTTCTCTGGCCCAGTAGAGAAGAAATGTGGAAATAACCCCATTGAAGACATTTCTTTAAATTTAGTCTCAGTCCACTAAAACCACCAATCACTGGGTTTTCAAAAATCCACTCCAGGACAATCAGATTTCAAAGATATCTCATACCCTCCTCCCACCCCTACCTCCTCTCCCCCCACCAATGTCCCAACTCTATTAGATAGATACACCTCTGTGTTGGGGCAGAACCAACCCACCACAGAGAGAAGGGACAGTTGCCAGAATGAGGAGACCAGCCCCATTTGAGTAGAGAAGGGGTCTTAGGAAGACGAAATTGCACAGGTGTGCAAATACGTTTGCACGGGTGGAATTGAGGCCAGAGGTGTGACGTTACAGACGCCTCACAAAGGGCCAATCCTGGGACAGGGACGGTTTTAGGAGGAGGGGGAGGTTGTGTGAAGATCTCCTCAACAGCTCAGGGCTGGGGAGAACACAGTGGTCACTGGAAGGAGATCAAATCGAGAAAAGAGAAATCCACAAAAAGGCTGAGTTGGAATCAAGTAACAAATGTGCAAGTATCTGGCACATAGTAGGTATTTTATAAATTTGATGGGAAAAAAAATAAAAAGTAGATACCAGAACTCAGACCTCTACACACACCCCTGAAATCTCAGCTTTGACCCTGGGGAAGGAAATAAGAGCTATTTGGGGCTGCTGACCTGACTGGCAGGATAGTGGCCACGTGCCCCATTTCTCCTCTCCCACTGACCTTCTGTAACAGTGGGCATGTTTGCTGGAGATTCCACCTCCACAACCACGGAGGCTGGGCTGGCTCCAAAGTGCTGAGCCTGCCAGGGGTGGCTTTAGATGGCGCTGGGACGTGACCTCTGTGATTTTCGAGTGACTGAAGCAGGGAAGGAGGATTGACCAGGCACGGCTGCCAGGGTGAAATGGGGCAGCCTGCACACCCTGCCAGGTGTCTGCTGCCCCGGCAGCCACTCTGGGACGGTCACTCCACAAATTTATGGGCTGTGACTTTCTCACATCCACAGAGGGAACAGACAAGCCAGGCAGACAGACTAAGCCTGGGAGGCAGGTTGGGGGTGGACAGATATTCCCTCCCTGGGGGCCCCCCAGATGACCCACTGAGGAGGCTGGGTTGGACACAAGAAGGCTTTCCCCAGTTTCTCTGTGTCTTGCTTAGTTGGGCATCTGACTTGGAGTTCCTTGAGGACTTGACCCTGACACCTCTTGGGACCCTAACCTGCTGCCTTTCCTCCCCGTCCCTCCCTGCCCCCACCAGGTTCTGATCGCCACCGTCCCAGTCGCTGACTGGACGCATCACAACCTTACCAGTCTTCAGAAAACACTCCCTTCCAACCGACGAAATGATAGAACCCTCTGAAGACTCATTTGAGACGATGATGGAGCATAAGAATCCATCATCAAAACAAATGGAGTCCTCCGAGGGCTCATCCAACACCACCGTGGAGACATCTGGCAGCGGGGTGCAGGAAGCGGCGGGGCCAGGCATGCACCCAGCCCCGGGAAGAGAGGAGCCGCCCAGGGGCTCACTGCAGGAGGGGGAAGAGCTGCCCACTGATCTACTCCAAGACATGGAGGAGCCATCCAGTGGCCCACGTAAGGAAATAGAGGATCCACCCAATGACCTACTCCAAGACATGGAGGAGTCATGCAATGGTTCACACCAGGCAGTGGAGGATCCACTCAGCGAAGCATCTGATGGGATGAAAGAAGCATCAGTAAACCCATCTGGAGCCCAGCAGGTACAGGAGGCTGACACTGACCTGAACAAACCGAGAAGGGAGGAGAATCCTGAAGAAGATCACAGCCAGACCGAGCGCTCCCCTGCGGAAATCATGGCCACGATGAGGTCCATCATCTCGCTGTACTTCCGCATGCAAGACCTCCAGGAGCAACAGAGGGTGGCAGAGGAGATCTTGGTAAGAGGGATCGATGCAGGCCGACTGCCCGCCCCCAAAAATTTCTCTGGCGATCGCAGAGAATTCCACGAGTTCATCGTGCTCTGCCAACTGACCTTACAAAGCTACCCAAGAATGTTCTATAGCGACCACCTAAGAGTTGGGTATGTCATCAACCACCTCTCTGGCTTGGCCTTAGAGTGGGCCAAAGCTCTGCTGCGGGAGAACAGCCCCCTGATGGGAGACTTCCCGGCCTTCCTGGAGGCCATGTCAGAGGTGTTCGAGTACCGGCAGACGCTACGTGTGGCAGAAGAGGCCATGTTCTATATCAGGCAGGGGAATCGCTCCGCCATCGAGTACATCAATGAGTTTCGGAGCCTGGTACCCACCCTGGGCTGGTCAGATGAAGTCCTGCAGGCCCACCTGTGCCAGGGGCTCAAGGAGGAGATCAGGCACTATCTATTTCGGGTCCCTCAGCCGGATTCCCTGGATAGTCTGATTGTGCTCGTCCTGCAAATAGAAGAAAAAGTGGCAGAGAGAAGAGCCATTCTCAGGCTGCCCTTTGAGGCCCGCCCACGGAACCTGACCTGGATCGACTCACCTGCTCCAGAGAGGTGGATGGTCAGCAGCTGGCTGCCCAGCGAAGTCCACCCAGCCATCAATCGCGCCCATCTCTTCCTGCTGCTCATGGTGAGGGTGAACCCCTACCACAGCGTCGCAGTCCAGGCCCTGGTCGACTCAGGAGCAGACGGCAACTTCATGGATGAGAGGTTTGCCCAAGAGCACTACATCGAGCTTTACGAGAAGCCCTACCCACAGTCAATCCAGTCTGTGGATGGCTCGCTGATCGGCGACGAGCCTGTCTGGCTCTACACCGAACCCCTGGTGTGCATTCACCAGAACCACCAAGAGTCTATCGAATTTGACATCATACCTTCACCTAACTTCTCCGTGGTCCTAGGCATCCGCTGGCTCCGAGTCCATGCCCCCGAAGTCGACTGGATCAAAGGCCGCTGCACCTTCCACTCTCCCTACTGCCTGAAGAACTGCTTCCGCCCACCGCCCCCATGCATTGCCCTGGAGAGACACAGCATGAGCCTGCTACCCGGACTGCCACACCCATATTCAGACCTGGCCGACGTGTTTAACCCGAAGCAAGCAGATGAGGAGACTTCCGACCAGCCAAGCTCAGACGGATCCGATGATCTTTCTGAATCAGAGCCCTCTGAGCTTCAGCAGGCTGGAGACAGTGATCATAGCGAGACCTTCTACGAATGTTCCTCCGCCGCGCCTTGGGAACCTGTGGGTGCCAGGATGCAAGAAAGCGCCAGGCCAGAGGATGACTACTGCGAATTGCAGCACATGCTGACCAACAAACAGGACCACATACAGATGATTCCGGAACTGTTTGACCAGTTACACGGAGCTACATGGTTCACAAGACTGGAGCTGCGTGGGACCATCGTGGAGGAAACCACGAGCGCAAACCGAACAGAAGAGCTATGGAAAGCAGCGTTTGGTTTGGAGCTTGAAGATACGAAGAGTTACCGGCCCTTTGCACTATCCCCAGACCCTATCATCCCTCAGAGCGTGATTCACTTTATCCTCAAGGACATACTAGGTTTGTGTGTGCTCTCGTACGGTCAGGAAGTCCTGATCTACTCAATGTATCAGGAGGAACACCTCCGACAGGTCCGCCAGGTCCTGATCCGCTTCCGACATCACAAAGTCTACTGCTCCCTGGACAACAGCCAGTTCCACCGGCAGACCGCGGAATTCCTGGGGTTCGTCATGACCCCCAAAGGGGTGAAAATAAACAAGAGCATCATAGACATCATAACAGGGTACCCCATCCCTGGCTCTAAGAAGGCCCTGCAAACCCTAATCGCACTCATCTTCCCCTACCGGCACTTCGTGGAGCGCTTCGCCATCATCGCAGAGCCCCTGGTGCGGCAGCTGCTGGGCAGCCAGGAGTTCTACTGGGGAGACGAGGAGCAGGAGGCCTTCGAATGCCTGAAGCGGGCTTTCCGCAAGGCGCCCCTTCTATACCACCCCAAGCCCCAGAACCCCTTCTACTTGGAAGCAGGCATCTCCAGAACGGCCCTGTATGCCTCCCTGATCCAGATAGATGACCAGACGGGCAAGAGAGTCTCCTGCGCTTTCTACTCCCGAGCCATCTCCCAGACTGAGATGGAATACTCTCAGCTGGAGATGAAGATTCTTCCAATCCGGGCTGCCTTCATGGTGTGGTGCCGCTACCTGGAGAACACCGAGGAGCCCATCATGATCCTTCTTAACACAGAGGATCTTGCCTCTCTGAATAATGACAGGCTCACCGTACTTCTCCCCGGGCATTGGGTCTTCTTCTTCTCGCGCTTCAACTTTGACGTCATGGAGCTGCCAGAGCAAGACGGTGGCCGAACGCTGCCGCCAGTGGGACATTGCAGGTGGAGAGCCTTCCAGAGGAGCACTAGACCATGCCTGCTCTTGGCCATGAGGGGCTCCCCCGGGGGCCAGTCAACAGAATCCGGGGAGGAGGAGGAGAATGAGGACCAGGACGAGCAGACCCTCCTGCAGGAGCTACTGGCTATGGTACCCATCGACCAAATACTCAACAGCTTCCTCGCCCACTTCAGCATGGCCCAGATCCGGGCCGTCATCCTGCATTTCTTCCGTGGCCTCCTGTACTGGAAGAACGTGCTAGCCCTGGCAGCGCTTCTCGTGCTGCTGAGGGCGAGGCAGTGCCTGTCCCTGCCGCTGGCACCCAGCATGCAGGTGGCTCGGCCCCAACCACGGCATTCCCTGCGACTCTTCCTGGACTCGTCCCTCCTCTCGGGCAGTGGCATCGTGACAGCCATCACTCAGCTGCTCACCCGGATGCCCCCTGTCGTGGGTGCGAACGCTGTCCCGGCCCAGGAGCTGGCCGAGCTGTTCCTGGGCCCTAGCCGCTGCCAGCGAAATGCACTGCTCCCTGAGACCCAGCGAGCCCTGCAGTTCACCCCTGGCTTCTGGCTGACACTGTGTGAGATTTTTGGTGTCAGAGTCACCCCTCAAGGGGGCAGCCATGCTGCCCCACGTGAGAACCGGTACTTGGAGCTGCACGTCGTTGGCGATGAGGATGTCGTCTTGCGAGAAGCCCTGCAAGACGACCTGCAACGTTACCGTCAGTGTGGCCTGCATGACGGCCTGCAAGACACCTCGCAGGACGCGCAGGACAACGACGTGCAGGAGGCCCTGCCCAGTGACACAGCCATTGCCCTTCCATCCCGCCCACGCAACTTGATGGACCCGGAAGTCCTCGACTTCCTCAACAGCCGCCTGCTCTACATCCACAGCGCTGACGGCCAGCTGCACCTGCTCAGCCGGGAGCAGGCGACCAGGGCCCTGAGCCGGTTCCTGACCCTGATCTGCACACAGACCCTGCCCCTGCCCGCCTGGGAACAGCACAGGGAAGAGGCACAGCTGGAGGAACTGGATGACGATGCCGAAGACAACGACCTTGACTAAAAACGCCTCCTCCTCGCCAGCCAGGAGGCCTCTCCTTCTCTGGCCCCAGCACCTCTCAAAGCTTCCTGCCCTCCCTGTGCCTCAGCCAGCTTCGCTCAGACCCAGCACCCTGTCCTGCTGCTCCCGACCCAAGGAGAGCCCACTTGTGAAGGGCCATAGTTTCTTCAGCTCAGCAACCAGCAATGTCATCTGTGCTAACTAATGGACTACCCAGTCATCAGAGGCCCAGAGCCAGCTCGGGGCTACACAATCCCGTCTTAATCCTCCAGGCCCCAGGCCCGAGGCCGGGAATGAGATCAATGAGAGGAGAAGGCAGGGACGAGCGGGAAATGACCCCATGACCCAAGGCCAGATGGAGAAGCAGGCACAGCGGACGCAGCCAAGCAAGTGGGTGCCAGAGACCCCCCTCCCTGGAGTGGGGCGAGGCCCCTGTGCCATCCTGGGACACTGACCTCGGGTATTCCACTGACTTCTACCTCCAGCACCGGAGCTCCTGCTCCCCAGGCCCCCCTCCCCCACCCCAGTCCCCACCCCCATTCCCACCCCCAGCCCCCCACATGCAGTGCCTCCCTCAGCCCTCCCCGCCACAAGCAAGCCACCCCCACCATCTGGTCCCGTGCTATGGATGCTGAGTTCATCTGTCCCTGAGCTCTGGTCTTACCTGGACAAGGCTGCTCCATGGAGCGTCTGACGTACCAGCACCACTTACCGGACTTGCACACCTTGATGGCTCCGGAGACTCAGAGAACACGGGAGGGGGCAGCTGCACTCAGTGGGGCCCCTCCCCTCCCAGCGCTGACTGCTGTTTGGGCAGGAGCCCAGAGGCCGTAAGGGAGGGCACGAGAGAGCTGACTGTGCCAGCCACCGGGGGGGGGGGGGGCTCCGACCAGACCACTTGCTTTGCACGGGGAGGAGACCTTTCCCCTCCCCAAGGACTATTCTCAAGCCTTAACCTTTTTCCACCCCAAAATAAAACAAAATAAAAGATTATCTGACTTTGTGGTTTGTTCTAAAAGGTGGGGCTGGGTGGACAGTGGTGGAAACAGGCAGGGTGGGGGCAGGAGAAAGGGACCAGGTGGGGGAGGGGCATGTGGAGTGGACGGGAGGGGTGGGGGCGGGCACACAGGCAGCAGGCCTCTGGCCCTCTGTCCTGGAAGGGTCCCCTTCAGGACTCTGGCCCTTCTTTCTGCTCAAGGGGGGGTGCAGGTGCACATGGGTATATGGGGCAGGAAGAGGGGACTGGGGGCTTCCTCTTTCTGAGGGTTCCAGAAAAGGGATCCCAGAAATCCAAATCCTGCCTCTGGCCTGAGACTTCTTGTCACCTGAGAAATGAGGGGTGCATAGCTGTGGTCTGTGCCCCCCGTCTGGAGGGTCTGCAAGCCCTGGCCTCTAGCAGTCCCTACCCACCCCGCCCCCAGTGGAAAAGGCCTGGGCCCCACTTCAGAAGGTCATACTGTCCTAAAAGTGGCAAAATGGCTGTCCTGAGGATTCGTGGCCCTGGGGAGGGAGGAGGGCCCAGGGCCCATGGGAGTCAGGGAAGCAGGGGAGGTGGCACCCACTTGCTCTAGGTTCAGGCCCTCCACAGTCAGCACACACCGACCCCTCTGCCTGGCCATGGGTCACACCCATCCTGGAGCGGCCTCTGCCCTCCCGGGGCACACTCGGCCCAATGCCCCTCCGCACATGGGAACTCTGCAAGGAGGCAGAGTGCAGACAGCTCTGGCCGTGACCTTGAACCTCAGCTGGGAGAGGGGTCATACTGAGCCTCGGTGCACATGGGCCCTCACGTACCAGGGACCCCAGGCCTGCCCTCTCTGCCCTGCCTGGGAATCTGCCCCCGAATGCAGCACCATGAGACCACCCAGCAGATCTCAGGTTCAAAGATCAGGGGCTCTGCCAGGGCCTGACTACCCTGGACTAGAGAGACCCCATCTCCCTCACAAGCCCACCCCTCCAGGGTGGCCCTTACCTCACCTTCCATGTGGAAAGGAGGAGGACAGCTCTCGGACAGCCTGACCACTGGCACGAACACCAGGGACCACTGGCACAGACAGGGAGCCCTGCCCAGAGCCACACCCCCAGGAGCCCAAGACCTTGTGCCCTCCACGTCCTCCCCAGCCCCAAACCAGGCTCATGATGCCTCACAGTCACTAGGGGTGCCCGACTATTGCCCACCACCACCTGTCTGAGGACTCTACCCCTGCTGGCTGCACCAAGAGATCATGGTCAGGATCCCAGGTTCACAGGCAGGGGCTTGGCCGCACCTCTGGGCTTCTCCCTGTCTCTTATGGAAGTTACAGATGGCCCCACCCCATCAACTGGCTACAGGAAGACTCCTCCCAGCCTCAGTTTCCTCATCTGTCACTCAAACCCATCAAGGCTGCTGTGAGTTACGAAGAAAGTGCTAGGCACCGCCTGCACACAGAGTCCCCATCCTCCACTGCCCATCTGTGGACTTCTACGTCACCTATTCAGGATAAACTTGGGAAGTTAAGGCCCAAAAAGGGCTTCAGAGGAGTTGGGGACCGAGCCAGGACCAAGGCCCCTCCCTGGTGGTCTTTGCCCTCTCCTCCAGGGCTACTCCACTCACGCCTCCAAGTCTGTCTGTCTGTCCACTCAGCACAGCCCCGAGAAAGGGTGCCGGGTTCAAGGCCAGGGCCGCCGCTGCAAGAACTCCAGTGTCCCCCTTAGTGAACTGGGTGTGGCTGGGTGACCTGAGGTCAAGGCTGTCCATCTTCCCATCATCAAATGGGGAGTTTCCAGAACAATAAGACATAATCTCCAGTGGCCATTGGTCCCTAAAATCCCCTCTGTTCCCAGATGACATCCTTCCTGGGGCTCCCAAGTCCCCTGAAATGGGCAACCCTGGGATGGAGTCTGGGTCATGATGGGGGGGCCGCCCTTGGGGGCCTGAAGGCAGGACATCAAGGGCAAATCCCTGTCCGTACGTGGTAGGGACTCCCCCTGGGTGGAAATCGGATGGACGGATGGCCCCGTGTCCCTGCAGCCCAGGACTTTCAAGGACCACCACCCTTTCCCCAGGAGCCACGGAAGGCAAAGGGCAAATGGGATGAGCTCACGGGCTAAGGCCAAATGGAATTTGCCACCAAACAGCCTGCCCTGCAGTGGGGATGCAGACGCACACTAAGGTGAGCACACGTATCCTCAGTGTACGCACACACATGTGCATTCAGACACACACGCACACACACACTAGAGGGGCTGCCAGCACAGTGGTGGCCCTGCTTCCTGCAGCGGCAGACAACGGTGTCCTCACCTCACTGGATCTCCCACTCCAATCCAGCCAGGAGGGCTCCAGCCCCATTTACAGAGAAAGAGGTCAGCCCCCTGGCCCACGGGAGAATTACTGACAAAGAGTTTTAAAAACACAATACAAACCTTTATTCTCCTGGGGGAAAAAAAAAAAAGGTTAAGGTTAGCAATAAATGACATGCTGAGGATGACATCATGGCCACCACAAGAAAAGGTGAAAACTCAAGACAAGTATCTGGTTACTCTGAACAATAGGCTGCCCAGCGTGTACACTGCCCAGCACACAGGCCACAGGCCCACACAGGCCACCTTCCCCCACCCGCAGGTCACTGGTAGCCAGCGCTCTCCAAAGGAGATCCCTGAGTTCTGGCCTGGTGAGGCCTGCCCGTCAACCTCCCTCACCACCGCTCCTCCCTCCCACCCCCACAAGACGCCCAGCACTCCAGTCTCCAGGCCTGGTGCACACTGGGCCTGTTTCTGGAACATGCAACGGCGCACAATCCCCAGGCAGCTGGGGCTACTCACCACACAGGTCCAGATTTTCTCAGCCCTCCTGCGGTGGCCAAGGTCCGATTATGGGCCCAACAGAGACCCCTGTGCCAAGAGCTTTGCTAGCTCCTAACTATGTGGCCAGAGAAGAGGCATGAGGTCCCCTCTGCACCTACCTGGGTGGCCACAGTCTGCTCCCAAAGTGAGAGAGAGAAAGACAACAGGCAGAAACCATCACCTCCACCCTCAAACCCCACCCGCCTGCCCAGAGCCCCGCTGCTGGGCCGGCTGGCATTCTTGTCACACCTCAAACCCATCAGAGGTGATCTCAGACCCAAACAGTAACCTTCATCCAGACCCCTGTCCACTTCCTGAGCTCAACAAAGATGAGCATGCCATCCTACCACCATGAAAGGTGCAAGGAGGAACGGTAGGGAGAGGGAGGGGGCTTGAGGGAGCAGGGCTGAGGAAGGAGGAGGGCATAAGAAGGGCAGGGGAGAGGGGACAGACCCCTTCTGTCCTCTCTGATGGTTTCATGCTGCCGGCAAGGCCTTCCCCTGGCCCTGCCACAATGATGCGTGTGCCCGGGCTGGCTGTCGTGGCTTGTTAATGGGGATAATCATGCCAGTGTCACAAGGGTTTGGTGCAGGTCACCTCTGCCATGCCATGCACAGGATCTAAGTTAGTAGGGGGTGCAAAAGACAGAGGTCCATAGCCCAGGGACCACCTCTATGCCAGCTGCTTGTGTTGCTGTTCTAGTGCCCTTGGGCACCAAGCCTAGGCAGGACTGACACAGGGGAGAACAGGGGTGCCTGCTGCAAGCTTCCAGGGGACCCAAAGTTAGAAATCTTTGGGAAGATGGGAAATGCTTAGGGGAGAGAATAAGAAGCCGCCTGTGAGGGGCCTCAGCCTCCTGGTCATGAAAATGTCCTGGATAGAGACAGAGACCCCTCAAGGAGACCCTCTTCCTGGGGCATTGGGAGGGTCAGCCCTGCTCTGTCCAAGCCCTGCCCCCTCTTTCCTGGAACAAAGAGCACCATCTCTCTACATCTGCAAGTCCAGCCTGTGAGCCAGGTCCCCTCGGACCTCTCTGTGGGAGCACAGCCCCAGCCCCTCGGTGGGAGAAGCCCCAGGGCAGGCTGGACGACAACTCTGGCCTGGCTGTCCTTGGCTGCCAAGGCAGAGGGTGACCCTGGGCCCAGCGCCAAGGAGTGTCCCACTGGGGCATAGCCTTCCCCGCCAAAGAGGGGGTCTCAGAGATGGCCCTGCCCCAGGCCCTCCCCTCCAGGAACTCGGAGAGCTATGGAAGAGAGAGAGAGAAGAGCCCACAAAGCATGCCAGGAAGAGGCTGGTGGGATAGCAGCAAGCACGAGGACACGTCCCCAAGCAGCCAAGGATGCAGAGGAGGGTCCGGAGGCTGCGTGTGGTTGAAGGGGATGAAGAAAGGCATCATATAGGAGCTGAATAACTGTGCAATCAACTCCTGTATGAAGCCGTTCCCACCCCCCAACTACTGACTATGGGCCGTGACCCTCCTCCCAGAAGCGTAGTGCAAGCGCCTGGATGGCAGGTGGGAAACCTGATGGTTAGAGCAGCAAAAGCAAGGGACAGCCAGCCCAGGCAGTGCCACCCGCTGCAGGCACCTCTGGGAGCCTAGTGAGGACTCATGGAGTTCTGCAACAACTTAAAGAGTTTCCCAGAGACAGAAAGCCAATTTTTGGTTGCTTAGGGTTGGGAGGAGCATGTAGGATGAGGGAGTCAGCTAAAGGCTATGGAGTTTCTTTGGGGGTGATGACAATGCTCTAAAATTAACTGTAGTGATGGTTGAACATATCTGTGAATAAACTAAAAACCACATATATTGTGTATATGTGGGTTATATCTCAATAAAATTGTGCAAAAAAAAAAAAAAAAAGACTTTCCCTTGTCCCTGCACATCCTTCTCAAGCAACACATTTACCTTTGTCTGTCTGCCAGCCCTGTTTACACTCCCCAACCACCCACACCACCAACATGCATTCATGCAGATGCACAGCCTGGCAATATTTGTGAATAATGACTTAACAATATAAAATTCCCTGAAAGACAGATGGAAGGAAACCTCCTGGGTATGGCATTAGGCCTTAAGGAGAAGTAGAGGTGGGAGGAGGGAGGGTATAGGGATGAAAAAGGGGCTCAGAGTGACACATGAGTGGAAGAGGGGCTCAAGGACTTGAGGGGAGGGCTCCATGTGACCCATGAGTACAGGAGGGGCTCAGTGTGACAAATGAGTGGGATCCAGTGTCACACATGAGCTGGGGAGTAGATTGATATGACACATGGGTAGAAGGAGGTGCTTCATGTGCTTCATGTGCTCAGTGTGACACACGACGAGGGGCTGGGTGTGAAACATGGGGGGCTTCATGTGACACTGGGTTAGGGATGGGTCAATATGAGTTATGAGTGGAGAGGGTGTGGTACAATGTGACACATGGGAGGAGGGAGGGGCTCCAAGTGACACAGGTGGAGGAGGGGCTCAGTATGACACATGGAAGGGGAGAGAGGATTTGTGTGACATAGGTGTGGAGGAAAGACTCAGTATGACACCTGAATGGGGGCCAGGCATGACACAGGAGTGGACAAAGGGCTCAGTGTAACACATGAGAGGGGCTCAGTGTTTGAACTGCGTGGGCAAGGGCTCGGTGTGATATGTGGATGGGGAGGGGCTTCAGGTCACAAGTGGGCGAGGGTTGCAGTGTGACACATGGGTTAGGGGAGATGCTCCATGTGACACATGAGTCGAAGAGGGCCTCAGAGTGACATATGGATGAGGAAAGGACTGAGTATGACAGTGAGGGGGACTCCCTAAGACACAAAGATGGAGAAGGGGCTCAGTGTGACACATGTGAAGAGGGAGGGGTTCTAAGTGACACATGAGTGGAGGAAAGATCATTATGACACAAGATTGGAGGACTCAGTGTGACACATGAATGGGGGACTTGGTATGAAACATGGGTGGAGGGGAATTTCCATGTGACACACAAGTGAGGCAAGGACGCAGTGTGACACAGGAGTGAGAGGCTCTGTGTGACACATGGGTAGGGTGTTGGACTCTGTGTGAACGTGACAGCAGGTGGGACTCCATGGGACACATGGGTAAGGGAAAGGCCGTGTGTGATACACGGGTGGAGAGGCTCCATGTGACACAGGACCCTCAGTGTGATACATGCATGAGGGGAGAGCCTATGTGTGACACATCGGGGGCTCAGTGTGAAACATTGATGGAAGTGGGGCTACATGTGACACATGACAGGAGAGGGGCTCTGTGTACCACATGAGTGGGGAAGGATTCAGTGTGACACATGTGGGGAAGGGCTCTCTGTGACACAAAAGTGGGGGGTTTCAAGTGACATGAGGGAGCCTTGAGTGACACATTAGTAGGGGAGGGGCTCCTTTTGACTGATAAATGGGGGAGATGTCCATGTGACAAATGAAAGGGACTCAGTGTGACACATGGGTATGAGGAGGGGCTCCATGTCACATAAGCGGCAAAGGGGCTCAGTGTAACTCCTGGGTGGGAGGATGGTCTCTGTAGGATGAGCGGGAGAAGTGGGACTTGGAGTAACACAAGACAGGGGGCTTGGGATGACACCTGGGTGGAGGAGGAGCTCGATATGGCACATATTGGAAGAGTGGCTCAGTGTTATACACGGGTGGGCTCAGAGCTCTGTGTGACAAATGGGTAGGGTTTTGTGTGTAACATGGGTGGAGGAGGAGCTCCATGTGACACAAGAGTGGGGAGGGGCTCACTGTGACACAGAAGCGAGAGGCTCTGGGTGACTGACACATTTGTGTGGAAGGGCTCTGGGTGACACACGGCCGTGGCTCAGTTTTACATGGGTGGAGAGAGGGCTCCATGTGACACATTCAGGGGACTCTGTGACACATGGGTAGAAGGGGCACTAAGTGACACATAGGTGAGGAGGGGCTCTGGGTGATAGATGTTTAGGGGGAGTGGTTCTTTTTGACACATTAGGGCCTCTTGGGGAAAGAGGGGCCACATATAACATTGGAGAGGATGAGGAGCTCAGTGTGACAAAGTGGAGAGACACTCTGTGTGTGTACCCTGGATGAGGGAAGCATTCCATGTAACACATGTGTGTGGAGGGGCTCAGTGTGACACATAGGAGGGGGAGGGGCTCAGTGTGACACATAGAGAAGGGACTTAGTGTGACAGAGAAGGGGAAGGGCCCAGTGTGATACAGGAGGAGGAGAGACAAAGTGTGACACAGGAGAGGAAGGGCTCGGTGTGACACAGGAGGGAAAGGGCTCAGTGTGACATAGGAGGAGGAGGCGCTTAGTATGATGCAAGAGGAGGAGGGGCTCAGTGTGACACAGGAGAGGAAGAGACTCAGTGTGACACAAGTGGAGGAGGGGCTCAATGTGACACACAGGAGAGGGAGGGGCTCAGTGGGACACAGAAGGGGAAGGAACTCAATGTGACACAAGAGGAGGGGCTCAATGTGACACAGGAGAGGGAAGGACCCAGTGTGACACAGGAGGGGGAAAGGCTCAGTGTGACACAGGACAGGGAGGGGCTTAGTGGGACACAAGAGGAAGAGGGGCTCAGTGTGACACATGAGCCCAGGAGTGGCTTTCACCCTCATGAACATATAAGGGGGAAATTTGGGGTGTCCTGGTTGAAGGTGGGAGAACCAGGGGTCCACCACCCCCCATAGACCCCAAGGTATATCCACATGCCACCCAACTCTGATTCAGAATAAATAAAGCATGCAACTAAACAATACTAAGAGTTTACAGACATTCATCCACCAAAAGTAGCATTTTCTTAGCAAACTTGGAACATCTTTTGAAGGCCACCAAGGTCCTCTAATACTGAGTACACTCCAACCTAAAGGGAGGTGATCCTGAAGACATCTGAGCCCACATCCCTTCTCCCCACAACGTCCATAGGATCCTCACAGACACCCAAGAGTCCCAGACTCTGGATCTCCAAGACCTTGAAACTTCCAAAACAGATACTTGACAATCAACACTTGGCCAAAAAACACATTAAAATCAACAGGTAAAAAAATTCCCATCCATGACCAACATTTTAGAGCACAAAAGTATACTGTTAACAGCTCAATGACACCCAACAAAGTGGACAGCTAGGAGGCCGGCCAGGAGACCTGGGTGCAGAGTCCAAGAGGGCAAGGCCCCTGGAGGGACAAGAATCTTGCCAAGGGTTTGGGAATGAGGACCCTGGTAGCAATCTAGGACCCTCAAACCCCCCAGTGCCATTGTTGACCTCGCCTAAGCCGGTACCTCCACCCCACCCCTGCACCCATCCCTGCCCCCAGGCTCAGCTCCCTCTGCACCTGCACCCACGTCCCCAGGTAGCCCTAGCCCAGGATCTCCTGCGTCCACTGGCGCGCATACGTCTCCCTGAGGCAATGTCCATCTACACGATGCCTGGCACAGGGCCTGGCACACAGTAGACCTTCACCGAATGTGCAAACGAATGAATGAAAGCCTACCATGTACAAAGCCCTGGAGGCCAGAATGAGCCCCGAAGCGTGGATGATGGAGGTGAGGCAGGTGATGGAGGACCAGTGATGAGACGCTGTCCCCAGGATGAGAGGCCAGATGGAGGTGAGAGGAGCCGTGATGATGGAGTCCATGGTACAGACATGCATGAGATGGACCCCCAGAAGGTGAGGAGGAAGAGGAAGCCAGGGTCCATGAGCTGGGCCCAGAAACCTCTGAGGGTCAAGGTAAGACATGAAGCAGGAGCCTCCACAGTCCAGCCCAGCATTCGGCTGCACACCCCCACCCTCTTCCCACCCCACCCCCAGCTCTCGCTTGCATTAACAGAAAGTCGGCCGTGTGTGACGCTGGGAGAACAATTACTGAGCCTGAGAACCTTGCCAGCGAAGGGCAGTGGCTACCTAGAGCAGCGGTCGGCAAACATTTTTACTTGCAGACCCCATAAAGGAATTTTGGAAAGCCTCATATCTCCACCTCACCCTACCCATTTTTAAATTGACAACCAAACTTCCACATGAAGTTTAAAGAGTTGCAATGATGTAGTCTCCAGTGTATCCTTTAAAACATTATGTGGTGAATGCTCCCTTTCTCTCTCTCTATATATATATATATGTCTATATATAGTATTTATCAAGACCTCAGAGTCACAGAATAAGCTCATTTGATTTGTCCACTCTGAACTTCACTGGCAAACCAATCAGGCAGAACAGACTTTTTCAGAAAGAGCCCAATATCATTTTTGGCAGTCTTCAATTCAAATCAACGTGTACATATGCATTGCAAAAACAAACATTTCACCTCTAGAATTGCAATCTCAGGTAGATGCATCACCTGGATGATGGGAGGTGAGGTGCCGTGGGTTATGACAGGAACTGACCTGGAGGCCGAGTGGGTGGTGCAGCATCCTGGCAGGGTGCATGGTGGGCGCAGCCGTCGTCCAGGTCGGAGGCCCGGTCAAGGGCGTAGTGCAGCAGCCGAGGTCTGGGAGGCCCCATCTGGTCCTAAGGTTCCCCAGCCAGCGCCACAGGGTGCCAGATACCCTAGGCAGCATCTAGGGAGGCTGGGGAGGCTGGGCACAGGATACAACCTGCACCCTGCTTGACTCATTCTTATCTTGGGAGCTGCCTTGGAAGCTTTCGGGGGGCTGGGAGAGGCAGGTCAGAACCCCAGGCAAGAGGGTAGGAGTAGGGGGGTGGGCTGTGGGGGTGGGGTCCACTCCAGGACATAGGAGGGAGAAGCTGGCTGGGCAGAGTTGGTGAGGGGTGCCAGCAGCTCATGGAGGCAAGTCACGCCCACCTTGGCAGCAGCCCAGGTCTGACTCCAGCTGCTTTGCTGAGAAGAGGCAATGGGGGAGGCGGGGGTGGGGGCGGGGACGGTGAAGGGTTTGGGATCAGGGGCTAAGACTCCCACTCTTCTGTGGCGGTGCTGCAAGCACAGACCAGCTAGTGGACAAAGCCGCAGGGGCGGGGCGGGTGGAGGGGTGACTCCTTGAAGTGGGACTGGTGGGGAGAAGCGGATATGGATCTGCACTCAGGACATCTGGGGTTGGGGACAGACCCACTCTGTCTCTCACTCCCAGTCACTGTACAGCATCTATGTCTCTCACACATGCACAGATCTGAACACGCATGCACACATTGATACACACAACCACATGCATGCACGCACACGCAGGCACACCCACGCAGGCTCACACACAGGCAGGCACATGCACCCAGGAGCAGGCACACTTCTACCCACCCAGGCCAGGGGCCCCTGCGTGCTCAGCCCTCCCTGAACAGGAGCCAACACACATACCTGAGCCTAACCTGGGGAGAGTGGGCACGGAAGCCTGTTCCCCCCACACAAGGTGGGCGCCCTACCTAGTGCTGGGGCTGTGCACGAGCTGGGATAAATAAAGGGGGGACTAACCCCCCAACCAGGGGTCCCAAGTTGCAGACCTCTGGTAACAGAACTTTTGCAGGTGGCATGAGCACAGGGCTGTGTGGGGGGCTTTTGGCTAAGGCCTGGCCACTTGGGGGCCACGGTCAATTCTAAGTGAAGGGGGGCAAGTCCCAGCCTAGGTAGTTAACCCCAGGCTCCAGGTCGAGTCTGAGGTATACCAGGGGTCTTCCCTCCTAGCAGGGTTGCCCCTGATTCCTAGGGACTGAGGGCCCAGCCATGGCATCTCGGGACAGGGAATCCCAGTCCCCCCATCGACACTTGAGAATCCCCAGAATGGCCTTTGCCCCTGTCTTGAGCCTGGAGTCTACACCGCTGACACAGGGGTACTAACCAGCACCCAGACCACAGACAGGCACCTCCATTCACTCCTTCCACCATCAGCCAACACCAAGCAAACAGATAAAGTGCTTTGTAAAGTGCAGGTATATAGGTAATGTTCCAAAATACCCTGCCAGCTCCCACCCCGCCCCCCCCTTGGCAAGCCCAGCCATTGGTCCTCCTCTGCTAGAAAGGCAAGGGCCCCATGCACCCCTGCGGAGTGCGGCCTGCACTCCGCCCCGTGCATCTGCCTTGCTGCCCATCTACCCTACGACAGTGTCACCCCAGTGTGCCAGCACACCATAGGTGCTCAATGAATGCCTGGTGAGCTGAACTAAGCTGACACTAAGAACCCACCCACCAGGGCAATTCGGAGTCCAAGGGGCTCTGCCCAGAGAGGCCGCTGGGCTACAGGAAGGCAGCTGTGGGCTGTCTGGGAAGCCACAGCCATGAAATAGCTGAAGCCATGTCCCCAGAGGGTGAGGATGGGGACTCCCCGTTCTTTGCTGGTTAATTGAGTAACATCTGGCTTGGATTTCCCCGACTCTCCAGGACAGCTGGTCACTGTCCTGCCCTCCACTGCCCTGCCCATCCTGTCCTCCTGACCCACTTCCCCCCACCCTGGGCCGTCCATGAGCCTGGCCTCTGCAGAGGGCATCTGCTGCTGTCCACACTGCCTTTCCTGCTGGCCTCGAGGCCTGGGCTGGAATTCCATTTCAGTCAAATAAAATGCTCTACAGGATCCTCAGGTGCGGATGCAGGCAGAGTCCACAGTATCTTCTGAGAAGTAGGGGTCACAATTGTAAGCATCACCTCCTACCGGCTGGCAGGCATATGAGAATGGCCCTCCATTTCAGGGCAGCTGGAGGAAAAGCTTTCAGAGTGTACAGCTGCCCTGTCTCACTGCACCCCCCAGCTCCAAAATGGCAGCCACCGGTGAGATTAACAGAGGAAAATTACAGTCATCTGATGGGAAATTGCAGCCTGGGGCATCTCCATTCCCTGATTCTTCTGCAAGCTGAGCTGGGAGTGTCAAGGAAACGTGAGGCCCCACTCAGCCCCTCCTGAGAAGGAAGGCCGTGATTTCCACTTCCCCACCACTGATCCCTCGTGCCAAGTGAAGCCACTCAGGAAGCTCCCCACGCGTCAGGCTAGCCACCGCCTGCGGCCCACAGAGGCCAGGTGAGCAGGACAGAGAGGTGACTCCACACCTGCTGGAGAAGGACAAGAGGAGGATGGAAAATGTGAGGCTCTGGGGGAGAGTCAGAGCCACACGCAGCCCAAGCTCCCAGACAGGGAGAGGCTGCCCAAGGATCTCCACCCTATCCTAGGTCCAGGAGCTCTACCGGCTGATCTAGACCTTCCATCCTGCCCTCATTTCCCCTGCTGTGGTTCCACTTTTGCATCTTGCTCCCTGAGGCTGATGAGTTTGTGGAGCAGGTTTCATATTCTCTTCACAAGCCTCCCAAGCTGGGCTCACCCGTTTTGCCTTTGGCTTCAGAATCTGTTGTGGGGACTTCTAGGAAATCGGCAATGAGCGATTCTAATAATTGCTTGTTCTTGGAAATCTCCTAAAATAACTTGGCCAAATGAGGGTGGGGCTGGGGCAGGGCAGTCCTCTAAGACGACATTTCTCCTTCATTCCAAACCAGGTCTCAAGTTCCAGTTACTCATAAAAGAAGTTCTTGTGTGCACAGTTCCAAATTCTAATGAATTTCTAGGAAGTATCACCACAATGATGTTGGCATTGTTAGGGTGTGTTTTTCAAGAATTCTTGCTAGCTGCTCCCTTTTCCTCCAGACTTCAGCTGAATAAAATAAGTCATTTTCTGGGACATATTAGTGTAGCTGTGTCTGAGTGGCATAACTGATGAGACTGGATTCTCCCTCATCTGGAGATTTCAGAGGAAATTACCCCCCAGTCTGGAGATTTCAGAGATCAGAACCCCTCAATCTGAAGATTTCAGAGTTCACACACATTCAGAAATGACAATCAGCGCTCTCTCCTCCCAAAGTCTACATTTTTCATCACTTTGACTCTATCTACCCACGACATTCTCATTGTTTCGGAGCAAGTCAATATTTTGGGCCTTATTTCTTTCACTGTCATTCTCTCTCCAACTTAGTGGATGGTGCGATGTCAACTGAGTTCCTGGAGGACAAGTGGTACCATCAAGGTGCTCAGGGCAGGGCTCTGGCCCCAAACACAGCTCCATCTGGGACATTAGCATTCACATCCTTATGTATTTGGGGGCCTCCTTTGCCTATGATGCTGCCTTCATGCCCACCACAATGGCCTGGCCCTGTCCCAGTCCTAACCTTGATGAACTTCCATTGCTAGAAGGAGGCAACCAGATCTGACCAGCTCCAAGGTCGCAGCTTCACTCCGGGCTGGCGAGTGGGCGTTTAGCACCTTCCACTGGGAGAGGAGCTAAGCCGCAGAAACTAGCTTGGGTTACATTCCAGGGTCCAGCCAATTTGGCAGCCCCATGGGTCAAGGCTGGTGTGCAGCCAGCCATGAGTCCAGCACAACTAAGAGGCATAAAAGAGCGCTTCACTGTAGCGCTACATACTCTTGGGCATGCTTCATTGAAGATGCCCCATGCACAATCCATGATTTCTGCTGGCATGTTCTTCCTAATACTCTCCCCTCCTACCAAGAGTCCCCTCTCCACATCTCTCCTTATGCAGTTTGAACCCATCTTTCATGCTAGTGTTGCTAGTGAGAAATGCTGTAGGGCCATGGGTGGACAGCAGAGTATTGTCTGTCCTCTCCAGTCTCAGGTCAAACCTTGGCCACACCCAGCCCTGCCCAGGCAACCCACAACCTTGAGACTTTCTCATCAGTTCTGGACACGTGAGCTTTGTCAGAGGTTGGAGCTGGAGTCCAGGCTCTAGAACATCAAGGAGGTCCCTCTTTCTGGACATCTGAGCTTCATCAAAGGCTAGAGCTGGGTCCTGGCTCTAGAACATCAAGGAAGTCTCCCTTGGTGGACATCTGAGCTGCAGCAGAGGCTGGAGCTGGGTCCTGGCTCTAGAACATCAAGGAAGTCTCTCTTTCTGAATATCTGAGCTTCATCAGAGGTTAGAGCTGAAGTCCAGGCCCTAGAACATCAAGGACATCCCTCTTTCTGGACATCTGAGCTTCATCAAAGGCTGAATCTGGAGTCCAAGCTCTAGAACATCAAGGAAGTCCCTCTTTGTGAACATCTGAGCCTCACTGGAGGTTGGAGCTGGGTCCTGGCTCTAGAACATCAAGGAAGTCTCTCTTGGTGGACATCTGAGCTGCATCAGAGGCTGGAGCTGGGTTCTGGCTCTAGAACATCAAATTAGTCCCTCTTTCTGAACATCTGAGCTTCATCAGAGGTTAGAACTGAAGTCCAGGCTCTCTAACATCAAGGAGGTCCCTCTTTCTGGATATCTGAGCTTCATCAAAGGCTGAATCTGGAGTCCTAGCTTGAGAACAACAAGGAAGTCCTTCTTTCTGAACATCTGTGCCTCACTGGAGGTTGGAGCTGGAATCTAGGCTCTAGAACACCAAGGCAGTCCCTCTTTGTGGACATCTGAGCTGCATCAGAGGCCGGAGCTGGGTTCTGGCTCTAGAACATCAAAGAAGTCCCTCTTTCTGGACATCTGAGCCTCACTGGAGGTTGGAGCTGGAATCCAGGCTCTAGAACATCAAGGTGGTCCCTCTTTGTGGACATCTGAGCTGAATCAGAGGCTGGAGCTGGGTCCTGGCTCTAGAACATCAAAGAAGTCTCTTTTTCTGAACCTCAGAGTCTCACTGGAGGTTGGAGCTGGAGCCTGGGCTCTAGAACATCAAGGAAGTCCCTCTTTCTGAACATCTGAGCTTCATCAGAGGTTGGAGCTGGAGTCCAGGCTCTAGAACATCAAGGAAGTCCCTCTTTCTGAACATCTGAGCTTCATCAGAGGTTGGAGCTGGAGTCCAGGCTCTAGAACATCAAGGAAGTCCCTCTTTCTGAACATCTGAGCTTCATCAGAGGTTGGAGCTGGAGTCCAGGCTCTAGAACATCAAGGAAGTCCCTCTTTCTGAACATCTGAGCTTCATCAGAGGTTGGAGCTGGAGTCCAGGCTCTAGAACATCAAGGAAGTCCCTCTTTCTGAACATCTGAGCTTCATCAGAGGTTGGAGCTGGAGTCCAGGCTCTAAAACATCAAGGAAGTCCCTCTTTCTGAACCTCTGAGCTTCATCAGAGGTTGGAGCTGGAGTCCAGGCTCTAAAATATCAAGGAAGTCCCTCTTTCTGAACCTCTGAGCTTCATCAGAGGTTGGAGCTGGAGTCCAGGCTCTAGAACATCAAGGAAGTCCCTCTTTCTGAACATCCAAGCTTCATCAGATGCTGGAGCTGGGTCCCAGTTCTGGAACATCAAGAAGTTCCCTCTTTCTGGGCATCTGAGCTTCATTAGAAGCTGGAGCTAAGTCCCAGCTCTAGAACATCAAAAGGGAGGAATGACTCGTTCTGGAGGCCCAAGGTTTATCAGACGTTGGAGCTGGGGTCCCAGCTTTGAAACTTCAAATGGGTCCCTCATTCTGGATGTCTAAGACTCATGAGAGGCTGAAGCTCGGGTCCCAGTTCTCTCTTTCTGGGTAACTGAGATTCACTGGAGGCTGGAGATGGATCCCAGCTCTGGAACATCAAAATGGAGGAGTGGTTCATTATGGATACCTGAGCTTCACACCTGAGGCTGGCACTCTGCTCACCACATGCAAGAGTCTCCCTGGACTCTCAGCCCCCTCTTGGCTCTGCATGGAGTCTGGACTCATGTAAGTGGGGCACACTCTAGAGGCTATCTCCTTCTCTTCACAGTGCTACCTGGACAGTCACTCAGCACCATCCATGTCACCAGCCATCTCCATCGGGGACTGGGGTCAGGTCTTCCTGGCTGAGTCATGGCTGTAGTCCCCAAAGGTGGTTCTTTCTCTCAGCAAAGGGGCCAGGGCACTTACAGCTGGACTTGCCTGCAGTTCTCTTGAGACATCTCCCTGTGACAGGAAGGAGGAGGAGGAGGAGGAGGAGGAGGAGGAGGAGGAGGAGGAGGAAGGAGAAGGAGAAGAGAAAGAGGGAAGAGGAAGAGAAGGGAGGAGGGGAAGGAAGAAGAAGGGGGAAGAGGAAGAGGAGGGGATGGAGAAGAAAGGAGGAGAAAAGGAGGGAGGAGGAGAAGGCAGAAGAGAAGGAAGCAGGATGGAGGAGGAGGAGGAGAAGGAAGAAGAAGAGGGAGGAAGAGGAGTTGACAGTGGCAGCCATGGATGCGGTGGTGGTGGTAGCGGCGATGTTGGCAGTGGTGGCAGTGGTGGCAGTGGTGGCACTAGCAGCCTCTTGCCTCGGTGTCTATGTCATCTGTTCCAGCAAAGCCAGGTGTGCAGACTGCAGGATCCATCCAGACCCAGGGCCAGCTCCTCTTTGCCCTTGCTGCCCTCGCTCAGATCCAGCCAAATGCTGCCCACAGACAGCCGGACCTTCCTCTCTGGCGGGGGTGCAAAGCTCACCTCCCCAAGCTTGGCCAGCACTCTGCTGCTGGGCAGGCCTGAGTCTGAGGCGCTGCCTTTGTGGCCCACGCTGGGCCCTGCGCAGGAACCATTCTGAGCAATGAGAGTGGGCCCCCAGCTCCCAGCCAGGCGGAACCACCTCGGGCATCCACTCCACATCAGTTCGAGCATGATGGCTGCTCAGCCAGGCCCCTGACATGGCACTGAGGGTATGTCAGGAGGAGGAGGAAGAGGAGTTGGAGTGTCCGCTCTGGGGCCCAGCCTCCAAAGCCAGACTTCCTCCCTGCCTCCTCTGCATTCCTTTCTGGAAAGACCTGGCACCCGAAGACCACTGGAAGAAGGGGGACCAGGCCGGGGTTAATTCATCCGAGCACACCCTCAATCTCAGGATGCCCAAGAGCAGTTTTGCTTCAGGGCACCCCCTGGCCCTCGAAAGTCTGATGGGCAGGGTGCAGGCAGATTTTGGGCGTCTGAGCAGCTCCCCTGCCCCTCCCCCATCACATTACCAGAAGTAGGGGGAGCCCAGCAAGACAGGACACCCAACATTCACCCCTCGTCATATTAGTAGCACATCCATCACTGTTTTAGTTAAGACAAGAAACACATTTATTGAGAGCACAACGGGGTGTGCCCAGCCCTGTGCTTTTGAACCACATCACAGCGCCCCTCACAACAGCCCTGTGAGGTAGGTGTCCGCGCCCATTTCGCAGATGCAGACAGCGAAGGCTCAGCAGCTCCCCCAAGTGTCAGGGTTCTTGAGGGGTGTCTGAGCTCCAGGCCAGCGAAGTCCATCAGTCAGAGGGGGGCTCTACTCAAGGGGAGGCCCCAGGTCCAGAGTCTTTGGGTCCAGCCTGTCCCGCGGGAACACGTGCAGGTATCCCCGTGGCTGCGGAGGCTGAGAGAGACACAGTTGCAGATGAAGGCCACCTGCTCCTGGGCCCGCTGGCTGACAAGAGTTCACATGCAGACAGGTAGGCCCGAGAGGGAGGGGGCAAAGTCCTCTTTGCTTAGGAGACCTGGACAACACGGGAAGAAGCCCTGGCTCTGGTCAGCCCTGGAGGGCAAGGGGAGGGCCACCCCGGCTCCTGCCACCTACCTGGTGCCCCTGGACCGCTGGTGCCCCACACCTTGCCCCCAACTCCCCCACCTGCAGAGACTTCCAGAATTATATCTAGGCCTGACACCCTCCTGCAGCTGGCAACCCCTGGTTTTTCTCACCTCACTGACCCAGAATCTAGAACCCCTGGCCTTTCTAAACACCATGCCTAGCTGTTCTGCCCAACTCATTATGAATATTAAACTTTGGTGTTTTTCTTAAAAATCAGCCTCATCCTCCTCTGGGGGGTTCTAAACATTCCCCCTGACCCTCCCACTTCTGCCTCAATCCACTACCCTCAGGACCTGTAGAATCCCTGTGTTTAAAAGCAAGCCCTTCCCTCATCCCTGCCTCCCTAGAGCGGGCCGTGTGCCCACCCCCCAACACCCTCCACTCTGGCCATGAGTCCTCAGACCTGCACAGACAGGGCGCACACAAGAGCCACCAGGACGGCAGCGGGAGGACGCCTGCATGCCGGGTAACATGGCATTTATTTTCACATAAACAATCTCATTGAATCCCCTGATAACCATGCCAGGTAGGTGTGACAATTTCCAGGTTACAGGTGAGCAAACTCGCCCAGTCCACACAATCAGTGAGGGGCTGGGGAGGACTCAAACCCAGACCTTGATTTCCAGGAGTGCAGAGACATTCCAGAGCTCTCGGCCACCCCACCTCCAGAACCCACATGGGCCAGACCTCTGGGCCGCACCCCTGGCCTTGTGCCCATGCACAAGGGGGGCAGGGGCAGATAAAAGGAATCAAGGTCTGGGTCTGATACCCCCAACCCCGTTCCGCTGGAAGCCCAAGGCTGAACCCAAACTAGGCATGTGCCTCACAGGTCAATGCTGATTGTCACCAGTGGTGGGCACAAAGGCCTTTCAGGCAGAACAACCTCCCTTGCCCCAGCACAGAGGCTTCTGAGCCCTGAGCCCAGCCTCAGGGAGGGTCTGGGCATGGCCAGGACATCCCTCCATCTGGAAATTGCCAAATGCCAAATTATCAAAATCACCTGGGCTGCAACATCAATGAGGACATTTTAGCCCAGGTGAAGTCTTATTCTTGGTATACCTATCTCCAAAATTTGTGTTTCCACCAGGAGGGACCCTCCAGAGGCTGCCGTTTCCCCAGGGCTGCGGCCTCGGCACAGGCAGAGACCCCTAAGAGCTTCCTCTGCAGAGGCTGCCAAGAAAGCACACCTTTCCTCCTGAAGGTGCACACATGTGCGCCAGCCAAATAGAGCATTCAGCTCTTCACACCCATTGAAGCCTGCCCTCCTCAGTCAGTGAGCATCTATTAGGCACCTACTAGTGTAGGAAGCAGGACTGTAAAAGGTCAGAGCAGCAGAGGCCTCAAAGTGGGGGCTTCAAATGCAAGTCGGCCGATACCTCCTGGAGCCCCTGCTTTCTCACCCACCAGCCCTGCCCACCTCAAGGGGACACCAGGCACCTGAGAGAGTCCCCCATCCCCTGGGTCATACACAGGCTTTGCCACCTGGGAGCAGACACCTAAACACAGACTCAACATCCCCTGGGAGGAGGTCCCCACACACCTGTCCCTACTGCGGGGACCCTCGGGAGCACCAAGGTAAGGCCCCCCCCTCTGCTCCCAACAAGTTCTCAAGGACAGGGGATGGATGTGGTGCAGACACCAAAGGCTACACTGCAGGGGCCCCCTCAGCAGAGGGGAGGGGAGGCTAGGGGAGGCCAGTGCTCCCGGCGGCAGGGCTGGTGGCCAAGCAGCACCGTCAAAGCTCGGGCTGCAGCGAGGAGAGGCCATAAGGGGGGCCAAGGGCCTGACCACTGAGGCCGTGAAAGCGGAGACAAAAAGAGGGACATGGAGGCTTCTGTGGGGCAGGGGTGGGGGAGCAAAAGGCATACCCAACTCAAATGCCCCCCAGCTGGAATTCGGGGATGTGAAAGCGGAATACTGCTTCCCCACTTTCAAGAGGCTGGAAGAGGAACTCAGTGGCCTGGAGAAGAGAGCCCTGATGGGAAATGCCAGGATGTCCCCTGGGACTCCTGCCAGCCAAGCATCTTCTCTAATGCTGCCTGGTCCCCACGTCTAACTAGGAGCCCTGGAGGGGCGTGACCCCCTACTCACCCCTGTACACACAGACCACTACCCTGCTGCCCATCAGAGCCCTGCTGGGGGGCTACTAAGTCCTGCTCTGACACCCAGCTGTCCCTGGTCCTCGAGGTGCTCATCTATAATATGGGTCCACACCCTGGTTGGAGCAGGCAAACATGTGCATGAGCCCCAAGCTTGAAGCCAGGCCGGTGGAGGATGCTGAATGCTAATTTCGTTACCTTCCAGCCAGCGAAAGAAAGGCAGGGGCGTGAGGCAGTTAGGAGCACAGGCCTTTCTGCAAAAGGGTGGAAAGAGTTTAGCACCCCAAAGACACTCCCCAGAAGCCCCTGCTTGTCCTGTCTGGATCACTCCCCGCTGCTCCGCTCAGACAAACTAAAGCAGGGCGCATGCAAGTATTTGAAGAAGCCCCCCCAGACAGACAGACCGACCCCTCATGGCACTGACAGGTACGGCAAACCCAAAGCAGTGGCCCGCCAGCGAGAAGCAGCTGCCCGTGAAGGAATGCAGGAGGCAAGAGGGAAACCTCCAAAGAAGGAAAATGCCATCACTCATCAATCACACAAATATTTACCCTGGGCCCACATCACTGAATGCTCGCAGACGGATCCGCCTGTGTCTTCCGCATCCCATTGACTGCTGGAAATACAATCGGCGTAAGGTCAATGCTGACTCTTTATTCACTCAGGACTAATAAAGGCATCACTGGCGCTTTCGACAACCCCCACCATATGCCCACACCCAGCGAAAGCCAGCGTTGCACTGCGTTATTACCGCGTACCCAGCCCTGGGCCCTCACAACATCCCTGTGAGGTAGGCTTTCCGGTGACCCAGGGCTTAGAGAAAAGGAGACCGAGGGTCAGAGAGGCCAAGGGACTTGCCCAACACTGTGCAGTTAGTTAAGTGGCCCCTGGCTCTGCCAGATTCCAAAGCCTGGGCTCTTTCTAACACAAAACACACAGTCTCATGGGGCAGCTAAAGTTCAATCGCAGGACACCTGAAACAAGAATCCTGATTTTCAAACAACACGTGGCATACAAAGGTCCATAAGATACAGTATGACAAGTGTTAACAGGTTAATTAAGAGCAAAATACAATCTCTTAGTAAAGGTTATAAACATCTGCCGCTTGCAACTGGTTACAATGTCATTAGCTGTCCATCCATTCAACAAAAATGACAAGTGAGTCCCTACTGCTTGCCGGGCACTGTGTTAGGCACCCAGACTGGCCTTTGGGCCCAAATGTTGTCAGTGGGGGGAGGGGACATGGGAAGGGAACAATGCAGTGTTTTTGAAGGGGGTGCCTAATATTTTGGGGGGAAGGACACCACCAGGAGGGGCCTTTTGAATCGGGATGGACGTGGGTGCCGCCCACAGCCAGGCTCAGAGGTAGGCACTGCCGCAGGGTCTCCACCTTTCACAGAGTGGGCGAGAAGGCATGCCCCCAGGGGTCCAGGGGCCTTGCACGAAGAGTCCCCCAAACCCTAGCATGAAAGTTCCTGCCAAATTACTCCTATTTAATCTTAAACTGTCACACGGATTGAGCATTCCACCCCACCATACACCCCTCCATGTTGAGAAGACAATCAATTTCCCACTAAGCTGCCCGCATGAGGACTCTCCTGGCGCAGCCCCGGGGACACACACACCACCCTTTCAGAGTCACAGCTGGAAATCACAGTTACATCGGTCCTCACAACAGCCCTGCGAGGTGGGTGCCACAGCCCTCCCCAGAAGACAGACTCACACGCTCTCACAGTAAGTTTAAACCACACAAGTTTGTCCAGCTCCAGGGTCCTGGTTTTGACTGCTACACTTCCTCTCCAATGCAATGAATAAAATTCAGAATTCTAGGTCGAGCCCCCAAGACCTGTGCCTCATCCCACTCAGGCAGCAGGGAGCTCGAGGAAGTTCTCTCCTGGCCAGACCTGCAGGACTGCTGGGGGCTGGGCCCAGAGCTTGCAAAGCACCGTGTGCCCTGAACGCCCAGGTCTGCCGATGGATTGTTCTGTAGGGACCCCTGCGTGGGACATGATTCTTATCACCCCCGTGAGCAATCATCTCCCCCAATTTTCTCTAAATAGAGCTGGGCATTAACTAATCTTGAAAGGGACGGGAATGGCTCCAAAATCACCTCCAGGAAAGGTCGGAGTGTTCTAATGACTTGAAAGCCTGCTCACAGCCAGAAGCAGCCGCTCATCTCAGACCCCCCAGCTCTCGTTTTGGTCTTTTGAGGGTATGGGCTCTGATTTGTCAGCACCCTGGGAACACAGTTTGCTGATTACTAATCAACCGAGTTTCATAAGGAACAAAGTTGGAGGGGAAATCACACTTGCCACAGAACTCAGATCTGGAAGTTGGAGCCGAGTCAAGGACCTCGCCGATTACCGACACAAAAACATGGCCCCTTCACCAGCATGTTCATCGTTTCCCTCAAAAGGCAATGTTCAAATGAGTCCTTGGGAGCCAGCTCTAGTATAGCACTAGCTAATTTTTAAAAATGTGTGTTGACTGTGAAGGAATGAAGGAATGAAGGAATGAATGGATGAGTTACAACCACTGCCGTCCCGGGGAGGAAGCTGAAAGGCTGGAGGCAAAGCTCATGGCAGGGACCATGCACCGGGGGTGCGGTGGGGGTGGGGGAGGTCTGGGGAGGAGTCTCCGCTCCTGGGGACAGGGGGCAGCCCCGGCCACTCCCGGCCCCGCCCCTGGGCCACAGTTGCGTGTGTGATGCATGGGAAAGCACCGTGGGGGAGAAGCCATGGGGTGACGGTCGCAGATGAGATCCAGCTGGGACATGCTCAGAGCAGTGACCCCGAGGAGGCAGCTACGAAGAAGGGTGTTCAATTCACTACCGCAGCCCATGGCGCTCACAGCCCGCCCCAAGGGGAAAAGGTTTGCTTCCAGGAGAGGTAAAGGCCAAAAGCACCAGGTCAAGAAATGTAGGCCGGATGCATGGATGGATGGATGCACCAAGGTCATGTTGAAAATCGCCGTCGGACTCCCAAGCTTCAGTGCCGAGATAAACACGGGGCTCTGACACAGGCAAACAGTGCACAGTGCTATAGTAGAGGGGCCAGGTTAAGGGGCAGCTCTCCGCCCAGAGAGGACGGGGTTCTGGGGAGCAGGGGCGAGCCCACCTTGGGTAACGTGCCCTCCCCAAACGGCTGTGACTGACCTTGGAGCCCAGCTAGCTTTGGGGTAGGGCTGAGGGGAGGCCCAAGAAGAGCATGGGGCTTGTTCTGCTCCTCAGTTCATGGAATTGAAGTGCCCCAGCTGAAGAAACTCCCATCGGTCCTGATCCAAAATGTCCCATTCGTTGGTTAAACCCCAAAGACCACCACTGAGGCAGTATGTGCAGGCCAGGGCTCGGGGACATCTGCTGACACATCACAAGACACTGGGAACCCAATTCCCTTAAGAGGTGGGAGGATGGAGGTCCCGGAGTCTGGATTCCTTGAGGAAGAACAGGGTGGGCGACTGAGCCAGCGAGGCCCCCGACTAACTAGGCAAGGTGCTGGGCACAGTGTCTGGGCCTTGGGGTCAAGGATATAGTCTCGTCCCACAAGGGCTATGGAGTTTATAAATAGTACGTGCACAAGCACGCCCAGGAGGTGCAACCTCAAATGTCCCCTCTCTGCCACAAGGAAGGTGTCCTTGTCCTCGTCACCCATTCCCCAGGGTAAGCAAATCCAAACAGGCCTAAGAGGCCATCTACGCCAACCCCACACCATCATTTGAATTTCCTTAAAACTACCCTCCCTGCTACCCAGCCACTGTCTGATTCCTTGAATGCCCCCAGTGACAGAAGGACTCACTACGTCTCAAGGACGCCTTTGACCAGCCACTTCAGAAAGCCATGACCCATGGACTTGGACAAACAGTTCACAGAAGATAAGGTACAATTTGTTAACAAATATAGGTGGGAGTGTTCAACCTTCATTAGTAATCAGAGCAGTGTGAGTTAAAATGGTGCAAAAGCGCTTTTTAACAGAGATAAACTACCAATACCTTAATTAAATGCTAATACATTGCTAAACATCGTAAAGTGCTGTAAGCCTTCTGAAACTAATTAATATCCATACAGAAATCCCTGCCTTTCATTCTAAAAGCTCAACCATAGAAAATTCATTCGTTCACTCACCCATCCATTTACCTATCCTCCCACCCTCTCATCCATCAGCCAGGCGCCCACCCCCCTGCCCACTCACACCCTCCTCTCTTCCTTCCACTCACCCAAGAGACATTTATTTAGAGTCTGGGCACCAAGATACAAAGAGCAGTCTGGCGAGCTCACTGCCCTTACGGGCTCACAGTCTAGCAGAGGAAACCGATAGGCCGTGAAGCGATGATAATCTCTGGGTGTAAGAAAGTAATTCATGAGAATGAAGGAAAGTGGATTTGCTAAGCCGTTAGTTGTGGCATAATTTATAATATTAAAAAAAGATGATTTATGCATAACAACAGCAGGGTGGTTTTGCAAATGATGCCAGACTCGCTCAGTGGGACACGATGCGGCCAGCGAGGTTATGAAGATGAAGGAACAAAGAAAAATGTTGATGACAGACTATTAAATGGAAAAGGCGGGAGGCAAAAAAAGTGTATGTGGTGAAAAATGGCAATTAGGTTTAAAAGGGGGATGCTCATTTAAAAATAGATGCCTGTATAAAAAAAAAAAAATAAAATAAAAAAGAGATGCCCATAGACAAGAATTTGAAAGGGAGAGAAAAAGATGGTTGGCGCATCAGCGCAGCAAGCTGTGGATGCATTTCCCCTGCTCTAGGTCACGTGCTACCCACGTCGTTTACATTAGGAACACAAGGGGCCCATTTACATCCGGAACACAACTGTGGCCTTCACCCTCCATCCTCAGGAAGGGTGGCCCAGAGGCCAAGCTTCCCAAGGAGGAAGTTGGGAGTCGCAGGGGAGGCCAGGAGAGTTGTAGCTTCTGGTGCCCCAGGGAGAAGGATTTGTACGTGGGTGCACACGAACATCGAAATCAAGAGGCGAGATTTGTTCTTGTTTTAAAAAGTTGAAAGTAAGAAATGCGCACTTAAAGATGGGCCCTGAGGAGACAGGAGCGCTGGAACCCCACTTGACCCCATGGGTTAGGCACAGACAGAGCCAGGTGCGGGGCACATGCAGAGAATCTCAGAGTCCCAAAACTAAAGACCCTCAGATTCCAGATGCAGAATTCTCGAGAGTCCAAGACTCTAAGAGCCCTGATCTGTCCCTCCCAGCCTCGGCATTCCCACCCAAACCCACCTGTCCTCCAGGGTATCACGGGGTCTTCCGGGAGCTTCTCCTCTTGCCCAGTTCAACCCAGTGTGACCCTTCGGGACAGCCCCTCCGATGCTGGGAGAAGGCTGTCCTAGAGATTTGCTTGTGTCCCAGCCAACGTTACCTGTCCCTTCCTATCTCCTCCCAGTGCATGCTTGTGGCCCCCTCCTGCTCACTGTCTACACCCCATACTTGCCGTCTTCCTGAGCCTCAGCTGACTCTTTAAACAACTGTACGTGGTTCTTCCAAAAGATCCTCCTGTTCTCTTTCTGCCCTGAGCCCCCCACCCCCACCCAACGGCATCCAGCAGGACACTGGGCTTGTGTTAGCAGATGTCCCCAGGGACAACAAGTGCACCCCCAGACCTCAGGCCAGGCAAGGCAGAGCTGAGAACCCCTAGATTCTGAAAGAGGAGAGGAGACCTCTGCGCCCCCAGCGCCACATCAGGCCCACGTGGCCGTGCTCACGTGGCCCAGACATGTGGTGCTAGAGGCCCGGAAGGTGGCTCCTGACACACAAATTCTGCGTCGTCCTCCATCTTCTAAAGGCCGTTGCCGCGCTCCAGTGCCTGCGCTAGAAGCATGGGAGTCACCCTCGTCTTCCTCCCTCCCCCCCTCCCCCCCCTCCCCCCGCATGCTGTCTGCAAACCCTGCAGCTCTGATGCCCGCGCCCTGCCCGGCTTTGACGCCCTCAGCTCTGACCTCCGGCCTCTGGCCCCCACCTGCAGCGGCCCACCCGCCCTGCGCCCACAGGCCCTGCTCCCAGCCCTGGTCTGCACGTGCTCCCAGCCAAGCATCCCGGGTCCAGCCAAGCTGTGCTCCTCCTGCTTCGGGCACTTGTTAAGAATCCAATTTGTTTTTAAACGTCCCAAATGGGAATTGAGAAATCAAGGGGGACTTTGGTCCTTGTTTTCACAGACAAACATAGGCACACAACACGTAACTGCACGAATTTTGTCCACTAGGAGAGAGAAGCCTCCCCAGGACCGGGGAGTCCCTGGGGAGGAATGTGGGCACGGACAACTCTCCGGGTCTCCCCACGCCTCCCCGAGGGCCAGTCGCGGGGAGAAGACAAGTCCACACACAGCGCCGCCGCCGTCGCCGCCGCCGCCACCGCCGCCGCGGTACAGAGCACAGCGCAGGACAGTTGAGAAGACAGAGGCCTTGAACAGGGATCTGGGGATGGCGCGTCAAGGGGACCAGGGTCCCGGGACCACTTCTGCAGCCCGGGCTGAGCTGCACCTGCTCCAGGACTCCGCCTGGCGAGGCAGGCACCTGCCATGGGAGACCAGGTGGGGCTGCCCGGGCGGACTGCAGAGAGTGACGAGGACAAGGTCTCTGGTGGCTTGCCCAGGGCTCCCGGGTCCCTGGGCTCCTGGGTCATCCTTGTCAGGAGCTTCTGGCCCCCTTCTCACTTTCCCCTGCACCAGGCCCTGGCAGTGACGGGCGCCTGCCACACCCAAGGTCCTGCTCCCTGACCCTCTGCTGCCCCCTGGCGGGCGAGGCCTCCCCCCGCACGGAGCCCACAGGTGACCCATGCCCAGGGGGACCAAGTGACCCCGGGCTCAGCACCACTTGTCCATGTAACCCTCTGCAGGGCCCCGGGCCCGAGCCCTGCCCACTTATCTGGGGCTATAGATAGGGCACTGCCAACAGGGGTGAGCATGTACCCCCAAGATCTACCCAAGTAGGGAGCTGACGCCACTCCAAGTTTACAGGTGGGGAAACTGAGGATGAGGGAGGTGAAGTGAAATGGCCCACATAGCCAAGATATGGCAATGGCACTCCAAGGCCAGGGTCTTCCTGAGCCTTCTCCTCCCTGGCAGGAAAAGTGCGTGGAACAAGCACACGACATGCCAACAGCCACCCTTCTCTGGGAACCACCTCATCCCACTGGCTAGAGCACAAAACTAGCAGGAGAAACCTGGAGAGAAGGTTTCTTCCTCCCTTCCTCCCTTCTTTTCCTACCTTCTTGCCATCCTCTCATCCATTCATTCATTCTTTCCGATTTGATGCCTCTGTTTCCAGACTTGAGTAGCATAGCTTTAAATTAATCGTAACCCTCGGTTCATGAAGGTTCACAGTCCTGTTTGTTTACTCATGTGTTACTTGTATTCCTTATTCCTTTCTTACTTCTTCCCCAATTTCATCTTTCTCTCTTTTTCTCACTCTCCCTTATTCTCTCATTCTTATAACCTCGGGCACCAGAACTGGTGAACCAGGGCCCGTGGGCGACACGCCCTCCCAGGAAGCACCACGTATCATTCATTCTCTCACTCGCTCACTCATCGGTCCTTCCTTTCTTGCTTATTGGGGGTATTTTTTTTTTTTATTAGTCTCCTGTGAACATAATTGTATTAGCCGAAACCCCACACGCGAAACAAATATCACTGGCACATGTATTTATTTGCGTCTGCAATCTTTCTTCCTTGCATTTAGTCGCCTTTTACATTTAAGTATTTATTCTTTTATTTATGAACCTCAATTGCCTATATTTTATTACAGTGGGGGAAGATGCCGCCTTGTTTTGGGACCGGGTATGTTCCTCTATTTTTCATTTATTCTTTGAAAGGTGTAATGTATTTACCTATTTAAGGAGTATGTATGGGAACTAATTATAATCTTTGTTCAGACAGCTCTCTTAACTACCCATTTATCACTTTGGTTGTTTGTTTATTATCTTTCCTTTTTCCTTTTCCACTTCTTTTTTCATTTTCTCCATCTCCCCTCCCCCTAGGAACCTGGGTCTGGATTATCTCATCAATCTTCAGGATTAATGACAACCTCATTACTAATCCTAACAGATCCTGCTCTTACAGACACGCCCATGCGTGGGTTCCTTTTTTTGTTGTTTTTTTCCCCCTTTCTCTTTCATTTAGTTTCATTTTGACTTTCTTATCTGTTCCTTTGACTCTCTGACACTTCCTTTCCTGCATCTTTTCATTCTTAAGGACCTCAGGTGCCCAGAGTGAGATGAGTGACAGTCCCCGGGGCGAGGCTGCTCCAGCCGTTTCCATCTCTGATTCAGTCGTTCATGTGTCCATTCATTCTTTCTGTCACTCTTTTATTTCAATATTTATTCTTTTATTTATGGACCTCAGGTGCACAGAATTGGATTAACCGTAATCTGTGGTTCCCGGAGCCTTCTCGACATCGGCCCATGTGGGGCTCTCCTTTGTTCCTTAATTCCTCGGGCTGGTGATTTGGTTCAGGATTTATTTAACTATCTGAGGAGCCCAGTTTTGAATTAGTCATAATTCTTGCTGTCTTTTCTCATTTTTTTTCTTTTGTCCTCCCATGGCCCCCTTTCTCACATATTTGTGTATTTATTTATTCATTCCATGCTTTTATTGCTTATGGATATCTTGTCTTTATTTTCTATATTCCCTTTTTCTTGCTTTCTTTTTTTTGCATTCTTTTATTCTGGCGGACCTCGAGTGCAGAAGTGAGTTAATTAAAACCATCATTTCTCACTCATTCAGTCATCCACCCCTCTACTCTTTCCTTCTTTTAGGTGTTTGTGCTTTTATTGATGAACCTCAAATTTCACTAGCTATTTATTTAATGAGTAATATTTATTCATTACATTTAGATACTAATCTAGGAAGTGCCTTTTCTTTTCCATGTCTATTTTATTTTCTTTTCCTACATCTTTCCTTCTCTCATTCTCTCGATTTTCCCAGCTACTTTTCTTGCATTCCTACAGAATGCACGCATCTATTCTTTCATTCAGTCTTTTACTTGTGGCATTTTTTAAGTTATTATTGATAAATTTCAGGGCCACAGATTTGAATTAATGTGGATGACCTGTGCTTAACCAGCCCCCTTTCATAGACGTCATTGTTAAACCGAATTACTTATTATCTTTTTCACTTCTTTTTTTCCCAATTTTCATTTTTTTCCCATCTTATTGTTTCTCTTTATCACTCACTCCCCCTTTCTTTCTTTCTTTCTTTCTTTCTCTTGGAGAATAGCACCCAGGATCAATGACCCCAACCCTCTCTACAACACCCTCCTCATCAGTCAATGCAAATCTTTTTCTCATTCATGCATCCATTCAGTCTTTCTTTCTATTTAAATACTTATTTCTGCACTTTCTAGACGGCAGGTGCACCTAATTGGATACATGATAATCTGTCGTTAATGGGCCCTCCCCTCCTGGGCCCCACTGAAGTCCTCCCTGATGCATTCATGCTTTGAACCGTTCCGTGGCTGGGTGGGTGGGTGGGTGCTTGTCCATCTCAGAAGCACAGACGTTAATTAAGTAGCGTGCTCGGTTCACACACCCTTTCATTCTTACTCCTAGCGTGGCTCTCTTGTATCTGGATTTATCTATTCATCTCTTAATGCGTTACCTTTCTTCTCTTTCAGCTAGTTTTTAACATTTCTTTCCATTTTCATTGTCTCTCTCTTTCACTCCCTTATTCTTTCTTTCTTGCATTCGTCCCCTCTTTGGAGGAGCTCAGTCACCACAGACGAATAAAGCCACCTGCAAGCCCCCATCCTTGGCCCACGCAGCTCCGTGTCCCCTTCATTCACCAATTCCTTCCCGCATTCATTCACGCCATCCTTCCTTCCTGCTGCTTCTCTTTTTGTTAGGTATTTATTCCTCTGTTAGTGGAATCAGGCGCTCAGATTGTGACACCCTCCTTATCTGATGAGTCCTAGCCTAACTCTCTGTCGTGCACCTACCCATTTATCCACACAGTTGTTGCTTCCGTGCTCAGGGGGGACTCACCACACCGGGTGCCCTCACCGGGAGTCCTGGGGTCCACAGCCCCTCCCTTTACCTCACCCCTTCTTTGTTTCTGTAGGCACTCACTGACTTGGTCATTTAGACACTTACTATTTTATTGATAAAACTGCGGTTGCTTAGAAGCAGAGTAACCATAACCCTTGATCCATGATGATCTTTTATTACCACCTTTAGCATTTACCTTCTTTTATATATTTATTGAATATTAATGTATTTCTATACTTAACATTTGTTACCTTTCTTCCTTATTTCTTGATTTTTACCGATATTTTATTTTATTCTCTCTTTCTCGCATCCTTTCCTCTAACAGACCTCAGTTCCCAGGACTGGATGACTCGAAACCCCTCAAGCCACCCTGTCCCCTGGCTCTGGGTTCCACATTTCCACTGTTCACTCACTCATTCGTCCGTTCATCCGTTACTTTGGGGTTTTTTGCTTTCTTTTATTTTGGCATTTATTATTTATTTATGTGGAGCCTTCGGGTGATAACTTCTGGTTAAAGTACATGTTCATCTTTGGCCCCCTGGGTCCTCTTTGTTTCTTTGCTGTTCTTTGAACTCTTTCTCCACTGTGTATTTATTTTTCTATGCCAGGAGCATATGTTATTTGTATCAATCCTAATACTTGTCTTGTAACCACCTGACACAGTCCTCCTTAGGTAGTTACTCGTCCTCTAATTTTTAAATTATCTTCCTTCCTTTTTATTTGTCATTTTGCTTTCTCACCTTTCCTTTCTCCTTTTTGATCATTCAGACCCCCTCAAAATCTATGCATCATTATGCATTTTTCCACTTCTCATCCATTCATTCTTTCTTTCATTTGGGTCTTATTTTTTTATTGACAAGTGTCAGGGGCGTCTATTTGAATTACACAGATTCCCTGGCCCACGATGACCTGGCATTGGTTTGTGTGTGTGGCCCTATGTGCTTACTGATTCAATAGTTTACAGATGTGGATTTGTACATTGATTGCCTGGGCGTCAAAGCCAGTGGACCACAGTCTTGTTCCGTGCAGGCGCCCCCCCTGGCTTGCCTACTTCTTGACCTGTTCATGTGTTTATCCATTCCTTCGTGCTTCATTCATTCACTCATCCGATCATTTGCTACATAATGTAATAGAGACCAGTGAAATGACCTCCCAATAACAAAAAAACAGAACATTCACGATATCTTAGACCTTCCTCTTCCTCCCACTGAGTTAACCGCCAAGGTATAGACAACCCACAGTCCAGAGACACATACAAATGGCAGATGCAGAAGAGAGACAAAGGAAGTGTTAGTTTACTACCAGATCCTCCCCGGCTCACGTCCTAGACACACTGCGGGCAGGTCTGAGACTAGGGCCCCCACTCCCCAAGCCCCCTTGGCAGGGCAGACGCTTTGAGCTCTGCCCCTGTGGACCCTGGTGAATGGCCATCCCCATGAGAAACCTGTTTCAAGACCCCAGAATACACAGAAACACACACATGGTACATAGTCTCCCGGTGGGAAGCGACGGACATTGAGTTCATTTTTAAATAGGTGGCTTTGTCTGTTGCAGTATAAAAATATTTTGGCCTTTCAAGGCAAACACAAAAGAAACACCCCATTACCATCCCTGAGTGTCTCAGTCCCAAACAATAAAGAACTTGAAGAGGTTTAGCCGGAAACTTTGAAGACAGAAAATCTGCCCATTATGTTTTCCAGACATTTCGAGGGGGTGAGTGAAGGTCATTGGAGCTCCAAGCCCATTTGAGAGGCCAGTCCCTCAGCCCGCGCTCTCCCAGTCACAGGGCACTTGCATCCCAGTCTGCCCTGCGGCACAAGAGCCAAAGGGAGACTCAATAATGAAAGGGCCATTCATTTGGAGGAGTGAAAAAGAAGAAATTCTGTTGGGGTCCAACACTCGAAGCCTCCTATAGAATTCTTTTGCCACAGAGACAACACCACAAGGAGGCTGGGGGCTCCTGTCTTAGAACAGGAGCCTCCATGTCTGCCCTCGGCTTGGCTCATGGTGCAGCCCCCTCCCCATGCGCAGACCATGGGCTGGTGCCCGCCAGTCCCTGCCACGAGGCTCGGCTGGCGATGCCCTGGGTTGCAGCCCCCCCACTCCTTACACTCCGGAGACTTACGGTTTAGAGCAGGAGGGTGCTGGGGTCCCATGGCTGAGGTCCTTTCCCACGCAGGATTCCAGGTGATGGCTTCGGCTGGAAGGAGAAAGCACGACGTCACTGAATGGAACCTCAGCCAGCCCAGGGAGGAGGAGGAGGAGGAAGAGGAGGGTAGATGAGAGCAAAGCTCCCTGGGGGGCAGGAGTGGCCTGAAGCTGGGACCCCCCCCACACAACATCCAGCAAGTGTGGAATTGGTGAAACCAAGCACTTCTCAACCCACCCACCACCAGCGTGAGCGGAGGGGCGGGCGTGGCGACGAGACATGGCTCCTGACCCACAGCCCTTGGCTCAGGGCTGCCTGTGGGACGAGGTGCTGCTTTGTGGAACCCAAAGTTTAGGGCCACTGCACAGATGAGAACTGGGCTGACGTGTAAAGGGTGGTGGCTGCACCCTGGCTGGGGTCGGTGGGGCTGCTGGCCCTGCAGGAGACCAGGGCAGTGGGGTGCCCCTGGGGCAGGCTACGGGCCACGCGGAGGCCCATCAGGCTGCTAATGTGCAGCATTTCCTAAAACCATGGCGCACACGTCGAGGGATGCAAGAGAATTTCACGGGGGCTGGACATCCTGGCCTTGGCAATCAGGAACGCATTTTAATAGGGACCAGGCAACGTCACGACGGGCACATCGCGTCTTTGGCGTCAAGCATTTGCCTTGAATTTCAAGTTAAAGAAAAACTGAGCTCAGCAACAGTGGACACGTGTCATTACACATTTTTCAAGACCCACAGGACGTATGTCACAAGGAGTGAGCCCTCATGACGTAAACTACAGACTCTAGTTCACAATAACGTCTCAGTATCAGCCCAACGATTGTCACAAATGTGCCACTCAGAGGCGAGATGTTAACGAGAGAGCAACTGGGGGGGGGAATAGGAATTCTCTGTGCTCCCCCCCGCCAATTTTTCTGTAAACTGAAAACAGCTCAGAAAAATAGTCACTAAAAAAATGTTTTTAATGAGTAGATTTTTAAAATGTGTTAAGAGAGTGCAGTAAAGGTAGGTAGGTGCAGAAGGGTGGCTGCCATGGCTGAGTCCCACCAGCACCGCAAGCTGCGCAAGGGGCCCCAGGCCCGGGGCCGGAAGAGGAGTGGCCCAGAGTCCATCTGAGACCCCTCTCTGAGGACTGTTTTCCTGGTGGGGCACAGGTGGAGGCAGGAGGCCCGGGGAGACCCGTGGGACACCCCCGAAGCCCCCTGGGAGACAAAGGCAATGAGAGGAATGTGGGTTGTGATAGGTCAGAGGCACAGACCACCTGTCCAGGCTGCCTGCTGTCCAGCCCTCCAGGGACCCCAAGGAAGGAAGACGCTCGCTCCCACTCCCCCTGCCATCTAGGACACCCCCCCACCCCCGCCTCTCTGCCTCTCCAGTCTCTAGCTGGGGCACCCAAGACCGGGCATGGGCACAGGGCACACCTCTTGCTTTCAAACCCACCTAAAAACTCCTTCCCTGGGCTTTTGCTTCCCAAATGCTGTTTTGCCATAATTGGTTGATTTGATAACCAAGAAATAAGTGTAAATGAAGCAGTAATGAGCTGGAGGGTGACTGAGGGGCAGACTTTGGTTGCCCAAAGGCCCCAGGACCACCCACTGTATGCTGACCACCACTCGAGACCCTTTCCTGTCCCCCATCCCCACCCCCAGAGCCTGAGAGTGACTGTGGAGCCCCCTCCTCATCGCCGTGGTCCTGGGTGACAAGGAGGCTGCAGACCAGGAACACACAGCAAGACCAAAGGCACTGCCATTTCCCACAGGAATAAGCTCGGGTGCTTTGGTTTGTTGTTTTTCTTTTGTTCTTTTTTGTGTTTTTAATAGGAGCGGGGAAATCAGAAGCAACACAGGGCATCTGGGTTTTTTCCTGCTTCTGCTCCAGGGACCCCATGAACCCTCAGAGTCCTTGACTGTCCTTAATTAACTCTGCTTGCAGACCCCAGGCTGCTGTGCTAAGACACAGCCCTGGCAAATCGTGCTTTGGTTTAAAAGCTGCGTGTACCAGCCCTGGCTTTGCCGTGATGTATTAATAATGCGGCACTGGGCTGGAATCTTAACAAATGTCAGAAAAGCTGCAGAGATGAGTCACTGTCTGGAACCAAAGGAAAACACGAGGCCTCCTTATAGAGTCCAGAGGAACAATTGCCACGAGCATTTGATCCCAGACCTCATAAGTGGGTGCACTGAGCTCATGACCCACGTAGAAAGCATTGGTGAACACACCGAAAACACCCTCCACGGCTTGATAGGATTAGAAAATTCTAGCTCTGCATCCTGAGATTTAAAAAATTACTCTTTTCTGGAGGCAAACAGGACCTAATTGAGCTGGCATGTCTTTGGTACAAGTGGCTTGTGGATGTTTCGAACAGAGGAAGACATAAAAGGATAATTTTTGTTAAAAACTAGATTTCAAGAAATAGAGCCGCAGTTACACAAATAATCAGCCTTGCCTCAGATCTCATACTTCCTACCTGTTGAGTGAATACCACCCTCTTACAACTTCCCCGACAAATGCGAGCTCTTGGCAGAGCTAATTTCCTGTCCCTTTGTGAGGCCGGGCCCTAGACATCATGGGCCCATTTATGAAAATGGGAGAGGTAATTGGGACATCTTTTGAAATCCTGTTCCCTCTCGTGCAGGCCCCCGTCGGCCATCTGACTCCCCTTGGTCAGGTTACAGGGGATGTTTACATGCGCCTCTCCCTGGAATTGCACCTCTTTTGCTGCAGGAGTGGGCAATTAGAGAGAATTAAGGCCTATTTGGCGCATGTTCACCATTAATGGGGAGAGTGGCCTAGGCAGCCTTGGGAAGGGCCGTCTGCCGGGCTAATTGAAGCTGGCAATCTCCCGATTCCTCATTTCAGCTCGCAGGTATTGTAGCAACCAAGGTCACAAAACAAAAGCCCCAGCCCACCATGGCAATAACCGGGCGCAGGCCCGACCGAGGGCTTTGTGAGCTATTTATCATGGCACCCCGAAGCACAAAGAGATGGCACAAGATGTTTGCAAAGCCGGGTCTGAGACCGACAGCCAGCACAGGCGGCGGCTGATCACTTTTCCAGAAGTTGCCATCCTGACAGCTTTTTCAGGAAGTTCTCAGCTGCGTGCGCCAGGGTACAGTGGAGGTGTGGCTGAGGGTCTCGTGACCAAAAGGCACATGGTGAGCCAAAGGGGCCGGGACACACCCTCCTGGGATGACAGCCACGGGTCCAGTCTCATTACACACGAGTAGCTCTACAGCCTACAAGGTTTTCCAGACCTGGCGCGTGGCCCACCTGCTTTGCATAGCGCTCCTTCAAACACAGCCCTGCAGCCTGGCACGTGGGGCAGCCCTCACGGCTTCCCTCGAGCCACACTGAGGACTGGTGACCCCAACCCTGCTGACCGCGGCCCCACTGAGCGCACCAGGTGAGCAGGAGCGGGCGAGGGGCGGCACGCTTCCCCTGGGGCCTGCAGCAGCTCACCGCGTGACCCGGGCGGGGCTCTGGGTCTCTGCAGTCTCTGGTTTCCTCATCTCTAAGCAGAGGGGACAGTGGGCCAGTGGTCTCCAAGGTCCCAAACCACTCTGAAGTAACCCAGCAAGCTAGCAAACAATCTACAGATGACCACCGAGGAGGCCCGAAGAAACCCAGAGGCTGGCAGAGCTCAGAGGCACTCAGACGGCCATTTTGTGGATGGGGAAACTGAGGTCCAGGAGTCTGGAGACAGGGCCAAGATCACACCCATAGTCAGGGCTGAGTGTGGGTTGTCACCAGGTCTCTAGAAGGCCGCTCCAGGGCTGCTGGTGGACCTGTGCCCAGAGCAACCATTTAGAACCCTGTCCTCTGACTACCTGACAAGCTCCAGGTGACAGAGGGTGAACTGGACACTGGGGTGGAACAGGGGCCTTGCCTTTCCAGCGCTGCATCCCAGCCTGCTTCGGACTTACAGAATGTGTAGAACTGACGGGCTACTGCCTCGTTTTACAAATGGGGAAACTGAGGCCCAGAAGCCAGCAATAACGAAGACACCAGCCAAGACTGAGACCTGGGACTCCTTCCTCTCATGGCATGGACTTCACCCCAGCTCCTCCAGAGGACCTGACCCTCAGGCAGTTTGGGGCAGTGGTGGTGCCAACGGCTTCCCTCCAACACACAGGGCCCCTCCCTCGGGGCTGCCCACGACCCTGGGGACCATGCTGACTCCCTCCTTTCATCCTCCCTGGCTGCAAACACCAGCCCCGCGGCCCCAATTTCTCAACCTGGAGGAGATGACTGTGTGCCCACCTGCAGGACAGCCCAGAGTGAGGCCTGGAGGGGCAGAGGGGATGGCCCAGCCACTGTCCCAGATGGCCAGCACAGGCGTGCGGTCACTCTTTGGCCCCCTAGCTGTCCTCTCTCCTCCACTTTCCGTCCTGGAGCGCTGTCTCCTCGGCCCCATTCTGTCTCTCAGCCCGCATTTCGGGCATGAGGCCCAGGTTGATCAAATTTTTGTTTAAGGCACAGCCACTCTGCTGCCTCTTTCCTAAGACACTTTCCAAAAACCGAGCCCTAGAACCTGAGAGCGTGACACCTCCAGGGTCACGCGAGCGGGACGGCTGGCCAAGGGCGTCATTGTGCGGCCTCCACACGGGCCCGGCGCTCCCCACACACAAGGGCAAGGGGCCCGCCGCAGCCCCGGCAGGGAACACACACACACTCCGTTTCAGGGGAAGGTAATTGAGGTTTTTCTTCTTTTCATCTGAAGAAAAGGCACCTTCCATTGAAAGAGTGCATTCACAGAACCTGGGAAAACCCATCTGCACTCGCCCTCCCAATTATCCCCAGGTGGCTGTTCCCCACGGGGGCTCCCCACATTCCTTTCTGCCTGCGCCTTTGTTTCCATCTGAAATGGCCCTGGGAGCTCCCAGGCTAAGAGTCTCCTCCTTAAGCCCCTGCCAAAGGCCCCATTCACTGCGCAAAGAGAAGGCCAGCAAGAGGTGGTGCGGCCCTCCTCTCTCCCAGGCTAGGGGAGTTAAGAACTCTCCATCTGAATTTTTTTTTAAGCCAAAGAAATTGGAGAGCAATTAAGAAAGTCATGACTACCCTCCACCACCATCCTCTTCCCTAATTAATTGCTCTCTCACACACATGCCCTGCACGTTGGGAGACCCACCCCTGCCTCGGTTACACAGCCCTGCTCTGCAGGGCCCCCCACGACCCCCAGGGACCTGGTGGGGAAGGGAGCTAGGAAGACAAACAGAGATATGTCTGGAGACCTCACAACATTAGTTCTGAGACCCTAGTCAGAGTGACCCCCACTGTCCAGAGGGAGGGCTGCGGCCCGGGGCCCTGACCTCAGGACCTGACACAAATCCAAGGGCACTAGAACTTCTGGGGTCTAGGGGCGTCCCAAAGATGGGCCCCTCGGGTGCCAAGAAGCTCGCCTTGGCACAGATAAATAGTCTCTCCATGAGGCCAGAGCCAGCCCAACTCGGGACTCCCCTCCTGGCGCTGTCCTGCCCTGTCCTGTCCTGGAGCAGTGCCTGCAGGGTGCCCGGGAGGGTCGTCATCAGGGGCAGGTCTCCATGCTCCCCTCGGGTGCCCAAGGTCTCCCTCTACTCCCACCTTTCCTGGCTCAGAAGCACTGACCCATGCCACGCCAGGGGGGCACGACCATGCCATGCCAGGGGGGCACGACCATGCCACACCAGGGGGGCATGACCATGCCATGCCAGGGGGACAAGCCTGCCCTGCAGCACCCCTTCCCGCAGTCTCCCCACAGAGCCCACCGGCAGCCAAGGCTGGGGACTGCCCCATTTGGACCAGGCACCACAGGGAGACCCCTTCCTACCCTATACCTGTCCCTCTCCTTTTCAAACTGGAAACCCCACTCTTGAGATGGCCTCATTTGGAAAGGTACAACTCTTTTCCAGAATTTTCCATCTGCTCAAATCCAGAATGGGAGACCAGGCTAGATGTCCTTATTCCTCCTTCAGGAGCAGGGACAGGGCTGGGAGCAGCGGAGGGGAGGGGGATGAGTTCTTGGGACGTATTCACAACTTGTTAAATTCCAGTCTCCTAAAAAGAAAATGCTCCCAGCGACCCAGAGCTTTCCCAGTGCAGGCGACAATGCTGGTTTCTGCATTGTCCACTGCCCTTTAACCCACTGGGACCTTAACTTGTCTCCCTCTACACCCCTTCTGTGTAAAGCTCCCTTCCTCTTTTCAAGGAAAAATTCATTAGCAAGCTCATTAAAGACGGGTAGATTTTTTTTTTCATTCTTTCTGGAAGTCAGATTGCTCATAAAAAACACATTTAAGTTACTTCATGTAAATGAATGAATAAGAAACACATGCATCCTGTTGCCCTTAAGTCTTGCCAGGTTTTTGGAGAAACGTACTTGGAAATACATTTGGGGGTTGAATCACAACTCAGGAGGCAGGAGGTCAGGGGCCCCAGAGCTGCAACGAGGAACTTGCAGGTGGGAGAACGCAGGGGTGAGCGAGGGGCCACTACACTCTCGGTCCCCTCTCCCACCCACCCACATGGGAGAGGAGAGGCTTTCAGACAAGCCCACCCGCCCTTCCCTGACATCCGTGGCCACCTGGAAGCGTCCAGCTAGAGGCAGCCCCTGGAGAACTGCTTAGCACAATGACAAATGGCCAGAGACCCCTTCCCTGCCACTGGGGTGACGGGGTCCTCTGTGCCCCGCTGCCTGGCTGGTCAGGGCCTCATTTCCACCCCTTATCACTCAGGGATTGGCCAATCCATCAAAAAAGAATTTTTCTGACTGAAAATGGTAATGCCTTTCAACACTTAATAACGGCCTTTCTGCAATCCCTGAGATGATCATCTGCGAGGCTAATGTATCTTGTTATGTTTCAAGTTCTTTAATGGAGAGCTTGTTATGTTTTTATCTACTTTCTACCTAATGACACACAAAACCCCAAATACATGAGCGCTCTTGCCCAGTGGTGAGCGTGGCTGCCTTCCATGTTTGCCTGAGACTGAGCGCTTGCGAGCGAGCACCTGACAATCCCATTCCAGACTCCGGAGACAGTGGGGGGCTGCCAAGTCGTGGTGTTGTCGGGGGTGGCCGGGCAGAGTGGCTTCCTGGACTCCCCCTGTTGGTCTTTGCCTTCACCTTGAGCCCCTGGGCTCAGCCCACCTTGTGAGAGCCCCACACGTCCCCAAGGAAGGAGTCTAGCAGTCGAGGGCGTCTGGCGCAGAGCAGCTACTCAGACTCTTTCCCGTAAGCTCCGATCTGATCCCCCCTGGGGGTCCAGCATCCTGCCTTGTACAAAGCCCCTCCCAGGCCTCTCCTGCACGTCACTGTGTTTGCAGGTGGCTCAGCAAATGCTAGCATGGAGTAAATGTCACAGCACAGAGCCTTCCTGGGCCCCTCCCTGGAGCTAGCCCTGGGCACACACTCCCCACCTCTCTCCAGGCTGTGGGGCTCTCCAGAGAGCAAGAATAAGCAGACAAAGGCAACAGCCCCCAGTGTGGATCCCTCTGCCCCTCTGCCTGCACTGACAGCTTTTGTTTAAAAATAATATCCCCATCCCATTTCAATTTCAGGGGAGAAAGGCAGGGCTGCAGAAGAGCTGCCTCCAAATCCTCTGTTTGATTAAAAAGCATTATGGAGGCTGCGTTGGAAACCAGAGACTCCCAGGGGAGGGCAGGGGTCCGGCCCTGGCGTGGAGCTCTGTTCGCCAACTTTCCTCTCCCAGAGACCCCGTGTGTGGGTGTCGAGGGGGCAATGTTGGCATCGGGGCCAAGGACAGTGCTGGGGCCCCCTCGAGGCTCCCCAAATGGCTGGGGGGATTGAATCAGCTTCCCCCACCTCTCTGGCCTTTCCCATCTCCCACCTGCACCCCTGGGCAGTTTAACTCGTCCACCCTAATGGCTACCCCAGAGCGTCAGATATGAGGGACACGAGTGCCCGGCCCCATGGGGCCACTGGCTCTGAAAACACCCCATTGCCCCTGCGTGAGCCATGGGCTCAGCCCCCGGGACCCCAGAAAGGAAGGTGTCCACAGCTGAACCCCCTCTCTTCCTGCCCTCCCAGCTGTCACCCCTGGGGCCAGGCAGAACCAGAGGGCCCCTGCCTTCCGCACCACCTGGCCTGGCCAACGTGCGAGTTACATTGCTGCTCGGAACATCCTGGGGCACCCAGCTGGACCCTCGGATCCTCAATGCAAAGCCTGGTCTCAGGCACCCCAGAGGAGCCCCACCCCTGAGCGCTGGACGGCTCCGTGAGTGCATCTTGAATAAGTAAACCACAAATAACCCACAAATAAACAAATGAGTCCTCGAGTGAATCGTGTGGCTCCAATCCTCCGCTTTCTTGTCTACCATTACTGATTTTATTTAAACAAACAAAAACATTCCCATCTCATTGCAATTTCAGGGGTGAGGAAAAGAGGCCAAGAGAAGAACTCACTCAAAAACCGCTATTTGATTAAAGGACATTATCAAAGCCGCATGTGTGAGAAACCGCTATTCTCACAGGGAGCGACGTTGCCATGGCTGGTGGGGCGCAGTGTTTTCCTAGCTGTGGAGCAGACGAGCACTCCCATTTCCTCACCCCTGGACGGGCGGCGGGCAAGTGCACCCCGGGTGCCTTTCTTTAGTGTGTTCGGCAAAGCTTTCCTGAGGGCCTACTCTGTGCCTGGCCCGAGCTGTTCCAGGGGACTCCCCACTTACCGTCGTGGGCCCGTGGCACGCGGCCAGCCAGATGGACCCCACACGCTGGCTCAGTGTGGCAAAGGTCTCCGCGTCAGGCAGCTTCCAGGCCCCCAGACCCCCAGGTTGATGTAGAAAAGCAGTCACCTTGGTAGGCTGCCCCCTCCCAAATTAAGTGTGTTTATACTCTTGAACAGAGAGATGTGAGCTGGCCCTAATGAAATCATGGTGTCCCAAGAAAGCAAGAAACTCACCCCAAACCAGGAAGGAGCGAGAAGCACAGCAGGAAGAAGGGCTGGGTCCAGGGTGGGGGTCCTCACGGAGGGGCTCTTCTGCCACTTCCAACCGCAGGTCTTCAGCCAACCTGGCCGGATCATGGCCCACGAGCGGATGACGAAGCCAGCCTTGGGGAGGGCCAGAGAGTTAGAATCACGGCAAGGCAAGCACCGTGGAAAAGTCACAAACACCCAAAAAGGACACGGCCCACGGTCTCACCTGCAGTTCGCTTTTTGATGGAGTGGGTGGCTCGTGTGGAATGTGCAGTGACAGGAGAAGGTGCAAGAAGAGGAGCAACAGGCCCAGGTGGCAGCCCCAAACCCAACACCGAGGAGGCAGCAAGGCACCTGGCCAGTGAGAGCCCAGGACTCTCAGGGACATGGTGGCAGTACGGGCAGGCTGGGAACAACACCCACCTGGGCACAATGGCATGGGGACCCTGGGCAAGGGGGGCAGGATGTTCGTCTGGCTACAGCCCGTGGGAGGAGGATTTGAGGACAGTTGGAGGGAGAGACACCGGCTTGTCCCACGGACCTGGGGAACCTGTCGGAAACTGGGCACTGAGCGGAGTGGCGGCTGGGGCCGGGGGGGCCTCGGACCCGGTGGCAGGGCAAAAGGCAGCAGGCAGGCCAGGAAACCACAGGTGTGAGCTGCACAAGAAAGACGCACCTGCTAGGCAGAGGGTTGGACAGGTGACCCCAGAGGGTCAGGAGCCCAGGGCTCCAGGCAGAGAAGGGGGGTGGGGCAGGCCAGGACTGCAGAGAGGAAGCAAGCAGAGTCCAAGTGGGTACCTGGCCCAGCCACCAGGCAGAGCGGAGCAGAGAGGCAGCCGGGCAGAGGGAAAACCTGCACATGCTCTCTGGAGGTTCCCAGCCACGGTCTTTGCATGGGACACAGACCCCAGCCAGGGACCAAAGGGCAAGGGAGCCGCATTTAGCCCCAGGGGGAGGAAGGAATTACAGGAGGGAAAGGTCTGAGTCACAGACCCCACCTCAAGAGGGAGACCCGAGTGACCAAAGCCCGGGACACACACCACTGCTGTTCCCGTGCACCCACCTCAGTCCTGAGAGCTTCAGGACCGGGGTCCAGGACGGCTCAGCTACGGGAATGGGGTGGGGGGCGCCGAGGGGAGGAGGGGCTGGCTCCGACCAGAGGCAGAGCCCTGAGGACCCTAGTTCCTCTAGGGCTTGAATAAAAGGTCCTAGAGGGAGGCCCGCCCTTTGCACCCTCTGGCCTATCCCCTGCTCTGGCACCTGGGACAACCCTGAGGCTGCCCCTGGCTGAAGCAACCCCCCGGCCCGCCCTCCTGGGGAAGCAGAGGCCATCAAGGGGCAGGCTAGCGTGGCAGGTGCCCAGGCCGAGCCAGGGCGGTGGAGACGCTCAGTGAGGATCAACTGTTGGATGACGGGATGGACCCGCGGGTGGATGCAGGGACGCAACCGCAAGGCCACGCACAGATGTGGCTGGGGGAGGCTGCCCACGCCCTTCTTGGGTGAAACGAAACCACCCTCCACCCCCTAACCTCGATCTCCCACGATGCCCACCTGGCTGCTCAGGAGTGGCAGTCGAGTCCCTGCAATCCGCTCACCTGTCCAAACATACATCCCACATACTCTTACTGAGCCCCACTCTGTGCCAGGCTGGCACTGGGACATCCAGAGGAGGGGCGGGGCTGGCCTAGGGAACCCCAAGAGGGCCCAACGGGGAAGTGGGGGGAAGAAGGGAGAGACAGAGGAAGAAGAGGAGAGGGAACAGAGGGGGCGCAGGGAGGGCCCGGTAAGTGCAGAAAGAACAGTAACTCTTGGAAGAATTGGGTGGTGGGGCCATTTCCTTGCCACACTCCTCCCTCATCTGGTTATGCTGCGTGTCCTGTTCTCTCCTGCACCTCCAGGGTCTACCTGAAGGATGTTTAAGAGACCAGCGGGCTCTGAGGGTCAGCGGGCAAACTAAGGAAGCAGCCAGGACCCTGGATGGAAAAGCAGAGGTGGGGGCAGGGGGCCTGTGCACAGGGACTGCGAGCTATGTCCCTCACCCCTACGCTCGAGCGAGCACTGGGCTCCAAGCCCTTTGCTGGTGTCCTTAGAAAAGCTTAAGAAACCCAAGAAAGTGTGGAGTGGGGGCGCTGGGAGCCTCTGCTGGGGTTCCTGGAGCCTTGGGCACAAAACCCCGAAGACCCTGGAAGATCCTGGCTGACTAAGGTCATTCACACCCTCCTCAGGTTCCCAAATGTCCACAGGGGCTACAAGAATATTAATCGTGGCTTTGGGGCCTCCATTTAAATTATTGATAAGTATTTGAGGATGAGGAGGGTCCCGTGCATCACTCTTTACTAATGAAAAGAAGTCTTTTCATGCCCTAGTCCCAACACCCTCCGAGACAGGGTGGGACATGTCTGTCCTTGGCAGTCTCACCTCCACACAAAGGGGCAGAGGTCGCCCCAGTCAGCCGACTGGACAACCTCCGCACTCTTTATGGAGAGGCTGAGGTAGAGTCAGTTTTCCTAACTCAGAAAGAACATCCAATTCTGATCGTGATGCCAGAGAACCTTTAGCCAGCAGATTCATCAGGGAGGGAGGCCCCTGAAGGTTTTAACTAATAACATTTTCTTGTTCCAAATACCTCCCTTGTCCCCTAGTTTTTTTTCCGTCTGGCTAAAGGTCTGGCTAGAGCCTAAAGTTTAATTGGAGTGATCTAATCATGATTGATCTGCCTCGGGGTGAGACGGCCAGAGCTTGGACAAAATAAGGGCAAATTTCAGACTAGGACACACCTGCTCTAAAGACATTACCAGGCTCTAGGGAGTTCAAGGATCAGGGAAAAAACACAAAGGGATCAGCATTCAGGCAGGGTGCAGGGCACGTGGGTGAGGCAGATATTAAGGGGCCAAGTGAGTAACTACAAGTCCTGACGCCGGATGTAAGTTTTAATCTCCGTCTTGGCTGATGGATCCTGACAAGTCACTGCCCCCTGAGTCCCGATCTCATCAGTCTGCTGGAGCCGCATATGGACCCCAAACCGTGCCCTTTCGTGGGGGGGCCGCTGGGGTGCCAACATCTACCCACTTCTCGACCTGGGTGGGACACTCCTCTCCTCGGAGATCCCCACAGTGCTCACACCACGGCTCTACACCTATAACCTGTTCGTGTGAGTACACTGTGGGTGGTCTCAGCGGGCTCTGAAACAGGGCAGCTGGGAGGGCGAGCTGGGAACTGGTCACTAGTGGACCCCCCGGCCCTCGGCCCTTGGAGAGAGACAATGAATGCCCTGGCCGGTTGCATCTGCGTGGAGGGTCGAACAAAGAAACTTCCTACAATGCAACCCTCGCCACCGCCCTGCGTCCCAAAGCTGCCTTCAACTTCCAACCCCGCTCAATGGACTCCGCATGGAGACACGCAGAGACTGAGATGAGGAGCAAAAGAACGTCAGCTCGACACCAAAATTGGAAGTGTGGCTTAAGCACCCGCTAGCCCCTGCCCTGCGGTGGCCAGTTCACCTCATTATGATAATCAGTGTGTTTTTCCTTTGCAGACAAAGGAGGCTCCTTACAGAGGAATATTGGAATCCAGCAGCTACCTCATTAGCGTCTGCAGCCTCCTCTGCAGCCTCTTCCTTCGACAAGGCCCAAGATTAGCCTTGTGTTCATTAAGGGAAAAGGGCGGAAAGTGGAATAAAACTGAAAAACACAGCTGGGGGGAGGGGGAGGCTCTTTTCTGTTGGCCTTTCATTCACTGAAATAGTTTGTGCACCTTCGGGATTTAATCACCAGCGAGGGGGGTGCGGGGCGGGGGCAGGGCTTACCAGGTTAAACTTGATGGAAGCAGTTAAAAACCCAAAATGGGGCAATTTGATTTGAAAGCTTCCTGGGATTTGTCATTGGGATAATCAATTTAAAACCTTCTTCCTGTTTGCTGTCTTTTAGTCCAACCTAACGTAAGAGGAAACCTTTTTCTGGATGCGTTTTTGGTGTATTTTAATATTTTCTAAGTCTCCCTTTCCTACTTTTGTTTTTGCCTTTAATGCCTTTTTTAAAACTATTCTTTTCTCCGGTCCTACATCCCCCTCCCCCTCCACTTCTTTCTTCTCTCTTTGGTCCTCCCGTGGGAACTGGACGTGTAAGAACATCTAGCGGTGCCTCCGGTTGTATTTTCTCATGGCTACTTTATTGACTTTATTTCAAGTCCTTCAAATAGCATCTGGTGCTTACCTGTGGGAGATCTCACCTGACCTGCCAAGTAAAGATTATTAACCCTAATTTGCAACTGAGATAAAGGTGGCTTGGGAAAGCTGACCTACCCCAAGGTCTCAGCACTCCGTAGTTTTTAACCAGGACTCCAACCCAGGTCAACCGACTTCTGAGCACTTAAGGCAACGTGGCAAGGTGGCAAGGTGGAAAGAGGCAGGTTCCAGAGGTCGGAAGACCTGGGTATGCGAGTTCCTGGGGGATGCCAGGAAAGAAGGAATGAGCAACAGGTGTCCCCGTCACACCTGGGGGAGTGCGTGTAAACAGAAGTGAACTGGAGCCACAAGGCCATGAGAGAGAAGGAATGGAAGTGTGTCTGTGTGTCTGTGTGTCCGTGAGCCGGAAACATGTCAAAAGTTAAGCTAGAGAAAAGTCTTTACCTTAGTGAGAGCCCTTCGACGGAGTAGAGCGAGTCAGGAGGCAGTGGGCTGAAGAGGAAATTGGAGGTGAGGAAGGAAGACAGCAAGTGTAGAGAAGACTTTCAAGAAGCTGGGCTGGAAAGGAAAGACAGAGACTGTGGTGGCTAGAAAGGATGGCATCGGGACCCTGGGGGCTCCAGGCTGCGGAGACAGCAAAGTCAGAAACACAGAGGGAGGCTGGGACTGAGATAGGCACAGTTCTAAAACTTATGATGCAATGCGGTGCAACGGGACAGTGGGGCCCGACCTACAGAGCCGCTGGACAACCTCTGCTTCCCTGGGAGGTGACAGGCCGGTCCCGCATCAGGACAGGGAGTTGTGAGGATCAAATGAATGTCTGATTGCTAAAAAGTGCTCCGCAAACTGCAATGGGTGACACTACCATTCGCTCCCATTACTCACTGGTAGGAGAAATCTCACTGGGGCCTGGATTTTTACTGGCCACAAATTATTTGTCCTTAACATTAAGGATGTAAAAACCAGTAGTAAAAGCTCCTGCCAGTCTCTGGAAGACAAAAGGTCTCCTCCTAATAGCCTGGATTAACTCAAAGCGGGTCTCCGCCCACTTCATTTGTCACCTTCCAAGTCATCCTAGCACCTCCATTTGCCACATAATCCAATCAGCCCTTTTCAGATGCTGGGCGGCTATTGTCTACACCAAGCTGGGCTTCTCTAAAGAGGCCTCAGTTGTTTTTGTCTTGTCCGGACAAAACTGGTTGGCTTGAAAGGGGAGGAAAAAAAGTGCTGGTCAAATGAGGACCCCAATTAGCTTCCAAGAGACTGTTTTCATTATCTTTGTATCACACACCTAGCCTGGCACACTGACATATTGTCACTGCTCCAGAAAATGTTTGTTGAATTAATTGGTTTTTATTTCTTCTGCAATTTATTTATTGAGTGAACATGGACCTAGCACCTACTGGGTGCTAACTGCTATTTCTGAGGGAGAATAGAGCTGGACGTGTGAACAACGAGGGGCAGCCTCGGGTATTTAAGTATCTTGCAATTTCCACAGCAATTTACAAAGCACTTTCATAGTAGTTACATCTTTTGGTCTCCAAAAGCACCCTGTGGGGTAGGTAAACGTGGGTTTTTTTGTTGTTTTTTTTTTTATCCCCATTTAGACCATGAAAGGAACAGAAACTCGGAGAAGTTAAGCGACTTGTTTAAGGTTAAGGTCACATCGTTATTAAGAGGTGAAGCCAGCACATGGTACCAGCACTGGGGCCACCCAGACCCCCAAGACCACCCTGGGCAGCTGAGATTTCAAACAGAGTGTCCCACTGTCAAATGTTAGATTTACAATAAAAGGGCTCTTAGTATAACTCTGGGCCGGGGGTGACAGGGCATTAGGGGCAGCTACAATGACATCCAGGGCCCAACCCCGGCCCCTCTTTTGCCAGCAATGTGACAAAACACTCATACCCCCCCAGTGCCAGTTTCCTTCCTGTAAAGGTAAATAAGTCCTATCTCAGGGGACAGGGCACTCATGTCTTACAGGTCCTCTTTCCCACTCACCTTTTTAAATTGTGAAAATCAGTACCAAAGTCATCCTCATCTGGAAATGAGGCTGCCTCATTTACATACAAATATTACATAGCAATAACATATTCATTTCACAGAGAAAGTGCTCTGGAAATGGCCACATGCATCATTCGTGTTCTTACTCAGGTCAGCCCGATGGCCACGGTGCAAGGAGAGCCCCGGGACATGGGCCGTCTGGAGTGCTGTTGGAAAATAAATAAGATGAGTGAGAGAGGGGTGGGAACAGTGGGGACCACTGACCTGCCAACCTTTCAACAAACATTTCCTGACCAGGCCCTGCCTGAGGCTGCTTGATCTCATTTAATTCTCACAACAACCCTAGGAGGTTGCTCCTGTGGTCCCCATTCCCCAGAAAAGGACAGAGAGATCCCAGAAGAGGTGGGGCATGCCTTTGGTGGTTGAGTAACATGCTCATTCCAGAAGCCCACCCAGGGGCTTGGAATTGCCAGGGAGAAGCTGGTCAAGCCCTTGGCCCAGGTCCCCCTCCTGAGAAGCTCCCAAAAGGATCCTTCCATTCAGGACATCGTAAGGGCAACAAGTGCCAGTTGAGAAAGACTGACACCCCCTTGGGGAGGGAATCACTCCAGTTCGCTAGCAGGTTAACAAAAGCAGAGACGTATAGGAAAGTAGACAGAGAGTCAAGGCATAAGCATAGCAAAGGTCAGGGGTTAACAGCCAATGCCCCCTCACTAGGGCATTAGTTTAAGTCTTTAGCCAAGAGGGACAGCCGGCCAGTCAGTTCTGGTCCTCTTCATCCTCCACTGTCCTCATCCTGGGGGTCTGCTGGTGACTGCTTTGTATGCTGATGGGATCCAGGAATCTGTGCTCCTAGTGCACTCTGTAATTGATCAAAGGTTAGAGGGCCCACTTAAAAGCCCACGTGTGTATGTGTCAATTACAATTTAAACTAATTAATTAAAATTAAAGCTAATTAGTTAAAAATTTAAATTATCTTTTAATTGCAAATGGGTCTGGGGGTGGTGCAAGGCCAGTGGCAGGGTTGGGGGATTCCACCCACCACGTTGTATATGAAATGCCACAAGGAGGGGTGGATGTACCATAAGGCGTAAATGAGCAGCAGGCACCTTTGCAGCAGCTTGGCATCGAGAGTGGGTGGTCTTCGAAGACAAGGAGGTGACCAGATGACGTCATCCCTGAAGAGAGACCCTATGGCACGGGAGGGGGCCAGATCAGAAACCAGCTTGAAGACCTCTAACGGCCAGCACAGGAACAGCAGAGAGCGGGAGGGGCAGTCAGAGGGAAAGGGAGGGAAGATTGGCAAAGGGAAGGAAAGAGAAGGGAGGGAGGGGTTAGGAGGGAAGAGGGAAGGGTGTGGAGGGAGGAGGGGGAGAAGGGAGGAGGGAAGGAGAGAGAGGAGGGGAAAGGAAAGCAAAGATGAGGGAAAGAGGAGGGAGGGGGTGGAGGGAAGAGGAGACATGGAAGGAGGAGGAGGGAGGGGAGAAATGGGAGGGAGATGAGGGAGAGGAGAAATGGGAGGGAGAGGAGAAATGGGAGGGGGAGGAGAAATGGGAGGGGAAGGAGAGGAATGGGAGGGGGTAATGATGAGTTGATTGACAGGTCACAAGTGTTAGCTGTGTGCGCATGCGCCACCCAGAGCCCCGTTTAGCAGGCCGCGAGTCATTTGCAGGCAGCGACCGCTAGGGGGCGCGCGGCCCGCACCCAGAACCCCAGCGCACAGCCACCTGCGGCGCCCCCGCCCGCGCCAAGTGCGCAGCTGCCAAGCGCAGGGCTGACGCAGGATGGGCAGGGGGCGCCCAACAGGTCGCAGGCTGGGCCTGGGGGCTCAGCAGCCCTCCCAGCCGGCTGCGCAGGCCGCCGTGTGCCCCAAACGCCTCGCTAGGGTCCACCTGCGGACCCCAGGCAGCCCACCTCACGGGCCAAGGGGCTCCTGCGCCACAGCCGCAGGGTCACCCCGCACCGAGCACCATGACGAAGCCGAGCAGACCCTCGCCACGGGGTCCTCCCGGAGCACACGCCACCTCCGACGCGTGAAAACGCAGACACCCGGCTCCGACCTCGGCAAATCCAATCAAATATACATCAATAAAAATTTCAAAGACCCGGTTGTCAATATACCATTGTCGCCTATTTTTGTGGTCTCAGGACCCATGATACAAGATACGACATCGCCAGAAAATACTATAAAGGGGGGTCGCCCGACCCGACCCTCCTTTGCCCCCAGGCACCGAAGTGCCACCCCCCCCCAAATTCTCGCCTCCCTCCGTCACCATAGCAACAGTCTCCAGGCCCCGCACTCGTGGCGCCCAGTTAACCTCTCTACAGCCTCCTCCTCCTCCTGCTGAGATGAGCCAACCTACCCAAGACCCCCAAACCAAAGACCCCCGAAAATAAAACTCGTCTGCGTCCACGCTCCCCTGCGACACCCTAAGTCGTGTGGCCAGTGCGGACCCTGCGGCCTCTCCCCAGCGAACCCGGGGATCTCAACACACCTCCCCTAGGTAAACGAATCCAGAATTCTCCAGAAAACCCCGCACCCGACCCCCTCCAACAGGAGAACAAAGGCCACCTCCCCTCCCCACCCCGCCCCCCAAAATTCCGCAGTGCCGCCAGCGCCCTCTCGCGGCTAGCACGGAAACCTTCCAGAAACCTGCCACGTAGCAGCCCGATTGCGCCCCCCCACGCCAAGCCCGCCAGCCCCGTCTGGGGAGGGGGCGGCCTGGGGGGGCTTGACAGGGACAAAGGAAATAGCCAGAGGCGACTTTGCCAAAACTCCAAAGCCTGCAACATGTAAGAATCTTCCAGCAACCACTACGCAACAGTGAAAAGACCCCCAGCCCCCAATTCCCAGCGCCCAGTGCCGGGATCCCCTCAACACACCCCCTTTCTGCATTTCCCGCTCCCCTCTTTCCAGACCCAAGGACGCGGCCTTCTCTCCACCCCACCCGCCCCCGCACCTCTTCTGCCCGGCCCCCAAGTCCTCTCCCGGCGCTTCGCAGGACCTGGTCCTGGGCCCCCGGGCAGATCTGAGAAGCGCACGTCCCTCCACCGTGGGGTGGGTGGTCGCCTGAGGGCGACCAGGAGACCTCCGCTAGAAATTTTACTCTCCAAATTTTGACTGGGGTCCGCTCTGCACCAAACCCACGTTTTAGGGTTCGGAATCCCTGGCGGATCCGGACCTCTGCTCATCCCGCCCACCAGCACCTGGCCAAGACCTAGGGGGGAAACCAACTGGGAGACCCTGCTCTTCGGGTGCCTCCCCCCAATTCCTGCGGCACGCAGAGCGCGCCGCCGCCATGTCTCCCACTATTAACGGGATTCTAAGGCTTCGAACGCACAAACGCTGGGGTTTGGACCCCGCAACTGCGCCACGCCGGAACCCAACAGGGGTTGCCTCGGCCTCCTGGTCCTCCAATTTCGAGGCCCTACCACGCAGCCTACGCTCAAGGATTGGGAGAGAAAGGGGCCCTGATCGCCCCCCCCAGGAAAATGTGCCTGCAGATGTCCCTTCCTGACAGTGTCGTCGCCGATGCGCGGGGACCAGGCGAAGTGGCCGCCTTCGGGATAAGGTCCACGGCATCGGCCTCTCGGCGTGTCCAGGAGGACAGCGCCCAGCCCAGAGGGGATGTCATCTTCCTTTTGCGCATCCTTTGCGGCAAGGATGGCCACCCACTCACCAGGCGCGCGGTCCTCGCGTGGGCGCCCCGGCTGTGGCGCGGCGCCGGCCAGGCCAGCGAGCCCAGGCGCGCTCGCCGCCGCTCTCCGCTGTCTGCGCCAGAGCCCAGCTGGGTGGGGTTTATATGTAGGCGCAGAAGGGGTGGTCTCTGACGTCAGCGCATTCTGCTGCAATGCGCTCATTTCTCTAAAAGCGATTGGCCGGAAAAATGAGCCCCCCAGATTCTATGACAAATTGCTCTAGCCGCACCCAGATTGCAGCAAAGAAGAGAGGAAAAAATTCTGCCGCAGTGCCCCTGGCCGCCATGACCAACACCCTGTGGTCGCGGGTGCCTTTCCCTGCAGGAGCCCTGCTCCCGGGCAGGGCCAGCTGTGCTCACAGTTTGGGGGGGAATCACCCCAGGGATGCTTGTCCTTAGGCGGGCCGAGGGCAAAGGTGGGGCGGCGAGGACGCGGATCACACACCTGGTGATTTCGGCACATCCATCCAAGGATGCGGGCTTGGGGAGAGAAAATGATGCTTTCTCTTATTGTTCGGGAAAATAAATGCCCCAGGGGAGATAAATGGTTCCCAAAGGTCAGCGGGGGCTGTCACCCCCCCTCTAGCCCACCCGCCCGTTTCTCATCCGTCATCTTTGGCAAGGGTGACACAGCACAGCATCTCTGAGTCAGAAAAGCCTGGTTCTGCGTCCCGGACTCTGCTACTTAAAACCTGTGTACCCCAAACCCCGCAACATCTCCTCCCTTGCAGGGGTCTGAGTCCTCCGCCTTCACAAGGGGGTACCCCCGTAACCAGAGGTGTCACAGCAATCTGGACAGGAGCCATGTCCCTGTAGGGAAAGTACTTTTCGAGGGAGGACTGGGTCCCATGTGGAGATGCCTGCGGTACCCCCCAAAACTGGGGTGAGTTCCCACAAATTCGGTTTGGGAGCGCCCCACCACCACCACGCACACGCCAGCCCTGGAAACAGGCAGCGACACATGTTTCGGCGGAGCAGAGCCGGGCCTCGTACTCGGAGTTGGCACACGAGAGTTAATCCCTAACAGGTGGCGCCTTCGGCAGCCCTGCTCGGGACTGAGTGGCCGGGCGGGCCGGGCTGCCAGTCAGATGTCCTCCCGCAAAGGTCAGACGCTGCTCAAGGGACCAAGCCTCTACCTTAGGGTGAGGCGAGGGGCCCCGGGAGGACAGGATGGGGTGCGTGGTGAGGATGAGCTGCGAGCCCACTGAGGAAAGCAGAAGAGGCCCCGCAGAGGGATTCCGTTAGAGCAGCTGTCCCGCACCTCTGGGGGGGCTCAGGCAGCTACAGAGTGCCCCCCGCCCCGTACCCCGAGACCCCACGAGGGACTCATGCAGACGGGAGCCCCCGGGCTGCGGAGGAGAAGGGCTAGTACCCAGCCCAGCACTGGGCACCAGGGTCGTGGAAACCCTCCACTGGGGTCTCCAGAGACACGGAGCCCTGGGCGGGGGTGTGGGGGGCTCGTTTCTGTCTGACAGGTGCACTGTTGGGGACAAGAAGGTTTGGGACTTGGGGGGCATCGTGGGCTACCTACATGTGCCGGGTAATGCGAGGGAGAAAGAAAACACCCCATTTACAGCCTGTGGAGCCTGCGAGTAGCCCCCGAGACTAAGCCCCGAAGCAGGACCAGGAAGGCAGAGAGGCCCGCACCAGCCTCAGACGTCAGGAACGCTTCAGAAAATCATGGCTCCAAGCACCCGCATCAACAGGAGAACATTTATTAGCCACGGTATTAATAGCTAGGAAACAGCCGGAGCCGGCCGGGGCCAATCAGCAGCCAGGAGCCCCTGTCGTCAGGACCCCGCGGCCAATCAGGCGCCGGCAGGCCCGGTTGCTAGCCTCTCGGGGCAGAGGCGAGGGGCGAGCATTGTCATCCGGCTCGCGCTCCCCCTCCGCGCGTGGGAACGGAGGCGGCCACCAGGGAACATCCGTAGCCACGCACTCGGGGGGCCTGGCGGCTGTCGCAGAGACAGTGGCTCCCCGTATCAGCCCTGCAGCCCCCAAAAGACATGAGCTGATGCTCCGGTGGGAGCCGCAGGCTTCGGTTGGGGTGCTTCTGGAGGCGCAGATAGAGAAACCTCCAGACACCCAATGTCCAGTCCCTGTCCTCAAGGCCTGGCACCCATGAGGAAAGTTGGACCTCCCAGCGCAAAGTCCGCCTCTCTTCTGGGCTCCCTGGCTCCTAAGCCTGCTCCTTTGAGGTTAACGGTAAACCTCACTCATCTATTTCAGGGCCTTGCTGACAGGCCAAGGTAAAAGACCCTGGAAATTAAGTTTCCTGCAAAAGCACCACGGGTTTGAATCCCGGCTCTTCTCCCTCCTAGCTGGGAGGCTGAGGTCCAGCCCCTTCCCCTCTCTGGGCCCCTATTTCCTCATCTGGAAAAAGGAAAGAGTTGGACAAGATGGTCCCCAAGGAGCTTTCCAGTCCTGCTTTGCTTGATTCGAATGTATACATCAGGCGAGTCAAATGTCTTCCAGAACATTCTGCATGACAGTAATTAGTATCAGGTGTATCCTGCAGTCCATGTGGTTACTTCATCATGCTGCTTTTCTTTCCATTGTATTTTATTTTAAACAGAACTCCATGGCAACATGTTTATCCTTCTGCTTCCTAGAAGAAAAGAAAAAGAAAGAAAGAAAAGAAAGAGAGAGAGAGAGAGAGAAAGAAAGAAATAGATGGTGGAGGAAAGGCAAAAGGAGAAAGAAAAGACCACTGTAAACTAATCTCCACTGAGCGTGGTTTAACCGCAATAAAAAAAAAAATCCATATGCTTAAATGTTTTTGTTGGCTTTTCTGGAGCTCAGAACTAACTTTTTAAATATTTATTGGTCCAAAGCAATGGAAGAAATTCTTGAAGGAGCCAAACCTATGGTAACATTTGGGTATGAACTGTTTCTCAATCCGAGCAATGCTGTACATGCTTTCCTTGATCAAAAAGGACATGTGAGGGCTCCGATTCATATCTACAGGGGAAAACAGACAAGGAAGTCCAGGTTTGAGAAACAGAGCCCTTTCCCTCCATACATGCTGAAACCCAACTCTCCTCTAACCCTGGAGGACAGCCAGTGTCCCAGGCGCATGGCCTAGCTTGCTTCTTTTTCTTTCTTTCTTTTTTTTTTTTTTTTTTTTTTCACATAGATCTAATTCAAAGCACACATTTTTCTTCTTTTTTTAATTCATACTTGGGAACCCTCAAAAGCCGTGTGAGCAGTCTCCTCTCCACATGTGCATACTTGTGGGCAAGGGTACAAATGCCCTAAGATTCAGCCAGGAAATGAAGAGAAGGTCTTCCTGTACCCATCTCCCAGGCACAGGAAAATGCACTCTCTTCTCGAAAATCATACTGAGGGCTTTTAAAGAACAGCACACCTCGGGGCCTGCCCCTTGAGACAGGTCTTCCCAGTTTTCCAGGTGCCCCTAAAATGTGAATGTTCACCAGAGATCTCTGGGGGCCCTCTTCTGCACTCCCCGTGGGTGGCTGCAGTGATGGCTGATGCTGCCTCAGCTAGGCCCAGGGCGCACTTGTAGTCCTAACCTCTAATTCCAGCACCAGCCTCTGGCAATTCAAACCCCAGAAAATCACACGTCCCTGAACCCCTCTCCCATTCCACCATAGACCTCAGCCAAAGTCGGAGAAGCAGCAGAGAACATGGAGGTTCCAAGAGATTGTTTCTTTTTTGTGGTGGGACAAGGAGAAGCCTGTCATTGGTCAGGTACAACCTCTTTGTCACCCATAAGATGCGAGACTGGGCACCAAGTGGTCAAGGATTTGGAGGAAATGATCAAACTAACACTAGTCTTATCTTCCTTCTGGGGTCTTGAAATTGACAGTGGCTCTTCTAGAAAGCACACCAACCTCAGTTGCTCAGTCCCTCTAAAACCTCAGTTCTTGGTGGGGCCCCAACACTTGCATAGGGGAATTTGACAAATTGTAGATACTAAAAGACAAAGAAAGTTCAACACCTTTCACAGAAGGCCAAGGATAAAGTTTCCTTCCCAGTAGACTTCTGGGCTTCAAGGCAGTGTACATATGTGTTTGAGTTAGCTAAACTTTCAGCCATCACCACTGCCCAGTTGCAACCCAAGAGTAAATGGTCGACAATAAACTGTTGTCCTTTTCCTCATCTGACCCCAGGGAGGGGGGTGTGTGGCATGTGGGAGAGAGGATGGGCATTGCTCTTTAGGGCTACTCTTCATAATAGGGCCAAAGAAAGAGAGCTGGAAGGTAATACCCCAAAATGGAACCATTAGTTGTTGTAGGTGAATAGATTCTGGGTGAATTTTCTTCTTTCTACTTTTATGAATTTATCTATTGGCATGTATTACTGTTATAATGTGCACTTTTTAAAAAAATACAGCAGTCCCAAGACAGGTATGGTGGCACTCCCATAGTCCTAGCTACTCAGGAGGCTGAGGCAGGAGGATGGCTTAAGCCCAGAAGCGTAAGGCCAGCCATGCAACATAGTGAGAAACACTCTCTAAAAACAATTTTTTTTTTAATGCTGCAGTCCAAGAAAATTGACCATTTTAGCCTCTTCCTTAATGACCTCAGTTGTAAAATCTTTTTCTAGTAAGTAAATAAAAAGTCAGGGACTCTGGATTCATCTCCTGCATAGCATAAGGCACAATTCCTAGACAGAGGTGTTCATGCATGGGCGCTAGGTATCGGGCGGGCAGGGGGCAGGAGCAGCCACACAGCCGTGTCTGGCTTTCGGAAGGGTTCTCTTGAACCTCCCTCAGAAGTGAACGAATTCCAAGCTGGTAAGAGCAAAAAGAGTGAACTTTAATGGTTTTATTCCTGTAGGAAGGATCTAGAGAAATGCATTTACAAGGTAGGCCAAAAATGGGGTCTTGGGGAAGCAGGACACTGCCATGGGTTGGATTTTAGAAGTCACATTTTGACACTACGAGAAGGTTGCCATGTTGCCCCACCCCACCCCACCCCCGCCCCCCATCCCACCCCACCCCCTGGCTTTGGGTGTGATCCAGCCCCGGATTCAAGCAAGGGGTTTTCTTGGCCCAACTCCATGGAAATATTTCCTTCGGTGGAGCAAAGAACTGCTTCATTCAACTGCCGGCGGCTAGGGAGGGGTGGCTTTCACTGTGTTGACAGAGAGCAGCAGAGGCCTGGGGAGGGGCCCCAGAGGAGAAAATGTATTCCAGGTAGAACAGGACTGGAAAGTTTGCTTTTTTTAAAAAAAACTAAAAGATTGCTTACAGTTGAAAAACTGCCACCCCACCCAAGAGGCCCCTGGAGAAGACATTTGTACTAGATTTTGACAAGAACTAGGAACATCTTCATGTCAGAGAGAAGGCGGCTGATTCTGGGCCTACTTTTGGTTTAAGTGTTCAGGGACTGGATCTACCCAGAGCCCACAGTCAGCCTCTCGGAGCCAAGCCTGGGGATATCTATCTCAAAGCCAACCCAGAAGCAGCGGCTCCCTAGGGGACAGTCAAGGGTGCCTTCGGGGACGCTCTGTGATCAGAGCGGTGTGCACAAAGGAGCTGTGGGCAGGGTTCCTCCCTCACTGACCCAGAGTTTGCTGATGTCCAGGTCACAGTCGGTGCCCAGAGCAGGGAACTGGCAGATGTAGCAGGCTGCATTCACTTCCACCAAGAAGCCAGAGGGACCCACACTCACCTGATGCCTGTTTCAGAGAACAGCTCAGAAGCTTACGGGCACGTGAGAGGGAATGATGACTTGGGGAAAAGTGGGCAGTCCCTGCGAGAGGATGATGAGTCCTGTCCTAGCACTCAAAAGAGATGAGAAACTCACAGAGGGCAGGGCCCATGCAGCATGGCAGTTGCCACTCTGTGTGGCGGCCCAGGCTGCCTAGAGTTGGCCACTAGCCATGCATTGCGCACCTGGTTGCAGGGGATGGTGACCCAGTAGACACAATGTTGCAAGTGCTGATTGCTGGCTGTCCCTCCCAGCTGGGGGGTGGACCAGCAATCACGCATGGTCGTTAGGGTCCTGAGATTAGACTGCAGGAGCTAGTCCACCTGCTACCCATGTGGCCTTGGGCCAGTTGTCCAACCTCTCTGAACCTCATTTCCATGATCCATACAGTGGGGATAAACCGTGTCCTTCAGCTGAGGAGATTCAGTAGGAGAAAAGCGTGTGCCATACTCACTATGTATCCCCAGCCGTAGGCATGGAGGGTGGGTGAAGAGACCTTGTTTTCAATGTAGTTTGCATTTATTTTATAAGAATAATTTTATTTTGTAATTTTTAAACTGTTAATGCAATGTAACAGGTAGTCAATGAGCAATGTACCCTGACATCTTCGTGTAGGTGGGACAAACTAGAGCACTCTCTCTCTGAAATGCCTTGAAAAACTGCGGCTCCACCCTGACCTGTGGGGCCTGGGCTCTGCCAGTCCCCACAGCAGTCAGAGAGGAAAGAGAAACAGGCCTCTCCCCTCAGGGCCTTTGGCTGAGCCCCATGGGCTCTCTGTGGCCCAAGCTGGCCACCCTAAGGTGGTCGCCCAGCCCAACACCGCCCCCCCTCCACAGCCCACCGGGCTCTCCTCCTACTTAGACCTCCTGCCCCAGCATCTGGGATCTGAGATGTAATTTGCAAGCTCAGTGGGAAAACAGATCTCACATATAAAAATATCCCCAGAACACTTGGCCTGCCTCCTCCCCCTCTTCCCTCCAGTTCTCCTGTACCTGGTAGGACGAGAGTTCTCTGCAGCCTGGCTTTGTCCTCCAACATTTGGCCAGGAGACAGTGAGGCAGGTGGGTGAGAACTCTGAAGTCAGCTGGCCTGGTCTGAATTCTGACAGCACCACTTCCCAGCAGTTGCCTTTGAGTGGGTCCCTTTACCTCTCTGATAACAATAGTACCTGCCCCCCAGGGTCCTTGAGAAAGTTAAATAAGGCAATGCCTGGGAAGACCTCAGAGTGGTGCTTGGGTATTCAGTAGGCACTCAATAACTGAAGTGGCTCTGCCTCATGCAGATAGCCCTCGCTGTCCCCAGAGAGGGCAGATGACACAATGCCACCCTTTCCTCAAGAATGCAGGGCACAGAATCTTTCCCACAGACTTCTGGTTGGAGGAACAGCCCCAGGCCTGGAAGACAACAGCTGTGAGCCTCTCCATCCTCCACAACCGATCTTTCCTGGACAGGGACAGAGGCAAAGAGTCCGAGGGTAGCCAAGGTGCCCTCCATACCAGGCCCTGATGCATGCACTTTCTAGAGCCATCATCAGACTCATCTTGCAGCCTCAGCCCACCCAAAGCTTCATTTCCTCTCATTTAGGGTAACTTCACCACCCCAGGTCACTGGGCATGACCGAGGGTCATTGCAGAACACCACAGGTCACCTAAGGTCTCAGTGCCACACCCAGAGACTGTGTCTACCCCCAACTCCCTATCTACCAAGTCACCAGGTTTATGTTGTGCAAACGCTGTGCCCTGTGAGACTTGGGCTCAAATGTTCAACATACCCTTTAGGTGTTTGCGGAAAGGATGAGCTTAAAGACGCCTGCCTCTAGGTAAACGGAGCTGCCCTCACGCATTTGATGATAAAGAAAAGCAAACAAAGGCAGACTTTCAAAGGGCTGCCTTGCTCCCACCAGCTCCCAAACTAAAGAACCCTTTGCCTTTGTGAGCCATGGGGGGCGAGGGCCTGGCGAAGTCAGGGAAGGATGGTGGCCTCCGGCACCCAGGCCTTTTGAAGAGGGTCCTGCCCACGTCACCCTGCCAAGACTCAGCTTCCTTTCTGCAAAAATATGAAAATCAATATTCATGCCACAGGTTTGCTCTGAACACAGAATAAAACAGACTATTTTTTTAAAAGCTTCCTGCATTATCCAACTGAATAGGAGCTCTGAGGGTCAATGTCCACGGCTGGGGAGGTGGAGGTTCTCTGAGCCAATCACCGAGCAGGTGGCATGTGGGCCGGGGGCTAGGCCAGGCACACACAGAGCTCAAAATACACCAGCGGAGCTTTTGCATCTTCAGCCTGAGCTCTGTTAACCCTGAAAGACAAATTTCAGATTGTTTTAATCATGCATGTATTCATTGGTTCAGTTCAAGAAACGCTTACTGGAGAATGGTGGTTATCAGAGGCCAGGAAGGGCAGTGGGGGGACAGAAAGGGGCCAGTTCATGGGTACAAAAATATAGTCAGATAGAAGCAGTCAGATCTAGAATAAGTTCTCTTGTTCGGTAGCACAATAGGGCAACCATAGTTAACAATAATTTGTTGTATAACTTAAAATAACTAAGAGACTGGAATTAGAATGTTCCTAACACAAAGAAATGGTAAATGCTTGGCGTCATGGGTACCCCAATGACCCTGATTCGATCATTACACATTGTGTGCTTGTATCAAGGCATCACACGTACCCCACAAATATGTACAACTATGACGCATCCATAATATTATAATTAAAAATAAAATCTTTTTTAAAAAAGAACAAAAAGAAACACTGGGTACCTGGGGCTGGCAATGTTTTAGGTACTAAGGAGAGAAACAACTGCCGGGCGTGAATCCTGCCTCCCGGAGCTCAGAGAAGCGGGAGCTGGGTGCGCACTTGCTGTGCGCAGCTCTGCTCTGGCTGCCTCTGCGGGGGTCTCAGGTGGGCACCGGGAGTGACTCCCCCTCCCTGGGAGGACGAATCAAGAAGTAGGAAACTGTCATTTAACCCAGAGTGAGAGCCCAGAGGGGGCTGGTATGCCACAAAGAGCTGGCACCTCTCGCCCAGGTGGGAGTATCAGGAACCAGGGCCCATGTCCTTTCCCGACAGTCTAGCCGTGTGTACATTTCCCAGAAACTCTCACTGTTTATACTGAGGGGCCTCCCCAGAGCAGAAGTCATTCAAATCCTGTTTTCAGCTGTAAGTCACTTTCTGGCTGGCTCTGGGCACAGTCCTCTCAGAGCATTGAATGTATGGCCAAGTGACCACCCCAGAGATCCAAGCAAAACTGTCTGGCTGCCCGGCCTCAGCTGGCTCTGAAAGGCTTCAGTATATATCCCAGCCCCCTGCTTTGGGGTTTCGCATGGGGCCCCCACACACCCTGAACAGCCGGCGCAGACCCAGGCCCCAACTAGTTTCCGCAGCCCAAGTCAGGGCCCTAATTTGAAGAAACCTGAGTGGACCTAGGCTGAGGATCCCTGCTAGCGAGGTCAGGAAGTGGCCGGGGGGGCCTTGTATAAGCTGCCTTCTCCCACCAGGCTGGGAAGGAAGCCAGAGTGGGATGGGGCAGGTGGTAGAGAGAGGAAGATGAGGGAGGGGTGAGGGCCTGAGGGAGGCCACTGGCGCTGGCAAGACCACTCCAACATCCTCTTGGTACCACTTCTGGGGGGACGGTCCACAGGCCTCCCAGCCTATCCGAAGGGGCAGAGCTTGGCAGAAGTCATCACCACAGTTCCATATGCTGGAGGTGGTGCTGTGTCTGTGTCTCGAACCCCGATGGAAGGTGACGGAAGGTGATGGGAGGCAGAAAGAGGATTTGAATGCCTCCAGTGTCTGCTCTAGGAGCCCCTTGGATCAAGTCAAGACGGCCTCACCCCCACAGGCTGCATTCCTGGAAGGCTGGGGCAGGGATCTTTGAGCCGCCCGCAGCCCCCCAAGTGGAAGTCTATGCTAAGCAGAGCACAGAAATAGAGCCATGTTCCCTTAGATCAAGGCTTTCCCACTTGAACTCATGTTTCCTTTACATAAGATGAAATCTCCTCGTTCCCCCCACTCTACACCAAGATTCCTGTGCCCCCAGCTCAGCCGACCATGGTCTACGGCTGACTTTGCTGGAAGCCCCCGGCTCAGCCAAGTTCCACTTGGTGACTACTCAGTGCCTCTCACCCCCAGCCTACAGCCAGGGGTGCAGCTAGTGAGACTCCTCATCCCAGGGGTCACCACCACTATGTAGGGCATCTACAGAAAGCAAAAAGGGTAGCAGTTTGATTTGAGTGTCAAAATATTCCTGCAGGATTTTTGTTACTTTGTCTTTTAAGACACTGTTAAAAGACCATCCCACCCTACCACATGTAGCTTCTCTTATCAGCTTTATACCATCTGCAGCCTACATGGGAACAACTTCTGGGGAGGGCACTCTGGCAACATAGACCAAATATTTAAACCCACATGAGTCCCAGCCATTTGCTCTTGAGAAACAACTCCTGCAGAAATGATTGCGCAGTCCGAGAAGATACCGAGCCGCAAGGGCATCTGGTCAGGCTTTGTGGGTCTGCAAACTAAACATGACACTTAGTGTACACAAGCTGTGGGCCAGGCAGGGTTCAAAGAGCTTTTTATGCCTATTAATGGCTCATTTAATCTTCCCCAAGAGGTATGTACTTTATTATGCATGCCTTACAGATAAGGAAACCGAGGCACAGATATGGTTGGTGAGAAAAGGCCTAGGGTGGCGTATGAAGCAGCGGGAGCTTCTCCCTGTTGGATTGGATTCGCAATCCTCCAGGCCTCTTGCCCGCTGCAAGGACAGGGATACACACAGGTTCAGGATGTTGAACTGAGCTCTTGGCCACACCGGTAACAGAGAACCTCAAAGGAAGCTGGGGTGTCACCTGTGCACAACCTCCCAATCTGGAAGCCATCTTCCCCTCCAGATGTGAGAAGGCCCACGAGCCCCTCCCACACTTTGCCCAGAAAAAGGACATTGTGGTGTCCTGACTGCTTTCTGGTGTCCATAATGCAGAAATCACAGTTCTAGTTGACTCTCCACAGAGGAACTGGGTCTTTCGGCCTCTGTTTTCCTCACTTTGGAGTTTGACCCATAGCAGTTTCCACTCTGACTCTTCAGCAAGTAACCAGGAGGGGCATGGGGTCCAATGCCACAGATCCTCAGGAGCCTCTGCAGTGGCGGAAACAGCAGCAGCAGGGTGTCTGTGCACCACCAACCATGGGACCACGGGACTGTGGACAGCGACAACCAATCCTGCTGTGCCACAGCCCAGCAAACTGGCAAGCTACGGTGCCAGCCAAGTGGCCTCGCTTCTCATAAGCCCATAACTGGTTTGAAATAGCTGATATGGAGCCTAAAACATACAAACAATCCTATTTTCAAAGCCACGGAGCAGCCCAGTCATTTGTGCATACCCAACCCCTTTCCATTTGCACAAAGGATGAGGGTGGCCAGCAAGAAGAGCTCAAGAGGCTTCGGGCAGTCTAGGGCTGGATTCCACAGGCGCCAAGCCTCCTCAAAGACTCAGAAACCCTAAAGCCCATTCCTCAGTCCTCAGGGCTGCACAAGAGGAGGGGGATGGGCAGGCCTTACCCCTCCCCCACCACAGACAGAGTCCTTTGCAAACTTGCATAACCAGATGGGGGGCCTGAAAACTCCAGTGCTGGGGAATCCTTCTCCTTCTTAAAGGAACAGATCAACTCCAGCTGGGAGCAGCCCTGGGAACAAAGACCAGGGTCCTTGGGAGAGTTTGCTTCCATTGGCTTCCTTGACTAGGCAGGTGCCTCCCACACCCCAGGCTGGGCGAGGAAGCCCGGAGAGGCCTGGGAGCTGTGCAGGTTCAGTAGAGCCTCCTGGGCTGGGAGAGGCAGACACCCTTCCAGCTAAGAGCAGGGCGCTAGAGGGGTTATGGAATCAGTTCAGGACTCCTGTTGAAATTTATTGTGATTGGGAGATTGTGCTATGGTGTTATGTTCTCACTTTTACCCTCCAGATCCTGCCCAACAGAGCTTCCATTCTCCACTTTTACAGACTCCCCGCCTGCGGTTCAGAGAGGCCCAGGCACTTGCCCCAATTCCCCAGCTCTGCACACGAGCACTAAAATGAGTGCCAATCTGTAGTCACCTAGGTCTTTCTCCTTACTGGCCCGAGGGAAGTCACTGACTTGAGAAGGAGACTTTGAGAGGACAAGGAGGACCCCCCCAGGGCTCCCCCAACCTTCACGGTGGGTGCTACAGAGTAGGATCTCTCCTGGTATCGCTGGTAACAGGTCAAATGTCAAAGCCTTGCTCAGGGCTAACCATTCAGATACTTCTTTTCCTTGTTTCATGTGGAGGACAGATCAACATTTTTTGTCACAAACGAGATGATGAAAAGCCCCAGGGAAGGTGGGGGCATCAGGAGCAGAGGACAGCATGGCCAGCCATGACTTCTCCTCGGAAGAAACACCACTGTCCCAAAAACCTTATCCCAGTGAGGCAGGCACTTCAGGGGCTGCAGAGCCAATGGTCCTCTGCCAGTGAACTTGGGTCTTTCCAGCCTCTCTGTCTCTGGACAGCCATGCTGCTCTCCCTTCTGGAACAGTAAGATCCAGGAGTGCTCAGTGTGAGGAACAAGAATAGCTCCTTCTCCCCCTCAGAATAGCATAGGGCTTGGGCGCCTGCCCCTTTGGATCTAGGAAACAATCCAGAACCACCTCAGGGAGATGCAGCTGCGTGTGCATGTGTGCGTGTGTGTGCACACGAGCGTGAGCATGCTCATGTGAATTGGGATGAGGATGAGGATGAAGCCAGCCAGGGCTGTGGCACATGACAGTTCAGGGTTGTGCCTACAGAAGTTCCATGCCCAGGGTGGCCTTGTATCACTGATAGGACTCCCAGCACCCCACCATGTCCTCTCAGACAAACTTGGAGCTGAAGTCAGCCCGGGAGTGGGAGGAGAGGCTGCTGCCCTCCCTACTTCAGACCCCACCATCCCCCACCATCAGCCTCAAGTAGGGATTTCCTGGGCTGAGTTTCTAGCAATTCACTGGTAACCAAGAGCCTTGGGGGAGGGTTGACTAAGCATCAAAATTCAGTTCCTCTTGAAATGTAGAGTTTCAGATGGGGGAGGTGCAGGATACTGGCCTGGAGCAATTTGGCGGCAGCCTCGCACCACATAGACAAGCAGGAAGTTGCCGGAGGACCATCGATAGATAACCTGCGGTCTGAAAATCTTGGCGATCCATGAACTCACAAACCATGGCCAATTGTGATGAATCGCTGTGAACTGTGGTGCAGACAACTACATCTAGGCAAAGCAGGGCTGGGAAGCTGAAGGGGCAGATCCGCTGTGGCCAGTTATAGTACCGCAGAATTACGGGTACAGAGAACCGCGGGCAACCCCAAACCGCGGGCAACTGGCGAATCCCAGCTCGGCAAGTGAAGTAACTTCCCACAGATCCACAAACTCTTAGCAATTCCTGATTAGACCCTGGGGTGTGAATATTGCCCTGATTCCCAAACCTGCCAAGCAGCCTACCCGGTACTTGGGCGCAAGGGGTAGCTAATAGTCTTGGGATGAAACTCCAGGTGCCAAACCTCCTCAGAGATCCCAAAATTCTACAACTCAGACCCCAGACCTAAAAGAGAAGTTTGCAGCAGGTTCCATTCTCAGGGCAGATCAGGCCAGCTACCAGTAGCTCAGTCCTCTACGGGAGAGAGACTTTTGGAACACAAGCAGGGCCAGGTGGGGGGCAACCCCAACCCCGCGGGAGGCGGGAGGCGGGAGGCGGGAGGCGAGGAGGCGGGGAGCGGGTGAATCTTTTCTTTTCTTTCTTTCTTTCTTTTTTTTTTTGAGTTGGTCTTTTTAACGCTAGCCTGTCTTGCTCTTCTTAAAGAAACAGTGTATCCCTAGATGGGCTGTAAGGAACAACTCTAAGGATAAAATTTATGAAGTTTATCTTGGGGGGTTTCAGTTGCTGCTCTTTTTATCCTCCATCACCCCCACATGGGAGGGCCTGAGCGGACAAAAGACATTTAGGAGCAATGCGGACAAAGTCATTGTGACTCCCCCATCCTCTCCAAACCTGAGGGGAAGCCAGTGTGGCCACCCGCGCCCCAGCCTGTGGATCAGGGATTTTGTGGTTCCTAGGGGCAATTGGTACCAAAATGCTCATACAATTCATAGTGTTTTCAGGAATTATACCATGATAGTCATTTCATTTATTCAATACAGCAATGCTAGGAAATAGGACTCCTGTTCCTGAGTTTTATAGAAAACTTACACCTCTTACAGAGCTGGCCAGGAGCACAAAAACCATCCAGGACAGGAATTCGGGTCACAGGCGAGCTCTCATGACAATTGAGTCGTAGGGACCCCCAGAACAATTTCCCTAAGTCAGAATAAAAGTCTAGAGCAATTTCTACTGAAGAATTTCAGTAAATACTCAAGAGGGTGCACAAATTTGCCCGAGAACTGGGGCAGGCATTATTTCCTGTAGGTACCCTGGTACCCTGCAGATCTGAGAGTCTCAGAGCCACATGAAGTTGCAAACCATGATGAATAATGGTGAATCACTGAACTGTGGTGCAGAGAACAGCCTCCTCCAGGCAGAGAAGGTCTGGGAAGCCTAGGGGCTCAGAGGGGATTAACAGCAGCAAGTTAGAGTGCATCACTGAACCACTGGCAGAGGCGAATCTTCGGCAACGGGCGAATCGCCGACAGCTGGCGAACCGCAGGCAACCTGCAAATCGCCTACACAATGGGTGAACCGCGGGCAACCGGCGAATCGCCGACAGCTGGCGAACCGCGGGCACCCTGCAAATCGCCTACATAATGGGTGAACCGCGGGCAACCGACGAATCGCCGACAGCTGGTGAACCGCTGGCAACCTGCAAATCGTCGACACAATGGGCGAACCGCAGGCAACCGGCGAATCGCCGACAGCTGACGAACTGCGGGCAACCTGCAAATTGCCTACACAATGGGCGAACCGCGGGCAACCGGCGAATCGCCGACAGCTGGTGAACTGCGGGCAACCTGCAAATCGCCTACACAATGGGCGAACCGCGGACAACCGGCGAATCGCCGACAGCTGGCGAACCGCTGGCAACCTGCAAATCGTCGACACAATGGGCGAACCGCGGGCAACCGGCAAATCGCCGACAGTTGGAGAACCATGGGCAACCAGCAAATTGCCGACAATTGGCAAATTGCTGGCAACTGGTGAATCGCCAGCAACTGGCGTACCGCGGACAACCGGCAAATCGCCGACAGCTGGCGAACTGCAGGCAACTGGCAAATCACCGACAATTGGCAAATTGCTGGCAACTGGTGAATCTGCGGCAACTGGCAAACCATAGGCAACTAGCAAACCCAGCTCGGCGGCAAGGCTATGTGCTCTCTTTGTCCGTGGAGTGGCTAGCATCTTGGGGTGAAGCTACAGGTGTCAAACCTCCTCAAATACCCCAAAACTCAATTCCTTGAACCCCAGGAGTGATAAGAGGAGAGGGATGCAGCACGGCTCACTCTTCGAGTGGAAGGGCCTCGAGGGCACTACGCCAGCCCCAGTGCTCAGGCCTCCGGCAGAGAAAGCCATTTGCAAAACAGCTAGAGGAATGAGAAACCTCCTCTGGAATTCAGTTGGCTTTTTAGTCAGTCTTCCTTTTCTTAAAGGAGCAGGGCATCCCCAACCGGCTTTAAAGAGCCCGCTCTATGAGTGAATTTACCAAGGTCATTCTGGGGAGGGGTTGTCCTTACTACTAATTCTTGTCCTTTCATCCCAGGTGGGAAATGCACAGAGCGAACCCTGGACATTGTGGTGCAAGTAAGGAAAGTCATTCTGGTGAAGCCAGTCCTCCAGACCTGAACGACAACCACATGCCATTCCAAGGCTCAGAGATGAGCCAGCACCAGCAAATCCTGCAAACTATGGTGAACGGAGGGCACAAACCAGTTGTCTGGCAACTGGAGTATCGCCGGCAGCTGGAGAGAGAATCGCCGGCAGCTGATGGGAAAGTCACTGGCAACTGGAGAGAGAATCGCCGGCAACTGGAGAGGAAATCGCCGGCAGCTGGAGAGAGAATCCTGGAGAGAGAATCACCAGCAACTGGAGGGGAAATCGCCGGCAGCTGGTGAATTGCCGGCAGCTGGCAGACTGCGGGCAACTGGCGAACCAAGGGGTGGGTTAAGCTGCCGAGCTGGGTTCGCCTGTTGCCCGCAGTCTGCAGCGGTGGAGCAGGGAGACAGAAGAACCCAGCGAACCCAGCGAACTTCAGTGTGTGCACCGGATTACAGTGCTACAGACCGCAGGCCGCTGGCAAGACACGGGCCACTGGTACACCACAGACGGAGAAAATGCCTCTCATAGACCCACAAACCTTACGATCTGGGGCATGAAAATTCTTTTCATTTCCTAGCCACCTAGTAGCCAGTACCCTAATCCTACACCCGGGCTCAACGCTATTAGAGGTCTTGAGAGGACCCCGTGGGTGCAAATTTCATCAGGGACACCAAAGCTCAATTCTACGGTCCCTAGGGTGGAGAAAGTAGAAGAGTGCACTGTTCGCCCAAGGGGTGAGTCCATTCTCATTCTGTAGGGGCACCTTGCCAGTCCCGGAGCACAGGCCCCCAGCAGACATGGGCTATTAGCTAGGCAGCGGGAGAGCAGACAGTAATTCTGTGGGCGATTGGTCTTTTCCACCCCTGTGAGTCTTCTTAAAGGAGCAGAGTATCTCCTGGCAGGCTCTCGGGGGCAGTTTAGGATTGAAATTTATCGAGTTCAACACGGGAGCAAGTAGTGACTATATTCATTTCACTCTCGCCTGGGACTGAGGGTAAAACCTATCAGGGGTCTCTGGGGACTGGTTCCCTAACTCTGGGCTAAGACTTGCGACAATTTCTACCCCCCATCCCCCAGCTACTGAGCAAATAAATGAAGCACAAAGTAGCTGCTAGAAGTTGACGCTAGCACTGTAAAGGGCACAGGACCCCCTTGTGGCGAACGTGGTGCAGAGAATCAAGGCACATGGCCACTTGGCACCACAGGGCCCCCTGTGGACTGCGAGCCATGTCTGGGTACCTAAGCGCAGCCAGGGATGGGAACTGGGTGACCCGAGCACCACGAATGGTGGTGAGAACACCTGTGACCATGAGCTGAGCTAGCATTGTCAGTGGCCGGCGGCCCCGCGAGCTCAGCGTACTGTGGCATGGCACACAGCGAATCGTGGCACCACCAGGTCGAGTCACTGCACACAATCTCCCTGACAATATGATATCACTGGTGTGGGTGGGGCCCAGCGCCACAAGGTAGCCCAAGCACTCACTGGAGCATCAAGGCCCCCTCTACTTGCTCAAAGGGTGAATGTGGCAGGCGAGAGGCACCCAAGTGGCCTTCAGGCAGTCTTAGGGTGACCCTATAGCCTGATTCTGCAGTCTGCAGGGTCACGCGGAAGGGGCTGGGCAAGCCAGTCGTCACCTCCACCTTCTCAACCCTGCCATCTTCAGACATTTTCAAACTATCACACCCAGGGAGGGGGGCAGAAAACAAATTCTGCTTGTTTGCCTCTTGCCAGTGCTTGTGAGTTCTTCCCTTAAAGGAACCGCCAGGAACAGCTCTGAGGACCAAAGACCGCCTTCCCTGGGGGAGTTTGCTTCCATTCACTTCCCAGGCTAAGCGGGCACCACCCCTGCCCCAGGCGGGGAGAAGGCGCTCCCAGATCTCCAGGGCTCGGGGTTGGGCGGGTGCAACTCCGCTGCCCGGATCCTTGGGAGGGTCTATCCAGCACTGCTAAGGGGAGGGCTCTTCCCGGATCCCTTGGCGTCTGGCTGCTCCCTACTCGTTAACAAAGCCCTAGCACAGAGGCTTGGAGGTGAGCAGTGGGGAGGAGCTTCTCGAGCTTCCTATGGCCTTGGTGGGCTCGGGACTACGAGCCCTTGCTGCGGGGAGGGTAGGGGGCCTGGGCTCATGGGCATGGTGGGTCCAGAGAGCTTAAATATTCTAATACAAATTGCACCCCAAAAGTTCTTCGTGGCTGAAAATTCCACTCAAAGACATAAACATGCCATTAGGACACAGACAGGGCCTCCCTGGAGAACAGCGAGAGATTCTGACATGTGGAAGATACCAGCAGCCCGGATTTGATGAGTGACAAGCTGAGGGGCCCAAACAGCTCCCCACGGACAACTGAGGCAGAGGATCCTGGTGGCGGAAGGGCTGTCCTTTTCCTCACACAGTCAGAATGCTCCCGAAAGCCACACTGACGTTCCCTGGAGCCTCGTCTCGTTTAATTCTCCCAACAGCCCAATCAGGGAACTGTCATAATATTTTAACCTTTAAGACAATTACAGGAATCATTCTTGTTTCTTGTTTAAAAAAAAAAAAAAGACAAGAACAAAAGAGAAACAACACAAAACAAAAACCAAAGTGCACAATGGCATGTGAAAAGTGTGATTTCTTGCCACCGTTAGAACCACCCCCCCACCCCACCCCACCCCACCCCACCCCACCCCACTGCTTCCCTGGGGGTGCCCAGTCACAGGCAACTGGGTTCCTGGGGATGGGGAGGCACTTCTGGAGGGAAGAGCTTCTCCACAGAGCTCACCCTGGAGGATGGGGGGACAGGCTCAGTTGTAGGGTGTCCCTCCCACTCTAACACAGGCCCTGGGGGTCTCCGTGGTCTTAAAGGAGGACAAGAGTATGTGGGTAGATTCACTTGCAAGCCGTGTGAAGGCCTCCGTCCCTGACCAGCTGTGTGGAGAAGGCAGACTGCAGAGACCTTGGGGCAGAAGAGGAACCCCCAAAAGGGTGGAGCCATTGCTGACTTTGAGAGATGCAATTCCCTACAAAGGCAAGTTCACCTGCAGGTTCCCCATTCCCTTCCTCTCCTGAGACCTTCCCTTTTGAAATGCAAAGAGGTGAGCTGCACGCCCCCAGCTGGAGCCAGCTGCTGCTGGAGTCCTGGGAGCAGGTGTGCTGCCTCCCTTTTAACTGAGCAGGAAGTGAAAGGCCGTGTGTTAAGTGGAAACCACTCTGCGGCACAAAGGTCCAGGTGCTGGGGACCGGACTCCCAGCTCTGTTCCCTTCCTGTTGGTTACTGTCAGGGGCTGGAACAGACTGGGGAGAAAGACATGACCCTTCGTTCTCCTTCCTCCCCGGGCTGACCTCTCACCTCCCACTGCGCCTCCTCTCCGCATGGGGAGGCGTGGACGGGGCCCAGACAGCTGCAGACCCGACTTCCTGCCCCTCCTTCACACCCAGGCTCTGCTCTGGGGGGATACTTGGCCTTCCCATCAGGCACCTCTGCCTTCCAGGGAGGACCGCGAAGCCATTCGCCACGGAGAGCAGGGCCCACGCTCGCTCGGCCCCACAGCCCTCCTGGGGACTGCGAGGGAAGGCTGCAGCCACGCCACAGGCAGCTCCCAGGGGTCAGGGAGGCAGGGCAGAGGGTAGCAGACACCGGAACACATGCCTGACACCACCCGGTCATGTGGCCCACGGACATCGCGGGCCAACACCTCACACTGGCAGGAGAAGGCCATGGAAGGAGCACTTGTTGGAGACTTCTCAGTGTGGCTGGGAGTAGGCCCAAGAGGCGGCATCAGGAGGAAGACCCCAGGCAGCAGGTACAGCCAGGGGCAGCCAGGACTGCTGAGTAGACGCCTTTGGTCCTGGCCCTGCAGAGGGCAGAGCTTGGGTCTGGCAGCTGGGCCTCTGCGTGGGGCTCACGGGCGCGGTCTCTCCCCACGCTTTCCTTCCAGGCCTGGGCCAGGGGCTTCCCTGGTCCTCTGTCGACACAGCCAAACAAGGGGACAGGAGGTATGAGGCAAACACGAGCCAGGGGCCAGCCAGCTACTTGCAGGGACGCCCCTCTGAGGCCGTCCTGGCACCCACAGAAAGAGCTGTGCTCTGGCAGGGGAGCCCAGCCCGCAGGCAGGCCAGGGTCCTCCCGCTGACCCTCCCGCGTGGGCCAGGCACGCAGCCCGGACAGAACCTTCTCTCCTTTAGGCCTCGCAATAGCCCTGCAACTTTAATTTACAGTTTCCTCGCGTAATCCATCCTGTATCTATAAGAAAGTTAGACAGTAGAGAAATATGTGAGTAAAAAGTGAGACTAGCACACGCCAGCTGTAGCTGCTCACTGACGGCCACAGATGTTCATGGTTCCACCCCGGGGGGTGGGGGGGTTGGACAGGAGTGGGACGGGGTCCTGGAGTCAGCACAGCCTCTGTTTTCTCATTTGTCTGTGGCTCCAGGGCAACGTCCTCGGCCCCACAGCAAGCCCCAGGGCCACCCCCAGTCTCCCTTTCCCACGGAGACGCCCTCTGCCAGTAGGTTCTCCAGAGTAGATGCTCTAAAAAGCCTTCAGAGCACGTTCAGGCACGAGTGAATCTGAAGGTGATGTGGACGAAGATGTCCGCCTGCTTATTCACTGGGGCTTCTGGAAACCCTCACACGGGCAACGTGTGCCTTTAGCCTCATTCCGACCCTCGCTTGCCCACCTACAGGCCTCCACGGAGATGTCGCCCGAGGGGCCGGAAGGCACTCCTGAGTCTTACAGCCAGCCACATCCTCCCGCAGGCACGGCCGGCAAGGGGACACCCAGGCTGCCAACCCCATCCTGGAATTACTCAGGGCAAGGAAGACCCCTCCACGTTTAACTCTGGAGAAGTTTCTCTCCCCCTGAAAACCTGAAGACCTGTTTAACTCCATCCCAGTGGTATCCAAAAAGATGAGGTTTTGCAGCAATATTGCTTTCAACCTTATTGAGGTATACTTGACGTGCAATAAACTGCACATGTTTCAACTGTACAAAGCGATCGATGTTAACTTAGGTACCCAACCATAACACCGTCAGCACAGTCAAGATAGGGGACACATCCATCACCCCCAAAAGATTGTTCATTCCCTTTGTCATTCCTCCTCTTCCCCAGGCAACCACTGGTTTGCTTTTGGTCTCTACAGATGCCTTGGAATTTTATATAGTCTTATAAAAATGGAGCCACACAGTGTGTATTCCCTTTAGCCTGGCTTCTCACACTGGGCATGATTATTTTGAGACGCATCTCCTTTTTTTGTCTACAAGAGCAGTTCGTTCCTTTTTATTGCCAGGTGGAATTCCGTTGTAGGGATGTACCACAATTTGTTTATCTGTTTACCTGTTGATGGACATTAGGATTGTTTCCAGTTTGGGGCTATTACAGATAAAGCTGCTATGAACATTTACGTCTAAATCTCTGTGTGGATATACGCTTTCATCTCTCATGGGTAATCTATAGGAGTGGAATAGCTGTAGCGCATCTTTCATTTTTTAACAAGCTGCCAAACTGTTTTCCAGAGTGTTTGCACCATGTTACATTCCCATCAGTGATGTAGTGCAGTTCTGTTCCTCCACGCCCTCGCCTACGCTTGATGGGAAGCGTCTTTTCAATTTTTGCCATTTCAATAGTTGTGTAGCGGTGTCTCATCAAGGTTTTCAATGGCATTTTCCTAATAAATCATGAGTTGAACAGGTTATTGTTCGCTTATCTGCCATCTACATATCTTTGTTGGTGAAGTACATGTGCCAATCTTTTGCCCATTTTTAAAATTGAACTGTTCATTTTCTTGTTACTAAGGTTTGAAAATGTTTATGTATTCCAGATGCAAGTTCTTTTTCAAATGTATGTGTTGCATATATTTTCTGTAGTCTAAGGCTTATCTTCTCATTCTCTCAAAAGTGATTTTGGAAAAGAAGTTTTTAACTGTGATGAAATGTAATTTATTAGTTTGTTATTTTATGGTAACATAATTAAATCTTAAGCCAAGGTCACAAAGATTTTCTCCTGCGTATTCATCTAGAAGTTTTATAGTTTTAGGTTTTACTTTTGTGTGTCTGTGACGCATTTTGATGTCAGTTTTGTATTTGTTGTATAGTATGAAATGGTGTTCTTCGTGTTTTGGTTTCTTTTTTTGTTTGTTTGTTTTGCTATGGATATCTAATGATTCCAACATAATTTGTTGAAAAGGCTCTCCTCTTTTTGCTGAATGGCCTTTGCAGAACTCGTTATACGTGAGGATCTGTTTATTGTTAATAATAGAACTTCTTATACCTGTTTCTGGATTCTCTGTCCTGTTCCATTGATCTATTTTGTTCCCTTTTTACCCACGTCACACTGTTTTAATCACTGCAGCTTTGTAATGAGTCTTGCAGTCAGGCGGTGTCAGCCCACCTCTCTCCTTCTTTTCCACAATTGCTTTGGCTATTCTAGGTCTTTTGCATTTCCATATGAATTTTAGAACTAACTCTTTCTGAGTTTATCAATTTCTATGTTTAAAAACCCTGCTGGGATTTTGATTGCAATCGTGTTGCTCTATAGATTAATTTGAGGAGAAATGACATCTTAACAACATTGAGCCTTCCAACCCGTGAACAAGGTACATCTGTTTATTTAGTTTCTCTCAGCAATGCTTTGTTGTTTTCCTTGTGCAGACCTTTCATATTTTTTGTCAGAGTTATCCCTGAATATTTAATATATTTTGATGTTATTAGATTTTTTTTTCAGGGTCTGGTTATTTGTTGTTAGTCTGTAGAAGTGCAATTGGTTTTTTTATATTGATTTTGTATTCTGCAATCTTGCTAAACTCGCTTATTGATTCTAGCACTTTGTTGTGTTAGATTCCATGAGATTTCCAGCATAGATGGTCATGCCATCTGCACATAATGTTTTACTTCTTCCTTTCCAATCAGAATGCCTTTTATTTCTTTACCTCTTTTTTTTTTTTTTTTTTTTTTGCCTGTTTTCTCATTTGTCTCATTGTGCAGTACATTGTTGAATGTGAGTGGTGAGAACAGACATCTTTGTCTTGTTACTGTTCTCAGGGGAAGCACATTCTGCCTTTTACAGTAAGTGTGATTAGCTGTAGGATTTTTGTAGACGCTTCTGTCACAATGAGGAAGTTCTCTTCTATTCCTACTTTGCTGAGAATTTTTATCAGAAATGGCTGTTGAATTTGATCAAAATGATTTTTCTATGTCTATGAAGACAGTCATGTGGCTTTGCTTTTTTGCTGCATTAATACGGTGAATTACATCGACGGATCAAGTGGTAAACCAATCCTGCATTCTTGAAATAGATCTCATTTGGTCATGAATATTTTTCTGGTTACGTATGGTTTGATTCAATTTATTAAAATTTGCCAAGGATTTTATATCTATGTTAATGAGGGGTTTTAGTCTACAGCTTTCTTTTCTCATAATATCTTTATCGGGATTTTATAAAACCAAGTTAATGTTGGCTTCACAGAATAAGTTAGAATGTATTCCCCCCTCTTGAATCCTCTAAAGAGTTTTTGTAGAATTAGGGTTTCTTCTTCCTTAAATGTTTGGTAGAATTCACTAGCAAAGCTCTCTGGGCCTAATGTTTTCTCTGTGGGAAAGTTTCTAACTACAAATTCAGGTTCTTTAATCTATAGACAGCAAGTTAGGTTATCTATTTCTTATTCAGTGATCTTTCATAGCATGTTTCTTAAAAGGAATTTTTACATGTAATATAAGTCACAGAATTTATAGGTATAAACTTGTTCATAATATTCTCTTCTTATCCTTTTACTATCTGTAGATGTGAAGTGAAGTCATCGCATTCCTGACACTGGCAATCTGTGTTTTCTCCCTTTTCCCAATCACTCCGACTAGAGGGATAAAATAAATACCGCTTTGATTGATCTTCCAAAGAATTCTCTTTGGTGTCGTCGATTTTCTCCATGGTTTTTCTGCTTTCTAGTTCACTGATTTCTGTTTTGACCTTAATTGCTTCCTCTCTTCTCCTTATTTTGTTCTTTCTCTCATTTATTAATTTGGAAGCAGAGGCCTCTGACTCGAGACCTCTGTTCTTTTCTAAAAGAGGCATTTCGAGCTCTAAATTTCTGACTCGGTGCAGCCTGAGAGACATCCCGCCAATTCTGATATGTCTCATTTTAATTTCCACTCGGTGCAAAATACTTTCTACTTTCCCTTTTTATTCCTCTTTGACTCATGAGTTATTTGGAAACATTATTTAGTTCCCAAGCGCTTGGGAATTTCACAGATATCTGTCTGTAACTGATTTCTAATTTAATTCCATCATCGTGGTCAGAGAATGTGCTTTGTATGACTTGTACCCTTCTAAATACACCGAGACTTGTTTTACGGCCCAGAAAGGGATCTATCTTTATAAATGTTCCATGCACTCTTGAAAGGCAAGTGTATTCTGCGCTGTGGGGTGGAGTGTTCTATAAATGTCAGTCGTGTCGCGTTGGCTGAGAGTAATTCAAGTCTACTACATCCTTACTCGCTACTTTTTCTACCAAGTTTTGAAAAAGGGATATTGAAATATACAAACCTAATTGCACGTGTGGCTATTTCTCCTTGCAGCCCACCAGTCTCCACCAGTCTTTGTTTCATGTATTTTTGAAGCTCTGGTATTAAAGGTATAAATGTTCAGGATTGTTATGTCCTCTTGATTAATGAGCCTTTTATCACTATAAAATGAACTTTTTAAGTAATGGTGATATTCGTTGCTTTGAAATTCACTTGTCTGATATTGATATAGCCACTCCAACTTCCTTTACTTTCTTTTCTTTAGTATGATCATGGTGTATCTTTTCCATCCTTTTACTTTTAAACATTTGTCTTTATCCTTGGGGTGCATTATTTTTTAGGAGAAAGGGTCTCACTTTGTTGTCCAGACCAGACTGAAATTCCCACCTCAGCCTCCCAAGTAGCTGGGAGCACAGGCACACGCCACGGTGCCAGGTGGAGGTGCATGTTTTGTAGGTGACATTAGGTCTTTTTTGTCTGTTAATGGGAATGTTTATCAATGTCATGTGATTGTCGATTTTAGTCAAGTTCAAGCCCATCCTCTTACTATTTGTTTTCTATTTGTCTCGCCAGTTCTTTGTTCCCTTTTCCTCTTTTTCTGCATCTTTGGGACTAATTTTTATTTTTTTTTTATTATACCAGTTTATCTGCTTTGTGGGCTTATTAGTTGTAACTCTGTCTTGTTATTTTAGTCACTGCTTTAAGGTGTACAGCATACCTTGATAACCCATCACAGCCCACCTGGGAGTAACGTACCACCTCACCTACAGAGTGAGAACCTCACACAGTAAATTCCCACTTCTCCACTCCCCGGCTCTATGCTATCATCATACATTTTACTCTTATGTATATTACAAGCCCTATAATGCATTGTCAATATTTTCATTGTAATGGTCAGTTATCTTTTAAAGAAATTTAGAGAATAGAACAGAGCCTGGACTACTCGGCCACACAGTTACCATTTGGTGCTCGTTCTTTGGTGTAGATCCATTTTTCTAATACCACTTTTTCCCTTATGCCTGATGGATTTCTTTGACACTTTTTGAGGTACGGATCTGTTGGTGATGAACTCTTCAGCTTTGGATGTCTGTAAAAGGCTTTATTTCACCTTTGTTCTTGCAAGACATTTTCACTGGGGATAGAATTCTAGGTTGACAGTTCTTTTCTTTCATTACTTCAAAGATTGTTGCTCCACTGTCTTCTTGTTTGCGTTGTTTCTAATGGAAATCTGTGTTAATCCTTACCTTTGTTGCTTGGTACATACCATGTATTTTTTTCCTCTGGCTACAGTTAAGTTTTTTTTTTTTTTCTTTTGTCTTCTTTATTAATAGTTTTGAGCAATTTCATGTGCCTTGGTACGGTTTTATTCTTGTTCTTGTGCTTGGCGTTCATTGAGTCCCTTGGATCTGAAGGTTTATAGTTTTCAGTTTTCATCAAATTTGAAAAAATGTTGGCCATGATTTCTTAAAATATTTTTTTCTGTCCCCCTCTCTGTCTCTGTCTATCAGAACCTTAAATTACTTGTATATTAGGCTGCTTGAAATTGTCCCACCACTCATTGATGCTATTTTAATTTTTTTGATTTTTTTTCTCTGTATGTTTCATTTTGGACAGTTTCTGTCACTAAATCTTCATGGTCACTGATCTTTTCTTCTGCAATGTTTAATCTGCCAGCGATTTCCCTCATTGTAATTCTTGCCTCACACACTGTAGTTGTCACCTCTACAAATCCAACTTGGAGATACATGTGTATATATCTTTCATGCCGCCCTTAACTTTTGAACACAGTTACAATAACTGTTTCAATATCCTTTTCTTCTAATGCTAATATCTGTGTAAGTTCCAGCTTGCTTTAATTAATTAGTTCGTCTCTTCATTGTGGGGTGTGTATTCTTGCCTTTTTGAATGCCTGGCAGACTTGGATTGGGTGCCAGGCACTGTGAATTCTACCTCCTTTGTGTGTTAGATATCTTTGTATTTCTATAAATGTTCTGGAGCTTTGTTCTGAGACACAGTTAATACTCTGGTTTCTCTTCAGATTGTATAAATGTTTTGCCTTTTCCTGAGATGCAGTTAAGCTACCTGGAAAGAGTTTGATCCTTTCAGGTCTTGTTTTTATAATTCATTAGGCAGGTCTGAAGCAGCATTTAATCCAGGGTTAATTACTTCCCACGGCGGAAGCGCCGTCTTCTTGAGAATTCTCCTCGCGGTACCTGTGAAGGGAGATTTTCCAGGCTGGCTGTGGAAACGGATACTGTTCCCAGCCCGCCATGAATGTTGGGCACTGTTCCCTGTGGTCCTTCTGGATGGTTTAAGATTTTTTTCTTTGTCACTGGATTGGAGCAATCTCACGTAGTTGTTTTCCATGCGTGCACTGATCAGTCCCCTGCTGGATACTTGCGGGGACCCTCTGGGTTTCTCCAGGGTTCTCTCTCTGTCCCGAGAGTTCTAGCTGCCTTGGTCTCCCCAGACTCTCAGCTCTGACTCCCCAGCTCAGGGAATCTTCCAGGCACTGCCTGGGTTTTCCAGCCCTGAGCCGCAGCCTGGAATCTCACCCAAGGAGGGAAACTGGGGCAACTGTAGGACTCACTCATTTGCTTTTCATCTTTTAGTTACGTCCGATCCGGTGTCCTGACAGCCAGTATTCCAACTGTTCCGTCTGGTGTTTTTGGTGGTTTCACATGGGGGTGAGTCTGCTCCCTGTTTCTCATCTTGGTCAGAAATGGCAGCATTGCTGAGATGTCTTCCCACCTCCCGAAAGCCCCCCACCCCCAGCCAGTATCCCTGCAACTGTCATTATTCACATCCCGCTCAGCCTGGCAAGGAACATGGGACCTGCTGAGGGGGGGATCCCCGTTGTTTAGCTGTAAATCAGCCCCCTTCCTTTCTCCAGAAAACCAAGCAAATGTCCAGGACGGGCATCTGAACTTGTCCAGGGGGATCACAGCACACAGGCTCCAGCTTGGCAAGACCGCCACCATGTCACCCAACCGTGACGGCAGCCCCAGCAGGATGATGGCAGAGTGTGGGGATGGGACAAGGTTGGGAAGATGGTGAGTGTCCGAGGCAGAGGCCGTCCCCCAGCAGAGCTTTCGCACACCACAGAAGGCGGCGGCTCTGTGGCTGGAGACTCAAGGGGATGGCGACAGAGGCATGGGGCGTGTTTGTGCCTTGCAGGGTAAAGGTTTATACCAAATGCCCTTTTTCTCCAGCCAGAAAGGTGGGAATGCTCTGGAGCGGGGCAGAGTGGGGCCAGGCTCCCCAGGCAAATCCATCCCGAAGGTCCCTCTTCCTGCTGAGCCGCAGTGAGGCCTGAAGCCCCCTCCCCTCATCCTGCAGGACACTCATCCCGTGGGACCAGGTCAGGACAGCCGGGCCAGCCCAGGGCTGAGGCAGGGCAGGCCGGGGCCTCACACGGCCTGTACTGCCCAGGCCGCGGAGCTGCCAGGGTATCAGTTAATCCCCACAAGAGGCCGGCAGGGGTGGGTTCTTGGCCCCATTTTACAGATTAGGAGCCAGAGTTCCCAAATTACTCAGCTGCCAGACGGCAGCAAACCCAAGCGCCAGCCTGAAGCTCTGAGGTGCTGCAGCCACGAGCTTCCCTTTGCTGCCCTTGAGATCGCGGAACCCCACTCCCGCAATCCCCTGGCTGAGTGGCCTCCAGGGGTGTCCTGGGCCCCAGCCCTAACTTCAGGCCTGTTGCCATTTGCCTGTACAGAGTGGGGACACGGGAGAACGTTCTGTCTTCCTTCGGGCCTTATAAGTTAAACAAAGGCACACTTCCCTCCTGACATCTGCGCTGGTTAATGATGGATGGAGAGATCGCTGGCCTGGCTATGGGGTGAGGGTCTGCCCTAAATAGGACATGTCAAGTGCCCAGCAGGATAATTCTGTGTCCTGGAGCAAGACAGGTGTGGGTCTAAAATTGGAGGAGCAGAGGTGGTGGTGACTTTTATCAACCTTGCTTCACCCATCCCCTGCCTTCAGCCGGGAAGGATCTGACAGGTGGTCCTGGGCCCTGGGCCCCTGGGCCTGAATTCCTGTGCTCTCAGCAGAGGCCCTAAAATAGACCAGGACATCACACGCAGCAGCCACAGCGCCCTGCCTCTCTGTGAGGAGCCTCAGGGTTTCCGCGTGGAGTCACAGGGCTAAGCCCACCGGTTCCCCAAGCCTGTGGCGGCTGCGGGAGCTTCAGCACCAGACGGGCCCAGCCCTGTGTTTCTGTTCAGCTACTTGTTACCTGTGGGCTTGGGGCCCGTCACCTAAGTCCTCTGAGCCTCCTGTTTCTCGTTTGTTCACGTTCTCTCTGCCCTTCCCTCGGGGACTGGGGACACGCCTGTCTCCTAGTGCTCTCATTTGCCATCTCTCTCATCCCAAAGCCTCACAAACGTGACATTTCTTCCGTTGACCCAGAACACCCAGAATTCTGCTATGCACAAATTCACTCTGTGCTCTGGAGCCTGCAATATACTTCTGTCTAAAGCCGCTGTCCTCCATTGGGTTTTAAATGTCCCTGCTGACATACACGGGGCAGAGCCACAGCCACCTGCATTTCTTAGCAGAGTTCATGATCCATCATTTTCAGATTTGGGGATCAGGGGGCCTTCATGTAGGGGGAGGCAGGGCACGGCCTTACTGATTGCACATTGTGCAGCGTGCTTGCCTGGTTCGTACAAGAATCGTACAAGATAGCCGGCCATCCCCGCTGCAGAGCTGGGCACTGGCACACGCAGCCCCACACCACCGGTGATGATCAGCTTTGACCATTTCACCCAGTTCTGTCTCCATCTGGAATGCAGCTCAGCCCTTCCAGGGCCACAGAAACTGCCAATAATGGTTCCTTATTCTCAGCCCTGAAGCCACCAGCTGCTGAGATGTTGAACAAGAGCTTCCTGGCGCCGTGTCCCATGTCCCAGGCTATTTTAGGTGTCAGGAATTCAAGCACATTTAGCGTGTGGCCAGGACCACTGGAGAGTCCCTCCTGCCCTGCCTGTGCTCTCCAGCCCACGCCAAGACCCTCTTCCATTCCCCGTGGGTGGGTGGAGGAGGGTGGGGTCTTTGCCCGACAACCCCTCCCCCTGGAGAAACTCAGGTGGCTCAAAGCCCAGGACCTGTGGACGTTCTTTGACCTTCTGCCCATGGCCTGTAACTTCTGACCTCTCCGGAAGGTTTCTCTAAAGCGGTGGCCTCCGTTAGACCGCAGGAGCCGGCCAGCTAGCTGATCCTTGGTCTGGCAGGCCTGGCGGCTTTAACCTGCCCCGCTGCAACTCTCTGGACAAACACCATCGATCTGCAGTTTCTTAACAGGACCTCGTTTGTCCTGGTTCTCAGGCTGGGCGGCAGGAGCCAAAGGGCAGGGGCCTTGGCCTGCAGGGCTGCGTGTCAGCACTGAGTGACTGTGCAGACTGTCTTGACATACGTTGTCCCAGTGCTTTTAACCACCCCGTGAGGAAGAGGATGCCAAGGCCCAGAGGAGAGGGTTGTACACAGTCTTTGAATTCGGGCCTGTCTCTGCCTAAAATCCATAGCTTATGTTGGGGGGGGGGGCGTATAAATGTCTGCCTTTCAAATCCTACACGAAAACTAGCCCCCAAGCAGACGGTCAAGGGCGGTGCCAACGTAATGTGCCGCATCCCAAGCTATTTTTAGGCCCTGCTTCGGTTACAGGCATCTGAGCACTTCCAACACGTGACAGGACCACCCAAATGTCCCCCGGCCACAAGTGGAGCGGGCGCCACTGGGAGCAGAACGGAGCCGGGCACAGACTGGAGTGTGGACGTGCCTGGAGTCTGGCTTCAGCCCTGCCCTCCCCTGCGGAACCTACACTTACCGGCCATTTCATTAATAACTGACCAGCACTGGGCTCAGAAACACTCATTTTTGCAGACATCTTTCCATTCTCTGACCAGAAGCTGCAGGGGTGCAAGTTGGGAAAGATCTCTAGGAGAAGTCTTCTAGGCCCCAGGGGGGGGGGGGGTCCCTGGAAGTTTTCTGTTCACGTGGGAAGCCTCTGAAGCCTGCACGATCCCCCCGGAGACCAGCAGGTCCTGGAATCGAAGCGTTTAGGAGATCTAAGACCGAGGATCAAAGGGAAGGCCACCAGCCCCTCCTGAGCTCACAGCCTCTGCATCCATAGGGGGGCAAGGGGTGGGGCCCCCCTTGGGTGCAGCCTGTCCAGGGACCTGACCCCCCTTGCAGAGGTCCTCAGTGCACCCAGGCTCCTTCTCCCCACAGGACTGTCTACATTCAAAACCACCCTACATTCAAAGCTGCACAGCCCAAGCCCTAGTAAAGAGGCGTCTGAGTTCATCAGCTCCAGATATCCCTTGGGCTCCAAGGACTCCCTCTGGATCCCAGGGCAATGAGACAGCTTGGCTAGTCGGAAGGTGCAGCCACCCCAGGTCAAGTAGTGCCCCCGGAAACCAGGGGCAGGTTTCAGGCAAACGAGACCCCTGGGCACAGACATGCCCAGCCCTGTCCTACCCTGCGCTGGGGGGTGGTGGGACTGTGCCTGCCCTCCACCATCCATGTGGCGTGCACAGAGCCTGGGCAGGAGGCTTCCCCCAAATCCTGTCTCTTGCAGGCCCTGCTGTCCCGGTACCAGGCCCGGGAGGGCAGTCCTGGTGGGCAGCCCTGGTGGGCACAAATACACAGCACCTAGGGGCTGCTCGCTGCAGTCACGGGTTTTAAAGAGAATTTCAATTTGTTTTATCTTCCAATAAGGGGAGCTTGGCGAGATCTGCTTGTTCCAGGGGCGGGAGAGCCCCAGAGGGGGTCTGGGCAGCACTGCAGGGACTTCCAGAGGACATCAGAAGGCAGCAGCACCACGGGAGGCCTCTCCCCCAGACGGCAGGCCGCGGGGACGGCAGGGCAGCGGGCGTCACTGGCCCAGGCCTTCAGGCCATGTGGGGGCCCCACCTCCAGACGTGCCTGGCCCGAGTTTCCCAGCCTTTGGCGCTGGAAGGCCACACAAAGATGGTATTCATGCTGACGCCTTACGTCCTCTCCGGAATGAGGCAGGGTTTAAGCAAATACAGAAGAAAGTTGGATCCCGGGCCGGATTGGGCTTGCCCAGGGCAGTGGGTGCTGTTAACGCAAAGAGAGGGAAGACACCCCTCCCACACACACCCCACTCTGTGCAGAATTAGTAAATGTGTTTCTTCTGTGCACCCCCACGGCGACAGCGGCGATGGGTCTGTGTTTGTTAGTAGCTCTAGTTCCCAAGGCACTCACTGTGCGTTGCCCACGGGCCGGGCGCTGCCAGATGTGACGTGAGGAGTTTCATCTTCCCTCGGGCGGAGAGGTGGGCAGGTAGGTCCCAGGATGCATTTCTTCATTCCTTTGCAAAGGACATCGGAACAAGGGCACTGTTAGGTGTTGGCGAGCAGAGGTGAGGAGACCCCAAGACCCACTTTGCTCTTGTTCAGGCTGGGGGGGACCAACATTAGGAAACGGGCCGCGGAGTCAGCCCCAGAGCCTGGATCTGTGCCGGCATTTGGGTAGGGGACGCATGTCTTAGCAGCTCACTTTCCTGGTGAGGAAACTGAGGCAGGCGACTTGAGTGACTTGCATGAGGAAGTAGAGACCAAACACTGTCTCCCGAATACGCTCTAGTGTTCTATAGCAGCGTAGGACGACGGCGGTCAGCGATAATACATTACATAGTTTCAGACAGCTAGAAAAAGGAATGTTCCCAACACAAAGAAATGACAAATATTTGAGATGATGGACATGCTAATTTCTCTGGTCTGATCGCTATACATTACATTTATTGAAACATCACTAAGGTACCCCAAGAATATGTACAAATATTATTTGTCAATTTTAAAAATCAGATAACATTAAATTTAAAAAATAAAAATGCTGCCTCCTGTAGGAAGAACATTCTTGGGGCCTGGGGTGGGGTGCTAAGCCTCCAGCAGCCCATCAGCACCCATGTGCTGCCTTGGGACCACCCCTGACCCAGCCACCCCAAGACCTTCGACTTCCGAATGGACTAGTCCAGGGCTGGGAGCCCCGTGATCCTTTGCTTGGAGCCGAGTCCCTTGCTTTAAAGGCTCAGAGGATGGTGAGAGGACAGAGAGGGTTGGCTGCCTTGGCCAGGCCGGTGGCCCTCCACACCAGGTCAACATGCGTCTCAGGAATGGTCACTCTTCTCGGGCTGGGGGTGCTTTGGATGGAATCTGGCAGCTGGGGAAATGCAGAACCTTCTTCCCATCTCTCGTACTGAGCCTGAGTCCCCCAAACCAGACAATTCCAAGGAGGGAGGCTCGGAAAAATTTGGGGCACCCCACTATCCTGCCAGGGGGAGCTGCCGCCTAGAGGACATGGCTTAGGTGGGGAGGAAATACGGGAGGGAGTTCTGGACTGTTCTAGGAAGGGTTAGCAGCATTCTCCTTGGACATGGAGTTTTGGTGACCCGGCCCCACCTCCCCAAACCCCAGGCACTTTATGGATACTTCGTTTGAAAAGAGTCCTTTAAGAAATGCAGTGAGCCACCCAGCGGGGCCGGCTCCACCCAGGGGCTTGATCAATGAGACGTCAGATGAGCCAGGCAGGACCCTCTGACATAGACAGATGGGTGGTCACAGCCGCCCCCAGAATTATTGCACTACAGAGCAGGGCTCGGCTCCCCAAAGAACCTCAGGGGCAGAGCAGAAGCCGAGAGGCAAAGCACCTCCACCCGCAGCTGAGATTAAGTTTAAAAAATTTATGTGAATTTTGCTTCTTATACCATTCTATAGCTTTGCTAGTTTGAATATAATTCTTTAAAATCACATACCATTATTGAGAGTGTAGATTGGTGTAACCTTTTTAGAAGGAACATTTCAAATGCCCTCTTGCTGAGTTCTGCTAAAATGGATAGGGTTTTGGGGGTCTTATTTTTTCCTTCCAGCACTATTTGTAATTATACAAAATTGCCGCGACCTCTTTGTCCATCATTAGAGAAATGGCTGGATGCACCGTGGGGACATCCATTTAAGGAATACTGTTTACTATTCCGTTGACAGACAGGACGAAGCGCAGCGGCATGTTCGGGCAAGGGAAGGAGCGAGCGTGTCACCAGAGCAGAAGCAAGTGGAAGAGCCGTATGTGTTGGGTGATCCCATCTGTTAAAAAAAACACACATATGTACATATTTAGTTAAATGACTGTATATGCCTAAAAATATTTGGAAGGAGCCACAGCAACCAGTTAACAGTGATTATTTTGGGGGGAGTGAACATTCTTCCGTATTTGAATCTGAAGTCACTCCTGTCACATAAAAAGAAAGATTAACAACAAATTACTTATCTTTGGACAAGATCATGGCTCCCGGAAAACGTGCCCTGTCTACCCCGTGGGTTCTGGCCTCGTGCCCGTTACCACCACGACCGTGTGTCCAGGTTGGGAATCCTGGCCCCGCTGTGGCCCACGCACGGGACGCTTGGAAGGCTCCCGGCACCCCAGCGTGCTGCACGCGGACTCGGAGCTCGCCGGCGCTGTGTGCAGCTGGCGGGCACCGGGGAGAACGTTGTCCGGTGACGGCTTCTGTTTAGATTGGCTGAGCTCTTCCCTTCTGTCTGGAAGTGGGTGGACGGCAGGCCCAGATGCCTCTGAAAATCCCCCCAGAGAAGGATAATGGACCCCATTGTCTAGGGATGAGAGGATGCTTGTCCCTTCCTGTTAGCTCTCGTCCTACGGTCCAAAGGGACATCGGATCACGACAGGCACGGAGCGGCAAGAAGGCTCACTTTTTTGGGTCTCCTCCTCCCTCTGTCTTAAGAAATTCACATCGGCCACCTCTGAATTTTGCCAAAAAAGCAAAGGAAGTTGTAGCAACATGCTCCCGGGCCATGCTGGGGGTGGGGGAGAGGAGGCTGCTCAGGCCGCCAAGACTAGACAGGAGATTGGAACCTGGGCTGCCCACGTGGCGCCAGGACACAGGCACCTCAGGCCCAGGTGGCCGAGAAAGGACTTGAGTTCCGTGCGAACCCTGGTACTGGGACTTGGCAAAGCCTGTACTCCCATGGACTGGGCACCCGGGTTCCATTTTTCAGAGGAAAAAGATAAAGAACAGGCAGGAGACAAAATAGGCTCATTGCGGTCACCTGTGCCGGCCAGTCAGCTGGCAAGAGCAGGAGGCCCAGGAAAGAAGCCCGGGGAACTTGCTGTGGTTAAGGGGAGGGTGGAGGATGGAGCCCGGGGGCAAGGCGGGAGCACGGCAAGGAGGCTGTCGGGCAGGGCAGGAAGGAGGGAACTCTGAGGGGCTGCAATGTCCGAGGCTGCAGACCCACCAAATGCTACAAGGACTGAGTGACACCTGGATTGACCACAGGGCACGAGATTGTCATTCAGTGGAGCAGAGTAGCCAAAGGCAGCGGTGAAGTGCATTTGGTGTGAAGTAGACTTGAGGCAATGGAGACCCCACTGGAAAGACAAGGCTGAGAAGGGCAGCCTGCGTCGTGGCAGGGTCCTGCATCCCGGGAAGGAAGGGTCTCAGGTGTGTTTGCCAAGGGAGAGGAGCTGCCAGACGGGTAGGGAATGGGGAGAGCAGAAACAGACAAGTGCTCTCCACACCGCCCAGCAGGCATACTGGGAGCCAGTGGGACATGAGGTGGGGTTGGGGCTTGTGATTTCTGTGTGGCAGTTTGCCCTGTGGTATGGGAGTGGGGCTGAGGAGGCACGGAGACAGAAGTTACCGAACTCTAGAAGACCAGCAAACAGATGAGGAGAAGGAAAGAGAGAAAGAGACTCTGCATTGTGAACACAGGCTGGTGTGCCCCATTATGCAGTTGTGTATCACACAAAATGTTTGAATTGTGCAGTGCATAACCTGCCCAACTGTATATGCCAGCCTTTTGCAGGAGCTAGATGTGCATGGTCGTGAATCCCTCTGCATGATGGCTGTGCCTGTTGAGAGAGCAGGACTGTCAGCCAGGCCCCCAGATGGTCAGATGCTGCTATATGCATGGGAAGGTGGCTCCAAGGAGTACATAAGGAGCTCCAGGGCTGGTGGACAGGTCTGGGAATGCTGGCTGCTCTGGCCAGAGCCCAGCAAGGGAGGTGAGAACAAGAGCAACCTCCCAAGAGGTGAAAAACAATCCCAGTGACACAAGTAGCTGACATTCACTGCTGAGCACAGTGCTGGGCACACTAATGACAATCCCAATTTGACATATGAGGAGACTGAGGCTGCATGACATTAAACCCTGGTCCAAGGCCACAGAACTAATCATGGGTGGAGCCAGGAGTTGGGTCCAGGCACAGAGCAGAATGCGCTGGTGGTCAGAAGCTGGCACCTCTCTAGAGCCCAGCCTGTGTCTACGTGTCCGCACCGGTGCCTAGCTGCACGCAGCCGTGGTTCCTGGATGGGGCCTGCCGAGATCTGCAGCGAGAATAGAGAAATCAAGTCAGTCTTAATTAAGTCACACACAGGGACTGAGGGTCCAGAGGGGCCACGCCACCTGCCCACAGCCCTCATTGTATGCGGCTAATCCCGTCCAGGTGTCTGCTGGCAGCCCCTGATCAATTAGTCACTGCGATTGAAGCTGAGTGTAATTAATTATTCAATTTTGAGCTGTTCCAGCTTAATGCATCTGAAATGACATCATGCAGCCTGGGCGTTCTGCAGGCGGGGGACAAAAGGCAAACAGGTCTGAACAAAGCCCCTGTGCACCTGACCCTCTCTGAGTCGGCACTAATCCTAGACCGCCCAGAGCGGACCCACTCACCTCACACTGCCGAACTGGGCCTGTCCCGCAGCAGGTGCACAGCCCCGCACATGGGGGGCTGTGGGCCCCGCCCACTCTGGGAGCCTTGACCTCCAGGTCAATGGGCCCTAATTAATCAGTTTTCTGTCACCACCCCTCTTCAACCCCCATCTCTGGGCTTTGCTCTGACGCCCCTCCCCGAGGGCCTGAAATCATAGCTGTGGCTCAACTTGGAGGGACCCCACAGGCCTTTCTGCCACGCCCAGTGCTCTGACCCAGCCACAGAGGGAAGACTGGGGCTTCCTGCCAGAGCCTCCTCTTCTCATGAGGCCATGCCCTGAGTGAGCCTGCAAAGGGGAGGTGGGAGGTGATGGTCTCTTAACCTACCTTGATCTGTGCACTGAGCCCAGAAAGCCCCTCCTGTCCACTTCGCCTGTGGCATGGGCCCACCCCTCTCACCTCCCCAACTGGACCCCCACACAGGAATCCACCCACAGTGACGACAACATTCTCTCTTGAACCATCCATGGCTCCCTATCACCTCAGTCAGGCGCAAACCTCAGCCCAGCTGCAAGGCTCCAGGATCTCCACCCTGCCTTCCTCCTCACCCTCTGTCTCCCCTCTCCTTCCTCACATACGCTCTGTCACTATCATGCTGGTCCTTGGCCTTTTGGGAATAGGATGGCCATCCCAGACCTCAATGCTCCACCTCTGCCAGCCCAGCAGACCCCTCTTCTTCCCTGTCATTCCTGGGAAACGTCTGTCCCTTCCCTGGCACGTGCAGCTCCCCCTGGTACCACAGAGCGCAGAGCCTCCCCGGACACTCGGAAGCGTCCCAGTGCAACTAAGCGTGTGTTTACATGTGCCCGAGCCTGGGGGGCAGCAACCTCTCCCCCTCTGCTGTGTATGCTGGGCACGTAATGGACCCTCCAGAAATGTTTGTTGAATTCATGAAGGAAGAAATGATTAAATCAGCCAAATTGGACTCATTATCTCCCCCCCCCCTCCTCCTGCCTGCGAGGGAAGCCCTGGACCCTGCATGTGGGATAATAGTGTCATTATCAGCCTCTCAGCCCGCCCAGCTGCAGCAGGGTCATTTCCACCCTCTCCCCTCATTGCTACCCACAGCCAATGAGTTAGCGAGGCTGGCTCGGAGAAAGACCCTCAATCCCGTGTCACCGCCCCACCCCTCCCCCTGGCCCAGTCCAGGCCTCATTGTCTCTTACCAGGGCCTTTGTCCAGCTCCCATCCTGGGGGCCCTGCCTCCAGCATCACCTCTCCGGCCCACCCTCCAAGGTGGCCCATTTATGGCTTTCTGAAATGCAAACTTGGGCATGAACTTCTGTGCTTTAAAATGCTCAGGTGATCCAGAAATTCCACTTCTGGGTATATACCCAAAAGATTGCAAAACAGGGACTTGAACAGATATTTGCACACTTATGTTCATAGCACCACTATTCACAATAGCCAAAAGGTAGAAAGAACCCATGTGTCCATTGGTGGATGGATAAAAAAAATATGGTAAATACACACATAATGGAATGTCAGCCTTTAAAAGGAAGGGGATTCTGACACATGCTACAACATGGATGAACCTTGAGGACATTATGCAATGTGAAGTAAGCCAGACACGAAAGGACAAACAGTGCATGATTCCACCTATATGAGCTACCTACAATAGCCAAAACCATAGAGACAGAAATTAGAAGGATGTTGGCTTCGTAAAATGTGTTGGGGAGGATTCCTTCCTTCTTGATGTTATAAAATAAATAATTTCTACAGTATAGGTACCAGTTCTTCTTTGTAGGTCTGGTAAAATTTGGGCATGAAGTCATCTGGTCCAGGACTGTTTTTTGTCGGAAGATTTTTTTATTGCTGCTTCAATTTCAGTACTTGATATTGGTCTGTTCAGGAATTCTATTTCTTCTTGATTGAGCCTATGGAGGCTGTGTGTTTCTCCATTTCCTCCACTATTTCAAATGTATGTGCATAGAGATTTTTATAGTATTCAGAAATGATATTTTGTATTTCCATGGTATCAGTTGTAATTTCTGCTTTCTCATTCCTGATTGAGCTTATTAGCGTCCTTTCTTTTCTGCTTCTGGTTAATCTAGAGAGAGGCCTGTCAATTTTGTTATATTTTCAAAGAACCAACTTTTTGTTTCATTAATCTGTATAGTTCTTTTGTTATTGATTTTATTTAGTTCTGCTTTGATCTTGGTTATTTCTTTTCTACACATTTTATGAAGCCAACATCACCTTGATTCCAAAGCCAGGAAAGGACTCAATAAAAAAAGAAAACTATAGACCAATATCCCTTATGAATATAGATGCAAAAATTCTCAATAAAATCCTGGCAAACAGAATTTAGCTGCTCATCAAAAAAAATAATCCATTACAACCAAGTGGGCTTCATTCCAGAGATGTAAGGATGGTTCTACATACACAAATCTATAAATGTAATTTACCACATAAACAGAAGTAAAAAAAAAAGACCATATGATCCTCTCAATAGACTCAGAAAAAGCATATGACAAAATTCAGCAGCCTTTTATGATAAGAACACTTAACAAAAATAAGCATAGATGAGACTTACCTCAAAATGATAAAAGCCATATATGACAAACCCACAGCCAACATCATACTGAATGAGGAAAAACTGAAAGCATTTCCACTTAGAACTGGAACCAGACAAGGTTTCCCATTATCATCAATTCTATTCAACATAGTGCTGGAAGTCCTAGGGCAATCAGGCAAGAGAAGGAAACCAAGGTTATCTAAATGGGGGCAGAAGAGGTCAAACTACCGCTCTTTGCTGATGATATGATCTTATATCTAAGAAACCCCAAAGATTCTGCTAAAAGACTCCTGGAATTGATAAATAAATTCAGCAAAGTCTCAGGTTACAAAATCAATGTACACAAATCAGTTGCATTCATATATGCCAACAACAGTCAAGCTGAGAACCAAATCAAAGACTCAATACCTTTCACAAGAGCAACAAAGAAAATAAAATACCTAGAAATATATTTAACTAAGGAGGTGAAAGACCTCTGCAGGGGGAACTATGATTCACTGAGGAGAAAGGAAATAGCAGAGGACATAAACAGATGGAAAAACATACCATGCTCATGGATCACCAGAATCAACATTGTTAAAATGTCTTTACTGCCCAAAGTGCTTTACAGATTCAATGCAATCCCTATTAAAATAGCAACATCATTTTTCACAGATCTAGAAAAAATAATTCTATACTTCATACGGAACCAGAGAAGACCCCATATGGCCAAAGAACCTTTAAGCAAAAAGAACAAAGTGGGAGGCATCAATTTACCAGACTTCAAGAACGGGACTCTCAAGCTGGGCTGGTTGTGCCCTGTGCTCCTGACTCTCCACTTGTTTGTTCAGAGTGAGAGGCAGCAGGGTAAAGGGATCTGATGGACTGTGCCTCAGTCTTCTCCTCTGTAACATGGGGTCCCCACTCATTCTCACATGTCCATCGGGAGGAGGCGGGAGAAACATGCCACAGGGCAGCCCCACGGCCGAACACCACAGGGCATGAGGGGAGGGGCCCATCCACTCCCCATGTCACCGACAGAGTGCACAGGGCAGAACCGAGCTGTGGTCTGACTGGCCCAGTGTCAGGATGGGCTTAGCCTGCAGGGGGTGCTGCTGAGGTACTGAGATGCTCCGCGTCTGGATAGGGGTGGCTTGCACAGGTGTGCTCACTTTGTGACAATTCACCAGTTGGCACATTTATAGTATGTGCACCTTTCTGTACGTCTGTTATGCTATAATAAAAGGAAGAGAACAAGGTCAGAGAAAACCCAGGAAAGTACACAGGGCCCGTCTGGGAGGGTCTGGCAGGGGCTGAGGCAGGGGAGGCCTAGCCTAGGAGGGGACACTGACGCTTTGCTTGAATTGAGAGAACAGCAGGGAGAAGGTGCTGGAAGATGCCTGTGTGGCCTTCCACGGAGCAGCACCTTCTCGCTGGAAACACCCCTAGTGAAGTGGAGCCTTTTCAAGCCCATAAATTCCAGTTCCCAAAGGGAAGCCTAGAGGCAGCTCAGGTGGGGCCCAGGAGCCGAACACCTGCTCCAGATGAGGGACAGGACAGGAGGCTGGACTGCTCTGGGGATGGTGGCCAGAGTGCCACAGTGCAGGGAGCAAGCCTGAGGCAGGCCTGGGTGTGGCACGGGAGGGGAACTCCAGGCCAACAGAGGCGAAGGTCAGGGAGGAAGACGGCCCAGGTGCCCAGCTCAGCCGGACTGAAGCATCCCCTTAGCATCCAGCACCCTGCCTGAGGCCCTGGGCTCCAAGGGGAGGGACATTTTGGTGTGGTCCAGCCTCATTGCCTCCATTTGTGGTGCGGTGGGGATGGGGGTGCTCACCTGGGATCCCTAAGAGTGGAGCCGGCCGAGCGAGTCTGCCCTCAGAGGGTGGAATCCGCGGCTCGGCATGGTGCGGTGCATCTGGGAGCGCCCGGTGCCCAGAGAGCTGCTCAGGGTGGCCCGTGGTGACGCTGGGCTGGCAGGACTCCCCACGCGGTCATGTCTAATTGCCGTTGCGGCCTAGCTGATTAACACGGTAACCACCAGCCTCAGGAAGGAGGTGGACTTCAGAGCGCCAGGAATTAAGCCGAGACTTTGCAAGTTCATGCCTTTGCCTGCCGCGGCTAACAGCATGGATTCGTGGGCAGACTCCGGCCTTATGCGAACTCCCAGTGCTCTCATCTGATGACCAAAATGGGGTCATTTAAAGGCAAGAGACCCCCTCCGCTTGTTTCCTACTCTGGCCACCCTGGCAGGGACCCCAGCACCCCGTCCCCCTCCCCCCCCAGGGGTGACTCGGGAGGGAGCAGCAGCACCGTGCTGGGCGGGGCCGCGCCCTCGTGTCGGGGGAACACCAAGCCCGGGGCTTTCTAAGAAAGGATTTTGGCCAACGCCTGTGGCAACAGCATGACCACATTGCTTGGCCACAACTGAGTCTGTCTGTGCGGATCCTCCAGGAACCGTTTGTCTCAGAGGATGTGGTCAGAGATGGGGGAGGAGGCGGAAGGTCTGACTCCCAGCGTTCCCAGGACGGGGCTGAGGTTGGCAAACCCGGGGGAACCGTGGCCAGCCCTGTAGTTGAGGGAATACAGGGTCAACTTTTTTTTTGTTTTAACTACTTTTTGATGATGAAACCTGGCCAGCACACACAGAGGTGGAGAGAAGAGTGAATGGGCCTCACGCACCTGTCACCAGATTTAACACAGATTGGAGTTTGTGCCCCTTGGAGGTTACATTTTAAACCACGGCAAGGGATGAGGGTACCCACTCCCCCACCCCCTGGGTGCAACAAATAAAAGTTTTCTCCACCCTGGTCAGCTCTTCTAGAAACTTTTTCTGCACTCCAGGTCCATGCTCTTGGCAAGCCCTCCGCTCAGATGAGAACCCACACGCACAGGGCTCTCTGGAAAGTCCCTCCAAGTCCTTTGAGGTAGTCCTAAAACAGGTGGCTTAGAAGACAGTGAGAGCTACTTTGGGCCACAAGACGGCCACATGCCACCTGACGCTGTCAGAGCCCCGAGCACCCCATGATAAATGTGCTGAACTCCGAAACAGCCTTCAGAGCTGGTGCCACATGCGATTCCAAATCCGGACTCCTGGGGCTATTGGATTTCATGATTTCTCTTGCAGCCTTGGTTACGGGTTAGCATGAGTCTTCTCACCCCTTAATTATAGTCCTGGCATTCGAAAAGCACACCAACACTTCTCCCTCCCTCGGCGCCACCCTCATTCCTCCCCACTCCCAAACGCGCGGCAAGCCGGAGTTAAGCCCGGGTGCCGTTCATGACTGTCCCTGTTCCTGTCCTCCCCGATCTGACCGTGCACGCACTGGCCCGTGCCCGTTACCTGCCTTACAAGGCAATACTGCCCGCCAGGGAGGCTACTTTGGGAAGAGTCGAGAGGACAGAGAGAATGTCAGGGTCTTTTTTTACGTGCTGAGCAAAGCCATTCCGGGGCCCGCCGAGAACAGGCGGAGCTCTGTGTCGGACGGACTTGAACACACGCTCTCTTCCAGGGGGGGCGGGAGGTGGAAAAAGTAAGCCCATGGCTTCTTTGGCTCAAGTCTGACGGAGCGAATTAAAACATTTAGGAATTTTCCTCTCCCAACTGCAGATCTGTTTTAGGTCTCATGTCTGTCAGCCAAACTAAAGCCGATGAAAGTGAGCCTCATCTCCGTCTCTGGGCGGGGAAGAGAGGCACAGCCCTCGTGACGGGGACGGGTGACCTGTTCTGGGCGGCTTCCCTAATTGATTGCATCTCCAGGGTGGAAAATAGATGCGGAGTCCAACCCTCCCACTCTCTTGTGCACCCTGCCCACACAGGGAACCGCAGAAGACTGTTAGGGTGACCAAAAGTGCTCTGGAAGCAAAGAAAAGAATTGAGGGGGAAAATACAAGCCCCCCAGAGCAGGGGGTGCATATGGGGTGCTGGTGTTTCAAGAAACAGTGACTTTAGGGCAGCCCTAGGGACGCAGGGGGATCTGAGCTGCCTGAACAGGGCAGGGAGGGACAGACCTTCACTGTCTTGGGCAGGTTCCACACCTCCCAGGCCCACCTGGTGAGGAAGAGGAAAACGGACAACTTGGCACTCTTTTTTTTTTTTTTTTTGTTGAGACAGAGTCTCACTTTGTTGTCCAGGCTAGAGTGAGTGCCGTGGCGTCAGCTTAGCTCACAGCAACCTCAGACTCCTCGGCTTAAGCGATCCTACTGCCTCAGCCTCCCGAGTAGCTGGGACTACAGGCATGCGCCACCATGCCCGGCTAATTTTTTCTATATAGATTTTTAGTTGTCCATATAATGTCTTTCTATTTTAGTAGAGACGGGGTCTCGCTCTTGCTCAGGCTGGTCTCGAACTCCTGACCTCGAGCAATCCACCCGCCTCGGCCTCCCGGAGTGCTAGGATTACAGGCATGAGCCACCGCGCCCGGCCACAACTTGGCACTCTTAGATCGAGGAGTGGGAAGGACACCAGGTCACATGGAACTTCGAGGCAAGCAGGACCACTTAGCTGGGAAAAAGGACACTGCCCGGCAGGCCAAGTGTCATCCCGGGGTCGCTGTTTGAACACTACAGAGCCCACGTCTCAGCCCTGCAGGCTTTGCTCCTCCGTAGGGACGATGGCCCCGTAAAACGGCAACGAGTTCAAACACTGCCTTCCCCGCCAGCCTTCCCCACTGAGTCCTCAGAAGACTGCAGTCCTGCAGGGAAAGGGGGTGAGGCTGCAGAGAGGTCACCAGGGGTCAGGATGAGCCCTGTCTGCCGGCCCCCCCCCCCCGAGCCTGCCTCTGGGCATGCCCACCCAGCACCCTGCTCCCCCACACAGCAAGGTGCCAGCTCTGCACCTGCCCCAGGGGCCTCCTCCAGCCCACGGCGAGGGCAGCCCCTCCTCTGGGACTCGGCCCCAGCCAGGAGGCAGCCTCTCCCTCCTGTACCCATCTCCTCCTGCCCCACGGCCCCCAAGTCCAATCCCCTGGTAGCTATCTGGGTGTCCTTCCCCAGCCGCGTACGGGGTGGGCACACTCGGCTCAAGGAGCTTACGGGAGCAGCCCCTGAGAGCTCGGGCCTTCCGCTGCCAGTTGCCACTCTGCTCCCTGCCACCCCTCCCTGTGTTCCTGTCCTGGGCCTGCAGCAAGGACACTTTGCACCTAGGTCACGAGCCGTCTGCTGCTCCTATTAGATCACTGGACAGAAATGGTGGCATTTGCTGTCCCCACACATGGCCGTAACCAGATCGGCGCAGGGCCCCCCACCCCTCCCGCCGGGCCAGCCCGCACCCTAAAATAGCCTTGATGTATGTACGGCATCTTCTGGAGCAGAGCTGGCCGGACTTTGGAAGCATCCCTGGCGTCCCGTCTATGCGCGGCAGTTATCAATGAGGCAGGTGCAGCGCAGGGGGCTCATTCCTGCCGGGGCCCCGGGCCAGCAGGGCACGTCTCCCACAGCTGGGGGCCACTGTCAGTGCCGCGTGGGCCCAGGCTGGTGGCCCGCCCCACCCCAGCGACATCTGTGGTTACAGGCTGGGGTCAGGCTGGCCAAGCCCAGGCCAGGCCTTGACCCCAGCCATCTCCTTTTTTTTTTTTTTCCTAAAGAGATACCTATTTATCATTTTCAATGTGTGTGTTATTTACTGGCTACTAAAAGAACACAAATCCAGTAAGGCACAAACACATGTAGAAACTGCTAAATATAGAACAATGTCTTGCATTTCTAAGCAGTCTAATAATCTAAAAGATGGGTGGCAGAGAGTTTAGGAACGGAGAGAGCACGTAGGAGACCAAGGCTGGCACCCATGCTCGACTGCGTTTTTCCAGTGTGATGGGTACATCCTTTCCATTCTATAAAACTCACCTGTGGCAAGTGTCTGCTTCATCAGTTTTCAGTGACGTAGAGTGGTGTGGCTACCGGCTCATCCGGTTTTGCGCCCCAAACACGGCCCACATCCACCTGCCCGGCCCTCGGCCCTCACGGCTCAGCCTCCCCATCTCCATCATCACGATTTCTCCAACAATCTCACGGAAATTGTCTCCTACACCCTGTGGCCTCCTGATGTCTGGCTTCTCAGCAGCGAGTTTTCGGGGTCATCTGCGCTGCAGCCTGCATCCGGACTCCGCTGCTCTCGGCCGCGGAAGCCCGTCCCTGCATGGGTGGGTGGGTGCACGGCCTGCCGCTCACCTGCCCCGTTCACACGTGGAGGGACACTTGGGTTGCTTCCCCTCTGGGGCTGCGATGAATCCTGGTTCTATGAACACTCACATGCTCATCTTTTTTTCATCGATACAAAATACTGTACATATTAATGGGGCAATGTGAGTATTTTTACATGCACATCATGCGTAACGATCAAGTCAGGGTGTCTGCAGTATCCATCACGTTGAGTGGTTATTTTCTGTGTGTTGATAACATTTCAAGCCCTCTCCTCTGGCTGCTTTGAAATAGTCACTGCATAGTGACTACAGTCTCCTGTTCTGCTATCAAATATCGGGGCTTATTTCTTCTACCTAACTATGTGTTTGATACGTTCACTATACATATCACCTCTCTTCTCGCCCCTTCCCAGCCTCTGGCGTCTATCTGTGAACTCTCCACCTCATGGAGATCAGCTTTTTTAGCTCCCACAGATGAGTGAGAACACGCAGTATCGGTCTTTCTGTGCCTGGCCTATTTCACATAACATAATGACCTCCAGTTCCACCCACGTTGCTGCAAATGACATAATGTCATACTTTCATGTGGCCCAATAGCATTGCATTGTGCATATATACCACATTTTCTTTGTCCAATTATTGGTCAATGGACACTTAGACTGACTCCATAGCTTGGCTGTTATGAATAGTGCTGCAACATTTGAGTGCAGGTGTCCCTTTGATATGTTGATTTCTCTTCCTTCAGATAAACTGGGATCGGACCCCAATCAACTCCTTTTTTTTTTTAGTATGGAACATGTCACAAATTTGCATGTCATCCTTGCAAGGCCATGCAAATCTTCCCTGTATCATTCCAATTCTAGCATAGGTGCTGCTGAAGTGAGCGTGCCACCTCCTTTCACAAAGAGGGAAACTGAGCCCAGAGAGGTTGCAGGAGCTGCACAGGCAAGAGGGAGCCCGGCGTCCTCACGTCGTGTTCACAGGCCCTGCCACAGGCTCTGCAGGACAGCAGGAGGGAATCGGGGCTCCCTGAAGGCCACGAGGGTGGAAGGAGGCTCATCCCCAGGTCACGCCTTTGGTTCCTGAGATTGGGCCCTGAAGAGGGAAAGGGGCTCCAAGCACCGGGAAGACCCTTAGAAAGACTCCCAGGCACCTGCTGGGAATCCCTGGACACCCTTCGCTGAGCCTGGTGCTCCCTGCAGAGAAGGGTTTCTCCAGCCTGTGGACATCTGGGGCCGGGGGGTTCTTTGCTGCGAGAGCTGCCTGTGTGCTGCGGGATGCTCAGCAGGTTCCCTGGCCTCCACCCACCGGGTGTCGGTGGCTCCGCCTCTGCCCCGACTTGTAACAATCAAAAATGTCTCCTGGCAAAGGAAATCAGTGCATCAAAGGGACACCTGCACCCGTGTTCACTGCGGCACCAGTCACAACAGCCGCGCTCTGGCAGCAACCTGAGTGCCCACCGCGGGTGCGTGGGTTACGGGAAGGTGGCGCATGTACACGGTGGAATACTACCCAGCCACAAAAAAGAATGAAATCCCGCCACTCGCAGCAACACGGATGGAACTGGAGGTCATTGTGTTAAGCGAAATAAGCCACGCACAGAAAGACAAACAGCACGTGGCCCCGCTGGCAGGTGGAGGAGAAAGGTGCGCTCACGGGGGTGGGCGGGGGCGGGGTTACCAGGGGCTGGAAGGGAGGAGAGGAGGAAGGGCGAGTGGCGATGGGTACAAACATACAGTTAGGCAGAAGGAAGTTTCTCGTGTTCAGCAGCACACTAACAACAATAGTTTGTGGTATATGTCAAAACAGCTAGAAGAGTTGAAATGTCCCAGACACAGGGAAGTGGTAAGCGTTCGAGCTGATGGAGACCCCAACGAGCCTGATTTGCTCAGGACCCCTTATACGCATGTATCGAAATATCACATTACCCCACAGATATGTCCATTATGTATCAACAAAAATAAATAAAAATTAAATTGAAAAATAAATTAAAGATATTAAAATTAAAAATGTCTCCAGGCATCCCCTAATGTTCCCTGGGGACAAAATCGCCCCTGGCCGCCCACCCTGCTGTAGAGGAATGGGCCTGAGTCTGTGACCCCACGGTCCCCTGCCTGGTGTGGGAACAGTACCTAGGGAGGCCCCCACCTTCCTGCCCACCCTTTCCTTGCTGGCTGGGGACACGGAGCCTCCACCTACCAGCACCCGGCCGAGTGGGGGCCAATGTTCAACCGAATTCAGAAGCCCACCAGCGCCCTGCAGGTGCGGCAGACGGAGCTCACTGCCTCCCCTGCCCCGGTGCAGGGTCCCCTGCCCTGCCTTGGTGCTGGTCCCGAGGGGTGCAGCAAAGCTCACAGTGCAGGAGAGAGAAGGCAGAGGCATTTGGGGGCAGAAAGAACTCAGGAAGGCCGAGCAACAAAGTGGAGACGGTGTGTGACTGTCTGGGGCACCAGAAGATGCTGAAGTGGGTGGTGAGCAAGGAGAGAAGAGGGGTGCGGGGGCAGGTCAGCACAGCCACACTCCGCCAAGGGGCTGCCCTGCCCCCGGAGGGCCAAGGGAGCCTGCCCTGCTTATTTTCACCTTCCGGGTGGGGCCCTGGTCTGGGCTCTTTCCTGGCTGCCCGGCAGCTGGGTCTCTCCGTTTTTCCCGGGCTGGGCCTCCCTGAGCTGAAGCCTCTAGCACACCATCCCTCTCGGGACGCCTGTGCTGTGGCTTCCCGGCCGCACCCTCGGGCCCAAAAGGGGGAAGTTCAGGCCAGCTGAGGGCCTGGGGGCTTGGGGTGGTGTGGGGAGGACCCAATGTGTGCAAGGCACAGAGGTCCCCAGTCACCTGAACCCTGGCCTGGCCCACCTTGGGGTGCCCTCCTGTGGATGAGCCGTACCAGAAGGACCTGGGCCCTGAGAGGTCCTCGTGGGCCCCTGGGAACCAAGGGATGGGAGAGATGAACAGGTTTCCCAGACAGCACTTGGGACGTCTCTGCAGCCGCTGCCTCCGAGAGCGGGGAGCGCGGAGCCGGGGAGCCCGGGGTGGTGCTGGGTCCCAGCCCAGCTGAGGCAGCCTCGATGGGCTTCAGCGCGTGCATGCTGCCATCGTGTGGAGGCCCAGCCGGGGCGTCCCTCGAGCTGCAGGACACCCCCAGGGCCCCCCTGCTGGGAACCTCGCCTGGCCAGGGCGCCTCTGGCCCCCCAGCCACAGGGCTAAGTGGGCCCAGATGGCCTTGGCAGAACGGGCTGGCTGGGCTGCTGTATCCGGGGGCCCCAGAGTTGGGGCCGGGCTCAGCCTGCCAGGGACGGGAGGGCGGATGGTTTGAACAGGCAAACCTAATCCCCGGGCCTTTCAAAGAAGGTTGACGGCATGGGAGGGGGCCAACCAGGCCTGCCGCCCAGACACAGACCTGGCCCCGGCTTGTCTCCTGGCCTGGTGCACCCCATGCACCTTCCAAACCTCCTTCCTCTTCCTCACCCCTCCTGGAAGGACGCTGTCCTGGGAGGACCCTAGGGCGGGGTCTCATCTTCTCCTCTCCCCTCTTGCCTGCCCCTCCCAGGAGTGTCTGTGTCCCAGGGAGAGAAGACGGCATCAGGACACAGGACCCAGATCCACTGCCCTTCCCCAGCCTTCAGTGCACCCCCTCCTGTGCCCTTGGTCCCCTTGGTCCCCTCTCGCCCTGCCCAGGGGTGCTCCTCCCATCCGACACCGGCTCCCTCAAGCATCCGCTGCCTTGTCCCGAAGGACGGTAGCTGGATCAGGCAGAGTTCTGCAGGAAGCCACCGCACATTCCGAGATCTGGACACTAGCGGGACAATTCAGGAAAATGTGGATGGGGGCAGCCTCGGGCCAGTCACAGGGTGTGGGTTCTGCCCAGGTCAGAAGCGCCAACAGAGGAAAAGTTCTGGGCCTGCACGGTGACAGGTGTATGGAGAGAGAGCCCCCCCATCCCCCCGCAGAAGCAGCGACCTTTGGAGGGCAGCCTTGCAGGGGGGCATACACGGGGCAGTCTCAGAGCCTCTCGCCCTCCCTCTGGGGACATGGAACAGTAGGGAGGCTCCCCTAAGTGGGGCCTGAGCGCTGTGTGTGCCTGGTGCCAGCGTGTAAGTCCACCGGACCTCCCAGGAGCTTGCTGCACGCAGCTGAGCTGACATTTCTCCCGGGGTGAGACTTTCTCCGGGACGAAGGCAGCGTGCTGATTTACGGCCCAGGCAGACGCTGTTGTTTGGGATAGGCACTCTGGAGAGCGCTGATCAGAGAGGAAACGGACCAAGGGACAGTAACAGACGAACTAGAGAATGACCCCTCCCCTGCCATGGTGGTTATCCCCCGAGTGGCTCTGTGTCCTTGGAGGCTGACCCTGGGCACTGGGCCGTCTGGGCTCCTGACATCCGTCTTGTTGCCTTTGGCCCACGGGGCACCCGCTGGCAGGGCAGAGAGGCTGGGTATTTCTTCCCTGCCCTGCTCTGTGGGAACTCTGCTCTTGCGGTGGTGGGGTCCCTCCCGCCCCTGCGTAGCCCCAGCTCTCTCTGGACTCGAGGATTGCTCCTTCGGCCCTGGCGTGTGTGTCACAGCTTCCTGCTGTTGCTCACCCACAGGTGCTACAACCTCCTTGTGGGTTATCCCAACACCCTCCCCGCAAACTTGTGACTCACGCTGCAGGTAAGTCCTCCATCTGAACCACCTGAGGGGCTTCTGTCTTCCCCCAGGACTCCAGGACTCTCTAAACACACACACCCACACACACGTCTGTCACCTAGACATTTTCATTCTATGCCCCAAATATGATGTTCAATCTCATGTCATCACTAATGAAAGAGTTAAGAATCTGTACCCCAAAATGTACCACTCTGGCAATGTAGACTATTTGGGGTTAAAGGGACTTGAAAAACAGTAGGTACAAGAAGATCACTCTGGGGCCAGGCACAGTGGCTCACACCTAGAATCCCAGCACTTAGGGAGGTGGGAGGCCAGGAGTTTGAGACCAACCTGAGTGAGAGTGAGACCCCATCTCGACAAAAAATAGAAAAATTAGCCAGACATGGCGGTGTGTACCTGTAGTCCCAGCTACTTGGGAGGCTGAGACAGGAGGATCACTTGAGCCCAGGAGTCTGAGGTTGCAGTGAGCTATGATGATGCCACTGCACTCTAGCTGGGGCAACAGATCAAGACCCTGTCTGAAAAAAAACATCGCGCCAACCTTCATTCTGTTTCTCAAGCACAAGAGATGAAATTCCTGTGTGAAAGGTGTCCTCCCTCCGCCAGAAGGAAGTACCGTTCTTAACCAGGGACGGGAAGTCGAGGCCGAGGGAAAGCTGCACAAACACACGTGGTTAGGCTGACCCCGTCCTTGTAGCCACCTCTGCACCCAGCCAGCGTCGCAGCCCAAGTCCCTTTGCCGTCACATCTCACTGCTCGCTGCCCCTCGCCTAATTCAGTACATACACGTTCAACTCCGACTGCGTCTTTGGGCTTTACTTCCTTTACGATGTATGTGGTGCCACGCGAAACTCGCATTATATAAATTTGGATGCTTTTCTCCTGTTGATCTGTCTCGTGTCAGTTTAATTCTCAGACCAGAGAAAACACCTAAAAGGGCAGAAGGAAATTTTGCTCCCCCTTCCTTCGAACGTGGCAGTTTCCAGGGACTCCAGCTGACCCCTCCCGGTCTGCCCGCTCGTCCCCGCCCCAACCTCACCTGCCCCATCAGAGTCCCCACGTCCTACACGTGGCTCCGGCACAGCCTGGGCTCCCTCTCCCGACAACCCAGGCTCCTCCCAGCTGTCATCGCACCTTTGAGAACCGTCAGCCAGAGCCTGTCACTCTCCTGCCTAAAACCCCAAGAAGAACCTCAGGTCCCGACTGAGGCTGACAAGACCCTACAAGGTCACCAGATGCCTACTTTCCTAGCCGTGTCCGCCCTCACGGCCTCCATGTCCCCACCGGGCTCCCTCATGGGACCTCTGGGGCCTTCACATGATGCTTCCCCCAGGCCACTGCTCTCCAACTCCTTGCCTTGCCCCCTCCGGCCATCCTCGGTGTCCATGAGCATGCCACTCCTCAGAGATGCCTACCCTGACCCCAAATCCACACAGAGCCTCCTGTTCCTTTCTTGGTAAGTTCTGGAATATTCTTCCCCTCTTTCTGCTCTCAGCCCCCTCTGGAGCCCTTCCTGCCCTTTCTGGGCTCTGTCCTGGAGCTGGGAAGCAAATACAGCCTGCAGAGAGCTAAGGGGGTCTCTGAGGGACCTGGGCCCCCAGGTGAGCCCCCAGCCAGCAAACCAGCAGAGGTCCTGGCCCCCTTTCTGGGGCGACCTGGGCTTTGTGTACACAAAGGCACGGAAAGCAATGGAAATTTCCTCCTCTTGGACTTCCGGAGAAGGTTCTGGGTGAGCTTTTACAGTGGCTGATTGAGAATTCAGTGAAACGCCTGCAACGTCTCCTGCAAGCCCAGTCATGGGTGATTAAAATAAAACAACCTAATAAACACCCCCAGAAGCCTTTGCACACGCGTCCTTACAGGGATGCTTAAGAAAATTAAGGGCTGAAATGATTTTTTTTTCCCCAGCAAGAAAGATCGGGCCGCTTAATTAAGAGCTATCCTTAATCTTGGACAAAGTAGGTCTAATTTCTTCAAATTATTTCACATTTCACTAATTTCTTTTTTTCCCTTATACTCAAGGGTGTCTGGACAGGAGGACTCTGGGCATTTTAAAAAGCGTGGATGTAAAGACTGTCTCATTTTCTTCTGACGGGAACAGAGTGTCTCTGGGCTTGTTATTTTCAACAGGGAGAAAAACTCAGTGAGTGGGGCCGGAGGGGCCTGTCCCCCGCACTTGAGCTCGCAGCGGGAGCTTCGTTAGCACCGACTGCCAGCAGCCCTGTCAAAGGAGGAAGACGGCACCAAGCATGACGGACAGAGCCGCGCTGACGGGCAGGGAGCTTTCGCAAGTCCCCAAGAGGAGCCGCAGGCCCCACAAGGAACTCATTTGGAAATCTCACTTGCTCTCTGCCTCTGTTCTTTTCAAAAAAGAAGAAGGAAAAAAAAAGCCCTTGAAGGGAAGAAAGAAGGGGTGAGCCCCGGCTGCAGTCGGCGCTAGGCACAGAATTAAGAACTTTACCCTTTTTGTGTCACTGCCCCATTTGACAGTTGGGAAAACTGAGGCCCAGAGAGCTTACGTGACGATGTGGCGGAGCACCAAAGGCCGTGCTTGTCCAGCTCCGCCACGTCTGCCCCAGGGAGACATGGGCCTTCAGCTAGATTGGGTGTTTGGTGTCCCTACCAGTCCCGCGGGTGCTGGGTAAATGTTTGCCGAGTGAACAAGTCAGCGGGGGAGCGAGGCAGTGGGCGTGCGGGCTGGGCAAGTCCATAGTGGGCGTCGCTGGCTCTTGCACTCGGCCTCCAGCCTCTGCGTTCGCAGGTGGCACTTCCATTTCCTCTGGGGGGACCACCCCCCCACACCGAGTCCTCGGGGCTGCAGCGGCAGAACCCCATCTCCAGCCGGAGGGCCCAGCTGGCCAGAGACCAGCTCTCCCCTGGCCCCTGATCAACCTTCGGGAACCCAGGGCAAGCCAACCACCATCCACGCTAGGACCTTGTTATTGTCCCTGGGACACAGACACTGTCTCTCGTGGGAACTTGAAGCTGAAAGACATGAGCCCAGAGCTGCCTGGGGACAAGAAGTACTGAGGCTCCGAGAACAAAGCCAGAAAGAGCGAAGAAGATTGGAAAGAGAGACCTTGGTCTGGCCGTCCCTGCGCTGCTCTGCGCAGGAGCCGTTGGGTTGGGTGCCTTCACCAGCTGGCGGGAGGGTCCCCACCATCACAAACCTAGAGACACGGGAGCTGGCCGCTCCACCTCCAGCAAGGATGCAAGCACCGCCCATTTGTGTAGGCAGCGATTACAGGAGTCACCGGAGGGGAGTAGGGACCCCAGTCTGGTAAGGGGGGGCGGTACAGGGAGAGTAACGAATGGGCAACAGGGCAGCAGGGTCTCGGTCCCACCATGGCCTGTGCCCTCGAGGTGTCCCACCAGAGGAGCAAGTAGGGCTCCCCTGGGGGCATCCACGCCCAGCCTGCACCACGCCCACGACAGCCAGGACGTGGGTCCAGCAGAGCTGGGAGCCTTCTAGTCAGTGTCCGTGCAAGCAGTGAGAGTCGTGGGGGGCCCGGACAGAAGCCGCATCATTGGCTACACCCTCTCATTTTATAGGGAGAGGAAGGAAGGTCCAGGACAGAGAAGGGACAGGCTCACAGTCACGTGGAGTATCTGTGGCAGCCCTGGATCCAGACCAGGCATCCCAGATGACACCCCAGCATGCATCCTCCTCCTCCCCGCTCCCGTCTCTGCCCATCTGGCGACCACTACCAACCAGCGGGCTCCCCAGGCACGGCCTGGGCTCCCAACCACTCCGGTCCGTCAGAAAGACTATGACGGGTGCCTGTGTCCTCACCTGTAAAAGAAGACAAATGTACTAGAGTCCCTTTGCCCCACAGGGTGAGTCAGGTGCCTGAGAGTTCTCGGTAAGGACGGGTGTGCCTTGCAGACCTTAGTGTGAAACTCCAGTTAGGATCCTTTGGGTTGCAAGCAACAGAAACACAACTCAAACTAGCTCAATATAGAAGGAGACTTTAAGAATTTAGAGTTGTGAAATAAAGGGGCTCAAACACTTTCTCTTTTCTCCTTTTTCTTCTTCTTCTTCTCTCTCTCTCTCCATCCTCTCTCTCCTCCTTTCTTATCTCTGCTTCTCTCTTGGTTTCCCTCATTTTCCCCTTCTACTCTAGATGCTTCCTCTAGGAACTCTATGCTGATATGATACCCGGTTAACAGCTCCAGTGGCAGGGATCTCCCTGCATTCATATGTCAACACGTGGGCATGGATCGGCCCAGCTTAGGACTTGGCCCCCCCCCCTTGAGCCGTGGCCGGGTGGAGGGGGGAGGAGACCTATGGTTGACACCAAGACCTCACTGAGTGGTTCTGCAAAGCAAGGATGTTGGACCCTCAAAACAACACCCCAAGAAGCATATTTTCAGCTCCCAGTACAGTGTCTGGCACATGGTAGGTACTTACAAGTGTTTGCTAATGAACAAATAAATGAATACAGAGTTTAGCAAATGCAATGTATACAGGGCTATTTTAAAGAAGAACATCCCTGTTTTTCAGCATAGGTACACCTGAGTATGGGGCTTTGGAGACTTTCATTTTTCCAGGCGTTAAATCAAAGTCACCACCTTTTCTACCTCAAATTTCAATCTTTCAGAAACATCTCATGACTGTTTTCCTCTAGGATTTCCAGGAAGGTACCCAAATGTATCTTATGTCTCTATCCCAGAGTCCAAGCCTGGGCTTTAACCCAGTATCAGATGCACAGGGAGAGCATGCACTGATGCAGTGGTCACCGTGGCCGCTGCCGCTGCCCGGGCTCACTCTCGCCATCCCACGATGGAGGCGCTTCCTCCCTAGCCGCCGAGCGTGCTGTCGGCTTATGGCTCTCAGCTGAGTCTCCTCTGGGGTTTGCCCTCATCCAAAAAGGCCTGCCTGACCCAGGGTCACACCCCCTCACCAGGGGCAGCCCACATATAATGACCACTAAGTCTGGGGGTTCAAAGTCTTGGCACCCTCTCTCCACCCTGATGGGCCATTCCAGGCCCAGAGCCCCGGCGGGACTGGCCAAGGCCTCTGTGGTAACTGCACGGCAGCTCAGCTTCTTCCGCTACAACCCACCTCTCTCAGCCCCTATCCCAAGGGGTGGGTCCCAAGGATTCTTGCCTTCCTGCCTGCAAATTTCATCGCAGAGACCAAATGCCAGGGAGCCCAACCTTCAACAGATGGTACCAGGAGTGGTCCAGGAATCTCTGAAATGGGATTTTGGAGCCGGCTCAGCCACCAGATGGCTGGCAGTGAGGACTCTATCACCGGCGGTAGGGAGCCTTGACAGTAGCTGGCGTGGGGTGGAGGAGCAATTAAGCCCCGCGGGAAGGAATGCACCGGAGCCCACAGTGGGTCAGGTATTTGAGAAGGATGAGGGAAACAAACATCACATGGCTGCGGAGCTGGACGGCTGTTGCTGGGGGAAACTGCAGCATTGGAGGAAGACAATCAAAGGCTGAGGGTGGTTAATCACCAATTAAAGGCTAATTAAGATAACAAGAGGGTCTCCTCAGCATCCTATAAATTAGAGACTCTCATCTCCTGCAGCTGGAAGGCAGAAAAAGCTGAGAATCTGGCCTAGGACTTAATTATAAGTATGACAGAGCTGTGTGTAGGCAGATGCGATACATTGTGGTCAGGGCTGGGCTGGAATCATCCAGAAGCTCACCCACTGGCATGTCTGGCACCTGGGCCGGAGAGGCAAACAATGGGGAGCTGGATGGCTGATGCTCCTTGGGCTTCTGTCATTATGTGGCCTCTCCATGTGGTCTGTCCAGCAAGGAAGCTTCCAGGCAGCTGGATTTCCTGCATCATGGCTCCGGGCTCCAAAGCAAGTGTCCCGAGGGTGAGCCAGGTGGAAGCTAATACAGCCTTTTACGACCTAACCACGTTCTGTTCATCAAAGCGCTGGCGCGGCGCGACCCCCGTCAGCCACAGCGTACGGAGAGCGTCTGGCTCAGGGATGGGCAATGTGGGGATTGTCGAGCAGTGGCTAATAGGCTGGCTTCTCGGGGACCTAGAAGTAGAAAGATTGGCAGATCAGGGAGGAGGAGGTCTGAGGAAGAGGGGATGGGCAGCGTTCAGAGAGGGCATGAGGTGGGAAGAGCCTTGTGTTCCACGCAAACAACCACCTAAGAGCACCTAGGATGGAAGAGGAAATGCATATACCTTAGTGGACAAGGGACTTGGCCAGCTGATGTCAGCCAGCCTCTGTCATCGGTCCCCACAGCGTGGGCAGGGCCCATGACTAGGCAGCCACAGGCTCAGCAGCATGGCCTCCCACTGACCACGGCTGCTGTGGCCTCAGGCACTGCTGGGCTGGATGTTCAGTCTGCCAGCGGCAGGGACCAACGCTCAGCTCCTGGCACCACACATCCTTTGAGGACATCCACCAGCCACGGGGTGGCCAGTGGACTGCACTGGACCCTTCCACCCTGGAAAGGCAGCAATGCGTGATGACTGAAATTGACACATGTCCAGGATATTAGTCAGAGCTCCCCGGAGAAGCAGAGCCAATAGGATGCGTATATACAGCTCTGGCCCCGAACAACACAGGTGAGAACTGCCCAGGGCCACTTACACACGGATTCCTCCGCCTCTGCCTCCCCTGAGACAACAAGACCAATCCCTCCTCTTCCTCCTCCTCCTCAGCCTACTCCACATAGAGACGCTGAGGACGAAGACCTTGACGATGGTCCACTTCCACTCACGGAGTAGTAAATATATTTTCTCTTCCATGGGATTTTCTTAACAACATTTTCTGTTCTCTAGCTTACTTGATTGTAAGAATACAGTATGTAATATATATAACATACAACATATATGTTAATTGTTTTTGTCATTGGTAAGGCTGCCGGCTATTGGTAGTTTTGGGGAGTCAAAAGCTAAGTGTGGGTTTTCAACTATGCTCTGTGCCCCTAACTCCCATGTTGCTCAAGGGTCAACTGTGTACAGAAAGAGATTTTAGTGTAAGGAATTTGCTCACATGATCGTGGAGGCTGACAAGATCAAATCTGCAGTGTGGGCTGGCAGCCTGGAGCCCCAGGAGAGCTGACGTGAGAGGCCCGAGGGCAGTGTGCTGGAGAGCGCCCTGCTGCTCAGCGAGGGCACTGCTTTGGTTCTTTGCGGGCCTTCAAGTGATTAGTTGAGGCCCACCCACATCATGGAGTGCAGTCTGCTTGACCCAAGCTTCACCCATTTAAATGTTCATTTCATTAGAGTTGACACATGAAATTAATCATCACGTCCAGGAAGAGGTTTGCTTTTCCTGGCCACAAAGCCTTAGCCCACTCCCACCTCACTCCCACCCCCTGCCTGCCTCCCCCAATCTGAAGATTTACCGAGTGTTTGATCCACCCCCATGGAATCCCACATAAAACCGCAGCAAAGCGATGTGTATCCCGTGCTTATGGCAGAGTGCACATAAGCACGGGATACACTGGCCCGGTCACAGATCACACCATAAGCACGGGATACATGGACCCTATCACAGGTCACACCATAAGCATGGGATACACCCACACTATCACAGATCACACCATAAGCATGGGTTACACGCACACTATCACAGATCATACCATAAGCGTGGAATACACGCACACTATCACAGATCACACCGTAAGCATGGGATACACGCTCACTATCACAGATCACACCGTAAGCATGGGATACACGCACACTATCACAGGTCACACCATAAGCATGGGATACACCCACACTATCACAGATCACACCATAAGCGTGGGATACACGCACACTATCACAGATCACACCATAAGCGTGGGATACACGCACACTATCACAGATCATACCATAAGCGTGGGATACACGCACACTATCACAGATCACACCGTAAGCGTGGAATACACGCACACTATCACAGATCACACCGTAAGCATGGGATACACGCACACTATCACAGATCACACCGTAAGCATGGGATACACGCACACTATCACAGGTCACACCGTAAGCATGGGATACACGCACACTATCACAGATCACACCATAAGCACGGGATACACGGACCCTATCACAGATCACACCATAAGCACAGGATACACGCACACTATCACAGATCACACCATAAGCACGGGATACACGCACACTATCACAGATCACACCATAAGCACGGGATACACGCACACTATCACAGATCACACCATAAGCACGGGATACACGCACACTATCACAGATCACACCATAAGCATGGGATACACGCACACTATCACAGATCACACCATAAGCATGGGATACACACACACTATCACAGATCACACCATCCAAAAGCTGCTGGACTGATAGGTGGTGAACTGTGTCATGCCCAGGGCACAGCTAAGATGCCAGCTTGGAGATGCCTTGTAAGGATGGGATGTGTCCTCCAGGACACACACGCCCTAAACTGATGACCATGGTGGCCTGCACCTAGTGGGTAAAATACATGTGTCCAGGAAGCAAGGAGCAGAAGCAGGAATGGCCCTGCGTATCCGCACTCCTGGAGCCCATTTGGCAAATCTGTGATTCCTGCTCCTGCAACTCGGCACCCTGTCATCATGGAGCTCCTGGTTCTCAAAGCAGGGAACCCTTCTGCCCGGGGATTCAGAGTCTCATTAAACTTGAACAGTTTCATTGCATCATAAAAATTCACCCATTTTAAGTATATAAATCAATGATTTTCAATAAATTTGTTGAGTTTTACAGCCATCATCATAATCCAGTTTTAGAACATTTCTATCCTCTCAATAAGATGCTTCATCCTCATTTATACTTAGCCGCTGTTCCAACCCCCAGCCCAGGCAGCCAATCTACTTTCTGTCTGGCTATATTTGCCTTTTCTGGGCATTTCATATGAATTGAGCCATACGATGTGTGGTCTTTTTTTTGTGGCCTCCTTTACCTGTTATGCTGTGTTTGAGGTTCAGCCATGTTGTAGCATCAGTACCTTGTTTCTTTCCACTGATGAACAGAAATTACCCTGTTGGAGGGATATGCCACTTTGGTGGCACTGCCCAGTTGATGGACATTGGGCTTGTAGCTACATTTTTGGCTGTGAGAAATTGAGCTGCTGTGAACATTTACATACGAGTTTTGTGTGGACTTATGTTTTCATTTCCCTTGGGTTTATACCTAAGAGGGAAACTGTTGGGTCATTTAGTAAATATATATTTGGCTTTTTGTGAAGATGCCAAACCATTTTGCAAAGTAGCTGGACCGTGTTCCATTTCCGCTCGCCAGGTGTGAGGACGCCGATTCCTCCACATCCCGCCTCACAGTGGTTATTGTCCATCTAGTTAATTACAGAGACGCCGGTGCATATGAAGTGGTATCTCATCGTGGTTTTAATTTGCATTTCCCTGATGGCTAATGGTGTTGAGCATCTCTTCAAGTGCTTATTAGTCATTTGTTTATCTCCTTTGGTGAAATGTCTCTTACGGTTTTTTGCCCATTTTTTAATTGGATGTTTGTCTTCTCGTTGAGTTCTCTGTATATTCTGTATACAAGTCCTTTATCAGATACATGATTTGCAAATATTTTCTCAGTCCATGGCTTGTCGTTTCATTTTCCTAATGGTGCCTTTTGAAATTGCAAACATTTTAAAATTTTGATGAAGCCCCAGTTTATCAATTTTTCCTTTATACATTGTGCTTTTGATTTGAAGCTGAGAAAGCTTTGTCTAAGGCAAGGTTATAATAATGTGTGGCTGTGTGTTCCTCTGGAAGTTTTGTAGCTTTTGCACTCATCTTTAGGTTGACAGTCCCTTTCGAGTTAATTTTTGTGTGTGGCATGAAGAAAAGATCTAAGTTCACCTTCCTGCATGTGGATATTCGGCTGTCCTGGCACCGTTTGTGGAAAATCCTAGCCTTTCCCCATTGAACAGCCCCGGCACCTTTATCAAAAATCAATTGGCCATAAACGTAAGGGGCTTATCACCGGCCTCTCCATTCTGTGTCATTGATCTATGCGGTATGTCCTTTGTAATGCCAGTGTAATGCTGCCTGGATTACTGAAGCTATAAAGTAGGTTTTGGAATTGGGAAATGGAAGTCCTCCCATTTTGTTCTTTTTCAAAATTGTTTTTGCCATTCTGGGTCTTTTCATTTCCATATAAATTTTAAGATCAGCTTGTCAATTTCTGTGAAAAAGCCTGCTGGGATTTTGATAGGGACTGTGTTGACTCTATAGATCAATTTGGGGAGAATTGCCATCTCAACAATATTGATTCTTCTAATCCGTGAATATGAAATGTCTCCATTTATTTAGATGTTCTTTAATTTCCCTCAGCAATGTTTTATAGTTTTTCGTTTACACATCTTACGTTTCTTTTATTAAATTTATTTCTAAGTATTTTGTGCTTTATGAAGCTGTTGAATGGAATTGTTTTCTTAATTTTATTTTCAGGTAGTTCATTGCTAGTGTATAAAAATGTAATTGATTTTTGTATATCGATCTTATATCCTTGCTGAATTTGTTTATTAATTAAAATAGTATTTTTGTGGGTTCCTTAGGATTTTCTACATTCAGGATCATGTCGTCTGTATAAACACAGTTTTATTAATACTTCCTCCTTTCGAATCTGAATGTCTTCATTTATTATATCTGATTGCGCTGTCCAAAACCTCCAATGCAAGGCTGAAAAGAAGTAGCAAGAGTGAAAATCTTTGCCTTGTTCCTAATCCTATGGAGAAAGCACTCAGTCATGACATTGAGTATAGGATGTTTTGTGGCCTCTCATTATCAGGTTGATGAAGTTCCCATCCATTCCAGATTTGTTGAGTTTTTTTTTAATCATGAATACAAGCTGAATTTTGTTCAGTATTTTTTCTGTGTCTATGGAGATGAACATGGAGGTTTTGTTCCTTACTGTATTAATACAGTGCATTACATTAATTGATTTTTGGATGTTAATCCAGGCTTGCATTTTTGGGAACAAATTTCACTTGGTCATGATATGTAATCCTTTTTATATATTGCTGAATTCACTTTGATAATATTTCATTGAGGATTTTTCATCTATATTCATGAGGGATATTGGTCTGTAATATTATTTTCTTATGATGTCTTTGTCTAGCGTTGGGACCAGGGTAATACAAGCTTCAAAGAATGACTTGATAAATGTCCCTTCCTCATCTACTTTCTGAAAGAGCTTACCTAATATTGGTATTGTTTCTTTTTTAAACATTTGATAGAATTCACAGTGAAGCCATCCGGACCCAGGCTTTGCATTGTGGGAAGACTTTTCATTTCCAATCACCTTTGCTTGTTTCAAGTGGATTCAGATTTTCTATTTTATCCAGAGTGCATTTTGCTGATTTGTGTTTGTCTAGAAATTTATCCATTTCCTCTGTTGCCTAATTTTGGGGGATAAAGTTGTTCACAGTGTTCTCTTACAATCTTTTTAAAATTCTGCAGGGTCAGAGGTTGTCTCTCTCATTGAGGATTTTAGTGATCTCCTCTTTTTTCTTGACCAAATTAGCTAAAAGTTTTTCTATTTTTTTTTATCTTTTCAAAAAACCAGAACCAGCTTTTGATTGCATTGATTTTCTCTATTGTTCATCTGTTTTCTGCAACCTTGATTCTACTCTCATCTTTATCTCCTTCGCTCTGCTTGCCTGGGGTCTAGTTTATTCTTTTCCTTGATTCTTCAGGTACAAGACCAGGCTGCTGATTTGAGATCTTCCTTATGTCCCAACACAGGCTATATATTCTTCTGTAAGCAATTCCTTATCCGTATCCAGGAAATTTTGATGCCTTGTGTTTCTGTTCTCATCCAGTTAAAAATAGTTTGGATTTCCCAAATTTCTTTCTGTTGTTGCCTTCTACTTTAATTCTGTTGTGATGGAAGAACATACTTTCTATGATTTCAATTTTTTTAAGTTACTAAGACATGTCTTATGGCCTATCCTGGAGAATACATCATGTACACTTGGAAAGAATGTGTATTCCACTGGCGTTGGGTAGGGTGTTCTGTGGGTATCAGTTAGGTTGGGTGGATTGACAGTGCGGTTCAAGCCTTCTACACGTTGGCTGATTTTTCATATACTTGTCCTAGTAATTATTGAAAAGGGGTATCTTAGTTCGTTCCTGATGCTATAACAAAATACCTTAGACTGGATAATTTATAAACCATAGAAATTAATTTCCCACAATTCGAGAGCTGGAGAGTCCGAGTTCATGGCGCCAGCAGGTGTGGTGTCTGATGAGGGCCTGTTCCCTAGACAGCATCTTCTCCCGGTGTCCTCACAGGGTGAAAGGGGTGACGAGCTCCCTAATACCTCTTTTATAGGGTCACTAATGCCATTCATGAGCCACCCTCAGGACTTAATCACCTCCTACAGGTCCCACCTATGAATGCTGTCACAGGCGATTAAGTTTTAACACATAAATTTGGAGGAGGGGGCACATTTAGACCACAGCAATGAGGTTTTGAAATCTTCTACTGTAAGGGGGAAGTTATATATCTCTTTCTATTTATATCATTTTTCATTTCATATATTCTGAAACTGTTACTAGACGCAATAAAGTTTAGGATTTTTATGTCCTCTTGATTAATTGACCCTTTTATCATTACAAAATGTCCCTTCTGTCTTTTTCTTTTTTTTTCCCTGAGACAGAGTTTTGCTGTTTCCTGAGCTGGAGTGCTGTGGTGTCATCCTAGCTCGCTGCAGCCTCAAACTCCTGGGCTCAAGCGATCCTCCAGCCTCCCGAGAAACCAGGACTACAGGTGTGTACCACCAAGTCAGGCTAGGGTCTCTCGAACTCCTGGCCTCAAGTGATCCTCGTGCCTCAGGCTTCCAAAGTGCTGGGATTACAGGCGTGAGCCACTGGTCTCACCCTTTTCTTTTCTTTTTAAATTGACATGTCATAATTGCACATATTTATGGAGTACATAGTGATGTGATACATTTAATGTATGGTGATCAGATCAGGGTAATTAGCATATCCACCATCTTGAATATTAACCATTTCTTTGTGTTGGAAACATTCAACATCCTCCTTCTGGCTATTTGAAGCTATATAGTATATATATTATTGTTAACTATAGTCATCCTACGGTGATACATGACGCTAGAACTTAGTCCTCCTGTCTAGCTGTAGTTTGGTATCCTTCAATAAAGCTCTCCCTAACCCTCCCTTCCTCTTTTCTTCCCAGCCTCTAATATCCTCTGTGCTACCTTTTACTTCTATGAGGTAACTGTTTTTAGCCTCCACATATGAGTGAGGACATCCAGCATGTAACTTCCTGTTTCTGGGTCATTTCACTTAACACAATGTCCTTCAGTTCCATCCATGTTGCCTTGAATGACGGAATTTCATTCTTTTTATGGCTGGATAGTATTCCACAGCATATGTACACCACATGTTCTTTATCCATTCATCTGTTGTTGGACACCTATGTTGGTTCCACATTTTGGCTATTGTGAATAGTGCTGCAAAAACATGGGGGCGTAGATGTCTCTCAGACATACTAATCTCTTTTCCTTTGGGATGATGCCCAGCAGTGGGATTGCTGGATAATATGGTAGTGCTATTTTTAGTTTTGTTAGGAACCTCCATAGTGGCTGTACTAGTTTACACTCCCACCAACAGTGTATAAGCGTTCCCTTTTCTCCTCATCCTCACCAGCATTTGTTATTTTTTGTCTTTTTCACAATTACCATCCTAACTGGGATGAGATGACACCTCATTGTGGTTTTGATTTGCATTTCCCTGATGATGAGTGATGTGGAGCATTTTTTCATATATTTGTTGGCCATTTGTATGTTTTCTTTTGATAAAGGTCTGTTCAGGTCATTTGCCCATTTTTCAATCAGATATTTTTCTTCTGTTGAGATGTTTGAGCTCTAGATATTAATCTCCCTCAGATGAATAGTTTGAAAATATTGATATTTTTCTCCCATTCTGTAGGTTGTCTTTTTACTCTGTTGATTGTTTCCTTTGCTGTACAGAAGCTTTGGCAATACCATTTAAAACAGCTACAAAAATTTAAAATACCTGGGAAGAAATTTAACCAAGGAGGTGAAAGACTTCTACAAGGAAAACTGTTATAGAAAACACTGATGAAGAAATTGAAGAGGATACAAACAAATGGAAAGACATCCCATCCCCACGGATTGGAAGAATTAATATTGTTAAAATGACCATACCATCCAGAGCAATCTGCAGATTCAATGCAATCCCTATCAAGTTACCAACGACATTCTCCACACAAAAAGAGAAAAAGGAAGCTTAAAATCTATGTGAAACCACAAAAGACCCCAAATTGCCAAAGCAATTCTGAGCAAAAAGAATAAAGCTGGAGGCATCACACTACCAGACATCAAAATATGTTATAAAACTGTAATAACCAAAACAATATGGTCCTGGCATAAAAACACATAGACTAATGGAACAGAATAGAGAACCCAGACATTAATCTATGTACCTACAGCCGACTGATTTTCAACAAAGGCACCCAGAACACTCATTGGGGGAAAGGACAGTCTCTTCAATAGATGGTGCTGGGAAAACTGGGCATGTAGAAGAATAAAGCTAGAATCCCACCTCTCACCCTCTACAAAAGTCAACTCAAAATGGATCCAAGACCTCAATGTAAGTAAGACCTGAAACCATAAAACTACTGGAAGAAAACAGGAGAAATGCTTCAGGGCATTGGTCTGGGAAAAGATTTTATGAATAAGACTTCAAAAGCACAGACAACAAAAGCAAAAATAAATAAGATTATATCAAACTAAAAACCCTCTTTTTCTTTAGTAACTTTTACATTTGTCTTAAAGGTGTATTTTTCTAATATTAGTATAGCCGCTCCAGTTCTCTTATAGTTACTGTTTTCTTAGTTTATCTTTTCTATTCTTTTGCTTTAAACCTATTTGTGTTTTTGAATCTTAAGTGTTTCTTATAAACAGCATATGGTTGGATCCTGTTTTTGTGTACAGTCTGACAATCTCTACCTTTTGATTTGGATGTTTATTTCTATTTAATGTAATTACTGATTTATGCCTGACAGTTTGCTATTTGTTTTCTATATTTTTCATGTCTTTTTTTTCTCTATTCCTGTTACTGCATTTTTTGTGTTAAACAGATATTTTTTAGTGTACCATTTTAATTCCTTTTCTTTTTTGCTTTATTTATAAAATTAGTTTCCCAGTAGTTTTCTAGGGATTACAGCATGCATCTTTATTTATTTATTTATTTATTTGAGACAGAATCTCAACTCTGTTGCCCGGGCTAGAGTGCTGTGGCACCAGCATAGCTCACAGCAACCTCAAACTCCTGGGCTCAAGCGATCCTTCCGCCTCAGCCTCCTGAGTAGCTGGGACTACAGGCATGTGCCACCATGCCTGGCTAATGACAGCATGCATCTTAATTTAAAATAACCTATTTGAGATTAATACTAACTTAATTCTAATAGTATATAGAAATTTTGCTTCAATATTTCTCCTTTTCCTGCTTCTTTGTGCTAATATTTTCATATAATTACATCTTGGTATGTTATAAGCATAACAATAAGCTTTATAATTAATGTTTTATATAGTTGTGTTTTACATTAATTAAGAGAAGAAAAGAGTAGAAATATATTTACAATATCTTTTACATTTACCTCCATGTGTGCCCTTTATTCTTCATATAGATTCAAGTTGCCACATGGTGTCATTTCCTTTTGGCCTGAAGAATTTCCTTTGGTGTTTTTTGTAAGGCAAGTCTACTAGCAATGAATTCTTTCAGCTTTTGCTTATCTGGGAATGTCACAATTTTGCCTATAAGTCTGAAGAATAATTTTGCTAGATATAGAATTATTGATTGATTGATTGATTCTTTCAGCACTTTGAATATGTTATCTTACTGTCTTCGGCCTGCATTTTTTTGAAGACAAATTAGCTGTAATCTGATTGTGGTTCTCTTATACATCATGAGTCATTTTATTTTTCTTGCCTTTAAGACTTTGTCTTTGATGATAGGTGTTATAGTAATATCTTTGACTATGATGTGTCTAGGTGTGGATTTCTTTGAGTTTATCCTATGCTGTGATCTAAATATTTGTGTCCTCCCCCCAGATTCATATGTTGAAATCCTAACTCCCAAACTGATGGTATTAGGAGGTGGGGCCTTCAGGTATTAGGAGATAGGTCACAAGGGCAGAGCCCTTGCGAATGGGATCAGTGCCCTTATAAAACAGGTCCAAGGGAGCTCTTTTGGCCCTTCTACCAGGTCAGGACACAGCAAGAAGTCACCCTCTATGAACCAGAAAGCAGGTCCTCACAAGACCCCGAATCTGCTGGCACCTTATTCTTGGACTTCTCAATCTCTACAACTGTAAGAAATAAATTCCTATTGTTTATAAGCTACCCGGTTTATAGTGTTTTGTTAAAGCAGCCCAAATGGACTAAGCCATTCCACATGGAGTTTGTTGAGCTTATTGTATATGCAGATTAATGGTCTTAATCAAATTTGGGAGACTTTTAGCTATTATTTCTTTAAAACATTTGCCCCCTTTACTTGACAGTGTCCCACAGATCTCTGAGAGTCTCTATTCATTTTATTTCATTCTTTTTGTTCTTTAGACTAGACAGTGTCTATTGCCTTATCTCAAGTTTGCTGAGTCTTTCTTCCTTCAACTCAAACCTGCCGCTGAGCCCCTCTTGTGAATTTTCATTTGAGTTATTATGCTTTTCAATTCCAGAATGTCTATGTAGTTCTTTCTTATACTTTGTATCTTTTCGTTGACATTCTCTATTTGGTGAGATATTGTTGTCATAGTAGCCTTAATTGTTTAAGCATAGTTTTCTCTAGATCTTTGACAAAACTTTTTTAAAAATAGAGATGAGTCTCACTGTGCTGGAGTGCAGTGGCTATTCACAGAAGCAATGACAGCTCACTGCGGCCTTGGGCTTCTGGGCTCAAACGAGCCTCCCGCCTCAGCCTCCTAAGCAGCTGGGACGACAGGTGCACGCCAGCATGCCCGGCTAGAACAGACTTATGGGAGCCCATTCAAGTCATTGTCTACCAAGTCCCCACATCTGGGATCGCTCAGAGATGGCTTCTATTGACTGCTTCTTTTTTGTGTATGGCCACGTTTTTCTCTTACTTCATATGATTCCCACTTTTTTTTTTTTTTTTTTTTTTTTTTTGGAAACTGGACATTCCAGATAAATATAATATTATGTTAAATCTGGATTCTGACTTGCCTCTCCCCAGGGTTGTTGCTGCATTTACTTGTTTAGTGGCTTGCCTAGATGAATTATTTAGTCTGTCTCCCCTCCAGTGTGTAAACCGTAAAATCTGTGCTTTTTTATTTTTTTTTAATTCTTGCCTTTGTTTTTAAACATAGCTTTCTATAGATTAAGCATAATCTGAGTAAGCATAGTTTAGTAGTCAGCCAGTGGTTGATCAACGATTTTGCACCAACACCTTGAGCGAGTTAGCGTTCCACTCCAGAGCGTGGCAGGGTACGCAGCCAAAGCCCAGGCAGCGCACGAGCCTGTGTCGGCTTTCGCTTTCTGCTTGTGCGGGGCCCCATGGCCAGCCAGGGCCACACAGAAAAACGGGGCCCTCTCTGATCCCTCCCGAGTGTGCACACGCCCCTGTGCATGTGCGTGGCCTTCCCGATCCCCAGGAATATGTGGCTCATCAAACGCTATCTCATTCCTCAGCTCTTGCCTTTAAATTTTGGGCTGGTTGCTGCTTTCTCAAATCAGTGTCACAGACTCGGGCAGTTGTGATCTTGGCCTTCCTTGATTGATTGTTTTCTACAGAGACGCCATTGCTTTTGACAGTGTTCCTGGACATGGCGCTCTTCTACGCAGGTCCAAATTAGATCAGCCCCTCCAGCAGCAGCAAGACTCCTGGGCTGGGAGAGGCGGATGAGAGCAGCCCCATGTTGAAATGGCACAGACCTTGTCACTGTCAACCAAGGTTCAGTAGTTTTTATTGAATAAATGTCTTTCAATTTGTTATCTGCCTTTGGTTAATTTCCAGAGGTCTGAAATAGTTGTTTTTGACAATTTGTCTAATTTTATCTTTGCTCTTATAGAGCCAGGATTTGCTGCGGTCCTCCTTCCACATTTTTCTCATTAACTTTAAGCTCAATTGCTGTCTGGGCATTTCAGGAGACCAGTAGAGGAGACAAGAAGTCACAGTCCAGGCGGGAGAAACCAACCCTGACCGTCAGGAGAAGACAGGCTTTCCGATACATTGTCGTGACAGGAAGGAACACATTTGGCTCTAGGGGTGTTTTCTGGGCTCTCATTGGTACATTTCTGCCCAGTGATCATAAGTGGGCAAGTGCCACGCCCAGGACCTGTCAGGACATGGGGAGCAGTTTCAGACTCCTTAGGGACGTGAGCCACCCAGAGCATCACAGGACCTCCATGAGGATGAGAACACTCTAGAATGAAGAGCAGAGGTGGGAGAACAGTAAGTGTCAGCCGTGACCTCAGTATCAGCTGCAGCCATAGGGGTGGTAAGTTCAACCCCCGAATATTCCTCTTGTGAGTCTCCCCAGAAAAAGAGGCCCAGAGCACCCTGGAGGAGCTACTCTCAGAGATGATCATGCGAAGCAAGAGGAATCAAGTGGCACCAGGGGTAGCCGTGGCCTGCTCTGTTTGGGACCAACATGTTCACTCCCCGGCTCTCGGCTGAGTCCCCAGCTCCCTTGTACACTGCCTTTGGCTGATGAGGTCCTCTGTGCCCAAGGCCAAAGCCCCTTTCCTGGGGCAACCCACATCCCATGACTGGTCACTACAGAGGCATAAAGACCAGCTCCCTGGCTCCCCAGGGTGGGACAACTCTGAGAGGCCATTGTAGCTCTAAATCTCCACATAGAACTGTCTGAGCCTTTGTTGCAACTGCACGAGGATTGAGCATGACCCACAGTCCCCTCCCGGCTCATGGCCCCCTGTAGAGGTGTTGATCTTGTTCTCAACAAATCTCTTGTACATAAATCTCTCCACTCAGTGTATACTTCCAGGGAAACCCAACCTGCAACAATTGGTATTTCACCCCCTTGGTGCAATCATACATAATTAAGCCCAACAATTACCATGAATCAATCCTCCTTCTCCATCTTTCTGGCAGCTGGTAGGGAGAGAAGGGTGGCACACAAAAAAAATCTAAATGACAGATGTTAAAATTGAGGGCAACTGTTTTATGAATGGGTAATTAAACCTTTTTGGATATTGATGCCTGAAATGATGAAAAAATGCTGCTTGCACAAGATTGTGACCTCCGGGACTTTGAGAATAATAACTTCTGACAACTGTGCAGCATTTACAAGGCCTAAGCTGGAAACAACTTCAGATCATGAACTAAGTCTGATGACTCCCCCGTCCCAGCACTGGGCACCACTTGAGAGGGGGCCAGAACGCACTTCCTCGGTGAATGAGGGAAAAACCTCTGCGTGTGTCTTGTTGCACTAGCCTCCTGCAACCCCCGCAGCAGTGGGTGCATTTGAATCACACGCTGGTGCAGAGTATGGCCTGGGAACCGCACCAGTCAGGGTCGATCAAAGGAGCCACGCCACTGGGACAGAGCTGGAAAGAGTGAGGCTCCTGGCAGGGACGTGGTCTCACACAGGCTCTGCAAGGCTGTCCTCACGCCCCATGCGATGCGGGAGCTTGGAGGAGATGCAGGCGGGCAGCAGGGGAGGGAAGATGAATGCAAAGTGGGGGAGATGAAGAAAGAGATGAAGAACAAGCCGAATCCACAAGTACAGCCGGAGCCCCTCGAGGACAAGCAAACCTAGATCCGTGCTTTTTGCCTTTGAAGTTGGTATGAATACCCTGCAGAGGCCAGGCCTTTCATCACAGAACTGAACACACACACCTGGCCCAGGAGTCAGAGCAGCAGGAGGACCCAGGGGGAGGTGGAGCAGTTGTGGACCCAGCAGCTACGTAGGTGAGCTACAAAGTGCCCTCCAGGTCTCCCCAGGGTCCACACTACGGGCCACTCTACCCAGAAATGCCCAGGAAAGGAAATTCTGGGTGACATGGCTCAGCCTCGCCAAAGTACCTCTCATCACCTTGGCACCCGTACACATCTCCTCGAGCCACGCTTTCTCTCTAAATTACCAATAAAATTTACAGAGTCATGCTTCTGCATTACACGGCTATCTTTCTACTACACATTGCACAATTATCCTGCACACAATTAAAAATACACTAATCCTTTCCCCAGAAGAGGATACAAAGTCCCTGTTTTTCTGTCTTTGGGTAATGTTCTTCTGTCTCATTCACATCCCCCCTTTTAAATCCTGTGACTTAAATACTGAGATAGAGAGTTGACTGTTACCACATCTTATGCTAGATGATGAGATGGAAGAAGGAAAGAAAACAAAAATATTTGGTTAATACTGACACAAACATATGCAAAATAAGGAAGAGATACTCATAATTATTACAGTCATCATTTCCGTACTCAGTTACTGAGTCATCGCCAGTATTTATAACCTTCTTCCAACATCCAGTCCACGTTCCCTTTGCTTTTATCGAGCCTTCCAGCTGTTCCCTGTTCTTTGCTTCGTAGAGTGGCCTGAGCACTTACTCGTGCAGAGTGTTGGCCATTAGAAGTTCTCCCCGAGTTGGGTTGTAACGTTTCTCACTCACTGTAACCACAGGGCATGAGAATAATCAGAAAGGCTGGGGGTCTCCTGCGACCGAGACCTGCTCCTCCCTACCCGCAAAGTGTGGCAGCGGCCCACTGTCCCCTTGGTCAGCCCTGACCGGGATCCATCACCCCAGCTCCCGCGACCCGCTTCTCTGTTGTGGACTCGGTGGCACGAGGTGCTCAGGTGGCCGGCTTTTTCCTCAAGCAACCTGCCTTTGCCTTAAGGACTTGCCTAGGCCTGAGCTAGCGCAGGCCACTTGCACTGGGTGACAGCGCTGTTGCGCACGCGCGGCTTGCAGGCTGTGTGCGTCACATCACGCTCCGTCCACCGCGGGTATCTCGGGTCACGTGGTACCGTGGCTGCCGTGCCCAAGAGTTCAACGTCCATGAAAGCCCAGTGGCAAGTCCGAAGGATTTCTCAGCTACTCTCACGTGGAGAGCAGCTGGCCGCAGGGGACGGCAGGACTGCGCTCCAGTCTAGCGGTCTGCGCCGCGATCCCCGCGAGCGTCTGCGCCCAACCCCCTCCCTCTGCCCCTGCCACCCGGACAGCCCAGGAGGCAGAGCCCCTCCAGTGTGTAAACAGTAAAATTTGTGCTTTTTTATTTTTTTTTTTAATTCTTGCCTTTGTTTTTAAACATAGCTTTCTATAGATTAAGCATAATCTGAGTAAGCATAGTTTAGTAGTCTTTCAATTTGTTATCTGCCTTTGGTTAATTTCCAGAGGTCTGAAATAGTTGTTTTTGACAATTTGTCTAATTTTATCTTTGCTCTTATAGAGCCAGGATTTGCTGCGGTCCTCCTTCCACATTTTTCTCATTAACTTTAAGCTCAATTGCTGTCTGGGCATTTCAGGAGACCAGTAGAGGAGACAAGAAGTCACAGTCCAGGCGGGAGAAACCAACCCTGACCGTCAGGAGAAGACAGGCTTTCCGATACATTGTCGTGACAGGAAGGAACACATTTGGCTCTAGGGGTGTTTTCTGGGCTCTCATTGGTACATTTCTGCCCAGTGTGATCATAAGTGGGCAAGTGCCATGCCCAGGACCTGTCAGGACATGGGGAGCAGTTTCAGACTCCTTAGGGACGTGAGCCACCCAGAGCATCACAGGAGCTCCATGAGGATGAGAACACTCTAGAAGTACAGGCAGGTGTCACTTCGCTACAAGGCTATGTTCTGAGAAACGCGTTGTTAGGCGGTTTCATCCTGCCAGCGTCACAGAGCGCACTTACGCAGACCGGGTTGACGCAGCCTGCTGCACCCTGGGCTGCACGGTATGGCCTGTGGCTCCCAGGCTACAAACCGGTGCAGCGTGTTACTGTGCGCAGTGCCGTGGGCTGCTGGAACACAATGGTAAGTGTGTATCTAAACATCTAAACATGGAAACAGTACAGTCAAATATGATATAGAAGGTAAAAAATGGCACACCTGTGTAGGGCACGTACCATGCATGGAGCTTGCAGGACTGGGTGAGCAGTGAGCGGGCGTGAAGGCCTGGGACATTACTGCACACCACTGTAGACATCCACACACTGTACACTTAGGCTACGATACAGTATTTTTTTCTTCCTTCAAGAATAAAGTAACCTTAGCTTACTATAGCTTTTTTACTTTATAAACTTTTTAATTTTTTAAACTTTTTGACTCTTTTCTAATAACATTTAGCTTAATACACACATAGTACAGCTATACAAAAATATTTTTTCTTTATATCCCTATTCTATAAGCGTGTTCTTTCTTTCCGTCTTTCATTTCTTTTCTTTTTTTTTTTTTTTCTTTGAGACAGGGTCTTGCTCAGTTGCCCAGTCTAGAGTGGTGCAATGGTGTCATCACAGCTCACTGCAACCTCAAACTCCTGGTCTCAGGCAATCCTCCTGCCTACCGGGTAGCTGGGACTACAGGCGTGGGCCTCCATGCCTGGGTAACTTTCTTATTTTTTATAGAGACAGGGTGTTGCTATGTTGCTCAGGCTGGTCTCAAACCCCTGGTCTCAACTGATCCTTCTGACTTGGCCTTCCAAAGTGCTAGGATTACAGGTATAAGCTACCATGCCTGGCCTTGTAAGCTTTTTTCTATTTTTAAATTTTAAAAAGTTTCTTTTTACTTTTTAAACATTTTTGTTTAAGACACAAACACACATATTAGCCTAAGCCCATACCAGGTTAAGATCATCAATATCACTGTCTTCCACCTCCACATCTTGTCCCCCAGAAGGTCTTCAGGGGCAGTAACACACACAGAGCTGTCATCTCCTATGATAACAAAGCCTTCCTCTGGATACGTCCTGAAAGACCTGCCTGAGGCTGTTTCACAGTTAGCTTTGTTTTTTTAATAAGTAGAAGGAGTATGCTATAAAATAATGATTAAAAGTGCAATATAGTAACTACAAAAACCAATACCATAGGCGTTCATTATCATTATCAAGTACGTGCCACACATCATTGTATGTGTGATACTTTTATAGGACTGGCAGGGCAGTAGGTTTGTTTATACCAGCATCGCCACAAACATGAGTAATGCATTTGTGCTGAGACATTGCAAAGGCTACAACGTCACTAAGCAATAGGAATTTTTCAGCTCTTGATAAGATTAAAAATCTTATGGGACCACCCTCATGTACACAGTTCATCATTGACCAAAGCATCTTTATGCAGCGTATGACTATATACATTGCCTCCAAAAGCCAAAGGGTTCACTGGAAGTTGTGTTTCTTTCCTACTGATAGGAGGCATCAGACGAAGCAATGTGTCCTTCACCTGGGAAGGAAGATTTCAAAGTGCCTGAAAACTAATGGGCTTTTAGAATTTCCATCCAGGTGGAAGGTCCCTGAATTTTTGTGGGATTTATTTTCTACCTTCTAACATGCAAGTGTCTTACGAGGGTATCCTGCTGACTAGGTCCAATCAGCAGAAGGACGTCAGTGTAATGAACCAGCATGACGCCCTGCGTAAGGCAAAGACAATCAAAGTCCCTGGGGAATAGATTATGGCATAGGGCTGGATTGACGACAGACCCCTCGGGTAGGACAGTGATGTTGTGCTGCTGGCCTTACCCACGACACAATTTGGAAGCAAACTTATGTTGAAGGGCTCTGCTAGGTAAAGGTATGGAGAAAAAACCATTCACCAACTCAACAGTTACACGCCAAATGTCAGATGACGTGTTGATGCTTTCCAGAAAGGGAACCACTCCAGGAACAGCAGCTACAAATTGGACCCAGCACCTAACTATGTTTATGATAATTCGTCATCATTCCCTAAGATCCATCTGTTTTCTTCTCAGGCCAAATAGGTGAGTTGCATGAGGCCATCGTAGCAATCACCACCCTTAGGTCTTTAATTCCGTGATGGTGCCACTAATCTCTGCCATCCCTGCAAGAATACAGTATTACTTCTAACATGCTATTTCCACAGGTAGAAGCAGTTCTGGTAGCTTCCATTTGACCTTCCCTGCTATTTATATAATAGCCCCCACTCCATGGGTCAAAGATTCTGCCAGTTGTTGAGTGTGTCTGTTCCAATTATGAATTCTGGAGCTGGGACAATAACCACAGGGTGAGTTTAAGGGCTCCCAGAGCCTATTCTGAGACAGATCTGAAGAAATCCCCATCGATCGCTTGACTTCCAAAAGCCCCTTCTCTGACTGGTGGACCACAGTGAGGCTCTGAGTCTCCAGGAATTCGTGTTAATTCAGAGCCAGCGTCCAGTAATCTCTGAAAAGTCTGATAAGATAAAAATGAAGTGGTAAGTGCAGTGATTTAGCATTTTTTAAAAAATGGTAGGTGTTGTCATGACTGATATTAATCACGAGGGTCTCAAGTCCATCCTTGTCTTCAACTTGGCAAAGTGACATCCCCGGCAGTTGTCGGGAGTTGGGGGGTAGTGAGTCAGCCCATGGTGGGTGGACGGAGGGAAGAGGTCAGCACAGAAGCTGCACCTTGAAATGACCAAAGGTGGCACCTCGTTCTCCTCGGGAATCTTCTTCCTGGCCTGCAGGGGTGACACAGCCTCCAGTGATCTGTTTCCCAGAAACTCCCAGTGTAGCACGGTTGCTAACACTAAGAAAGATGGGAATAAATTATTTTTAAAACTCAGAAGGCAGAATCAGGTCGTGGAAAGGCAATTGGCATGAACATGTGGAGATGTGGACACTGGGCTTAGCCCTACCCCTTTTTAGCCAGGTGATCGTGGGCGTGTGTTTTCCCTTCTCTGAGCCTCAGTTCCATCCTCTGGAAGACCAGAAGACAGCACTGTCCACCTCCCAGGCTGTCGAATGAATTGCGTGAGATTATGCATTCCGAGCTCTCAGCGCGGGGCCAGCGCCATCGCCATCGCCAGCTGCTGTTCCTCCCTGCCCGTCTTGCCCTGGCGCCCCACACCAGGCTTCTCAGCCTGGGCGAGTGATCCTTTGCTGTGGGGCTGTCCCGTGCTTTGTAAGCTGTCTAGCAGCATCCCCGGCCTCTCTACCCACCAGGTACCAGCAGCCACTGTCCAGACTTGACAATGAAAAATGTCCCCAGACATTGCCCAATGTCTCCCGGGGGGCAAAATTGTCCTCAGTTGGGAGACTGAGACTACTCATTCTTTTGCTCTCAGTTTCCACATTTGTCAATAATTAGATGAGCCCAGGGATCTAGATTCCTTCTAAAGCTTTCATTCACGCATTTATTCATTTATTCCCCCATTCAGAGCACCAATACTAAGTGTTAACTCTGCACCGGGACCTGAGACACACAGTCTTTGTTTTGTAGCTTTCTGTTTTAATGTCAGATGGTGCGAGTTGCCCCTTCGTTACTTTTCTTCTTGCTGATTTCTAACCATTTCATTTCTTCAGATAATCTTTAGAATTATGTTGTCTAGAGACCCAATGCAAATAGATGGCCTTAAACTTAAAAATTAATTTTGGGGAGAATTAGCAACTTTATAATATGAAGTTGTAACTACTCAGATCACTTTTTGTAACAGGTTGCTATTAGTATACAGGTCTTCGTATCTGTGGAATGTGTCCCACCTTGCCGACTTCTCTTGTTTCTTTTTTTTTTTTTTTTTTTTTTTTTTTTTTTTTTTTTTTTTTTTTTTTTTTTTTTTTTTTTTTGTTGAGACAGAGTGTCGCTTTGTTGCCCAGGCTAGAGTGAGTGCCGTGGCGTCAGCTTAGCTCACAGCAACCTCAAACTCCTGGGCTTAAGCGATCCTACTGCCTCAGCCTCCCGAGTAGCTGGGACTACAGGCATGCGCCACTATGCCCGGCTAATTTTTTCTATATAGATTTTTAGGTGTCCATATAATGTCTTTCTATTTTTAGTAGAGACGGGGTCTCGCTCAGGCTGGTCTCGAACTCCTGACCTTGAGCAATCCACCCGCCTCGGCCTCCCAGAGTGCTAGGATTACAGGCGTGAGCCACCGCGCCCGGCCTCTTGTTTCTTTAGGTCATTCTCTATAGCTTGTTTTTTGGTTTTTTGTTTTTGTTTTTGTTTTTTTGGTAGATAATAATCATTTAATCTCCTATTAATGTTTTGCTTTTTCTTATCTTCTTGTGCTGGCTAGAGGTGTTAGAACAATAGTGATACTAATTGCTTTCCGTATCTAATTGCTGTCTACTCCTGTGCAGATAAAGAAGCAGACAGGAAGGTATTAGGTGCCCAAGGAGACAGCAAAGTGCAAATCCAGCCTCTCCCGCTCAAAGCCAGTGCCCTTAACGGCTGCGGGATTCGAGGCCTTACTTGTCTTTAGGTTTTCTTGACCTGCAGGGTAGCAAACATCAGTTTAAGATAGAAGTTCTTAATGACATTGAGGAAGTATGTACTTTTGCTACTTTGCTAAGATTTGTTTTTTTTTTTATGTTAGGAATGTATTCCCTCCAGCATCTAATGCATTGGTATTATGTATTTTTTTCTTATGACCTGTTTTTGGGTTGAAATTTCTCCAACCCTTGCATTTGCACGTTTAACATGGTCATGGTGCAGCCGTATCCATGGCCAAACGCACTTTGGAGCAGGACAGAGCTGTGTGGGCAGTTCTGAATGAGCTGGGACTTCTCACTCCTCCCTGGCTGGGAGTCGGGTCGGGCTTTCTCCTTGCTGTGAACAGGAGAGGTGGGTTTAATTAAACAAGGCTCTTGCTTGGGTGATATGGAGGGCCGGGGCCTCCATCTTCCTCAGCAGTGGGAGAGTCAGTGAAGAAAGAACGTCGCCGGGCCCGAGACCCTAAGTGTGGGCTCCGCAGAGCAGCCTCCCAGGCACCCCCAGACCCAGGGCCCAGTTAGCTGCCCCGAGATCTGCCCTGAGTTAGGGGCCTGGACTGGGCTACTCGCAGGGCCCTTCCGCTCTTTATTCCCTGTCCCTCCTCCCTTCTCCTTCAGGAACCTTCCACCCATCTGCCCAAGGTGCCGCAGGTGCCTCTTCCCCCACTTGGAGTCCACTGGGGTGCTCCGCAGTGCTCCGAGCCCTGGCCACAGTGCAAAGGCCCCTCACAGTGACAGTCCTCGGCCTTCCCCACCCTTGGGCCCACGGAGGCCACCTGTAGCCCCAGCTAGCACGTTCCTCCTCCCAGGTCCCAGCCTGACTCCAGGGCTGTCCAGCAGGGACTCCAGGCGTCCCATCACGGTCTCCTCCTTCCTGGGCCACTCCAGGGCTCACCATCTTTTAATGCATTTACTAAGGTGAGGTGGAACCTGCTTTCCTAGAAAATGCTCTTCGTGATCACGGTTTTGTTTTAAAACACCTGGCTGTTTTGATGTGTTGCTCTGCCACCAAGGATTTTTATTTCCCTACTCAGGGGTGAGGACGGTGACTTTCCTTTTCATTTTTATGGCCTGTGTCATGTCTTAGCATGGGGCTTCTCCTGGCTTTGAAATCTGAAGTGGAAGACGTTCGTCTCTTAACTTTTCTTTGCTATGGAACAGCATCTCTGGCCGGGGCATTCCCCGTCCCCTCCCAGTGTCAGATGTTGCAGACCTGGAGTCAGGACCTTGCCCATGAGGGGCTGTTCTCCCAGGTGACTGCTCTGTTCCCACTGGCTGCATTGAGGGACTTAGAGGATTGATAATGTCCTGAAAAACTCCCCCCTTTCCTAGAGGTTTCTACATTTATTAACTCAGGAAACTCAATATTGTCATATTATCACCTGGAAAGGTCTTGGAACAGTGCCCATCTCGGAGGTTAACCCCCTCTCGTCCCTCTGTGTGCTCTGCTTTGTTAAGCTGACAGGGCGGGGACCAGAGAGGCACCAGGGAAGGGGCGAGCCTGAGGCCCGGCAGTGGGGGCTGAGGTCGGAGGGACACGGGGAGGAGCAGAGAAGTGGCTGCTCTGGTGGACAAGGGAGGAAGAGTCCCAGGGACACCCAGGTCTGGGCCTGGACAGCCTCGTGGGTAGTGGCAGCAGGCTGACCACGGAGAGTTCCAGAGAGGAGGGCAGGCCCTGGGGAGAGGAGATGGGCCCCAAATGGACGGCAGCCTCCTGGGCCAGCAGGGCTGAGGGACGAGACCGGGGCTCCTTCATCCTGGGTGTTGAGCCTGCCCCTCTTGGTCGGACACTCTGGGGGAACTCCTTGCCCCCGTCACCCTCGCACCCCAGCTCCGTCCGGGCCACCCACAAACAGCCCCCTCGGGAGACAGGAAGGGCCTTAGAGGTGGACTCAGGACCCTTTGGGCAGAAAACCCAGGGTTCCAAACACCCAGAGTGTAGTCTGGGGAGGTGGGTGATGTGCAGAGGTTGGTGGGCACAGCCCTCACCCTGCGGCCTCCTTGACATGGGGGAAGGGCTGGTCTCGGGCCAAAGCAGGGCCCTGGAAGGCGGGGACCCCCTCCCTCCTCACCGGCTCTCAGGCCGCTACCAGAAGGGACAAGTGTAGCCCAGTGCGCAATAAACAAAGAAACAGACACGAGATTATGGAGCCCTTCTTGTTTATTTCGCAATAAACAAGTAGTTTTTTGCACGTCTGGGGAGAAGATAAGCAAACGGGAAAGTTAAAAAGAGCGCTACGACATTTCTTTAACTTTTTGGTTGCAAAATTATCCTTACTCCTCCGCCTCCTCTCACAATTTGGGACCGAATTGGAGAACATGTCTTAGACCACTGTCCTTAACTTCTCCGTTTGTTCGTAAACCACATTCTACACCAAACACACTGGAGGTGTGGATGGGCGGTCAGGATCCCAACACTCTCAGCAGAACCTGGTTAACCATAGGAATGGAATGGACCATTTCTGCATGGCATGAAGACCGTGGCGAGCACTGCTGACACTGCTCCGATTACACTGTGGGTGTGGGTGGGTGGGTGGAATTTGGGTGGGGCGGCCTCATTGTGCGCTGGCAATAGATAATTTGTCACGTGGGAAGGTGAGATGGTGGCACTCTAAGGGAGGCGTCCACTCAGGACCCTCCACGCCCACGGAATTTTACCTGCACTGCGCTGGGCACCCTGGGGACACCTGTGTGTCCCCTCCCCTCCAGACTGTACCCCACAGCTGAACGGACACTGCCTAGCACTCGCCAGTGCTTGGAAATGCTTTCTGATCAGATGAAGGGTGGGTGATGAACCAATGAATTGATGAGGAGCCGGTCAAGGATGAACAGCCAGCGTCACCCCTTTTTCTTGTCTTCAGGGGACCTGGCTGTTCTCTACATCCTGGAAATGGAGAAAGAATTTGATGGTTTCGTGACTCGTAGAATTCCGAATTTGGGGAAACTGAGGAACAGAATCGTTAGCAAGCTAAGTCAAGGTCTTACGCCAAGAGAAACCAGAGGCGGAACCAGCCGATCATCTGGCCATGCCAACAATTCATTTTTTTTGTCTTTTTTAAATTTTTTGCTAAAACAAACTCAAAATTAGATGAGGTGACGACTTCAGTGACTTGGGGCAAGGGTCATCAGAGATTGGGGTGGGGGAGCCACTGGCCTGCGGATAAGGAGGGTGCCGAGTTCGGCAGCAGGAACTTGGGGTGAGAAGGGGCTCGGCAGTGACCTCGGGGGGTGGGGGTGTCAGGTTTGGGGTGAGGGCAAACTGGAGATGAGGGTGGGAAGGCTGGGGGATCAAGGGGTGAGGCTGGGAGGGGCTTGGGATGGGGACAGAGGACCGAGGGCTGCCGGTGGGGAGGGACTGGAGAGACGGGGCCAGTGGCTCAGGTGAGTGTCAGGAGCTTGGCTGGGGTCTGAATCAGGATAACAAGGAAATTGGGGAAGGTGATGACGTCGATGACGTCGGTCTCACGTGAAGTCGATGACGCAGATGACTGAAGTTGTGTGTGCAGGATGACTGATTTGAATGACGGTACATGATGAAGGTGATTAACTGAGAAATAAGCACTTGGAGCAAGGTAAACACGGCAAGTCACTATAAAAGCTAAGAATATAGATCTCTATCCAAATTTCAGCAGCAAAATATTTCTAACTGGTACCCAAGGGCTGTTTAGCTGCCCAACCCCAAGAGCAAGAAAGCTAAACAGAGCTCTGTCCCATTTCTTTCTATCTTTGCAAAAAAATAGATGCTCTCTGTTTTAAAAAAAAGGCAAATTCTTAATTCACAAGCTGGCTAGGTCTTCTGGGATCTGAGTATTATTAACTCAGCAACACAAATGTACGTCCATGGCTGTGTCGGCCAGGTCTTGTACCACTTTTGCCACAGAACTAATAAACGCCCCACAAGCAACAATTTCCACTAAACACTGTGAAAACCTTGGTGAGGGCTGTGTTGCTGCTCAGATTTCACCAGGGGCACTTGCGGTACAAGGTGCATTTAAATTTCAAGTGACATCTCTCATCTATAGTGTAGGAGGCACATACAGTGCTGGGCTTTGGGTGGGTAGGAGAGGGAGTTGGGGGGCTGGCTGCCTAAGTGGCAACTCCAGATGGCTCGTTATGACCAAAGGGGCCAGTTCTTCCCAAACAGGAGGTGGGCCAGGAGGCCACCGCCCACTCTGAGAAATGCAATTCAACATCAAGTGGACAACCAGGATAGGCCAAAGCCTTTGGGATCCCACGATGAGACTCAGTCTTCATGGGATCCTCACTTTTAGGGTCAGGAAGTATTTTGGTTCATACTCCCTCGTTGCTAATTCAGAGTTTTAGAGCCAGAGAGGACCTTGATGGTTGGTGTTCAAACCCCTCCCTCGAGAGGGGCGAGAAGGTGGACCCGGAATTGGGACGGGGACTCGCCAAGGCTCACACAGCGAGTGAGTGGCAGAGCTGGGACAGGGTCCCAGCCCCCCAGCAGCCAACCCGGGACTCTCTCTGCCTGACACACGGCCGTTGCACTCTGCAAAATCTCAAATCAACCGGAAAGATCTAAGGGTTGCAGCACTGAACTTGATGTGAGTGCACGTTGGACATAGCGTGTGAGAATTAACGAACGAAAGAGATTTTAGCTTTTGTCACAGTGGCTGGTCACAGCAATGCACATGACAAGGACCCTGTGACCGAGACCCCTTGGAAAGGGATGTCGGCACCGAGTCCTGGTACTTTTGGGGTTTGTTTTTTTTTTTGTCTTTTTGATTTTTTTGACTTAATTTAGAGTTTAGAATAACATGCTTATTTCTTTTACTTGTTTAAAGATGAAATTCTTATTATTCTTTAGCATGCATTAATTGAGAGAAAGAGGATCTCTGGGGATCTTTTAGCATTGCGTTTGTCACACGGCAACACAAGGACAATATACGCAAGCGCAGCGTTCACCAGGTTTGACACAAAATATAGCGCACTCCACCACAAACACTAGCACAGACCGCATGTAGCAAGCCCTGTGGAACCCCTAGGATGGGAGGGGGTGCTGTGGGGGGATGTCGCTCAGATCGCGTCCTCCATGGTGTCCCTGTCGAAGGTGGTCATGTCGATCTTCTCTGGGAAGATGATGTTGACCGCCAGGTCCTCGCCGCTTTGGTAGTGCAGGAGCACGTTGTTCCTGCGCAGCGTGCAGTTGCGGCGCAGGGCAGACACCCAGCCCTCGCACTTGTTGAGGAAGATCATGCCCAAGGAGCCCAGCACCACCAGACTGGTGATCACGCCCAGGATGGTGAAGCAGATAGCCTGTCCCTCAGTGAGGAGAGGGGTGTTCTTTTTGACCTCTTTCACGGACACCTTCAGGATACGGTACTCGGGCGGTCCCACTGGTACCTCATGCACCCCGGGGGTCACGCGGTAGGTCAGCCCATAATTGGCAGGCAGACGGGTGACCTGCTTGGGGCCCTGCGCGCGCTTCTCGACACAGGAGGGACCTGTGAACTCGGGCGTGCACAGACACTCGTAGCTCACCTGTGACTGCGGCGAGCAGGTGCCTCCGTTCAGGCACGGGATGCCGCCGCAGTTGTTCACGGCCTGGCTGCAGGTTTTGTCGATGAAGCCGGCCGGGCAGCGGCAGCGGAAGTCGCCCCCGATGTCGGTGCAGACGCCGTCATTCTTGCACGGGTTGGGGATGCAGCTGTTGACCACGATCTCGCAGAAATTGCCCGAGAAGCCAGGGCGGCACTCGCAGGAGGCAAAGGCAGCCTCGCCATCATCATCCACGCAGGCGCCTTCGTTCTTGCAGGGGGAACTGCAACACAACAGGGACACGCTGAAGGGCCCTCGGGGGCTGGGCTAGGACAGTGCTTCAGGGGTCGGGTGGGGGCAGACGCCTGGCCCCCCTCTCTCTCCACACATTAACACATCGCACATTTGTGCAGAAGGTCCCAGCCTGACAAAAGGCCAGGTGCTCAAAACACATTAAGTGAGAGAGGGAAGGAGGGAGGAACAGAGAGTGCCAGCCAGGGAGGCACAGGGAGTCGCCCAGGACCACCTCCTCAGCCTGGCAGCTCCCTCCCTGGACATCCCAGAAAACCCAACTACAAAAGCCCACTAGTTCCCCAAAACCACCCCCTAAAATATGGTAAGTGGTTTCGCAAACAGCCTGGGCCCCGCTGAACTCTGATCTCTTATTATGTTGCCTTTAGAAAATTATGCAGTTCTGCGCGGCGTTCCACCGTCCCAATCGACTGTCATTCACACACATCAGGACTCGGGGACGTCAGGGGAATATGAAATTGCCTTCAGGATCATTTGAAAAAATTATGAAATGACACATTCCCCCATAAATACCCCATCTAGGACGCCCCCCCCCCACCATAGGGCTGCTGGGATGAGCACTTCCATCTTTTGTCAGACACAGGTCCAGCAGGGTTAGGCTGAAAGGGTCTTTAGGGGGTGGAGAGCAGGCATCAGAAGCAGCATTCATTAGATCACACAGCCTTGGGGGGTGGGGGGGATATTTACCCTTCGATGGCACAAGGTCCGAAGTCCCTCTCACAGGTCGGTCCCGCGAACCCAAGGGTGCAGAAGCATTCATACTCGCCGTTGTCCCGGTTCACACAGGTCCCATTGTTGGCACAGGGCATCGAGCTGCAAGGCCGCAGGTCTGCAGTGGCGGGGTGGGAGAGGCAGAGAAGACCAGACCTTAGTGTCCCCTCCTAATGCAAGTGACAGAGACCCCAAGTGAGCTCTGCTGTGGCCACCAACTGGGGTCCAGAGTAAGAGGGTATAGTGATCCCCCCTCAATAAAAACCCCAAAGTGAGTAAACTGAGACTCAGAAAGTCGAAGGGGCTTCCTTGTGTAAGGTCATGGGCCAGAAAGTCATGGTCACTGATACTCTCCTGGCACCAGGTCACCTCTCACATCCAGCAACATGTCCCTGACCTGCTGCAGATGCCTTGCCCCTCCCCACAAGACTCCCCAGCGCTGTCTCCTGCAGACAAGATTTCATACCCAGCTTCTCACGTGGGGGGACTTGTATAGCCCAACCCTTGAAAAACCATCTGCTCTTCCTACTTTTCCATCTAAGAGGGACGGTGGGGGGCGATGAAGACATAAAGACCCCCATCGGGAACCAAGAAACCTGGTTTAGCCTCGGCACCGCCCCTCCTCCCCACAGTCTCTCGTTCTGCTCTGAGGTTCTGAACTAAAGGGGCCACGCACGGCAAAAAGGCTGCATCTTTTGAAGGCAGGAAAATGAGAACTATTGAGCGCTCTGACAGCGCGGGTTTCCATGAACACTGGTATATTTCCACTGCCTTTTCACACCTCCCGTCATGCATGCTTCATTATTCAGGCTCAGCAACCACGGACATGCTGAACACAGGGGCCTGGGTCAGGGGCTCTCTGATGGTGGAAACCCCAGCTCCCGGGCAGGGCCACGAGGGCACCTTTGTCCTGCCCTGTGTCCAACCTCCTGCCGTGTGGCAGCAGAGTCCAGCTCCTCCCCACTCTGTGCCTCAGTTTCCCTACTTATAAAAGGAGGGGCTCTCCCTGGCCGGTCTCTAAACGACCTTTTCAGCTTTGGCTTTCTGTCATTTGAGCTGCTGCACCTGCCAACCAGAGATCAAGGGCCAGCCAGAGACACAGAAGTCAAGGCGGGCGGGTGGTCCCAGTGCCATGCGTGCGTCTTTCCTCCCTCTTTCAAAGCACCCGGCTCCCTCGTGGAGGGGAGCCTGCAGTCAATCAAGAAGGAAAGCCTGAATGCTGTGTTGATGGACTACCCTGTGGTGTCCGTGGAAACCCGGCGTGGCGCAAGGGGACATAAAGAGGATTTATCTTTAAGGGACCGCACCGGCAAAGCGTCGGCACGCCGCGTCTCCGCAGTGGGCTCCTAATTTCTCTGCTCCTGGCTCTCCTGTCACTCGCAATCTTAAATTTAAGCTAAAGAGCTGGCAACCACCCCCTGCCCATCCCCACTGCTCTCCCCACAACGTCAAGCCTCACAAGCCGAGGGTCAGCCCTCCTGGGCCTCCGACCCCAAAGCAGGGCGGATTAAGCTGCTCTAAGGAGAAGGCTGCTGGGGGGTCTCTGCTCAGACAGCAGCTGTGGCCAAGACAGCCTCAAAGATAGGTAAAAAGGGAGAGAGAATGCTGTTTCCTCTCCAGGACCCCAGACTCTCCAGCCGTTCCCAAGCACGCTGCCTTCATCAATCTGGCCGGGAGGGAGCGTGCCAAGGGCCCACGGGGGGAGGGGGGGGCTGGGTGGAGGGAGGGGGTGGTTTGTCTGGAAACTCCAGCCCGGATGTGCTGTGTTCAGATACCAAAGAAAGTGGGCTCCAGGCTGAAAGCCTAACCCTGATCCCCAGCGGTGGCTTTGCTGAGACCTCCTACCTCCCCAACAGCTCAGAGCTGCTGCTGCTGCTGCTACTGCTGTGAGGGGCGTCAACGCTGCTGGCCACAGCATGAGTCAGCTATGGGGGGGACTTTGAGACATATTTCGGGGGGTGTAAGGGCCAGAGATAATTCAGGGTGGGGGGAGCTCCACTCTGAATGCCCAGCTGCCTTGGCTACACAGGGCAGGGGCCACAACAACATGCTGTTGGGTTTTCCTTAACGGAGGGTGTTAGAAGCAGTCGCAGATGAAAATTAACCCTATTTCTGGGGCCAGGGGAAGGGGTCTTAGCTAGTTTCTCCTGCCTGCCTATGTATGTATCCCTTGACAGATCTTTTTGCTTCTCTGATCCTCAGTTTCCCTATTTGTACCACGCATCTCTGCTAATGGGGACTGAGGAACAGGGCTCTTGAGGCAGCTGCCTGCACTCAGTTACCCAGACCTTAGGGCAGGTTTTGCCAAATGAGAATGGGCTCAAGTGAATATTCTGCAGCCTGAAAATGCAGCGACAGCCAACTCTCAATTGCTCGGGGTAATGGAGGCAAAGATTGCATAAATTAATGAAATCAACAGATAACACCAATCTGCACTTTAACCCCTTCCCAGCCTTTCCCATCCCCCAGCTTCCCCCTGCACCTGACAGCCTCAGCCCGGTCCTCATGATTGTGACGCAGTTCTGTTCCCCACACCCCCTCCCCCACTTGTTTGCTTGCACGCAGCCTCCCAACAGTCTTGTGTGCGACATTCTTGGAGTATAAGCTCTAAGATCCCCTGAGCTCTTTCCCATCTCTGAGCTTTAGTGACCCGGTGAGGCTGCCTGGGGTCTGTGGTCCCCCCAGCTCAGCCATGTGTGTTTATTTTGTGAGTCTTTATTCAACAGGCAGTTCCTCCAACCCCCACCCCATTCCTTTTCTGGGTGCTGGATGCTGGGTGGTGGTGGTGCACAGGTGAGCAAAATAAAGTCCCTACCTTGGAGGAGGCATCTGGCACCAGCAGAAGTATATAAACACATCATCGCAATACAGCTGCGCTGGTGTGTTGGAATGGGGGAAGGGAGGCTGGCAGCCACTGGGCTGGGGGCTGAGGGCAGGGAGGCAAGGAGTGGGGCGGGGTCGGGGAGGAGCGGTGAGCAAAGGTGAGTGCCAACCTATGTCGCAGAATTCCCCGCCCCAGCCTTCGCTGCAAAGGCACTGCCAGGGTTCTTCACAGATTCCGTAAACGCAGCCGGGAGAGGTCATGCACTGGTCACACAGGGCACCCTGCCAGCCAGGCCGGCACCTGCGGGGTTGGGGTAAGAAAGATGGGGACGTATGAGGGGACAGCAGGGGTGGAGAGGAAGCTCAGGCCACTTTTTGTGAACTGAGAGCCCTTGGGGGGTCTTTGTACAGTGCCAGGCCAGTGGTCCCAGGAAGTGAACACCAGTCACCTGAATGGAAAAACTTAAGGAGAGAACACAGAGGGGCAGACACAGAGGACCCCCCACCCCCACCGAGAGCCCCAGAGAGTGCTGCGTTTTGCCGCAGTGGCCTGCAGTGGTCTCACCCTGCAAGGGGCTCTCCTGCCACCTCCCTTTTGAGGAAGCAGACAGCCCCCACCCACGCCCTCTTCTCTTCTCCCCCGCCCCCGCCAGTTTTCTGCAGGGGTGAGGAAGCTGTTTGCCGCAGTGGCCAAGCCCCCACCTTTTTTCTGCCTGACTTCATGGCTCCCCAGGATTCTGGCCCCCACAAGCTGCCTGTGAGGAGTCACTCTGTTACCTGCAAATGTCATCCTCGCAGATTCCACGTGCTTCGTCACAGGCCAGGAGGCATTCAGCTCCTGAGGCACAAGAAAGGTTACAAAATTCACCCCACAAGGCCCCAGAGAGCAGGGCGAAGCCCATCTTCTCCCTAATGGCCCCCTGCTTCCCTCGAGGGATGCAACAACCCTCTTGGGTCCTGCCAGCCTGGTACACAGTAGGCACTTCATATCTGTGCGTGGACGTGGCTCAATCCACTCAGGGAAAAAACCTCTGCCATGTTCCTTGCTATGAGATGACAACAGCACACTCCCTAGATCTTAGGAGCAAGACAGACACCTTTCCCCCCTCAAAGAAAACATGAAACCTCAAATCCTCTTAAAAGGAGGGATGGGAGACAGTGCAGGGCAGACGCTGACCCGGGGAATTCAGCCAAACCCTCACTTTTGCAAAGTGAGCTGAAAGGGGAGATTTTGACGTGTTCAGTTTTGGGAAAGCCTAGACAGGTTCACCTGGTGGGCTCACAGGTGAGGCATCTGGATTTTTTTTAAGGTTCATCATAGTTAAGCCAGGCACCCAGGTCAGATGTCCCCCCCTCCCAACCCCAGACTCTTCACAGTGAAAAGATGACGACGACAACAACTACGCCACCAACTACGCCACAAGGGTTTTGCAGAACAGACTGAGGCTGCAACACTGAGATTCTGACACTTCAACAGGCACCTACTGTGTGCATGTACTCAACCAGCTCTCCGGCCTTCCAGACAGCACCCCCAAAACCACTGGCGCAGTTGGGGGGGGCGCTGCGGGAAGGGGGCAACTCTCTCGCTGTCAGAGACAGATGGCCGCTGCAGACAGAAGTGTCGCAGCCCCTTACCTAGAGAAATGCGCCACGCAGGAGGGGCTCAGGCAGGGCTCCTGTTGGGAATCGGGGGCTACGACGGCAAAGTCTCCCCCCACACCCCCCACAAACCTGTTCCCACACGCGCACAGAGACACCCCAAAGTTGCACCCCACAGCATTTTCACGGAAAACGACCCACCATCACCTCGTTTTTTCCATACCTCCTCTCTCAGAGCACCGACACCCCTCCGAGGGCCACTTCTGTGGGGCGGGAAGGGGCTGGGGGTCCCACACCTCCCCTGTCCCCCCCCGGGGACCCCAGGGCCGGGCTTGGCATGCTAGGGTGGTGGGAAGGGCGAGACAGGCACCGCGCGGGGCTTAGGGTTAGGCGGGACGAGCGGGAGTTGGGGCGCGCGGGACGGGGCGTGCAGGGCACCGGGCAGCCGGCGGGGCGTCGCAGGCTTCCCCAGAGGGGGCGCGAGCCAGGCCGCCGGCGGGGGGCTCACCATGGGTGCCGTGGCCGAAAGCCAGCAGGAGCAAGAGGACGGGCAGGAGGGCTTCGGTCCCGGTCATCGCGGGGCGGCCGGGGTCGCGGTCCGGGGAACGGCGCGGGCGAGGGTCCAGCTCCGGGTGCCGCGCTGGGCTTCTGGTTGCGGACGCGGAAGGGGGCTCGGGCACGCAGTGAGGGGAAAGCCAGGGCTGCGCTGCGCTCTCCACCACTGCCGCCGAGGAGCTGCCGCCGCCGCCGCGCGCACCGCCCTTTTCGTACCGCCCCCCCCCCGCGGCTCCCGCCCCCCCGCCCCCGCCTTCGCGCGCACGGGGCCGGCGCCGGCCAGTCCCTGTGACCCCCAGCCCCCCACGGGGCCGCCCCCCACCACTGCAGCGGCCGGAAGCCCGCTCGCAAACAAGGCTGTACTCTTGGCTAGACGGGAACAGGTACCCCGCGCACGTTGGGCACACGTTGCGCACACGGGACAGCACACGGGTGTGCTCACGCGGGCCTGCTCAGGACAAGTCGCATGAACCTAACCGGGGCTGGGCCGAAGACCCCCAGGAAAACACAAGTGCGCACTCGGAATACCGAAACGCAAGCAGAAACACCAAAACACTCATTGCCAAGGTCCCAAGCATGCGTGCCATGGGTCATATGCCCAGAAAAACACAAACGCACACTGTAAAGATGTGGACTACGCACATAACCACACACGCACATAGAAAAACACTTAGGAAAAGCCTGATGCCCCCTGTATCCCTAGCCATGGAGAGGCAGGAGAATGCAGATACACTTGTAACAATACACACTGCAACCCAACCACACTGCAACCCAGACACACGTTACAGAAACAGGCCGGAGCACCACGTGCTTAGTCATGGGCAGAGAGAGGAGCTGCTACGCAGTTATGAAATCCTGGGCCTCCTCCACCTGTAGAGGCCCCGTCCACGCAGAAACACACGCAGAGCCACATGCAGACCTAAACACACGAATACACTTGTAAACATACGGACACCCGTGCACACATTCAGTTACATCCACCCGCGCACACACACACAGCATCACAGTAAGGGCCTGGGTCATGCTAAAACATGAACACACACACATTCTTGAGTATGCTTGTAGTTCCAGCCACACACCTAATACCCACAAGCACACACTCCCAGTCCCCAAAACCCACAAATCACAGACTGTTGGCCACATGCTTACAAAAACACACATATGCAGTCACCCAACACAAACACACAATCTCATCCGTCTTTGTCCACAATGGCATGTGTGGGCAGCCTCACCAATGTGCTGTGTGTCTCTCTCTCTCACACACACACACACACACACACACACACGGTTGCACACTAGGCAGTCAGCACATGTTCCAGACCACTGGGAGGCCTTCACTCAGTGGTCCCCAGGGCGTGGGGGTGGGGGATGCTGGACTCCGCCAGAGACCCTTCAGCAGAGCTCCTGGGGAGAGGGGGCGCTCGCAAGCATCCCTCCTCCCCACCAGCCCCCAGCCCCCAGCCCCAGCCTCTGCTTAGAGCCTTACGCTGGCTCAGCAGCCTCCCCTCCCTTCCCCGGCTGGATCCTAGGCTCAGGAAGATAGGGAGGGAGAGGGCTGGAAAGGGGATTAGAGGTGTTTAACCTCCTAGGGAAGGGTTCCGGGTGGTCTGGAGATCTTTGGATGGGTCATTTGAGATGCCTAATTTGCATAAATTGCATATAGCTCCTAGATGCTGGGAGTCAGTAGCCCTCCTCCACCCGTACCCACCCGGTTGGTCCGGTTCACAGCTTCCCCTTCCCCACAGAACTGGGGGGAGGTCATTGCTACTTTGAACCTAGGAGGTGGGTCCTTTGGCCTCCAGACCATCTAACTGGTCCCTGGCAGGTTTGAGGACATGTTTGCCATCCTAGGGATAGGTGTGGGAAGGCAGGCCAGAGGGAGCCCCCAGGTTCACTGGCCCTATATCGGTGCTCCAGAAAGGAAGGGAGGGGGGTGGGGCACCTGGCTGGATGGAGACCCAGGAGCTGCTCTGGGCTGGCTCTGAGGAGGCTGGAGGAAAACCCCCAGCGCCTTGTGGAAGGTGTCACTTCCCTAGTGTTATCCACAGAGCACCCAGATAGGTGGAGGCTTCTGGGAAGGGCTTTGGGGGCAGGCTGGAGGAAGCAGTTGGGGTGCTCGCCACATGCCCACCACAGGCCCCTGCATTTCTCTGACCCTACTCTCTTCCATGGGCTCTTTCCTAAGTCAAGAAACTGAGTCCAACGATGGAAGGTCTTTTGCCCAAGGATCCTGGCCTAGAACAAGAGCGACCAACAGGCCCAAGCCTGGAAGTCCCAATATCCTCTGTGCAGCAGTCGCCAAGGTCTCCCTGACCCACCTCTCTCTCTCCTCTCCCTCTGAGGCCCCTGACCTCAGCCTCCAAAATTATCCCATGCTGCAGGCAGACCGGGAAGGGCTGAGTTCTCAGCCAGAAGCCAAGGAGGGGTGGAGGATGTTGGGGCCGGCAACCTGGAGCAAGGGCTCCCCAGGCTCCTCCCAGAGTCACATGGGGAGGGGTTCTGGACTGCGTGGAGCACGAAGGGGGCCCCAGTGGCCATCAAGTGTGCCCCCCACCTGGGTTCCTCCCTTCCCCACCCAGGTCCTTTCCAACCCACAGCCTTCCCCAGTTCGGGAAAGGGAGGGAGGCCAGGGGAGGGCATTCTCACCCAAGGGAGTCGGTGTCCAAATGTCAGAGGCTTAAACTAAAAGGGCACTCCCTTGGCTGAGGGACATCTGCTCTCTAATCCCATCTCCATCCCAGGCCTGCTGAGGGCCCTGGGCCAGTCACTTCCTTCTATGAGCCCTGTTTCCTTGTCTATAAACAGGGATGCCACATCTGTCCCCAAAGGGAACAGGTTTTATAAGCAGAAAAACACTGTGCTTACAAGGCCTGGCCACAGCCCCTTCCATCCCTTCCTCTAACAGCTGCAACTCAGGGCCTCTGCCCCAGACAGCTAGAGCAAGGGGTGCCAGCAATCTGCCGACCTGGGCCCTCTGCAAGGGCCCCTACAGGGCTGCTTTGGAGAGGGGAGGGGACTTTCCTGTCTAACAGGACCTACAAGCCAGGGAGCTTTCTGTTGGTTTGCTCTAGTCTCAGTAAAGCATTTGTAAATTCAGGAGACCAGAGAATTCTTTTCAGCAAGCAGACACTGAGAAAGGGTAGCTTAGGAGCAGTAGGGAGGGGAGATTGGTGACTGTCACAGACTTAAGTCTGCACAGAAAACACGAAAATGCCAATCTAGTCCCTTGGGGAGAAGCCAGCACTGTCTGCTGTTTGCAAGCAGACCCTGGGGGCTGGGGAGCGTTGGGCTGGAGGAGTCGGATGCCCCCTGCTCTATCTGTGCATCCCTCCCCGCTCCCCGCTCTTTGAGAGAGCCAGGCTCTGAGTACGGGCCCTGGGATCACTGGGGTAAGGCAGGCAGCCCGTGGGTCATCACGGCGTGGCATGGCAGGTAGTCTAGGCAGACAGCAGGGACTGAACCTGTCAACCGTAGGGTCAGATTGGAACGCAGAGCCTGGGCTTCCTGGGCTTCCATCCAGCGGAGCGGCTCTGCCTATGGCCCCTCTATCCCCCCAGTACCAGCCGGCTCCCCAGGGCAGGAGATGAAAGCAAGGGGCATGTGCACAGCTCACTAGGCTTCGCTGGGACAGCAAAGGAGCTAGTGGTGGGTGAAAGTTTTCTGGGGGAACCAAAGAAATGTTGTCTCCAGCCCTTTTCCTCCCTCTCCACACCCCCTCCCCACTTCCCAAGCCCTAACTCCACCCCCAGCCAGCCCCAGACCACTTCTTCCTTGATTAAAGGCAGGATCAGCTGATCAGGGAAGCCCAGCAGGGTTGAGCTCCAGGGAGACTAGCTAGTCCTGGGCATGCACAGCAGGTGGGCAGCAGGGGGCTTCACCCTACCCCGATCTCCTCTGTGCAGCCCCCACCCGCCCCCCTCAAGGAGCTCCAGGCCTTGAGGCTTTGTTTCTGCCCAAACAGGATTGTGTTTTTCAAAGGTGCCTGAGCCCCACTGATCCAGTCCTGGTGGACATTGTGTAGACAAGAAAACTGAAGCCCCTGCCCCATGTGTGTTCTCCATCCTCCCTCCAAGAGGGGACAGGAGCTTCCTGGGCCCAAAGGGGCTGCTCACTTACCAAGACAAACACCAGTGCCCAGAGTCTGGGGTCACCTAGTTAGAGTCCTGGAACTGCAGCATCCTGGAGGCAGCTGGAGAGGGATCTCCTTCACCAAGAAGCCACAGTCCCCAGGTTGGGGGCTTTACAGGCAAGCAGGCACTGCCTTTTCAGCGTCTCCCTGACCTCCCCCTCAGATGTGGATTCCGGTTTAGCCCCATCTCATCGGAGACTCCTCACAGCCTGAGCTGGGTGGGGATTGCAAGGCCCATTTCAGAGATTAGCAGGCTGAGGCGTGGAGACCCCCAAGGCAGACACACGGCTAGTGAGTAGCAGAGCTGGGATGCAGCCTGGGTCTGCTGGGAATGGCGCCAGGCCTTCTGCTCAGCCCTGGGGAGCAGCTAGATCGCAGGGCCTGGAGGAGAGTGGGAAGGGCCTGCCCTCCCTCTTGGCGTGGGGGACAGCTCTGCAACCTTGGGGGCTGCGGGGGTTTCGCGCAAACACCGAAGAGGTGCTCAGCTGCCACTGTTTGGGTTATTTTTCCAAGCCCGAATTTTGCCTTTGGAGAGAAACATTCTCGTTTTTTCCTGCTGAGGGGAGGGAGCCTGGGGGCGGAGGATGGAGGGAAATGAGAGGTGCACCCTGGTACATTTTCCAGAACATGACGACTGGGTTTCAAGTTCCATCAGAGAGAAGGCTCTTCAGTCTGAAGTGGACGCATGCACAGCCTTGCTGGGAACGTGGCTGCGGAGGGGCACACCTTGCACGGCCCCCAGCGAGGGCCGCAGGGCCACGGAGCCTGCACGTGTCCAGAGTCCCTAATGCAGGCCTGCATGTGACTCGGGGGAGAAGGAGCTCGGGGCCCCAGGCCCTGCAGCAGGCTCCCGGGGAGGGAAAACTCAGAGCCGGGTGCCTGGACAGACGCTGGTTTACAGCCATATTTGGCGTCGGCTTCTGTGGGGACGCACTGCTCCCCCCTCCCCAAACAGAACCGATTTCTCGTCATCGATGAAGGGATTCAAAAATAGACTTCTCGCCGCTTCCTTCCTCACCGTTGGAATCAACAGGGAAGTCTAATTGTCCCCGTCATCAATCGAATTATCCTCTTAAAGGGCGCAACTGAGTCATGCCTGCGTGGGGAGCTCTCAGGGGTCTTCCGGAGGGGTTAATGACAGCTCTTCATCCCACCCCCACACCTGTAGATAAACTCACCTCGGGGGGGGGGCTGGGGGCCCTTGGGGGGGGAAGCAGGGACCTTGGGGAAAAAGAATTTTTTCATCACTTAGCTTGTTCATGCAGGCTTGGCTAAAAGTACAGTGATTCTTCATCAGAAATTCCCAGAAGTTAATTTTCCATAAAACAGAGGCTCGGCTCTTTAAATGTATTTCATCTGCTCAGCATAGACTGAGCTCCTACTGTATGCCTCTGCTCAGGGGCCGTAGGCCAGGGGACCTACAGGATGAATGTCAAGCTGTCCCCTCATCTCAAAGAGTTCAGGCTGAGAGCTCTAACGCTTAGAGCCCCTGAGATTTAGGGGTGTGAGTGCTGAGAGGGAGGTGAGCGAATGGAAGGCTGGGTGCGCGTGGGGAGGGGAGAGCATACTTCCTGGAGTACAGAAATGTCCATTTGTCCTCTCCCTGCAGCTGTAGGGCCTCCCCTCTCAGCCACAGAGCTGGATAATTGGGGGGGGGGCCCAGAGTGGTTCAGCCATTCTCCGTGGGGCACACAGCAAGGATCCAGAATTCTCCAGGGTGATGCCAGCGTGGAGGGACTTCTGGGGGGAGAGTACTACTGTGCAGGCGTCAGGGGAGGGGTGTCACAGGGGGAGGTGGCTGAACAGTGTTGGTTGCTCTATCAGCAAGGGCAAAGCTAGTGTGGTGACGAATGGGGCTGGGGAATGTGGCGAAATGTTCAACATTTTGGACATACATGTCTCTTAATTATTCTTGCACATTCTATAGCCTGCCCTGCCCTGGTAGACAGAGTCCGCAGAACCAGAAGCCCTCTTTTCTCACACCAGGGTCAGCCTAAGAACGCATCATGCCCAGGCTTGACGCCAGTCTTGGAATCAGGCTGGGCCACCCGACGCCCCCACCCCTGGAGCACTGGCCTCCCTCCCGCCTCCCCAGCGGGCCCAGCTGGCGCAGGCAGAGTGCCCGTGAGCAAGTAGAAGCAGGAGGCCTCCTTTAGCCACAGCAGAAATCATCTTCTCAAGCCCAGAGCCCCTGGAAGGCAAACCCCCCTCCTGGTCCCAGCGTAGGAGTTTGTGGGGTAATCGTGGCAGAATCACATCTGCGCCTGCAAAAGGGAGAACGTCAATTGCGGCTTGGCCCTCCACACCTGTTGACAGGAAGCACTGTCAAGTTTAGGGATGTGAAAACACACAGCTCTCGAGGAATTTAAGATGTTCCTGTACTATATTTGTTCTCTTATTTGTAAGGAAGCATTCACATTTTCATTGAATTGTATTTTTTAAAAATGCTTTTTGTGTGCTACTTTGTCCAGGGTGCTCCTGCTACTTTGTCAGGATCTGCTGTGAAGGAGGGGACTGGCCCAGGCAGGCGGGGAGAGCCGCACAAGTTGCTCCTTTCTTCTGTCCTGGCAGGCTCCCTCCACCTTGGTCCCCGCCCACCGCAGGTCCTGGCCCTCCCAGCCACCCCTGGGCATCATCATCTTCCTGCCTGGTGTTAATGGGTTTTGCACGTGTGTCTGACCCCGGCAGGGCCAGAAGCTTCTTGCTCAGCCCTGTGCCCCGTAGCCAGAGGCCTGCGGTGCTGCTCTCGAGGTGTTTAGGGATTAAGTGAATTAATGAATAAATGAATGAGGCGCAATGTGTTCTCTGAGGGTTACCATGGGCCCCTCAGAAAGATCCTGCATCTTAGCAACTGGCCACAGCCTGGTGGCCCTTCCCAGCCAGCCACCCTCTTGTCACCTCTGATCTCTGGGTTCCAGGGGTTACTGACCCCCCACGCTGGGCTTTCCAAAGAGAAAGCCCCCGAGGCTGCAGCAGTGCCCCCCGCCTAGTTCTGTCCCCACCAGGAGAGAGAAATGTGAGGGGCAGCTACGCTAATACGACATCCAGAGCCCCTCAACCCCACCTCCCCCTGTCCATCTGCCCCCAAGCACCTGATTCCTCTGAGCTGCTGTCTATGAGCCTGTTCCTATGGCGACAGCCTGTGCCTCATGAGGCCCAACCTCACGCAGCCAGCCAGGCTCCAGCTAGGGCTGGAGGGCAGGGGACACACAGCCTGATCGAACCACTTGCCCTCCCCGCCACGGGGTGGCTCGTTACCCCAACTCCGGTTTGGTCTGTTTATGAGGAGCCTTAATTTTGTCCCTGCACAGAAATGTCTGTTCTTCCTCCCCCTGCAGCCATGGGGGGTCCTCTCTCAGCCGCAGAGCCAGAGCCGCAGAACCGGATGCTGCTGCCCAGAGAAGCTGAGCCGTTCTTCATGAGTCACACAGTAAGGAATTGGCACAGCAGGACTAGAATGCTGGGGAGTGGTGCTCCGCCAGGAGGACAATGAAAGTTGATCATAAAACAGCCTTTGAGGGACCCCCAGGTTCTTTTGTTTCAATGGGTCTACCAAGGTCTGGCCAAGAAGCCCACAGACTCAAAACAGAGGCGACATCCTGACACGAGAGTAGGATTCTGGGGGCACCTGAGAAGGTGGTCCCCGTCCTCTGCCTGGGCGTCGGGGGAGCTGGGAGAACAGCAGGACTGCTTCCCGATCTGGCCCCGCACTCCCCACCCCCCCATTCTCTCTTTCCTCCTTTGTCCCTGCACTGGTCAATTTCCCATCTCCGAGCCCCACCCCTGCCCACACACCTGCGTGTCTGCACCGTGGGCATCCAGCCCTCTCTGCCTTTGTCTCTCCAAAGCTGGGCCTGGGGGCAGGCATCTCCACTTGGGGAGATGTTGGCTGCCCCCCAAACATCTCCTCGGGGGGCTGTCTGAAACCATCACCTCCCACTCCTCACCACACAGGCCTCCTCCAGGGAGCTCAGCCCCCCTCTTGGCTTTGAGCCACTCCCTGTGTGCATAGGCTCCAGTCCCGGAGCCTGCAGCTCCCAGCGGTGCTCCAGTCCCTCCCCCGCACACATGCTGGCCACCGCCACCCTGGCCCAAGCCACCGGCCTCCCGCACTAACAGCTATGGACCTGCCTCCCAAATACCCTGGTCCGTGGGGCAGGAGTCGTTCTAAGTGCCATTCTAAATGCACTCGTGTCCACAGCAGCTTCTGCCTAACGCTTCACAGAAGGGCGAGAGGGGGAGGGGAGAGGAGAGAAGGGGAGGAAACCCCCCTCCCCAGTTCATTTCAGTTCTCCTTGGGCTCCATGCTCAGGGTCAGGTGCACAGTAGGTTCTCGTTTAGTATTTCTGGATCGAACTGCACCGTCTTACCGAGGAATCGATGAGGACGCACTTGGCAGGGATGGGGGTTCGAAGATCAGAAACGGCCTCACGAAGCTTGGGGAGACCCTCTCTCTTCCGCAGACTGCCTCCAGCCTGTAGACCCTGTTTCTTCTCAGTGGCTTTTTCTTGCCTCTCTCAGATGGGCCAATTATTTCTGACCGTATTTTACTTAATTCTGCCTTCACTGCATGAGCGGCTGGGCAGCAGCCTTGGCGGTCTGTGGCCAGCGACAGGACCCCAATTGATCCATGCACGGCATGGAGGGGACCCCACTGGCACATTTTCACTGTGGTTTTTTGATGGGGGCGGGGGGTCCTGTTAACTAGAGACTTGTTCTTATATATTCAGTGCTTTTCAGTGTGTGCTCTTTGCCAGGTAAGGTAACAGGAGGAGAGCGAGGGTCAGGGGAGGCGGGGCCAAGTGCCAGGTGAGCTTGGGGAAATGGTTCGGGCCCTCTGGGTGCGATTTGACTGTGAGGATGGTCACCCAACCTAGAAGAGTCTTGCAGGGGAGACAAGAGTCAAGGTGGGAAGCTCCTGCCCAGCACCGGGTGCTCATGTCCCTAATACGAGGATGCTGAGATTGCTGTCGGGATAGAGAAGGTTCTGTGCAGACTGCAAAGGCGCGGGCACTCAGTGTCACTCACTGTCCGGGGCCAGTGCCCTTAAAAGCAGTCCTTTAGGCCAACCCAGGCCTTGCCGCATCCCTGAGCCAGCTCCAACAAGCCAGAGTGGTTTCTACAGGTTGGGGGCCTGTCCAGCCCCCAGCCTCGTCCCTTCTTGCTTGACAGCTTGAGTTAACAAGGAGACCAGGAACGGCGAGGGCTGTGTGATTCAGGCAGGGTCCCAGCAGGAAACAGATGGTGCACACAAGATGGTTAATTCGAAGAGCGTTTAATAAAGGGCCTATTTACAGAGATGTGGGCAGGGTGTAAGGAAACCAGAGTGGCAACAGCAGGCCCAGTCACCTCACAGGCCTGCGGGTCGAGAGAAGAGTGCGATTACCTGAACTGGAAACCGAGAGCGGGAGGAGAGGCGGCGGGCCAGCATGGTCCTGGGCTGGGCAGGCTCCAGCCCACACAGGGGGGCCTGACCTCACTCTCTTCCTCCCTCTGGTTGGCCGGGGCTCTCACAGCCACACCCGGCTGGAACCAGCTGATGTAGACATTCAGGAGGGCCACCAGGTGCACGAACAAAGGCAGAGGGTAGAGGGTGGTTCTGCAAGAGACAAAAGGAGAAGAGCACCCACAACCCACAGCATCGCTGAATCCAACTGCCTCCTTCTCAGTGGGGGAAACTGAGGCTAGAGAAGCCTCTTAGAGGAAGAGCTGGGATTTGAACCCAGGCCCTCTCTGTTTTGGAGTACGTGTCAGCTTGGAGCACTGCTGGGCTGAGGGCTGCCTTGGTGGCACTCACACCAAGGCGGCAGCCCCAGTTAGCTGTGCTAGTTACCCAACCAGGAGGCTGCCACTCTGGGGTGGGGGTCCCCTTTTCTCCTCAAGGGCCTCTATCAGGCAGGTCTGCCAGGATCAGAGCTGTGCATGCCAGGTGTAGCCACAGCCACCAGCCTCCTGGAATGGGAGGAACCCCACTGGGCCATGAAGGTGGGCGGCACCCCAGCCACACTCAGTGTGGGCAGACATCTACAAGAGTGAAAAGTTGGCAGAAGAGCCACTGCCGGTTGGTTCCAGGATTTGGGGGAAGTCCTGGGTGATCTTTGGCAAAGCCTATCCTCTCTTTGGGCCTCAGTTTCCCCACTTGATCTTTCTTGGCTCTGACTTCTCACCTGCACACCACTCCTGGCTGCCTGGGCCAGGACAGAGCTGTGAGCCTGAGGGCAGGACAGTCTGAGTCAGAGGACAGTCCTGGTGAGCCACGGCGAATGCAGATTGGGTAGGAAAGAAACCCTACCCCGAGGCAGGGATGCGAAAGAAGAGTTCACAAAGGAAACAGAAGAAGCTGCCCCCAGAGACGGGAGGGGACTAGAAACGGAGCCTCTCCTCCCCGCGGCCACCCAGTCTCCTCTCTCGGCCCTGCAATCTCAGCTCCTGTAACTGCACCAGCTCCTCCCCGCGATGCCCACAATCACTCTCAAAAGGAATCTCAGAGACCAAGAGAGAAAAGAGAGGAGCAAGGCTGTGGCCATTGGTCCCCAGTGCCCAGGGACATCAAGTAAGATGAAAATGGGGCCACTTAGGTGGATGCCTCCAGGGCAGGAGGGGAAGGTGCAGCTGCAGAGGGCTCCGGAGGGAGCAGGAGGCCGGAGAGGGGCGCGTGTGCCTGTGCGTGTGTTTGTGCACGTGAGTCTTCATTTAAAGATGGGAGAGACTCCAGGGTGTTTACAGGCTGAGAGGCTGCAGATGCTGAGCAAGGGTGTAATTGATTAATCGAATGAGGAGAACACAGCCTCGCTCCTCTGCAGTTCCTGGTCTGGTGGGGAGACAAGGATTTGAACCGACACCTCCACTAATCTGATAAGCTTGTAACTGAGTTAGCTGCACCCTGGGGTGGGGAAGGCCAGCCGTCTGGGACATAGTAGGTGCTCGGCAATTGCGCTTCCCGTTCCTGCACTTGCTGGCCAAGAGGAAGCCGCTGTGTCCTTACAGAACCTTCACTGCACTTTGTAACTTTCAGAGTGATTTCACGTTGATTTTATCTACTCCTTGGAACCCAGAATTTGTCACTTTCTGCCTTAGTGGCCAGGGAGCCGCTTCGTGCTGTGGGCGGTAGAAAGAAGTCTCCAAAGGTCCCAGCTCATGCCTGATTCTCCTCTGTGCTCTGACCACATTGTAAGGGCCCAGGGAGTGTTTGTTGAGTGAATACATGATGAACGGATGGATGGATGGTTGGGACTGTGGAATATTCAATAGGAAAGCTATCTCTCTCGTTGTTGCACAAATGGGTAAACTGAGGCACAGCAAAGGCCTCTCACTCTCACCCAGGGCTGTGCATGACACCGTACTGATCTTTGGTGGCCTTAATGCTGTTGTCAGTTCAGTTTCTGCCACTGTTCCAACATTGAAAGCCCCCGTAGGAGGCACGGCAGCCCTCCTCCTGGCTCCTTTGGAGAAAGGCAGTGGGGCTGGGGCTCCGGGCTCCGTGGCCCCCCTCTCCCTGGATTCTTTGTCTCTAGAGCCCTCTTGAATACCTGGATGAGGCAGGTCCGAGGGCTCATTCCCAGGGCACTGTAGGCTTCCCCGACAGGGGTATTCCCTGGGCCAGAAGCATAAAGGCTGGCACCTCATCCTGGCCCCAAGGCCCAGGCCTCCTTTCCCTGACCACGACACAGGTGACCATGCCCACGCTCTCTGACCTCCTCACCCTTGCTCATGCTGGGCTTCATTTGAGACGCCCTCCCCTGTGTCCAGCCGTGGTGACCCCACCGGGCTAAGTGTCCCCTCCTCCTGGAGAGCTTCCCTGAGCACCCCTGCCAGGCGGGGCTGGCCACCACGCTCCTTGCTGCATAGTGACCCTGAGGGTGTCTATGGCCAGGTGACCGGATGTGTCCAACACCGCACAGACTTCCCAGGACAGGAAACTCCTGGAGGGCGGAGTGGGGCAGGGAGGGGCCCCACCGCTGCCCTGCCCAGGCCTTTTCGATGCCCAGGGGTGCGAGGCCTGGTCACGCACTGGCGCTCAACGTGGGCAGAGCGAGGCTGGCACAGCTGCGAGTGGCCACCCCGTCTCCCTCCACGAGGCTGATGGGTTGTCTGCCAGCTGGGCCGCCGACAGGACGTGGGCAGGGATTCCCTCTGGAGGAGCCGCCGCCGCGGCTTCCTTGTGGTTCAGGGCGCCTGTCTCGGCAGCTCCCTTGGCCTGCACACCCCGGGTGCCAGGGTTTTCAACTTGGCCCAGCTTTTAATAAGCCCTCCATGTGTGGGGAGCGGCAGTGGTTTGAGGACTTGACTAACTAAAACACCCCTTGGAGGGGGCAGGGAGGCCTCCGCGGCCGCCTGCATCCCGAGGGAGGGCCCTTCCCTCCCGGAGCCACTGCTTGCTGCAAAGTCAGGACAGCAGTGCGTCCGGGGCCTGGACACCAGGGTGTCAACGGCCCACGGGCCCATCCCACACACAGCTCCCTGTAGCCTGGCCCCACCCCAGATCCGTCACCTCCTCCAGGAAGTCCCCCTCACAGATGGCATCACTCTCCTACGTGCGGTACCTGGGGGCAGGTGCAGGGTGTGCTCCCACCTCCCGCAAGGCCAGCTGTGCAGGCGCTGATCTCCACCTGTCCCCTGTGCCGTCTTCTGTCCCGGTCCCACGAGACCCTGGCTTCACCTTCTCTCTCCTACCCCTTTGCTGAGGGCACACTCTCTTTCCGCTTCTCTCTCCAACTCCCTCCTGTCTTCTCCCCCGACTGTGGCCCTTCTAAGTGGCCTCAGTGTGGCCCCTGGTGACCTCTCCTTCAGCTCCACGTCCAGGGAGGAGATCGTGAGGAAACCACCCCTCAGCTTCCTTTTGCCCTCACATCTCCTTACAGCCTCCCTGGGCTGCCCCTGCCCCTCTCACTGCCCCAGGGGATGGGCCCGCAGGGCCGCAGCTCCCTGGCGGCTTTGGGTGCTCCGTGAGCACGGAGTCCTCCCATACTCAGCGGGAGTCTGTGGGGGAGGATCCCTCAGTCAGCCGCAGCGTGTTCCACCGGGCCAAACAGCAGGTGTTTACTAAGTGTCAGAGCGACCCCCACACACAAAGGAGGGGAGGCGGCCCGGCCTCCCTGGGCAGCTTTGGCTCTGCCAACTGGAGGAGGCGATTGTCCCCCACATGTGGCCTCAGGGAACCCAGCCTTACAAGTGTCTGCTCCTCACCCGACAGAGGCTCCCACGGAGCTTCTGCCCCAGCACCCAGCCCACCCACTGCCCACTCTGGTTGAGTGGGTGCCTTGAACACCATCAGACCTCAGTGTGCACGTCTGTGAGATGGAGCTGAGGACCCTGCCCTGAGAGTGCCTTTCTCTAGGCTCCGGCAAGGCCGCGGGGGGCTGGGGCTGGCGGGGAGCCTGGGAACGGAGCAGCAGGACCGGGGCTATCACCAGCATCCTAACTGTCGTCATCACAGTAATTAGGAATGTGCTTGCTGAACTTTAGGGTAACGGAGCTTCTCCCCCGGGCGGCCCGAGAGCCAGGCCACCTGCTTGGGGGTGGCCCAGCGATGACTGGCAGTGGGGGGGCCGCCTGCGGGCACCCGGAGCCCCCGATTGTCACGGAGCTTCCGCAGCCCTGCCTGTGATGGGGAGCACTGTCTCAGACAAAGCCCTTGGCACACTCCCAGGTTCCACATCTGCCTGCCTTCTCCCCAGCCCCCTGCTTGTCAAGACAGAAGCTGGCAGGGAGGGGTTTGCAAACATGAATCGTGGCATTTATTCACATGTTCCCCAGCCCCGACTTGTAAGAGCATCTGCGGGCGACTCTTCCTCGAGAGAAGGGAGACTGCTGGTTTTCCTCCCAGCACTGCCGGGAAAGAGGCAAGACCGAGCGCTGGAAAGCGGACCATGCGACCGAGACAGGCACATTTCTCCGCGTGTGTGGTTACCAACTAATTAGCAAGTCTGAAGACCGTGACTGTGGAACAAGCGACGAGAGGGCCCCAGGGCCCAGACGCTGTTGCGTTCCTTCACATCGCCCCGTGGCCCACGGGCGGGGGGCCACAGGCTGGGGACAGGACACCAGGAGCCCGTGGGCAAGCAGAGAGCAAGCCTGTGGGACCCACGGGTTCTCTGAGTCACTGCCAGGCCTGTCACTGCACCATCCCCCTGTCCCAGGCCTCAGTTTCTCCCTCTGGCCCTGGAGGTGTTTACAATACCCAAAGACCACCTGGATCCTGCTGCCTGCTCCCCATTCCCCACCTGCCCACGAGCTCTCGCCTCCCAGCCTCAGTTCCTGCTGTTCCCTCCACCTGAGGACCCTTCCTCAACCCATCAAAACACAAGCCTGGCCGGGCGCGGTGGCTCACGCCTGTAATCCTAGCACTCTGGGAGGCCGAGGTGGGCGGATCGTTTGAGCTCAGGAGTTCGAGACCAGCCTGAGCAAGAGCGAGACCCCATCTCTACCAAAAATAGAAAGAAATTATATGGACAGCTAAAAATATATATAGAAAAAATTAGCCGGGCATGGTGGCGCATGCCTGTAGTCCCAGCTACTCGGGAGGCTGAGACAGGAGGATCGCTCAAGCCCAGGAGTTTGAGGTTGCTGTGAGCTAGGCTGACGCCACGGCACTCACTCTAGCCTGGGCAACAGAGTGAGACTCTGTCTCAAAAAAAAAAAAAAAAAAAAAAACCACAAGCCTGTCTTCCCGGGCCTGGACAGTCCAGGCCACCCCCTTCTCCAGGGGCTTGTGATGAAGGCGGAGGCCCCTCAGCTGGAGAGAGCAGAGCAGCAGTTCAGGGCCTGCGAGCACTATTGCCAAATCGGGGCCTTCCCCCCTGGGTGCCAGAGTGGCTGGACCAGGATTCCAAGGGCAGATCCCAGCCAGGCATGTCTTCCTTCAGCACCAGCCCAGAGAACAACGTCCTTGCGCTGGAGGAAACAGGGATTTTGCAAAGGGAGAGTAATGTGGAAGAGCAGACGGACAGACAGACGGACTGTGGGCCTCTCTGAGCCTTGCGGTCATGCCTGTGAAGTGGGGGTGCCACAGAGCCAACCTCCAGATCCCCTGGGCGCTAGTGGGTGCCCAGAGGAAGCTGGCAGGCCCAGGAGGGACAGGGGAGCCATGTGCAGCAGCCCCGAGTGGAGGGGTGCCCAGGGCCGGGTCGGGCAGGAGCCTGTCCCACCAGCCGCACAGTGGGAGAGCCAAGGCGGCCAGGCAGGGCCTGAGTGCCTTTGGAAGGCTTCCCAGTGGAGGTGACCTTGGGGATGGGCCTTGAAGGATACAAATGAGTTTGCCAAATGCAGGGGAGGGGGAGGCCTTCCCGGCAGGAGCACAGGCTTGAGTCAGGGAAGGCCAGGGCGCCCACGTGCTTGGCTATTTTGGGAGCCGAGTCAGGGACCCAGCAGAGCGAGGGGAGCAGCTGTCCCTGAGGAGGCCAAAGGTCAGAGGGGCTGCCCAGCCCAGGGTCCCGAATGCCAGGCCACTGGGCAGTCGTGGAGAAGCCTCAGATAGGCTCTGAGAAGGGGAAAGACAAGGTCAGGGCTTTAAAAAGCTGCAGCAGTCACTCCGCGGCCATGGCGGAGGGAAGAGCGCATAGCGGACACCGCCGAGAGGTCTGGAGGTGGTGGCTAGGCCCAGTTGAGCAGGGAGGGGGACAGGAGTGTGGGGGCCCTGGGGGAGGGCGGGAGACCTGGAGCGGGTGGCGGAGGCAGCAGCAGGAATGGGGATCTGGAGGGCATTGCTGCCCCTTGGCCTGCTCGCTGCCTCCTGTGTGACCCGGTTGGAGGGTCTCCCGGACCCACTGTCAGGTTACAAAAGGCGTCACGGAACAGCGTGTATAAAGCAAACTCATTTACGTAAACTGGAAAAGAATGCATACTATACCCACGTTTCTATTTATATGCTTGCACATGCACGGACATTTCCGGAGGATTACACGGAAAACTGTTACTAGTGCTGGCCTTCGGTGAGTGGGCTGGGAGCTGCAGTGACAGGAAGACTCACTCTGCAAACTGTCAATTTTATAATTTAAACAACTTCTAAAATAAAAAGAAATGGAATGAAAAAGATCGGTGGTCAGAGAAGGTCTGCCTATGGCTGAGATTCAAACACAGCTAGAGCAGATGTAGAAGGTGGTGAGGGCCTGGAAGGTTCCAGAAGGCCTGACTCTCCCTCCCTGGACATCTAGCTTGCCACTGCCCCAGCCAGTGTGTCCCCCTGAAGGGCAGGACAACTGCCCTGCCCTGGCGCCTCCCGCTCTTGGCGAGCCCACTGCGCCCCCTGCCGGCACCAGCTGTAGAGGAGGAGGAAAGGGGGAGGAGGGGAGAAGGGGAGGAGGGGAAGAGGGGGAGGAGGGGAGGAGGGGGAGGGGAGGAGGGGAAGAGAATAAGGGGGGAAGGAAGGAGGGGGCGAGGGAAGGGGGAGGAGGGGAAGGAGGGGAAGGGGGAAGAGGGAAGGGGGAGGAGGGGAAGGGGGAGGGGGAGCTCTGCTCTCCCTGACAATTGCCACGTTTTTCTCCCTGGGATGTATATATTTCTTAAAAGAATGGTACGTGTGGCAAAAAAGATAAGAGGGGAGCCATTATTAATGAAAACAGGTGAGGGGAAGATATTCATTATCGTTTTCAGCCTAATGAAGCCTGTCCAAGGCTCTCTCCGGAGTGATAAATTCCTCTCGGGCCTGAGTCCTCCCAGCCACGGAGCCACACGTTTGTCATAACTCATGTCGCAGAAGCCACACCGCTTCTCCCCAATTTCCTCAATACTGCCCGCTCGGGAGGACGGAGGGAGGCTGATAACAAATTTTGGAAACACAGGATTTCACACCTCATTGCACGAGCATTAAGACAACAATACGGGGGGATTATTTCCCCGGCTGCCCATCCTCGGTGGTGGGGCGGCCAGGGACGGGCCTGGGGAGGAGGGAGGGGCCCACGGGCGCACCCAGGGCACAGGAGCCCCTTCGCCGTGGTCAGGCCCTGCCAGTGGAAATCCGGGAGTGGGACAGTGGCAACGAGGGTCTCTGTCCCCACGGTCGTAGCGTTGGGTGTTTGTGGGGGGTGGGTCCACTGACTGTCCCCCTCCCCCAGGCAGGCCCCATGGCGGCTCATCGCCTCCAGTTCCCAGCAAACTCAGCCAGGTGGCTGGATGTTCTCACTCCTCCTGGGAGCCAGCACAGACAGCTGCGTTAGACAAAATCCAGACTACAGGGCCTGGTCAATAAAACTTCCCATCACGCCGCGGCCAAGCCCAGCCAAACAGTTCCCTCGGCGTCACAGTGGCCAAGGTCTGGCCACCCCGGCCTGTGCCGGACACACCCAGATGCGTGGGAGTACGGAGCCAGAGGGCAGGGGCCACACTGGGGACGCCCCATAGTGCGGGTCAGGAAGGGGGACCCACGGCCTGTGCCCTCTGCAAGCCTCAGGCTCCAACCCCACCCCCAAAGTGTGCAGAGGTCCCCACCTTTGCCCTGCCCCTCCTGCCCCATGACACGTGTCCCAGACCTCTGACATCTCTGCACAAATGGGAGTGGATGTCCAGCACGGTCCTCTCCGCCAACATGCAGGACCCAGGGCACACAGAGGTCTTTTTCTGCCCCCAGGGAAGGAGGCCGACAGAAGGGGGAGAAGCAGCGTTTCCAGGCCCTGCAGGTCGGTTGCTGGCTGACAGCCGCTGCCCCAGGAAGAGGTCAGCGGAGAGGGCAGGGAGGGCGGCTCCCAGCCCAGGGCAGGTGGAGCCACCCAGAGGCCCGGGCCAGTAACTGACGCCCTCACCCTCGCCCCACCGCCGGGCTGCACCCGGCGGGACCCATCGTCCCCCACCCCACGCCCCGCTGCCCCGCTGAACCGGAAGCTCCCGAGGACGGGGAGCGTGCCCGTGGTCTGAGGACACCCTCGCGTGTCCTGCCAGGACACTTGTCTCTCAAGTGGGATTTGAAGACTGGCTAGAATTTTTTTACATGAACTGTAAACGAAGCTGTTTTGCTTTCTGAAAGTAACAGATGCTGTTGAAAGAAAATTTAGAGAAGGCTGAAATATAAGGAAAAAAAGAAACATCCGTTGTTCCTCCACACGGAATGCTCTGATGCAGATGCGCTTCCTTCCAGCCTTTTTTCTGCTCATTTCCTGGGGTTTTGTTTTCCGCGCCAGAGATCAGCCTCATCTGTCACCTCGGCTCTTGCTGGTTCCCGTTCAGAAGTCTGAACCTCTGTTTATCCAAACTCAACGGAGACACAGTATCAATGGCTACATAATAGCACGTTGACTGGTGGGCACCACAGGTGGCTGTTAATTTTGTATTTGGAACATTTAAGACTTAAAAATTTTCTTTGGATTAGGAGAAACAAGTCTCTAATAGTATCATTGTTGTCTAACGATTTTCCTGTATTTCAGATCAATCCCGTTAAATGCCTTTTTCAAAAGCGAAATCTCTGTAGCTAGGGTAATAGAAATCTTTTAAAAGAAAAATATAGGGCTTTTTGGGGTTGACACAAGTAATATATATTTATTTTAGAAAACTTAGAGACAAGGATAAAGAGAAACACACAAGTTGCCGATAACCTCAAGAGTGTTTACATATTTATGATCCAGATGTGAGGGTGTGTGTGTGTAGGCACACGTTTGTGGAGAGAGGACACCGCCTCCAGCTTCATTAGACAACGTCTCTTACGTGATGCGCCCCGTGGCTCTCTGGTTTGGGAAGGTTGGACCTTCTGGACACCTGGGCTCCCTGGTGGCCTGTGTGTGTCCACAGGGGACCCTGCCCTCCCTCACTCGGGCCCTGAGGCCTCTCCCCTTCCCCCAGCCTGACAGTGCCTCCTGGGTCGGGGGCTCGCCGGACACGCTAACTGCAACCGTGGGAGTCGCCACTGCCTGGGAAGCTGGAGGCCCTGCCGGCACCATGTCGCCACCACCGCACCCCCAAGTCATCTTCACGGCCGTGAGGACAGCACCTGCCTTGGTGCCTCCACCGCTCCAGCCAGAAACCGTGGAGGCGCCTTGACCACTCTCCCTCCTTCTCCCACACTCTCATCCAACCCATCCGCAAGTCCTGCTGGCTGTATTTCAGAATGTGTCCAAAATTACCCAGTTCCTCTCTGGAACCGCCCATCTGAGCCCACAGCCTCTCTTGCCTGGGTCATGGCATGGACCTCCCAGCTGGCCTCCCTGCTTCGCCCATGCAGGGCAAGCCAGACGGCCCCACGGCTCGCGACGGAGCATTAACCAGGGTGCCACGGGATCTGGCACCTCCTTCTCCCCACCCCCTCCCCCCTCTCTCCCCATCCCCTGTCTTACCATAGCTCAGACACCGGGAAGGCTACTGCCCCAGGGCCTTTGCACAGCCTGTTCCCTCTGGCCCAGTTGCCCTGTGGCTCCGCTCCTGCACCTCCTTCCAGCCTAGGTCAGGCTCACCTTCTCAGTGAGGTCTTCCACTGCCCCCGAGACCCTGCATCCCTGTCATCGTTTCTGCTTTATTTTCATTTGAGCACTTGTAGTTTATCAAATAACATGCTCACTTATGTAGTACTTCACTGCTGACAAAGCCCCTGTGCTCATCCGCCCTTCCGTCAGTGGGCATGCCAGGGTGTTGTCCCCACTGCTCGGCAAGGAGGAAGGGATCCGGCGTGGGCATGGTGCCCCCCGTGTGCCGAGTCCGTACTTCTCTTGGACACCATTTTGTATAAGAGGAGAGAGACTCTGTCACTGAATCTGTATGTTCTCCCAGCACCCCGGGGACTTCCAGAAGGCCAGAGTAGCCATGCCCCAATCCGCTCTGCAAACACTATCTCGAAGCCTCCTCCTTCTCTACCCCAGTGTAGGTGCCAGCGACTGTGTGGGCACCTGGGTGCCAGGGACTGGCAGGAAGCTGGCATGAGCCTCGGGCACCCTGGGGTCCTATCCTGGCCCCTCTAAACAGACTCGACCCACCCATGTGGGTCTGCCCTGTGGTGCGGAAAGGCCTGCACGGGCCCAGCCCCTGACACCCACCCAGGCCAACCGCTGCCATCGCACCACCCAGCAGCTCTTCAGCAGGGGTCGGTGCCCACGTGGGCTGGATGGACTCAGTGGGACCGAGACTGGTTCCGTCTCCAGCTGGCACACCTGCCCCCAGCTCCCACTCACCTGGACTCCAGGTGAGACGTGTGCTAGACACCCCTGCTCCCTTTGTCCCTTGGTCCCACCAGATGGCTTCAGAAGAGTGTCCCCAGAGGGGCACCCAAACGGGACGGAGCAGCCACATCAGAGCTCTGTGCTGGAGTGCCCACCCCGACCCCCGTCCCCTCTCCCTGGTGGGGTCTGGCTCTGGAAAACTGTTAGGGATCCTGCTTTTCCCTTGATGAGCCCTTCCTGGCCCCTATCGACCCCACACCAGACGCACGCCCTTGTGACGGCAGTGGCCGCCACCTCCAGCTGCAGCAGTGCACATTTACTGCACGCTCAGACCGTCGTGGCGGGCACCGTGCTACAGGCCGTACCTGTATCATCACGCCCCGTCTCACAGCCACCCCACCTCACAGGAGCGCCCCCATTTGTCCAACAGCGAAAGCCCAGAGAGGGCAAGGACCTTGCTCAACGGCACACAGGCCAGTCCCTGGGGGAGCCCAGACTAAAGCCCACAGCAGCAGGGGGAGACTTAGTCCTTCAATGACACCTGCCTTTAAAGTCATCCTGCCAGGAGCAAGACGGTCGACCCTCACCAAACACCCACCTAAGAAGTCAGCTGTCCAGGGTCTCCGGGGGCTGCTGCTCACTCTTCCCCAGCCTCGGTGGCCTGCTCCTCCACCCTGGTCTGCTCTGTCCTCTTTGTGCAGTGGTGACACTAATGGAAACCAACCCAGAAATAAGCAAACAGGATGCCCAAGCCCGAGAGCTGAGCTGGGGAGGCCAGGGGGCGGGGCTGGGTCAGGAGAGCTTCGGCCTTGGCCCCCCAAAGCGCCCCCCCCCCGAAGCCCGACTCCTCATTTGTAAACTGGGCACAAGCTGCCTTCCTCGCCGGGCTGTCGGGAGGTGCCGGGGAAGGGGGGACCTGCCAAAGCCGCGCCGACTGTGCAGGCTCTGCCTCTGTGGGGGCCTCACGAGTATCCGAGACCAGATCCTTTCTGCTGGGACTACTGAAGTCCAGCCACGGTCAACACGGGCCCGAACAGACAGACAGACAGCCTTTATCAATCCCTCCCACACACCTGGTCCCGTCACTGACCGCCACCGGGAGAGAAGGCTGCAGACGGACGGGCCTGAGACTGCAGGCCTTGTTCCAGGTAGACGGCGTGGCTCCTCACGGCCACCCCGTCTGGCCCGTACAGCAGCCCTCCTTGTTTGGCGCCTTGGCGGGCACTGGGGGCTATGTTGATCTTGGAGGGCTCACAGGCACTCGTGGTGTTCTGGGCAAGGCGTTCTACGGCTGCTTTATGAAAATTATTTTATGGGCCGTGTAGGTGTGGGGCAACTCCCATCCTGCAAATATTTCCAGGCTAAAAATACTGTGAGGAACCACGCTCCACGGTGAGGAACCCTGGGGCCCAGGGTGACACTACAAATCCCAAGCCGTGGAGTCAGCCCTGCTAGATGTGTGACTTTATCTCTCTACAACGTGACTCTTCCAACGACTCCTCGGGGGGCAGTGGCAAAAGCTGACTTTAGTGTCCTCACTCCCCACACCCCTACTCCCAGCATTGGGTAACGTCTGGGGGGCTGTTGGGGGCTGATATCTTGGAGATGCAAAACACCCACCCCCCGCTCAGCTGCCCACGACGCTCCCTCCACCTCTGCATGTGCACCTCACAAGCGTAGTTCAAAACAGGTGCAGTGGTTCCCCAAAAAGTCACACATCGAACGGCCACATGCATGACCCGGCGTTTCCCCTCCAAGTATACGCCCAAAAGAACTTGGGTACATACCACAAAAGGGTCCCGGGTGGATACCTGCACACCAACATTCATTGCAGCTTAATTCGCAATAACTGAAAGATAGGAACAATCCAAATGTCCTTCAGTGGATGAGTGGATCACAAAATGCGGTCTAAACACACGACGGAATATTACTCAGCCTTAAAAAGGAAGGAAATCCTGACGCAGGCTACAGCGTGGGTGGCCCGTGAAGACATCATGCTGGGTGAAGTGGGCCAGTCACAAAAGGACAAATACCCTACGATTCCACGCACGTGAGGTTTCTAGAGTGGTCGGACGCAGATGGAAAGGAGAAATGGGGGCTGCCAGGGGCTCGGGGCAGGGAGCGGGGAGAGTTAGTGTTTAATGGGGACAAAGCTGCTGTTTGGGATGATGAAAAAGTTCTGGAAACAGATAATGGCGGTGGTTATACAGTGATGTCAATGGACTTAATGTCACCGAATACAACACTTAAAAATGGTTAAAAAGGTCAATTTTAGGTTTTATGTATATATTTTACTGCAATTTTTTTAAAATCACCAAAAAAAAAAAAAAAAAAGAATCATTAACTTCTTTGTTTCACTCTTTTCTGCTGTATCTTTCTGTGTCTGAACCATGAAGGTGGAAGCTCCTGGGAAAGCGGTGCTCAAATCAAAAGACTTTTGTCCCCTCCAGGGGACATGTGGCAATGCCCGGAGGCATTTCTGGTTGTCACAGCCAGGCTTGGGAAAAGACACTACTGGCATCTGGTACGTAGAGGCCAGAGGGGCGGCCAGACACCCTACAATGCACGGGACACCTCCAGGACGAGGAATGACCTGCCCCAAACTCACTCACGTGGAGATGGAGAGGCCCTGCCCTGGGGGAAGGGCCAAGGACAACCGAAAACAAAATGTTAACATTGCCGAAATACCTAGAGTAGCTCCTTCTCTGTGTCTTGGTAAAGAAACAAAATATTTTGTAAGGCAGGGAAAAAGTCTTATTCTTGTACTAGATAATATCCCAAGCCTGACTCGGGGGAGAGGGCTGTGCTACGTTCTTGTGGGGGCCTCTGGTGACCCTTGCCCAGTAGACTGAGCTCCAGGTGCCAGTACCTGTCTGTCTCACTACAACCCCCTCCCCAAAACACGTCTACCATGCAAGCCACGGCGAGCGCTCGAGAGTAAGTGTGGCCTGAATAGGACCACCAGTGTCAGCCCATTATCCGAGGAGCAAGGCCAATGAGGGACACTAGATCCTGCCTTTGGGGAGCATGGTTGGGTCCCCCACGACACACACACACACACACGCACACACACGCACACAGCCTAAAGGCCATCAAAGGCACAGAAGAGAAGAACAGGAGTTAGCAGTCATCTGTCCTCCACCCCGTCTTTTTCACATTAGATCCTAACGTAAGCGAGAGCTGTTTCTTGCAAAAGCAATTTTTTTAAAGTAATTTGTTAGTATTTTATTGACTCACTTATCTGAGAGGTCCAGGGAAGGTGTCAGGATGTCAGGCATGGCTGGATCCAGGAGCAGAAGGATCTTATTGAGGTTCTCCTGTAACCATCTTTTCTCTCTGTGCAGTCTGCTTTCCCCTGAGTCCTGACCCCAGGATGGCCACCTCCACGGTGTCGTGAAAGACAGGGCAGCCCCCCCTGCTTATGTTGTCACCACAGCGCACAATCCCCCAGCACATGACAGCTCAGCTCTTTCCTCTAGCTCATAGCAAGTCCCCAAATGGGCCCTGCCTGGCCCTCCCGGGTCACATCCCCACCCCAGTGGCCAAGGTGGGGCTGTGTGAGACCAAGAGCTTCCCAAAGGAAAAGATACCAGCAGACAAAACCAGACTATCCTGCCTCCCGCCTGGCCCCCCAGCCAGATTCGGCCAGCCTGGCAGAGAGAGGGGTACCAGCCTGGTGTTTGTCGTCCCTTCTCAAGTTGTTCCTACCTAACAGTGCTTTAGCCTCCCCAAGACAGAGCCCAAGCCCACACTCTCTAACTATCCCACACTGCCTGTGATCCCTTCTTCCCACTGGCCACTGGGAAGCTCAGTGCCCCCACCTGGCCTGCTCCTGGGGTCTGCACAGCGTCCCGCTGGCCTCTCCACACCCTTGCTGGCTCCCTTTCCCCCACCCTCTTTCTCCTCCCCCCTGCCTCCCTCTGAGTTGACTTGCTGTGTGGGTGTCACATGATAAGGCACTTTAAACCATTCTGGAGCAGAGTGAGAGGAAGAATAACATCAAGGCCATCAACAGTGACGCTGTGTAACAGCTAGATTTTTCTTCAATTCCTAGGGTATTAGCACAGAAGCAAACCTAAAGGGTTCCGGGGTTTTAGGATTGACAGTCTGAAGGGGCTCTTGCCGGCATGTGGGCTAAGGCAGCAGCCCGGGCCTCTGGAGGGGCAAGGGTGGGTCTGAACCACAAGCCTGGGCCAGGACAACGCTCAGACCTGTGACCCACAAGCCACCAAGGCCGACTTCAGATCTGAGCCAACGTTGAATGAACGAATGGATGAATGAATGGATGGATGGGTGGATGAATGGATGGGTGGATGAATGAATGGATGAATGAATGAATGGATGGGTGGATGAATGGATGAATGGATGTATGGATGGATGGATGGATGGATGGATGAATGAATGGCTGGATGAATAAATGGATGAATGGGTGGACGAATGAATGGATGGATGAATGGATGGGTGAATGAATGAATGGATGGATGGATGAATGAATGGATGGGTGAATGACAGCAGGTTTCCCGCGTCCGACAGGCACAGTCCCGTTTCCCGGCTCTCATTGCACGTCCGAGTCCTGCCAGGTAACCACAGAGCCCGCCCGCTCCGCTCAGCCCCCTCCACCGGCCTTCACCTTGGCGGGGTGGGGCCTCGCCTGGGACCCAGCGCCAGCTCTTCCGTTTCCCAGCTGTGTAACCCGGGGCACGTGTCCTTCGGCTACTGTAACGAGTGACCACAACTTGGTGGCTTAAGACAACGGAAATTCGTTCCTTTGCTGTAGGAGGTTGGAAGTCCAGACCAGAGGAGCTGGCAGGGCCCTGCTCTCGCGGCTCGGGGGAAGGACCTTCCTGGCCTCCTCTGGTCCTCAGGCACTCCTTGGCTTGCGGACGCATCAGGCCAATCTCTGCCTCCGTCTTCACAGGACCCGTGTCTCTCCTGTGTGTCCAAGGACACTTGTGAGAGACTGGAAACACGCCCCGGACGGCCAGACCACATCCGAAACTGGAACTCTGACCCAGCCTGCAGTGGCCTGCCCAGGAGCCCGCCCCATGCACAGCAGCCAGTTCGCCCTAGTGACAACGCGGGAAACTGAATGATAAATTCTGTAACAATCGGCCCCAAATGGCCAGGACTTGATTGATAACTGACAGCTTCCATAGCTTTTGTCCCTGTTCCCAACTTAGTACCAGAAAAAGCAAAACAGGCCTCCCAACCAGCGCACAAGATGCCCTGCTCGGAGACGGCCGCCTCCCGCTCCCCCGCGCCCACCGCCTCCCATCGGGCGCACCTGCAGCCAGCCCTGTTTCGCGCGTCTGCCTGCCTTTGAGTCTCTGCCAAACGCGAGAGGTGGTGGCTGAACCCCCCGCTACGGCAGCTCGGAATAAACAGCCTCCGCTCTTCTCACTCGAGTGGTCTTTATTCCCACACTCGTCGGATTTAGGGCCCTCCTGGCGATCCAGGGTGATCTCAGCTGCAGATCCTTAACTTCATCTCCACTGAAAAGACCCTTTTTTTGAATAAGGTCACAGTCAGAGATTTGGGGGGTCAGGACGCAGACAGAGAGTTTTGAGGGCCACCGTTCAACCCGCTACAGCAGGCACTTGGCGACGCTCAGCCTCGGCCTCCCCGGCTGTGAGTGGGAGGTGAGGGGTGGCCCCCCAAGCTGCGTGCCCGCGTCAGGTAAGTGCGTACTTGGAAAGCCCTAGACCAGAACCTGGTGGGGAGGGAGTGCTCAGCGGGGGTCCATCCTCTTCCGCAGAGTGGGGCGCAGAGCCCCAGCAGTGAAGATACAAAAAAAAAAGCCCAAAACAAATTAGCAGGGCACAAGGCTTCTTTTTGGTGATGGAAAATTCTAAAATTAGATTGTGGTAATGGCTGTACACTTCTGTAAATTCAGTAAACACTATTGAATTAGACACTTAATATGAGTGATCTTTATGATACATAAGCGCTATCTCAATAAAGCTGTTAAAACAAAACAAAAATCAAATTAGACTACCAGAGACTGCAAAGGGTTCTGGAGCTCTGTCGCCCGGGGGAAGAGCGATGGCAGCCAGCGGCCGGGCTGAGGCTGCAGCCAGGGAGGTTGCGCAACTCAGCCCTTCTCGGGGGTGAGTCACTGGTGCTCTGGGCCCTCGGAGGCCTCCTGTGGCCCCGGCCTCGAGCGGGGTGGCTCCCGGCCCAGTGCTTCCGTCTAGGCAGCCAGGCTTGAGCTGAGACCCAGCCCCCCCGCCACCTCCCCAGGGCCGGCACGTTGCTTCTGAAAATCAAGTTTGTCACCTTGTGATCCGATGTCTTTTGGACTTGGGGATCCCCCCAAAGCCCCTGGCTCTGCCCCTCAGCAGCTGTATGAGCTTGGGTGAACTGCATAACCTGTGCCTCAGTTTCCCCAAGTAGGAAATGGGGGTAATCGTGAAGGCCATCTGCCAGATCTGGGGATCCACCTCCTTTTACCATTTCATGCCTTCTCCTGGCCCCCTTGGCAGGCCTTTCTCCCACCCAGCAGCACCTGCAGCATTTTCTCAGCAGACTGCCTTGCCCACCCAGGAGGAAGGCCGCCGAGCCTGGGAATTCACATCCCCTCCCCCCACCCCAATGGAGGCCCGTGCAGCCCCTGGCCTCCCCTGCCACAGATGGTGAGGCACAGCTATACCCCAGAGTCCCAGGCGAGTCTGGGACGGCTCTGCCTGGCTTCCTCCCCTTCCCCGTCCCGGGAGCCCTTCCTTAATCAGCAGCTTGCACACAAATCCCTGTCTGTGGGTCTGCTGCAGAGCCATCGGTGACACCGTCACACAGGGTTATTGGGAGGATTAGGTGGGTTCATACATTTAAACCTCCCAGACAGGCCTGGCACCTGTGTCCAAGCCTGATATTACTGCTGCAGGCGTCGCCCCCACTCCTCGACGAGACACACATGTCAATGACACGGGAGCACGACCAGACAGGATTTAGAGAGATCACGACTTCCCTGGCAGTCAGGCTCGTGTGACTGTGGCCCCCGTCTTGGCAGTGACCTCAGTGCTACAGCCCTCCAGTTCCACATGGGTACAGCAAGTCATTGAACCTCTCAGGACCTCTGCTTCCTCATTTGGGGAATGGGAACAGTAAAAAATAGGGTCTCACTCCCAGGAGCCAAAAGGTGGAGACAGCCCCAGCCCACTGAGGGTGTGCGGGTCAGCAAAGTGCGGTCTGTCCACGCAGCGGACTGCCCAGCCCTGGGAAGGAACGGAGTCCCATGCAGGCCACGGCACAGCAAACCCCAAAGACGTGTTCAGTGAACGACTCCAGGTGCAGCGGACGACATGCGGTATGACTCGACGCATACGCAGTGCCTGCACAGACAAATCCACAGGGACAGAAAGCAGACTTGTGGACATCAGTGGCTGCTTAGTGGGTCCAGGGTCCCCTTCAGGGGTGATAAAAATGTTTTGGACCTGGGCAGAGGTGATGGGAGCGCGACATGGTGAACGTACCAAGCCGTTCACTTCAAAATGGCTGGTGTTATGTTACGTGACTCTCACCTCAATATAAAAGCTCGCCCCAGCTCCCGGGATGCTGTTGGAACTGGCTGAGGGCAGCTCTGCAGGCGCCGGGCACGGGCCTGGCACACAGGGCTGGGAAGTGCCAGCTCCCGTTAGCGCCCTGAGCACAACACACAAGCCCAGCGGAAGCCGCCGCCATCTGAAAAGTGGAGGGTGTCCTTGCACACTGGGTAAAGATGTGGATTTCATCCTTGCGAAATGGACCCGGTGCTTGATAAAACCTGGGTAGTTTCTCAAACAAGAAGACTCCAAGCAGCTTCTGCGAGAAACCAGACCCTGGCAGTGATATTTACAAGCTGGTCATGCACGAAGGGAGGGAACAGCACCAGAGGGTTTTGCTCCTGAGCACACAGTGCGCCTGGCTCCCATCAGCCGGGCTGAGAAGCACAGTCCCAGCGCAATCACAGGGCAGATCAAAGACCGCTGCCTTCCCACAGTCTCCAGGGAAGATGGTGCACCGAGGGAACTCGCCTCGAGCCGTGAACATCAGATACGGCTGAATGTGTCAGTGAGAACGCAGAGCTGCAGAGCGGCCCTCAGCCGACTCCATCCAACACTCCACTAACCAGATCGGTTGTGACGTCAGCCGGCTGCTTTATGTGGGATTAAAAGGGCTGCTGGTACTCGGGCCCTTTTCTTTTGGTCTTTGGATATCATGTTTATGACTGTATTTTTGAAAACATGTTGATACGAGGGATGCTTGATGGCAAAATAACTAGGGACGGAATTTTCCATCGTGAGCTTTGTAAGGGAGTGCCGGCGGTATGGAGCTGTGGAGGCCAGGACCCTCTCCTGGGCCCGGCAGCCCCTGGATCTTTCAACAGCCACACTGCAGCGCTCTGCGACCCCACAGCCCACAGCGCTTGCCTCTGCTAGGAAGGGTGGGCAGGGGTCACTTTTGTCAGCAGTAAGAGTTTAGAACGCTCATCTCTTAGAAAAATCCAGAAAGAAAAGGATAGTAGCGTTGAGAGCTGCTCTGCTCTCCAGATGTGAGCTGAGGCCCCGAGCAGGGGCAGGAGGGGCCCCCGGCTTCCTAATTCAGGGTCAAGCGGCTATTTTTATTCCGAGAGAGTGGAGGGGAAATGCATTAAGTCAAAGGACAAAAACATGGATAAGATGAACAAATTCACCTTTCATCTTAGCGATGAGGAGTGACTCACAAAGCCAGTTGACGTGGAGGCCAGGTTTTCAAGGCTGAATACTCTCATTCCACAGTTTCAGAAGACCACCACCCCCCGCCCACCCACACACACATTGTTTTAGTATTGGGTTTGGAGGACTTTGGGGGGTGGAGGGCGGGTGCAGACAGGGACACGATTTTGGCTCCAGAGTCTCTGGCTACGATAGAAAAATCAAGGTTCGGAACAATTAAGTCCTCGAAATTTTTCTGGTCACCTTCCGGGCAGACGCGCCTGGGATCGCCTGGGATTGAGGGCAGTTCTGGCCGCCCATTTATGTCATTTATCCCCACTTCATTCTGCAGAGGCTTTAGGGGGGCTTAGGAAGTGACACCAGAGCAGCCAGATAAATTAGAAGTGGGCGAGAAAGATGAGAGGAGGGAAAACAGGCAGAGGCAGGATGGCTCTGGGCGGCAGACGTCTGCACTCCCCCCAAGAGGCTTAGCTCTCTGAGCCTCCCAGACAGAACCGAGGAGCCGGGTCCTGTTCTCCTGCAGCTCTGCCCGCCCCCATCCTCCCCCCGCCCGACCCCGGCCGGCCTGTGGGACAGTCTCTCACGGTGCCGCTCTGATTCCTGTGAGGTGTCATCTAGAGGTCTTCCTGCTGGCTGGGTGGCAGCATCGGTGAGGGCAGGAGCCCTGGCCAAGCCATCCTCGAATGCCCAGGGCCTGAGTGTTCACTTAGTGCCTTACAAATAAATGAATGAATGAATCAGCAGACAAACAAATGAATGAACACAGTTGGCTAAGAGAATTCACTTCTCACCATCAGGCCAAAGGACAAGGCAGGAAAAAAGAGCCCCCTGTCTCCACCCAGCACCACTGACCCAGAAGCTGGCTCTGTCACCCTCCCTCTTGTCAGAGGCATGTGGTGACAGTTTCAGGCTGTTTGTTCATTTGTCAACGCCATAGACATTTGTGGGTCATCTATTCTCAGGGTTTGAAGCCCGGCTCTGCTGTGCAACCTTGACCCTGTTACAAAACCTCTCTGTGCCTTCATTTCCCTATCTGTAAAATGGGAATAATAGCAGCCCCTTCTCTGAGGGGTCCTGGGAGGATCTGAGAGTTCATGTCCACATGAACGTGCTGGATGGGGGCCTGACACGTGCCGGCGTGAGTCTGGGGTAGACGGGCGCTGCTATGACTGTGAGCTGTGCCCACCTGAGGGTGTGTAAAGGTGAATGGACAGGCCCTGCTCCAGGAGCTCCTGGAGGCAGTCCAGAAGGATGCCCAGTCCTTAGCTCCCCGTGCAGGCCCATCTCTGCCAGCCCACTTGGATGCTCCTGGCCACCTAACGTGGTCCTGGCCACAGCCTGGGGTCACGTGGGCTGTCGTGGTTGCTGCTGCCCCAGCCGCCGGGCTGTGTGTGCGGCGTGCTCTGGGTAAGTGCTTGTGAAATGGACCGAACTGAACTGCATCAACAGAGAGCGCAGGAGGCACAGCCTATACGCTTCCAGAGAGGCCCGGGTTGCACTTCTGCTACTTGTCGTGGCTTGACTCACGTATAAGCGGCACCTCCTCACTCCGGCAGCGAGGCTGGGCTGAGGGAAGGGCTGGGTGGGCCCGGGCCACGCAGCCGGGGCTGATGCTGGATGGGCGGGCGGGGCTGGGGACGAGAGACTGGGAGGTTTTAACTGAGAGCTGAGGTTTCTAGAGGGACAGGCGTGTGGAAAAGGAATCGTTGGATGGAAGGTTCCAGAAAGGAAATGTGGGGGAAGGGTTGACATGTCCCAGGCATGGAGAGGGAGGAGAAGCCACCTCGGGGGACATTGCTGTCACTGTAGATGCAGGAAGGGGCAGGGGGTGGTGGAGCCAGTGTCCACACTGGCCATTACGAGGGCAGAGGAGGACAGGGGGACAGGGTCAGGGGACAGGCTGTTACCGCAGAGGGAGCCACACTGCCAGTCTCTGAGGGAGCTAGGAGACTGACCTTCACCGTGAGGGGCAGGAAGGGCGGGAGGGTGGTCAGCCTTCTGGGGGCAGCGCCACACGTCGATCGCTCATCGATTCACTATCACTCCTTCAACACACACCCCCCATGCCCGCCACGTGCCAGGCAAGGCCTGGGGGGCTCAGCAGTGACCACACTAACAATGCCCCTCCACGGCTCTCACGTGGCCGTGAGACGTGGCCCAGCCGGCTCGTCTTGGACTGCGGGTCCCGCAGGACTTTCGGAAAGGCTGAATGTGGGGTGCTTGGGAAGGAGAAGAGTCAGAGAGGACCCCCACCCCTCGGCCGGAGCTGCTGGAAGGACTGGACGTGGGCAGCAGGCTGCCGGGAGGAGCAGGCGCCGTCTGGGACGGGGCACATGGGAGATGCCCACCAGACGTCCCAGTGGAGACGGCAGGAGGGCGTGTGGATGGTGGGGTGCAGGGTTCAAGGGAGAGGTCGCAGCTGCAGACAGAAATTCAGGCCCCGCCAGCGAGAGTGGGATTTACGGTCGCGTATAGGATGAGATCACCGAGAGTGATCCCAGATGCGTGTGCCTGTCCCTCCCCGGTTAACGGAGCCTCCCCGGGAGCAAGAACATTTCTTGGTTTCTCTGCACCCTTGGCCCCAGCCCGGCGCCCGGCAGGGCCCCGGAAGGCCTGGCCCCAGCTGGCGTGATGGATGGCTTACTCAAGAGACAAGTGCGTCAGGCAGTAATTGGGTCCGGGCTCGCGGCAGAACATCACGGCCAGACTCCTGGCCTGGTGGCCCCTCGCACCCCCCTTCTAGGGCGTGTTTACCACCCATCGGACCCAACCAGCCTTTATTAGCTTCCCTGACGCTAAGGAAGAGAGCCGTGCGAGGAGCGTGATTATAGAGTTCAAGGAATTGATTGCTGCTTCTGGTGCAGTTGTCTCAGTTAATGAATTTTAAGCAGGTCTATTTTTGAAAGGATGCGTTTGACTCCATCCCTATGGCGACCATATTTCCCAAACCCAGGGCCAAAGACACTGCCTGACACACGGCTGATGGATGGCTGAGGGACACGGCAGAGCATTTGCAGTCGGGGCCATCTCTCCAGGGACCTTCATTTATTCTCCCCGCATGCCAGGCAGGATATTAAGGACGCTCAGGCTCCTGTTATCTCCAAGCGTGTCCGCACTTGTAATGGGTTGACTTCGGTAAACCTATTTGGGAGGATGTTATCTCTGGCTCGTGTTTCGGTGGGAGGGGGAAGGGGCTCTAGGAAACTAATATACTACTTTGACCAAGTTTTTCAATTTTCTGCCCATCGTCTCCTGCCAGAGAGAAACGGCTTCCCGGGGAAGGTGAGGCTGTTGCCGAGGGGGCCAGCGCGCCGAGGCGGGCGAGCCCGCCCGGGCCGGGCGCCAGTCCCTGCGCTGCCACTTCATAATCATCACAGCGAGCTCTAATGGAGCACTTAGAAGGTGTCAGGCCGCGTGCCAAGCGTCGTCTATGAGCCACCTCATCGAGGCCTCCCGAAGTCCCTGGGAAACAGGGACCGTTGTTATCACCAGTCTGCAGATGAAGCAGCCGGGTCTCAGAGAGGCAGAGCCGCTTCCCCAAAGACACACAGCGAGTAAGAAAAAAGCAGCATTGCAGCAAACCTCCACCGAGCACTTCAGTGAAGGGCAAGCGCCACGTCGTCATTGGCTGTTACAATTCCCATATGCAGGTGGGGAAACTGAGGCACGGGACACATAGCTGGCTTTCCCATGTCATGCGGCAGAGGGCTCAGGGTGCAGGGGACTCCCCCTCCCTGATTTCCCTGAGGCCGGGTGGGCAAGGTGCAGGGGGAGGTGGCAGGGGTCACTCTCCTCAGGGGCTCCAACACACCCCCTCCCCGGTTAATGCCAGAGTTCTTCGGAGTCCCCTCTGAGGCGTATCTGCGGCCACCAAGCCCAGGCCGTGTTCTACTCTCAACCTCCCCACCCCCATCGCCCCCTCAAGGGCCTTCTTGCTTCCTGCAGGGTGTTCAGACCTGATCTCCCCCTCCCCAGCCTGAGACCCATACAGGGTGACCAAGTTCCCACAGGACAAAGACGAAAGTCATCCCCTCAAGCTCGAAAGACCTGGCCCTCACCCACCTCTCTCCCTCCGGGCGGAGAACTAAATTGGGAAGGACGATTGTAGCAAACTGCCTTCTGCACATAGCAGCTGTGTGACTCCAGACGAATTGCCTAACGTCTCTGTGCCTCTTGGGTACCCATCTGTAAAGTGGGAAAATAATCCTGCCTGTCCACAGTAAGCCCCCCATGTACGGGGGGAACACTCCCTCTCTGCGATGCCCACCACCCTGGTTCTGCAGACCTGCACCTGGGTCCCACCGAATGTATGCTCTGTGGGGGGTGCCGCATCCTTTGGGGATCTGTCCTCACTGGGACGCCGTCCCTGCTGTCCTGAGGAGGTTAAGTGACTTGCTGAGGTCGCGCAGCACGTGAGCACTAAGCAAGCTGAGACCCCGAGTCTCAATTTGCCCGTAATCCCCAGCCACAGCTGCCGCAGGTGAGCAAACGAAAGACATTTTTATTATCATAAACAGAGGCAGAGCTGCCTTCCCGGCAAAAGGAAAGGTCTAGAACGAAGAATAAAATCACCATCGCTTAGTTTTTAAGATTCACTGAACCTTCCTACTTGCAGCAAAAACAGCTTACTTTCAAATTAGTCAACCAGTGTGTGAGTCATTCCTTTGCAAGTGCTTGTGCAGAGAATACTAATTCGCGCCACCCTGCGGATGGGTCCCTGCGGAGGCGCTCCCCAGGGACCCTTGCCTCCGGCAGTCAGCGCCCCCTTCCAGGATGCAGCCCCCACTCCGGCAGGCACAGGGGCTCATACCCGGGCCCCCCTTGCCAGCTCTCCAGCCTCAGCCTGCCCCCAGCAACAGGGCAGTCCACCCCCAAGCCAAAATGGCAGGGCCCTCGGTGGCCGAAGACGTCATGCCCAGGCTACAAGGAGGAGAGGGAGAGGCCAGAGCCGTGGCTTTGCCCCAGACTCTGGGGGCCACAGCCGGGAAGGGCGTGCTAGGGACTGAATCAGAGGAGGCCAGTGTTATCGGTGGGCGGCGCCTCCTCGCCCTCCCAAGCCCTGCAGAGGCACCGGGAAGCTGAACATTTACGCTTTCACTCACTCGCAGCCATTTATGTCCGTCCTTCCCTGTCCAGTGCTCTGACAACACCCCATTTAGGCTGGGTGGGGGTGGAAGGTAAGCAAGGAAGGCTTCCTGCAGGGGGCATGGAGGTAGCCAGGAAGTAGAGGGTGGGTTGGGGGGGACAGGGTCATCTGGGCAGAGGGAACAGCTGGTGCGAAGGCCTGAATGTATGGGCCTGTGGCGCCGTCAGCGCAGCCAGAGGGGCGCAGGTCGGCGGGGACAGCCGGGGACTGGGCCCAGGGCTGTGCACAGGGCAGCAGCGGGGCCAGGTGGAGGTCCGGACAGCCAGCCGCGGCTCAGAGCAAACAGGACAGGAGCACCAGAGCTTGGTAGCAGAGGGACCCGGGAGGCAGCAGGGTCCAAGCGAGCAGGACGTGGCCTCTACTAGGCCCGTGGCTGCAGGCACAGAGGCTACAGGAGGCCGAGGGCATGTTAACTGACAGTGCCGTGTGAACCAGAGAAAGAGGGCACATCTCCAGGGGGCCTCGCGGCTCCGGGCCTGGGGAGGGCCCAGTGGAGCCAGGGACACAGGGCCTAGGGAGGCCCTGGAGCTGGCCACGGAGGCAGCCACGGAAAACGGCCGTGCCACGCTCCCAGGGGGACCACCTGCCTGCTGCCTGCCTGAACGGGAAAGAGAGAGACCCTTCGTTCCTTACATTTGACAATGTACTCAGGCCTGTCTGCCACTGACAGATCCTAAATGACCACGTGTCCCGCCTGCTCCCCCCTCAGCATGCACAGTCCTCAAACACGCATCTGCAACTGCCACCTCGTCACGTCTCCACCCAGCTCTACCTGGACCCCAGGACCAGAAAGGGGCACCCCACCCTCCCTTCCGAGCATGGAGTTCGCAGGCCCGGGGAGGGCAGCAGTGGGGGAGGCCGATGCCATTAGCATGGGGGGCAGAGAGTAAGCGTGCCCAGTGGGTGCGAGCCCAGTGCCCCAGAGCCGCCCCCCAGCCCCTCCAGCTGGCCAGCTCTTTCCTGCTGAGGTCCCCTCCTCCTCACCCCCTCCTCCCTGCCCCAGACGAGTGGGAGGGGGCCGAGGTGGAAGAGACAGCCGGGTTTGGTCCCCTCGAGGCTCTGGAAGGGCCCAGGAGGGAGCAGAGGACACCTGACAGGGGTGGAAAATGTAAGCAAACCCCACAAGTCTGAGCACAGACTGGGTGCAGCTTTCTTGATTTTTTTACCTTTTAGAAAAAAGATAAGAGCATTAAGCATTAAAGCGGATTCTGACAAAAGGGCAGAAGCAGTCACCTGATCCCACGCCCCACCCGCCGCCCCCACTGTCGCGCGCTCCGCCGCCTACTCCACCCTTTGCCACCGCAGAATGTGTTCCCTGCCTTGTCACTTCGCCTGTTTCATTAGCAAACTCCCTGTCTGAGTTTCTTTGTTCAAGTGTGCACACACGCACAGGCACTCGCGGCCTCAGCCCTGATTTCCACTTCCGAGTGGTGAACCTGACAGATTCTAACCACAGAGTAATTAACCCAGGTAAAATCCCCCGGGGGAAAATCCTCCTGTGACAGGGTCAGCGTGGGCGGCGCTTTCACCAGGGGTGTGGGCGCTGCCCTGGTCTGATCTCCCTCGCGTCTGGAAGGTTCCGTGCTGCTTCTCCCGTCGGTTCAGTTATCCTGGCGTTGCTGGCGCGGAGGCCGCCGGCAGGTTTTCGGAGTCTAACCCCCATGGCATGGAACATCTTCATGCAAACGCCCTTTCCCTTTTTTTGGGTGGTTTTCTCGGGAGCACGTCTGCTTAAGTGAAGAGCATCGACACTTTCATGAGTCTCTGAGCGCATTTCCATATCGGTTTCCAAAGGGCTGTATCATTTCCAGTCTCCTAATGCACTTGTGACAATCTCATCACAGCACTGGGTTGTCATTAAAAATACATATTTTGCTAATTCTTTAGGTGCAAGATGATCTGACGTGAGTCTCAGTAATATCACTTCCCTGGAAAACTGGATAGCAGGGTTCTGCCTTGCTTTTCCCCTTTTCTCTGGAATAGTCTTTCCGTAGTTTACGCTGAGCCACGTGGACGTTCCCATAGTCTACCATTTCTGCCCTACCGAGATTGCGATTTCATGTGACTCAACCCAAAACTAAAGATGTAAGTAACAGGCCACAACAGGCTATTGAGAGAGCAAAGACCAAATGGTCATTTCTCCTTCCCCTCTGGCAAGAAATCCTGAGGTGACTTTTCAACATGACATTTAATTTTAGGAAATTAATTCCATCCTCCGACCTGCTTGTTCTTCTAAGGCCGGTGTCAGCCGAACCGCGAGACAGTCAGGTCTTGGCAGCGTCTGAAATTGCAGGGGCCACGGGGGCTGCATGGCGCTGGTGCATCCCATAATTGTCTGGTTTTCTCCAGCCCAGGCTGGACGGGTGGCTATCAGGAAGCACTGCCTCGCTGACCACCTGGGACCCTGTCCCCAAGATCCCTGCCTTCTGCAGTCTCTTCCCCAGGCCGGGCACGGCCAGCGCCCTCCCCAGAGCCCTGGGCTGGGAGCCAGGAGACTCGGGCTTCACCCCTCAGGGGGTCCTGCCGACAGGCGTGCGGCGTGGGAGGAAAGCTAGAAGGACAGAGACGTGCAGGCTTCCCACGAGAGCTGTCATACTATCTTGCCGCAGAGCACATTTCTTTGTGAACTATAATGATTTAATAAACTCTTAATCAGAGGCAAATCTTCATTTTTTTAAATTGTGGTAAGATACGCATAATATTTGCCATCTGAACCACGTTGAAGTGTGCAGTTTGGTGGCATTAAGTACATTCCCACTGGTGCACAAGCCTCGCCACCATCCGTCTCCAAACCGAAACTCTGCAACCTTCAACACTGATGCCCGTTCTCCCCTCCCAGCCCCAGCAAGCACCACGCTGCGTTCCGCCTCAGGGACTTCACCGGCTTTAGGTGCCACCCATGAACGGACTCATGCGGTAGGTATCTTTCTGTGACTGGCTTATTTCACGTAACCTAACGTCCTCCAGGTTCATCCACGTTGCAGCACATGCCAGGATTTCCTTCCTTTTCAGGGCTGAGTACTATTCCCTTGCATGGATATGCCACATCTTCTTCATCCATTCAGCTGTTGATGGGCACGTGGGCTGCTTCCACCTCTGGGCCGCTGTGAGTCACGCTGCTGGGAACATGTGCATGCACGCAAAGCATATTTTATGTCCTTTGGACTCTGCTGCTGTGATGTTGGGAGCAGACTCCAACTTCTCGTATACCCTGACCCCTCTCTTCAATGCCTGAGAGAGGTTTTCAGAGGAGAAACCGAGGCACAGTGGGCAGCGAGTGCAGAAAGGGAGGAGGTAGGCTCTGGCTCTCCCTTTCCTTCCCTCTGGTCCTGGAGCTTCTCTGAGGCCCAGCTGGGGGGAAGACACGAGTCATGGGAGGGGCCGGCCTCCACGCCTCACTGGAGGTCCCGGCGGCATCAGCCAGCTACAGATGTGCACAGGGCCGCCCTTCCACAGCCGGGCGGCGGGAGACCCTTTCATCAGGACGCGGGGGCCAGGCCCTCCAGGCCTGCTGGGGACACTGGGGCCCAGGCCCTCCTGGAGGCTGCGCCAGCCCCTCGGCTCCAGGCCTCCCTAGGGCATCGAGCCAGGGACACTGCCGAGACACGTAGGTGACTGACCACCCTCTGACTGCAGCACCTTTGGTCTGACTGGGACACGCACTCAGAGAAGGGCCAGACCCCAGCCCACCAGCCGGTGGGCCCCTAAATCAGGCTCCCAGGGAGGCTGCTTTTGCGCGTCTGGGGCCAGACACTGAGTCTCCATCTCACACCCCATCTGCTGCCCAGACTCCACCTGTGTAGGGACACCCTGCTGCCAGGCACCCCCAGAATCCCAAACCCAGCTCCTGCTACGCAGCTCCCCACTCCTGGGGTCAGCACTTACCAGTCTCCACATATCTGTCTCCCTCATCCCTTGCCTTCTAGAAAATTCCACCTCAACGACCTCCCTCCAACCCCCCCCTCCTCCAGCCCCCTCCCCTGCCTAACGCCCTGGGCCCACTCAGCCCCTCCTGTCCCCAGCGGTTCCTGGAGGCCTCCTCTGCTCTTCTGCATCCTTTGGGAGCACCTCCTGCCTCGCACTGGCTGTCCCCTGCATCTGGGCTGTCCTCGCTACCCTCTCAGAGCCAGGTGCACAGAAATGTCACTTCCTCTGAGGTCCCAGTCAGCCCATGACGTCACTGCGCTCACACGCCACTGCCCCAGGAGTCCAGGAGCCCTCTGGGATAAGACACATCAGTCACCTCTCTGTCCCTGATAGCAGGCGAGGAAGGGCTTTCGGGCAGAGGGAACAGCACACGCAAGGCCTGTGCTCAGCAGCAGGACAGCCCAGTGACGGCTGAGCAGACAGCACGGGGCGAGACCGTGGGGGCCAGTGGGGGCACAGTAGCGGTGCTGGGGCCATTTTGAGCCCCTCGTGGGGGGAGGAGAGCCTTATCCAGAGGGCCCCAGGGGACGTGGCCGGGTCTGAGCTTCAGGGAAGATCCCGAGCAGAGGCAGGAAGTGGCCTCGGGCCGAGATGGCCTGTGCCTGGCCTCAGCGCCTTCCGCTTTCCCACAAGGCTCCTGGCCAAGGTTGTTCAGGCCACTGTGCACTTTTTTATGAGGCTGGAGGTTTGTAAAAATTATTAGTTGGTGGAAACTCAAGGGCTGCTGGCCAGCCCTCTACGGCAGTGGCGGCAGCCTGCCCACAGGACACCCGCGTGGCCTCTGGTAGTGGCAGGGAGGGGGAGCAAAGGGCCCCTCAGTTCAGGGTGGTCGGCCTCTGCCTTCTGCGGTGGATGTTCTCTCTGCGGCTGCCAGAGGGGGGTGTAGCCTGCGCCCACGCAGTCCTCAGGACGTCCGTGTGGGGGCGTGGCTGCTTGGGGGCCTCCGGGTTGGGGAGCAGGCTGGTGGCAGTACGGAAAGGGGGCCACACCCAAACAGCACGGCCCTCACCAGGAAGGAGCTGCCCTGGGCTGCGGTCTCCCCGACACACATTCGAGTCCCAGGTCTGCTGCCATCCAGCCATGTGGCTTGGGACAATGGCAGGGAGACTCAGTGAACACCTGCTGGTCCCAGGCCCTGAGCTGAGCCCTTTCGTGGACCAAGTCACGCGTCAACAGCCCTAGCAGGGGGCACCATTCTCATCTCCTCACTAAGTCCGTTCCCCTCTGCGGGAGGGGGAGAGTGCGGTGCCCACTTCCTCGCGTGGTGTGAGGAAAGCACCGCGGCTCCTCGTGCACACTGGCGGCCCGGTGAGCGCCAGCCGCCTTTTCTGTACCGCAAACCCCCCTAGAGCTGGCCGGTTCCCCTCCGTGCTTGCTTGCCGGAGTTTGCTCAGCAGAAAGGAATGCGTAGGCCCGGATCGCTGGAAACACCCAGAGCCTGCAGAATGCGCTGGACGCGGTCAGCTGTGCAAGACCTTGGCCCCCAGGCCTCTGGGCGCAGTGGATCCCTGGAAGAGTTAGCAGGACGCAGGGCGAGGGCCCCTCCCGCTGCCGTTAATCAAGACTGTCTGAGGACCGCAGGGTGCTCACGCTTTACCTCTGGCTTAGCGGAGGGGTCCTCAGGAAGTGTGGCGGGAGGGGTGGAGCGAGAGGGGGTGGCTTCAGCCCTGCAGGCTACATGGAGGAGTGTGCTGAGCGGGCAGGGTGTTGGCAGAGGTCGGGAAGCCTTGTTCTCCCCACAGCCCTGCCGTCGATGTATAACTTCCAGCAGGGCCTTGCCCCTCGGGGCCTCAGTTTCCCCAAGGTGGATGTGTTGTCCCCCTGCTTCATCCACAGTGACCACTAGAAAGACCAATACCACTCTGCAAGACTCAACAGTGTGATGGATCCATCAGAAAAAAACAGCAATAGCCTGGGTTCAATTAACAAGAGCATGGTGTTCATGGCCAGGGAGGTGAGAGCTGGCTGCAGACTACAGCTGGGACTCTAACGCCCGGCTCTGGGAGAAGCTGACAGCTGGGTCCTGTTCAGAGGAGGGCACTGAGGTAGGTCTTGCAAGGAGCAGAGGGGAGAAGCCCTGAGACTTGGTCTGGGGGAGAGAGACCAGGAGGGTCACAGTTGTCACCTCAATTGCACTGGGGCCCAGGAACAGTCCGAGAAAGCCCTTTCCCAGCACTGAGAGCTCCTCCACAAAGAAATGGGCTCCCAGCTAGGTAGTGAGCTCTCTAGTCCTGGAGGTAAGCAAGTTGCTGGGTGGGCTTCTGGGATTCTGTGCATGCCCTAGCAGTCTGGGCCGCACCCTGAGGGGCTGGAGTGAGTGATCGGACCCTTCCGCCGCATGGTTCATGAGGCCTATAGTGTCCTCTTGGAGAAGGGCCCATCCCTGTTCCCAGCTGTGGGAGTGCCTGGTAGGCCTCACAGACACTTTGATGGGCCCAGCAGCTGCCTGCAAATGCCACATCTCTGGGAGCCAGGCTGAGAATGCCAGAGAGGGGGCTTCCCACGGTCTTTCAAAGCCTCTGAGCCCTCCTGCCCTTCCTGCTCCAGCTCAGCAGCTCCGGAGACCCAGAGCCACACACGCTCCCCAGAGTAGCCCTCAAGACCTCTCCCACTGGCCTCACTGCAGCATTTCTGCTTCAGCTTCCACGGACCCTGTGCCTTTGCACACAGGCCCACCCCTTCCACCACCCACAGAGTAGTCCTGGGCCCGTCAGCATGAGCCCTCAGCCCAGCCCTCTTCCCCTGCCATGGGGGACATAGGGGTATTCGTTCGCCTGGCTGTGGCTGCACCTGCAGGACCCCACAGAGGGGCCGGAAGACCCCATCCACCCAGAACGGTGCAACTCCCTACTTGGGGCCACACGGCAAGGCAGGGGCAGAGCAGACCAGAGCCCCGCTGGCCGGGGCCCCCACCCTGGCGTCCCTGCTCCCCCAGACCCCTCCCGCCCCTGCCCAGCTGTTGGGGCCTAATCCAGGCCTGTGGGAAGCGGCCGGGGCACAGAGGAGGACACGCAGTGGTGCCGCTGGGATGCCTCGATGCTGCAGATGCGGCTCTGGGCTGCTGCCTGGGGCGGATTTGACGGACTTGCTAAACTGCAATTCTCCGTGGTTTAGGGAGCTGGGCCTGGGCCAACGCGCGCATTATCCTCAACAGCTGCGGGCTGCCCCAGCCAAGGGGCGGAGGCCTGGCTGGGCAGGGGGCTCCAAGGCCAGCCCGACCTCCAAACCCTCCACCCTGAGGCCCAGTGACTTGGGTGGGGATGGTAACTTGTCCCAGAGGTGCTGTCCGGGGCCACAGGAGAGAGAGGGGCCCACAGATGCCAATACCAGGAAGGCACAACCAAGGAACGATTTTCATGCAGAAAATAAAGCTTCCCAGATTCTGCAGACAGAGGAGGAAGAGAGAGTACCGTGTGCTCACCCTGCTTGTCGGGGAGAGCACAGGGCCGGGGTGGGTGCTGGGATTTGAACCCAGTTCTCCCAGGTGGGGGCTGCACCCGTCACGCTCTGGGCTGGGCAGCTCAGAGGCCTCTTCTCTAGGCTGGACACAGGCATGACTTGACGTTCCCCGGGGGTCCCGGTTCCCCGAGGAACATGGGGGGCGCAGAGGGACCCTGCCAGAGGGCAGGTTTGAGCCAAGACTTTACCCCAGAGTGAAGCGGGGGCTATTCTGACGCTGGAGCCCCAGGTGGAGTTCTGTGCCTCAGACAATGAATTTCCACACACGTACACAGAGAGCAGCATCTCCGCTCTTGGCTGCCTCGTCTCCTGGAATAGCTGCTTTTTAATTACACGGAAAGGTCACCAGAAAAAAAAGAAAGAAATGAAAAGCCAGAGTCACTAGAAACTTCATCTCCATGCTAGAACTTTGCAACAAAGTGGAAGAGAGACTGTGGGAGTGCAGAGGCGGGGGCTCCGGCCAGGAGGGGCTGGGGTGCCAGGGCCTCGGTGTGCCCCCGGGGAGTGGGTTCACGGGCTATGGAGACTGAACACCCTCCTTCCGCGAGGCCACCGAGCGCTGCTGCAGCCCAGGCAGTGGGCGTGGTACGCGGACAGAGAGACAGCAGCCCTGGCCTGGCGCTTGTCGCCCGGTAGTGGCCCAGGGCTGGGGGCACGTAAGAACCTGTAAACCACACGGATTTTGCGTCTCGGTAGGGTGATCGCTGCAGGCCTGGGTGGGGGAGCTGTCTCCACCCCAGGAGGCTTCCTGAGGAAAGCAGCGCCGGGCTCCAAGGAGCAGTGGACAGTGACTGGGACAGTAGGTAGGCGTCATCCTCTGAAGAGTGGCCGGGGCGCCAGAGCTACGCCCAGAAGGAAAGCTAACTGCACTCTCCGCTGGCCGAGCCACCTGCAGCCCGTGCTCACCTCGGCCCTGCCTCCCGCCTGCGCAGTGGCTGTTCCCCCAGCCAGAGCGCCCTTCCAGGACAGGCCTCGCCCTGCCTTCCCAAGCCACAGAGGCCCACAGCGGGGAGGACCACAGAGAAGCCTCCTCGGGGACCCCCGATTCCTCGGAAGCCCCGAAGGCCACAGCGTGCCTCTTCCACTCGGGACGTGAGCTGGGGTGGGGCGGGCCAGGCCCCCGGGGGCCTCCGAGCCCCCAGCATCGATCGCGCGGCTCAGGGGCCCCGGCAGTGTGCTTGGCACGCAGGGTCGACCTCCCTCTCGCCGGGTTTGAGGGGACGAGTCAATAATGATTTTAAGCAAGTAAAATATTCTCCTTTCTCCCCCTAGAAGGGGAATTTGAAAATTGGATTTACTGGTCAAATTAACAAAATGTGCATTCTCCGTTCAGCCCCCCCCCCCCCGCCCCCCGGGACTAGTCACTTACTTAAAAATACATATTAAAAATACAATGAATCATCTCCATTATGTAAAACCAACAACAACGGCAGCGAACGTGTACTGCAGACTGTGGGGACCGCAGCTCCGCACCCGCGCATCTGCCTCTGGGGGGGCCACAGGGGGGCTAATTTTCTTCTTTGTGCGCATTTATTTCCCACTCATTTCACAGTGAACTGATTCCTTTTATGATCAGGGAAAAAGATAACATTTTTAATAAAAGAATAATGCATCCATATTACTAATCGCGGCTTGGAATTTTAAAACACACCCCCCTCGTGCCTCCCCATCCCCACTTCGCAAGTGGCAGGTCCCCGGCCGCCTGTCTCCAGGCAGACGCTGCTGCTCGCGGGCGGTGAAGCGTTTGGTCTCCTGCTCCGTTCACTTAACGTTAGCGATAGGCATCTTTCCACTAAGACTTCATAATTACGGTGGTTAAGGGCTGCGCATCTTCCTCCCGGCAGCCTGGATTCTCGCTTTAACTTTGGGGCTGGGGGGGTGAGCAGCCTGCAGAGCTATTAGGGGGGAGTGATTGATGGTTCACTCAGAGCCAGGCTAGCTCTGCACACCCCCGGGAGAGCGTGTCGGCCTTATTAATCCTGTGTACCTGTCTGGTCTGGGAAACGACTGTGTTGTGTCCCCAGAAAAACAACCCAGCGCTGGCCTTCCGGCTGGCCCTGCACCCCCAAACCCAGTTGAGGCATCTCAGGGCCCAGCCAGGGGTCTCAGCCAGGGGTCCCAGCCCGAGGGCTGCGTGCTTTTGTGCCTGTTTTGCTCCTGGGGTTCAAAGTCGGCTCAGGCTTGATCTTTTCCAGGTCTCAAGCTAGCTCCCGTGTTCTCCGCAGCAGGCACCGTGGGGCGTCTGTCCTCACTGCATCCCCCCGTGTCAGGGCCCGCCAGACCCCCTGTACGTGCGTATGTGGCCAGCACCTGCCTGCTCAACCTCTTGTGTGTCCCCTGACCACTCCCCTGCTGAACTGATGGCAGCTGTGCCTTAAGCAAGGGTCCCTCAGCCCTGGCACAGAGCTCCCCAAAGAGGAGAATTCAAGAGGACAAGGGGGCAGGCACGTGAGAGTTTCTCTCCTTTCCCCTAAATCTTACTCCTCCTTCCATTTTTTCCGCCTCAGAAAAGGGCCCCAGCATCCATCCTGTGGCCCAGCTGGGCCACCTCCTGCAACAGCCCCCATGCCAGCACAGGCAGGCCAGCAAGGGGCTGCAAGCATGGCCACCTCCGGACAGGCTGCAGTCCCCACCCCTCCTCCCCGGGACAGAACCAGCGGCCTCCCAGCTCCCCACCTGTGGCAGCATCCCGCCTCTGATCCCTTCCTGTCCCCACTGGAGAGCGTATTAAAACGTCAATCTGAATGTACTTAAAAATAAACAGCTTAACACTTTGCTCGGGATGAAGTCCAAGGCCCTGACCACATCCTACACTGCCCACCCTCCAGCCCTCCTTTCCTCCGTCTCCTTTCTGGCTCCATCGCAGGGTACAGACTCCCTGGTTCCTCCTGCTTGACAGGAAGGAAGGAAGGAAGGAAGGAGGGAAGGAGGGAAGGAAGGAAGGAAGGAGGGAGGAAAGAAGGGAAGGAAGAAAGGCAGGAGGGCAGGAGGGAAGATCAGCAGATAGGGATGCCATGCTAGAGATGACTTGTGCTGGCTCACAAGAATCCGTTGTTAAATTTTCAAGAGATTTTGTGAGCTGGTTGTTAAATATTTGCCAGCTTGAACCAGCCACGGTGGGAGTATTTCCACCAGGGAAATTGGCAAACACCACAAATCACGGCTTTTTATTCCCCAGAGAACCAGTTTACCAGCCTACCACCAACTGAACTCCCACTGTTGCCCACACTATCCCCAGATTCAACTAAGACTTATGGACTCGCAGAGTCGGAAAGAATCTTGGAGTCGTCTCCTCAGATGCTCATCTCGCTGATTCGCGCACCCTATTTAGCCATTCAACAGACACCGCCTGAGCACCTCCCCGAGCGACCCGCAGGGGTCACAGTCTGACGGGAACGCTGCCCGTGGCAAGGGAACGCGCTTTGATCCAGGGACGGCCGAGGTCAGGGTGGGGACTGGAGGAGAGAGTGGTCACCCTGCGTTACTTGCCGAGGACACACAGAAGACCCTGCGATGTTTTTAACATGACTCAAGTGATTTACACTTTCAGAATTCGTTCAGATCTCTTCTGTGAGCTGGTACATGCGCTTATAAATTAGGAATGATCTTGGAGGCAAGTTACAGCAAACTCAACGGGCTCTGGCTTAAATAAGACAGGCTTTTTTCCCTCGCTTAGCAAGACGCCCAGAGGTAGGCGGTTGCTGGGGTGGGTTCCACAGCCCCATGAAGCCATCGGGGACCCGCAGCTCTTCCTGTCTCCCCCCCTCCCAGCCCCCCGCCCCGTGGCTCGTGGCCTACAGGCCTTTGGTCACGAGAGGCCGCTGTGGGTCCCACCCCGAGTCTGTAGGAGGACGTGGCCCGGGCGGCACCAGCCCCCTGTCCCGCTATCAGGGGCCCAGCTGGCGCTTTCCCATGTGCTGGGCGCCCCCGGAGAGAGGCCGGGCTGCTTCACCTCTGAGCCCGGAGCCCACCGGGCAGACAGCTGGGCTGGGTGGGTTTGTGTGAGCTGGGCGAACGCGACAGCCATCCTCGGGGGCTGGCGGGCGGCCGGCGCGGGGCTGCCTCCCCACCTGAGGAGCCAGATAACGCCGTCCTCATCTATCTGCCACCTAACGAGCTTCTTCGTTTGGCTGCCCAAGCTGCTACCTGGCAGTTGGCCGGGCGCCTGCGGAGGCCCCATTAACCTTTTCAGTTCTTCCAAAGAGCACATTTGCCAAACACAAGGGATCTCAGCACCAGATGGGCCGGCTGGGCTGAGGCGGGAGCCTGCGGGGCCCTCCCTGCTGCAGCCAGGAAGCCACCGGCGCGGGGTCACGCAGCCCAGCGCTGAGCACGCGGCCACGGGCCCTCCCCGAGTCTCTGTATCCCGCCTGTAGAAGGGGCATGAGCATGATGACAGCCAGAATATTAATGTTTGGCAAGTCTTAATTGCCAACATCAGAATCCAGGCTCACGAATTTAATCAGAAGGGGGCTTAGAAGGGGGTATTCGAAGCCTGGTGGAATCTCAAGAAACCGAGCTAGATCCTACCCACGTGGGAGCAAAACCAGCTACGAGAGACACCCACACACAGGCCACTGGTCCCCTGAAGGAGACCCAGGGACAAGGATGGGAGCGCGGGCACACGGTTTATTTGGGAAGCGACTACAGAAAGTCAGGAGTGGCAAACAGACCGCAGGGCAGGCGCCAGCACAGGCAGCTTCAGCGAGCTGCTCGCCGGTTCCACAGCGGTGCTCTGGGGGCCGGGGGGCTCTGGACGCTGCAGGGGACGCTCCCCGGGCGCCTGCGGTCTACCGCTGCTTGCGTGCTGCTCCCAAGGGGCTGGAGGGTTAATTCTCTGGCACCTTGACCTGCCCCGTACACAGGAAAACCTCAGAGAGGCGTTATACACGATGCCAGGAGGAAGTCAGCATGGAGGGCAGGGAAGGATAAGTGTGTGGGGACACAGCAGCCCCCCAACTGCTCTAGGCACCCCTTCACTGGTGCCTCACCCCACTCAGCACCTGCGAGGCCAGAGGGAGACCCCCTGCCTCCATGCCCACCAGAAAGTTGTTTTCTGGCGTTGCCTATCTCTCCCTTCTCAATCTTGCTCCAAGGCATCTGCGGGGCTCGCCCAGGCCCACGTGGGACCTTAGCCACAGGACCCCGGGAAACCATGGCTTTAGCTTCCTAGGCTCAGTGCCACAGAGGGCGGAGGGTGCTTAGAGAGTGAGCAGAGCGGTGGCGTCTACTGCACCTACCCCAGGGCCTTTGCACGTTCCATTCCCTCACCCAAATGCTTCTCCCAACCTTTATGAGTCTGGGTAGGTCTTTGTCTTTGGGGCTCTGCTTGGATGTCAGCTCCTCAGAGAGCCTGTCATGTCCCTCTGTCTCATTTTACCTCTCTCTGGTCACCATCTAGTATTCGTCTGTTTTCATTTTCTCCAAAGTGATGAGCTTGTTTACATGTGTGTTCTCTGTCTTCCCTTCTAGGAAACAAGCTCTAGGACAGTTGGATCTTACCTGTCTTGTTCATCGAAGTGCACCCAGTACTGACAACCATGCCCGGCTTACCGTGGGGCCTCAAGAAACATTTGTTGAATGAATTGTTGATTAACCTGTCTCTTGGGCTGCTACAGACTTCCATGACAGTGCGCACTAAGGCTCTAGTAAAACGCCCAGAATGCAATCTTAGTAGGTGCTCTACAAAATGTCAACTCAGAAAAGGGTGATATTGGTGTCATTTTCTTATCCATGGCATCCACCATCACTCCATTTTCTGGGTAAGGTGATTGCAGCCCAGAGAGGGTCAGGAACTTGTAGGAGGTCACACAGCAAGCCCTGGCAGAAGAGGGATCAGGAACCCAGGTGCCTTCAACTGCAGCCCCTCCCTTTCTACTTTACCTGTGTTAGCTCTGGCCCTGAGAGTCAGTCTCAAGGTTTGAAATAATAGAGGGAAAAGTTACAGCTCTCTTATTCCTCTAGGAAAATTAATTCCACTGCCAGACATTTGTCCCCAAAGCTTCGGAATCTGGGGATCAAATCATGGCCCTGTCTTTGATGCTGTCGCACTTCAATGTTTCAAAGGCGGATTCTCAGGTAAAATATTGCCATCCCAGTGGCCCTGCGGGCAGCAGCGCCCCGAGTAATCTCGCTCAGCACAATACAAATGGGATACAATGTTGCCCATCCCGGTTTTAAATGAGAAAGTTAGAAAAACAAAATGCAGAGGTAGGAAGCGGTTCTGATTACAAGGAGCTAAAAGTAATTGCCTCCCGGCAGAAAGCCGGGTGCAGCTCCGCTATGTGGGGGGGCCGGCTCCCCACCCCCCATCCATCATCCTATTGCGCGGACTTTGAATATTAAGTAAAGTTTTATTTATGGTGCTTCTTGCAGGCTTATGACTCTCAAGCGAGGCAGGGGTAATAACAAACCCTCTCACACAAAAGTTAGGCTATAAAAAAATAATTAAGGGAAATTTTCCCCGCAGTACAGGCAGCTGAGAAGCCGAGTGCTTCTGCAAACAGACTCCGCCGTGGCCTCCATAATGAAAGCAAATTGCTCCTGGGCAGGAAGTGGCGGCACGAGAATGGAAAGCCCTGTCTCCTGGCCCCTTCCAGCCACCCCTGGGAGATGGGTCCTGCGGGAGGGCGCGGGGCGGCACCTCTGAAAAGAGGCCCACCCTCGGTCCTGCCTGCACCCACCCCCAGGACTGCCAGGAAGCGGCAGAGACGTATTACTTTTTTTGCGGAAAGTGAAAGGCGCACTCGTAACAGATGGCAATAGAACTGCGGGCTGTTCGTCGGGGAGTGTCAGCCTGTTCAGTCGGCCCCCATTTGCCAGGTGGGGAAACTGAGTCTGGAGTAAGTAAGAGGGCTCATCCAAGCAGCCCAAGGGCGAGATCAGGAGCCGGGCACAGGGGGAGCCCCAGGGAGGCAGGTTTCGGCTAAGGACAGAAGGCTGGTGTTCTAGGACCGCCCGGGGGCGGGGGGCCAGTCAGAGCTCTGCCACCCTCCCTGGAAGAGAGTCACGTTCTGCATTTGTGGGGGGCGCCCCTCCCAGCACAGTAACCACCACCACGCTAGGGCCCCTGCTCTGCGCCAGGCACCGGGCTGAGTGTTTGGCCCACATTGGTACGACTAATCCCCACAATGACCCTCCCGGTCACCGCTGTCCCCATGCTGCAGATGAGGCTGCAGTATGTGCAGAGGCTGGAGCTCCCTGGGCTCTGAGCAAAGGGCAGTGGCCTCGATGGGCCACCAGTCATCGTTCTCCACGTGCCCGAGTTAACCTCAGAAACAGGTTGCCGAACAGAAGCACGACGCACTTTTCACCCTACTCCCCGCTTCCCTGCTGGATCTTGTCTTGTGCCCTCAGCCGGCGCTCTGTGTGGGCACTCATTCTAGAAACTGTATTTAACAAATGACATTGAACATCTATTTCTATGTTTGGGGCACATGAATTCTAGCAATAAATATTTACCAGTGGACAGCCCTATGCTTGGCAAGGGGGACACCACAGGAACAAGACAGACACAGGACGCTACGAAAAATGGCAGTGGGAGTGGGGTGTGGAACAGTGTCACAGGCAGAGGGAACAGCATATGCAAAGATCCTGAGGCTGGAAGGAGTACTTCCCCCAATTCTTTTGTCACTCTATATCCGCCAGTGTTGAACATTCTGTTTTTGCAGGAGTGTGAGTGTGTGTGTGTATGAGAGAGAGGGAGTGAGGAAGGAGCATTTGCATATTCATACGTCCAACTGATATTTGAGTTGGGCGCTGTCCTGGGAAGAGGACGCGGCAGTGAAAGCAGAACTGCTCCCAGCTCTCCTGAACCTCAGCTCCCGTGGGGCTTCGAAGTCCTTAGTGGGCGTCCAAGAAGAGCCCTGATTCCCAGAGCTCCAGGGCTGTGGGTCCGGCCTTCCTCCTTGCCCCGACGTGCAATGCCCTCTGTCTGGAATGCCCTTTCACACCTTGTCCACCCCTCAGGACCCAAATCCAGTGTCACCTCCTCTGAGAAGCCTTCCATCAATCACCCTGGCTGCAGCCCTTGCCCTCCTCTGTTCATGCGTGGGGCCACTCCATCTGGGTAACATACGGTCAGATGACCTCCTCCCCCACGACTGTGGGGCTTAAGGCAGAACGAGGAGGACGAAGGTTGCCACAGAGGCCAGCTCCTGCCAGGGCCAGGAGTATCTGTCAGCGCCCCAGGCACGCCCAGGTGTGTACGGGCCCCAACAGCAGCACCGCGCAGGGACCTGGCAGCCCTTAATTAACTGTCTCTGGGGACGGGGTACACAGGGGGAGGAGGACCCAGCAGGACACGGCCCCGCCCATGTCTTGCTTTGCCTCAAGGACCTGCTGCTAGAAAGATGCTCTTCTGCATGAGACTGCAGCCAGCTGGGACCTCCCTAAAGAAAAGCCATTAGAACAGACGCAGCACGGAGGCCGCAGCACGGAGGCCGCAGCGCGGCCCGCGCAGGCCATGACGTATGGCTGGTTTGTGAGGCAGACTGAGATTCCAGGAACGGTGTGGAGGGGACGCCTGTGCAGAATGACAAGCAGGCTAACTCTGGCCATCCTGTCATCGATAACCAGGCTACTGCCTCCCTCCGCACCCCAGGCCCACGCAAAGCACCGGGGCACAGCCAGAAAGCCCCCTCCTCACTCAGCCGCTATGGACCCCCCACCCGCCTGGCTCCTGCTGTGCCCCAGAACCAGGAAGGGGCTTGGGTGCTGTCCCTGCAGGGCCCCCACCTGTAAGACCAGCCCTGAGGAAGCTGGCCTGGGCACAGAGAGCCGGGGTGGGGGTGGAGGGTCAGGACGAAGAATCCTTGTTCGTGCAGGTCACCCGCATGCAAAGGCAGCTTTCTGGAAAAGCTCTCAGCCTGCGGTGGGTGGCACCCACCCAGAATCCTCAGGTAGAGGCCCTAGAGCACCAAACTCCCCCAGCTCCCTGCCCGCGTTTTGCCCAGAAGGACAGAGCGCCTAGGTTCCCGCTGGGGCAGCTGGCAGGCTGGACCCGCGGCCAAGGATTCCGACAGCGCCCAGGGCCCCCCACCTCCCTCCCGTTGAGGCTGTGTCTTGGAGATCTGAGGGAAGGTCTGCGTCCCAGGCCAGGAGGTGAGAGGCAGGATAGGAGCCCCTGCCCACCCCCAACCCCAGGCAGCTCGGTCCCCATCTGGAGTGGCTGCCTCCAGGGTGGAGCAGGGACGCGCTGGGGTGTCTCTGGGGTGGCTGGTCTGCACTGCGTGAGACAACTCCCCTCCCGCTGATGGCGGAACACAAACCCCAGGTCCCCCAAGATCAGGGTCACCTGGGGATGGGGTGTCACGACTCTGGGTGTCAGGAGACCCAGCAGCCTGATCAAGCGGACCCCAGGGTGCCCAGGTCAGCTCCGCTGCACCCAGGCTGGCCCGAGCCAGGGGAAGGCCTCGCCGTGCCCAGGTGTGTGTGGGGTTTCCAGGCGCTCTAGCCCAGCTGAGGCTGCCGGGTGGCCGTGCGCCAGGAGGCCATCCCACCCTCGCCATGTTTGTTGGGTGCACTGTCCCCTCAATGGCATCAGACACAGGGTCAGGCCCCTTCCTCCCAGGGCAAGAACACGGGTGTGCATGCGTGTGCACACGCAAGGGTGTATGATACAAGAGCATTTGTACCCGTGTGTGTACATGTGAGAGTATGTGATTTGAGTGTGTATACACTTACGTGTACATGCGAGGGTGCATGATACAAGTGTGTGCACATTTATGTGTACACATGTGAGGGTGTATGATACGAGTATGTGCATACATTTATGTGTACACATGCAATGATAGAGTATGTGTACATGTATGTGTACATGCAAGGGTGTATGATATGAGTGTGTGTATACATTTATGTGTACATGCAAGGGTGTGTGCTATGAGTATGTGTACATGTGTGCACATGTGAGAGTGTATGGCATGAGTGCGTGCACATGTGTGTACGACACGGCTGTGTGTATGCGTGCGCACACGTGTGTGAGGCTGTTGGAGCATGAGGTTGCTTGCAGTCCATGATGCGCTGCTGCAGGTACAGCAGGGTCTCTTGCAAAGCTGGTGGTCACGTGGGGCCTAATTCCCACAGTCGCTCCATGCCCGGCCCTCACCCTGCTCCTGGTCTGCCCTGGCCCGTCTCCCTCCCGCCTTTGCGTGGATCTCTCTGCCGTGCTGAGCAGGGATCTCAGCACACCTCGCCTGGGAGCAGCCGCGTTGGGGGACAGAGACTAAGGCCCCTTCTCCCACCCCCAACACAGCCAGCCTCCGAGCGAGCCCTCAGACCACGCCTCCTGGCCCAGGCCCACTGCACTTGAGTGGTGTCCCAGGTGGGGACACAACTGGCCGGTGGTCAGGCCATGGGAAGATCCGGTCACGGCTGCCTGGGGTCCTGCAGGCCAAGCAGCCCCTTCCGTGAGAGCCCAGCTGCCTGGCACTGCCGCAGGGAGAGTTTTTGTGAGATGAGACCAGGCATCGGGGTTTAGGGGAAAGCGAGGGCTAATCCCCGTGTCCGCCCAGCCAGGGAACATTTGATCCGCTGGCGAGCAGCGTGGGTGTGCTTCCGCTCGCCGCCCGCGGGCCTCGGCGCTCCATCTGTGCCCGTGGCTAATGGATGGGCCTCGAGAGGCCTGGAGAATCCGCTCCCCGGGCCCAGTTGCCTCCTGAAACGTGAGTGGGTGACAGAGCACATCTCGGGCACAGTGCCCGCCCACCCCTTCTTAACAGCCATGTGGAAGTCTGTGTCCAGCCCAGATGCTGCCCAGGGAGGCTCCCTGCCCCCACGGGGCCCAGCTCCTCCTCGTGCCTCCAGCCTGGGTCTCCCTCCTGCGGCGAAAGGCTGAGTCTGGTGACTTCAACCCTTCCTGCTTTAAAGCGTAAGTCCCTGACCATGCTCCCTCACACACGCCCCACAGAACAGATCGAAGTGGCCCAGGACGTCTGGGCCGCCGACCTTGGTGGGTCACCCCACTTCTCCGAGCCTCAGTTTCCTCATCTGAGAAACAGATGACACCTTCCTCCTAGTAGAGATGAAGTCTGGTGTCTTGCAGGCTTGACTCTCTCTCGGCCTCCCCAGGCTCACGTTCCTCTCTGCAAAGTGGAGAGACTCCAACCCTGCTCGCCTCCCTGGACAGCAGTGTACAGGTCAGACCTGCTCGGGCAGGCAGCCAGAGAGAGCGGCTGTGAGCCGGGGAGAGGCAGGGCCAGGAGGGGAATGCTGAAGGTCGGGGACCACCATGGGCATTCCCCTCTGCAGTCAACTCTCAAAGATGCCAGAAGTGGGCTTGGGAGGTGTGAGGGCAACCTGAGCACCTTCCATGAGCCCCATTCCCCTCACCATCCCCTCAAACTTCTCAAGACTCAGCTGTTGTCATGGTCTCTACTTACTGCCACAAATTTTTCCCTGTGTTTCATGAGGAGGAGAGGCTCAAACCAAGGCCCAACCCAAGGAGAGGCCCGGTCTCATATATCCAAAGCCAGAATGATGATGGGGGCCACTCTGACCTTAAACTCTTTTTCTCTTTCATCAGTAATGTAAGGAGAGCACCAGCCTGTCTGACCCTAGAATCCATCACTCTGCAATGCCAGCCTGGATGGCTACTGCCCTTCACCCTCAAAGCCAAGGCTGTTGAGATAACAGGACCAACTGAAAGAAAAGGAAAGCACAGGCCTCTCTGCAGCAGGATGTCAGGCGGCATTCTGGTCCCTGGATGGGGATCTATGGGGGCGGGGGGAGTGTCCCTTGGCACTTTCCTGCACAGTGGGACTCCCTGGCCAGGACAGCCTGAGGCCCCAGGTGAAAGCAGTGGAAGGGCTGGGGACTAGAGCAGCAGGGGCTCAGCCAGGCTGGTTGTCGTGCACGTTCCTCCTTCCACCTGCTCTGCCCATCTTGAGGCAACCGAGCCCTCGGGTCACTAAAGCACTACTATTTACCATCATTTCTTAAACGAGTGGTCCACACCATGGCCCCCAGTCCTCCCTGGCAGCAGAATCAACTGGGTAGTTTATCTTAAACACTGAGGCAAGGTCCCTCCTGCTGCTCCTGAACTTGAGCTTCCAGGGCTGGGGCGGGGGGGATGGGAAGTTTTGTAAGTTTCCCAGATGGTTCTTCCACAGCCAGTGAGAAGACCCACGAGTCTATACTCTGCCAGAAACACCTGGAAAACGGTAACCGGGAAAGCACAACGTTAGATTCAGAGGGCCCTGGGCAAGCCCTGGCTGCCCCGGGAACTTCCCTGCCAGGTGACTTTAGGTAAGTCACCTCTCTGGGCCTCCAAGAGCCAGCCCAGTAGCACCCTCCTCTGGGATGGAACTGTGGGTCTTTCTCCTGCCTTCCCCTGTCCCTCACTCCTTTGCACCAACACTGTCACCAAGGCTCTCAGCACTCTGAGTGCTGCTTTCCATGGAGCGTGAGCCACCAACGGCCACTGCCACCAACTCTTGCCTCATCTGCGCCAGATCTGTTTACTGCCTTGTTAAATTCTCACAGCAACCATCTATCATTATGCCCACTTTCCTGGTCGGTAAACTGAGCCTTACAGAGTGTAACCCTGGCAGAGCCGCAACTCAGCTCCCAGACTCCAAAGTGGGTCAGGTTAGACCATGTTACCTCCTTGAGGGCAAGAGCCCTTCATTTCATCTCCCTGCCTCCCTCCCTGCCTCCCACAAACAGTTGTTCAACGTCCCCCGTGCCAGGCATTGTCCTGGATGCCAGGGCTGAGAAGACAAATGGACGCAGCCTGCCAGGGGAGACAGATGCTGAAGCACGTGCTCGCGGGGCAGCGGCGAGAGCTGGAACAGAAGTGAGCGCAGGATGCCATTCAGAACACAGGAAGCAGGGGGAGGACGTTGCCTCGGGAGGGGCAGAGCAGAAAGGCTTTGTTTTCCTGTGGCCCGGCACACAGCAGGAGCCACTGAAAGCCCAGAGGCCAGCGCGGTGCTCCCGCCTGTCCCTTGCCCATCTCGGGTTGTCGAAACCCCACAACCACACGACTGCACAGGCCTCACATCTGTTTATGCGCTCGCTGGAATCCGTGCTGACAGTATATTTGTTTAATTTCCAGCAAGAGGGGAAGATTTGTCAGGGTCAGGGATACGCCTTGCATAAAACATTCTGATTAAACTCTGTTGGCCAGAGAATCACTTTCCCCATCATACTTAGAGACGTCTAGTTGTTTCCTAATTGGGGCCGCTGCCTTGCCAGCGCGTTCACCACTTACAGTCCATTCCCTACCAGATGTTGCTGGGTGTCAATTCCTCCCCAGAAGAGAGCCCAGGGTGTCCCGGGAGAGGTGCTAACTGGCACAGGTCACAGGAGGTCGCTGTGCGCTCTGCTGGAGGAGAGCCAGTGTCCTACCGGGAGGCCGGGAAGAGGACGCCCTTGTCCACGGTGGCTGAGCGGGAGTTATTATAAAACGTGGGCCTGGCAGAGTGTCTCAACTCCGTCAGCCGTCTGGTAGGTGTGGAGGCCCTGCCAGCGCGGCCGGAGACGCTGGGGCAAGTGAACCGGCCTGCTGAGGGCTGAGACACCCTTGGCCTTGAAGGACGAGGCCAGCAGAGGGGCCCCGCTGGGAGTGAGTTAGCAGGAGGCCTCGCTCAGCCCTGGAGGGGACAGAGAGGCCGCAGGCAGGCACAGTAAAGAGCCCCCTGCCTCCCGAGAGGGCTCCGGGAGAGGACAGACTTTGCCTGTGTCCCGAGTGGAATGGGGCAGGGGGGGCTCAGAGTTGCAAGAAGGGAGAACGGAGCGCCCCCACTTTCTCCACACCTACACTTTACACGGTTAGTTGTCCTTCTACGTAAGGGTCACTATGCCCATTTTCTAAGTGTGGAAAGTGAGGCTCGCAGATGTCACGGCCAGAAAGCAGGGACACCGGGATCCGGACGCAGATGCACACACGGAAACCGCAGGGCGGCGGGCGGGGGGCGCCCGCCAGACGCCCCCGGTGCGTGGCCGCCCGCGGGAGTGCGCGAGAGGCGGGGGCCTTTCCGCAGTCCCCCTCCCGGGCTCGTGGCAGACATGGCCAGCCAGCCACAGCAGTCCTCCTCACCCAACCAGACACTGCCTCGGCGTCCGCCTCTGCCCGGCCTCCAAGCAGCCGGGGCCGGCTGGCCGGAGGGAGCGCTCTGCCGCCCAGGCCGGTCCTTTGCCGTTAAGCGCCCAGAGCGCGGAGCAGCACCCGCAGTACCGGGGCCACGCGGGGCCATCGGGCACCTGAACAGCACGCTGGACTTCAGAACGTGGCACAACACAAGAGAACGTAAAATATCTCATTGACACAGTACATGCTGATTGCATGTCAGAATGATAATTAATTTCACCTTTTTTTTTTTTTTTTTTTTTTACTTTTAAAAACTGCGGCTCACGTTCCCGTTGGACGGCGCCGGTCTGGAGCTCAGGCTGCTGTGAACAGCGCCCCTGGCGGCCGAGGCGGGTAAACGCAGCTCATTAGGGGCCGGTTTCAGCAGCGGACCCAGAGCGGGTTACACGGCGGCTCCGCACCTCGGTTTCCTCATCTGTGAAATGGGATAATAACAGTTTCTGTCTCAGGGATTGTAATTGAGGAATAGATGAATTAATCCCTGCAAAGTATGGGAAGCATGGCACCGTAGTCGGTGCTAAACAAGTATATACTCCGGTATATAAGCAGGAAGACAGCAGCTTCCTGTGGTGTTCTCCTGAAAAGGCCCCGCCAGCCCAAAGCCTGTGTCTCACTGACAAGCTTCCCCACCGCTCCTCATTTGGGTTCCTATCTGCCAGGCCCAGAGCTCTCGACCCCTGAGCCCCCATTCTAAACTCTGGCATCCTCAGAGCCCCCCAGTCTCTTTCTGCTGCCTGACCCTGTCCCCATAGCGTGGTTGCTGACACTGTTGCCTCCAGGGTAGCAGCTTAATTCAGTCCTACTTCCCAACGAGCCCTAAGATTCATTAAAGATAATAGTAGCTGTGCCTTCTCTGATCCAAAGCGAGAGTGGCTCGTTTTGAAGTTTCTGCAAAACTTAGAAAATACAGGAAAATTACAAAAGGAAGGGGGGAGAGTCTTGTAATTCCATCACTGGTTCATATCTTCCCAGGTCCCGTTCTAGAGCAGTGCTATCCAATAAAAATATAAAATGAGCCACATGGTAATTTTAAGTTTTCTAGCGGCCATGTTTTAAAAAGTGAAACAACCAGGTGAGATTAATTTTAACAACGTATTTTATTTAACCAAATGTATTCAAAAATATTGTCATCTTAACATGTAATCAACGTAAAAATATTAACGAGATAGTTTACGCTCTTCTTTGTGCAATGTCTTTGAAATCCAGTATGTTGCGCTCATCACATGTCAATGGCTACGTGGGGACAGCGGGGTCCAGGCTGCTCTGTCAAGCACACAGGCACGCGTGGGTCTGACGGCGTTGGCTGCCGTGGCTGCAGAGCTTGGGACCCGCGGGCCCACACTTGCCCCTGAAACCCCTCCTTCCTCGGGGCGGGCTGCTCCGTGCACCCCTCGTACACCTGCCCAAGAGCTCCCTGCACTCGTTCATGAGGAAAAGGCAAGGGCTCAGCAGCTCCGGGGCTCGCAGTGGAGGACCAGGCCTCCACGAGCCCTGCAACATTAAGAGACAGAGAGTCCTCTGAACTCCTGGACTGTCCTCATTAGCGCTGCTGCTCCTACCGTTTTCCACACTTGAAGTTTCCTCAGATTTCGTACTCCAGGCAGAAGCTCCAAGACGCCTCGTACTTCAGGCTTGACATGCTGCCAACTTGGGCTCCGCGCAATGGGCTCCCCGTACTTTCTGAACTGCGTGTCTCCCGAGATGAAAGACTGTAAAAGAAGATAAAAATAGTCCCAAGGAGAGGGACTGCTTCAGCTGGCCCAGTTTGCAGAGTCCCTGTTTCATCTCTGATGTGAATAATTCATCCCTTCTAAAACGCTGCTGTTAAGTTAGAAGTGACATTATTGCATTTTTTTTTTGATGAGGCACTTTTAAAAAAATCATAAACACCAGCACATGAAGAGGAGGGCCCGAAGAGCATCATTTAGGGCCGTGTGCTCGTGCGGGAAGCAGCACCGTGATCCATCATGCTCAGCTTGTTCCCTGAGCCCACATATCAAAGCTGCCTTTGGTCTCCTCCCCTGCTCAGACTGGAGCGTACGACCTCGTTTCTTTTGAAGAGTGCGTAGAGGTGGCCCTGGGCAAGGAGACAGCCTTGGACTGGGAGGCTGGAGAGCTGGCTCTGCCTCTGCCACCAGCTCCCTCCCTCCGGGCCTCTTGTTCTCGACGCCTCTCGAATGCGAGCACAAGCACATAGCCCTGGAGCGAGGCCAACTCAGGATGTGTTCCTGTAGGCGCTGAAGGACATCTGGCAAGGCTCTGGGGATATTAATAACAACAAAAATAATAGCGACCATGGCCACCATTCACGGGTACTGACTACGTGCCTGGCCTCCCTCACTAAGAGCTGCCACGCAGTATCTTGTTCTATCCCTGCAACTCCATCAAGAAGTACTCTTATCATACTCATTTTGCAGATGAGGAAACTGAGGCATGCAGGGCAGGGATGAGCCATTAGCAGGGCTATCCGTCCTGCCCCATCCTTCCCCATCTCTCAGGAGGCCCCCTCCATGGGGGGCTCGCTCCGCTCCAATTTCTGACCGTCCCTGGAACCCAGCTGGAGCCCAGCACTGGTCTGCACTGAGCTTGGTGACAGCAGGCACCCTCCCCGCGCCGGCTGCTGGCTCACACTCAGGTGGCAGACTCGCCAGGGACGGCTGTGGGGACTGTGCTTTGTGGGCCTCTGGCAAAGGGTTCTCCAAACCTGTTTTCTTTTCTAAATTGTGGGATTCTTTATTCCAGCCAATTCTTATTCAGAAGCCAAAAATATAGAATAGATTTTCGGGGTGTTACTTTGGTCGAAGAGGGACAAGGGGGATCCAGAAACCCCTAGAGCAGCCCCCTGAGCACCCTGAGCCCGTGAAAACCAATGCCCAGTGGTGGACACTGCCGCTGAGGTCCCCGAGGGAAGGGATTAGAAACAATTTTCTCACCTGGAACAAACGCAGAGCCCTGAGTGAGCTACCTCCTCCCCTGCCTGGAGGGAGCGGAGCAGGAAGGAGCCTGTCTGCTTACACGGAGTCTCACACCTGCTCTGGCCCCCAAGGCCGCCAAGTCCCTGTCTTCTGAAGGTGGCTTTGGCACCGCTGACTGTGGGGACCCAGGATGTTTTACTCTCCTGGTGCTGGCTCTGTGGGACCTGTATCCTGGCACCTCCAAATGCGGAAGCCGCAGGCTTCCTAGGGCTGCGTGGTGGCTCCAAAGACCTCCCCTTCCTTGTCCTCCTTTCATCCTCCGGAGGAGCCTGGGGTGGGCAGAGCAGGATTATTTGTCCCCACCGTAGGTGGCGGACTGGGCAGTGACTTGGCCCACAGCAGCAAGAGTGCACCGTGCCCTGGGATTTTCAGTCCTCTGGGAATCTCCATGAGAACCAGCCCCCTTTCTGCCAAGCAACTGTCCCCCAGATCCACCACACCTCACTGCCCCGTGGGGTCAGGGTGTGCTTCTAGCAGGGTGCCCTGCAGCTGAGTGGGGGCAGCCCTGAGTGGTGGTGGGTGGGAGGGAGCCCTCTGGCCACACCACGGCCCAGGCCCAGGGGATCCTGTCCCCGGCACAGCCCTCAGCCTCCTGGGCCTGGGCTGAGGCAGGGTGGGCTCCAGCCCTCATCCAACCCCCCCTGCACAGGTCCTGGGCAGGCAGGACTGCTGGGGTGCCCAGCACTGGGCTAGGTCTGCAACCAAGACAGCAAACAGGGAGAAAAACCCATGATGACTGGACTTAGCCTGGGCTGGGCCCTGTCCTGACCTCTCGGCCCTGCAGAGAGCTGACCACATGCTCGGGTGTGTGAAGGGGCACACAGGTTGGCCAGATGCCGGCATTCAGAAACTCCAAGAGGCAATGGAGTCATTTGGGCTTGGAGGGGAGGTTGAGGCAGCCCTCCTGCTCCTTGGCTGCTGTCCAGGAATGAGGACCTTCTGCTGTAGCCGCTGAGAGGGAGAGGAGGAGGAAGGAGAGGAGGGGGGAGGGGAGGAGGAGGAAGGAGGACTGAAAGTAGAAGAGAAGTGGGGAGGGGGAGGAGGGAGGAAAATGGAGAGGAGGGGATAGGGAGGAAGTGAGGAGGGAGGGGAGGAGGGAGGGGAGCAGAGAGGAGCAGGGAGGGCTCTCCACAAACCCCTGGGTGTCAGGGTGCCAGGGCCGTCCCACGCCTAGCAGCCCCCATGCATCCTCCCCAAGCCCCTCCTCTCCACTCACGACCTGCCACCTCCTCTTTGGCCTCCTGGCTACAGCCTCTGCTCCCCTGCCCCCCTTTCTTGGCCACACGGCACATCCAACCTCATCACCCACACCCGAGACCCTCCAGTGGCTCCCCATCGTCCGCAGGGTCAGTCCCAGCCTTCTCCCCCCAAGACAGGGTCCGACGCAATGGGACCCCCCGGCTCTCCAGCTCCAGCCACACCCTGCACCCTGGCCCTGCTGCTCGGGTACCTCCGCCATGGCCGTGTCCTCCTGCCGGAAGGTCCTTCCTTCCTGCCTGCTGCCCATCCCCCGAGACCTGTCTCCACGGCCCACCCCACTTGGCCTTGTGTACACCCCCCCTCACCTGGACTGCCGTGGGTCACCAGACAGCGGCTTCTCGGAGCAACGACAACGCCTTACTTTTCTTGAGCTTCTTCGGGGGCCGTAAGATACAGCTCAACACATGTTTGTCGAATGAAGAAACGACCTGGAATGGGAGGGGCCTTGCCCTTTCACGCCAGGGGCAAAGGCATTTTTTGCTTGAGCCACCACCACGGTGTCCCCTGGCCCACCCCACCTCCCGCTCCCCGCTGAGGGAGCCCCTTGGCTTCTGACCCCTTCCCCACGCCCACCCTCCCCAGGGGCCCACCCGAGCTGGGACCTGCCTGTGTCCCAGAGTCGCCCCCTGTGCTGCAGAATAGTTTCCAGTTTTCCATGGGAGAAATTACCTGCGTCCAGGGCTTCTTCCTCCTCCGTGCCTTCGTGGCAGGCAGTGCTGCCTCTGTCATAAGATAATTTAGGACACTTGCGTCTTTCTCGTGGCCCGTCCGCCTCTCTCTGCGGCGCAGAACCGTGCAAGGCTCCCTCCGACTGACTTTCATGTCGCGAAACTCCATTAAGCTTTGATCTGCCTGGGGGGGCCGTGCCTTGAGGCGCCGGGGAAGGGAAGGAGTGCTTCAGACAGGGAACAGAGGGATATGTAAATGGGCGCAGAACCGAGCTGCCTCTCCCCCAATTCCGCCCACCCCGTCTCCAGCGAGACCCTCCCTCGCTCCCCACCACCTGCTCTGGGCGGGCTGGGAGGCGGGCAGGGTGAAACCATTTCCAAACCCTTCCCTGAATCTTTGGTTCCTTCCAGTGGCAAAGAAACACGTCCACAGGAGACCGGGCATCTCAGAGGACGCTGCTTGGCGGAGAGAGCCCCGAGGGAGTCCGAGGCCTGGGTTCGAGTCTTGGCCAGGCATGGATTTCTCAGGATTCTGACGTCTCCCAGCAGGAAGGGCCCGGCCACGTTGCCATCTGTGATGTGTGTCAGCCAGAAAATGGGCCATGGTTGGGGTTTCCCTCCTTTTTCCGAATATTTACCCTTGACATGATTTTCTATTCCTTCTCTCAAAGAGGGACCCTCAAATCGTGTCAGCTGAGATGTCCCCAGACTGGCCCCATCAGAGCTGCACCATCTTCCTGCTGTGGCCCTGGGTGGGCCTCCTCCTTCCACGTGCCTCAGTTTCTCAGCTGTGCTGTCCTAGGAGTGTCGTGAGGATGGAGTTACGTTGCAAAAAACGTCCTGTATGTGCTGATGGAGCTCTGTGGTTTCCAAATACATCCACCCCATCATTTATTTTAATTCCCACCAAAGAAATGCTCTGAGGCTTTCACCAGCGAACCAGCTGAGACAGCCGTGGGCGTCAGCCCGGCTGTGGCTGGGACAGGTCACTCCCTCCCCCCTCAGGTCATAGCTGGTGAGGATCCCCACGGCTGAGGGTAACCGGCCCCTCCTGCTTCAAAGTGGCCTAAGTTTCCTTTCCCACTGGGCAGCCACCCTCCTCCAAGACTCCCGCTGGGGAAGAAAACAGCCCCATCTTCTTTCTCTACCCTGAGCCGGCTGTTCGCAGACATGTTCACTTTTAATCCTCACGAAAGCCCCATTTCACAGAGGAGAAAACTGAGGCTCCACGACATGAAGTAGCTTTCCCAAGGGGTCCCATCGGTCTACTTTGGGCTCTTCCCTAATGACAGGGCATATGCCCCTGTCTGTGTGTCCCCAGGGCCACCCCCGTTTCTCCCAGACTGTACTGACTGGAGGCTGTCCCGCCCCAGGACACGCAGGGCTGGCTGGGACCCCCCGATCCTGCTTCTGTCCTTCTTTACTCTCCCCTGGGCCCTTGGGACACCCAGAGGTGGGGTCTGGCCCTCTCTGTCCTACTTGGTGCCGCCTCTCTTACCCAGGCCCGGCAACCCGGAGCCCAGGTGAGCAGAGGAGGAGGAGGAGGGGCTCCAGAAGTGCTGGCCCCTGGAGGGTCACCGTCCAGTGGGGTCACCACTTTTTGATCAGGGAGGCATCGTGCACATGTTTCTTAAAAATAAAAGGGAAGGGCACCTACAGCAGCGTTTCCCGCGTGGAGCCACTGCGGCTCGCGGCTCACTGCTCCCATCTCCTCCGGCCGTCCCGTCGTTAAGCCAGAGATCCCGGACGTTTCTGCCCTCTCGGCTCTGGTCCCAGCACAATATTTCAACCCACAGTTCAACGAGGAAGGTAAATAAGGACGGTCCCAGAACTCTGAGGACGACAGCCCCAATTACTGTCCTGACCCAGACCACTCAGCGCATTTGGTCACTATAGCGGCCTCAGGACAGACAGAACACGCAGGGCCTTCTTGGTGCGAAGCAACAGAAATGTGGGCCCCCTCTCAGGGCCTCAGTGTTCCCATCTGTAATATGAGAGAGCAGACAAGTCCCCCTGGTACGCTCCAAAGTCTTCACTCTGGTCCTCTCCGCTGACTTCCCGAGTCAGACCTGCAGAAGCCGGCACTCCCCGCTGTGTCCCAGGGAGCATCTCCATGGGACCATCTGTGGGTGGCCATCTGCCCTGAGGCCTGGGGCAGGGAATGGGTCTCAGGATGATCCTGGGGTCCCTCTCCCAGGCCCACCCACCCCGCAGGCCCCTTGGCCACATCCCTCTCTCCAAAGGGCCGTCGAGCGGCACCGTCAGACCCCAGCGAGTGGGTGCCGCGGTGCTCTCGGGCCACAAGGGGGCAGAGGCGTCCAGGCGAGGCCACGGCCTTTGGCTCCAGGGAGCCGAGCCAAGGACATTCCACAGGGGAGACCCGGCGGCCGGCGGGGGCGGCCAGGGCCGTCGGGCAGGGGCTGGGGGACCTCTCCCTGCAGGCCGGGGGTCCTTAGGTCGTCAGCCCTCTGCCCCGCCACCTCCGAGCGCTGCCCAGACCTCGTCTGCATCCAAACCCTGCAGGGGACCCCGGTTCCAGATTTCACGCCCCTCCCCCCACTTTGGACGTGCATAGAGTTTAATCTCCGCTGGCTCCAATTCAGTCCTCATTGCCCCCATTTCACAAGAGGGGTCAACTGAAGCCCAGAGAGGGCAGGGGCCGGAGTCAGGACCCTCTGTCCCAGCAGCTCTCCCGGCATCGGGCGACTCTGCCTCGTGCTGTGGTAGGAAACGTTGCTAAGAATTCCTTCACTCCTCTTCAAAAAAAGACACGTTGTGCTTTGTGCGAAATCGTTATTCAAAAATTACAGACTCCAGTTGTTTCTATGGAAACATTTTTCACCTTATGCAAATGAAGCAAGAGGCATGAAAATGACGCCTTCCCTCTCTGCACCCCTTCTTTTTTTTGGAACCCTTGAAAGGCAGCCTCTGAAAGTTCAGTCCTGGTCAGGTGGCCCATGGCAGCCTCTGACCCCACAAGCGAGTTTGTGTCATTAACTCCTGGGCCTGTGCTGCCCCCGGGGCTGAGCTGAGACTCAGAATCCTCCCCGTCACTTACTCAAAGGCCCAGCTCCGTCTACTCCCACTTTGACCATTAATGAGTGGTGGGTGGCAAATGTCACTCCAGAGGGTCTCCCCTGGCCTCTGGGAGGGGACACCTGATGCCCAGCAAGAAGCCCGCAGGGAAGCAGCCATTTCCCATCGTCTCCCAGCCCCACCCCTTGGAGCACCTGTTGTTTGCCCGGCCTGGACTGGCGTTCCTTGGAGGGCTTACCCTCTGCCGCCAACTCTGCCTCCCAGGGAGCAGTTGGGGGCTCCCAGAGCCCCGGGACTGGATTATCGGGTATATCTTCCCTCTGGTGTTGAGTCAACACCGGTGCCTCCCAACTGTGTGGCTTTGGACAAGTCTCTCTGCCTATCTGAGCCTCGCTTCCTTCTCTGTCACCCCCACCCTGCTTCGCGTGGGGGTGATAGCACCCACCTTGCAAGGTTGTAGCAAGGGTGCCATGAAACAACCATCTTCAGTACTTAGCACACAGTAGGGGACTCAACCCCAAGTTGTCCCCAGGGAATGGAGGAGCCAGGGTGAGGATAGGCTCAAGGGGATGTGTGCTTGGGGGGGGAGGGGCATGGCCAACCCAGGGAAACATGCTTTAAGTCACCCAAGACCCCCAGCTGTGTATGGCTGAGATCCCACCAGGAGGCAGTGGCTCACAGCAGCCAGGACACTGAATTTGGAACCAGAGACCTGAGTTCAAGTTCTGACTCAGGTGTCTCCACTGCGTGATCTTAGAGATCATTCCCTTCCCCAGGCCTCAGTTTCCCCAGTCATAGGGGGCCTCACAACCTCCCGCATCCCCCACAGTCTTACGAGGCCAGTTGGCTAAAGGCTGTGGGAAGCAGGCAGATATGCCTTGACGGTTACAAAATTGGTGCCAGGAGTGGTCCCACGTGATAGGTGGGACGGGGGGATCGGCTGGGTCACACCTTTGGGCTTGAGTGCAGTGCTGAGCTCCTTACCGTGGGAGATGGGAGGTTAGTCATCCGCACGCGCGGCGGCGGTGCGGTTAATCAGCCGTCACCTGCTGCTGATTGCGATGAAGTGGCTCATGCCTACGGAGCCCAGGTGGCTGCCAACTTGACCATTATGGCAGTAATGATGACTGTAAAGATCTGGTGAGGTATGGATTCTTTTGAATGTGCTCGAGCATTTACAAAGAGAAAATGACGAGCTAAGATCCGTTGGCCCTCGGCTCCAGTCACGGTCCGAGAGCCGGAAAGCTTCTATGACGGCTCTAAACGAGGCTCTTATTTCTTTTAGCCGCAGGGCTGACAGGGCTGAAAATCAAATACAAAATTTAATTGTGCAGGTTGCTGAAATACGGCAATTGAATTCACAGGCTCAACAAGCTTCTCACGTGAAAGTTAGAGTGTTGATTAGTAAAGAACAGGGTCCTGAAACCTGGAATGAAAACATCTGATTGGATCCAAATGCCTGGACCATCTTGAGTCCCCAGGTCACGCCGCACCATTCCTACCAGTGGAAGCGGCTTGCCCTCCCATGTCTGGTGAGACTGGCTTTCTTCTGTGTGAAAACCCTGGGAGGAGCTCACCGGGGGCAGATGCCCTGAAAGGGGTGCCCATGCACCTCACAACCCATCAGAACCTGTTGCCACTAGCCCACAACTGGGGTCCAATCTCTGCACACTCTGCACAGTGGTGCGCGTTGTGACCACCAAAAGCATATCCACCAAAAGCATTGCAAGACTGTGTTTATATATATTGGCAGAATCCTAGGGACCGTGTGTGGGAGTAGATTCTAAGAGTGTTAAACCAGGGAGGAATACAACATTAGATCAGGCCAAATGCATTGGCATAGCTGCACTTCGTAGAAAAATCTGGATTTAATGTGTTAGCTTGTGTAACTATGCATTCATTATCCAGCACCATGTAACAAGTTGCCACAAACTTAGAGGCTCCACACAACACGAATTTTCTGTCTCACAGTTTCCGTGGTCAGGAACCTGGACGTGGCTTAGCTGGCACCTTTGCTTCACGGCAGCCATCAAGGTGTCAGCCGGGGCTGGAGTCTCATCTGAAGGCTTCACAGGAAAAGATCCACTTCCAAGTTCACGTGGTTTTGGGCAGCATGTATAATATGTAAGCCACTGAATCAAAACAAAAAGAAAAGCAACGACTTTGCTGGCTGGAGTGATTGATCCCGACTACCAGGGGGAAATCGGCTGTTGTATCCAGTGGGGACAGGGAGGACGGGGTCTGAAATTCAGAGATTCTCTAGGGCATCTCACTTAGCACTTCCACAACCAACAGTAATGGTGTCTCGGTCCATGTACTAACAAAATACTTTAAACTGAGTGGCTTGTCAACAGCAGAAATTCATTTCTCACGGTTCTAGAGGCTGGGAAGCCCAAGCCCGAGGTAGCGGCAGATTCAGTGTCTGCAGAGGGCTCACTTGCTCACAGACAGCACCTTCCTGTGTTGTCACCACGTGTGTGTATGAGGTCTTTTTTATAAGGCACTAATGCCAGTCATGAGGGGTCTGCCCTCATCGCCCAATCACCTGATGTCTTAGTCCATCTCATGTTGCTATAACAGAGTAACACAGACTGGGTAATTTACAATACGCAGAAATGTATTTGGCTCAGGGTTCTGGAGGCTGGGAAGTCCAAGAGCGTGGTGCTGGCATCCAGGATGGCCTTGGTGCTGCATCATCCCATGGTGGAAGGCAGAAGGTCAAGAGAGGGTGAGAGAGCAAGTGGGGGCCAAACTAACTTTTATAACAAAGCCACTGACGTGGGAACTAATTCACTCCCATGATAACAACATTAATCTATCTATGAAGGCAGAGTCCTCATGACCTAATCACCTCCTATTAGGCCCCGCCTCCCAATACTATTACATCAGGGATTAAGTTTCCAACACATGAACTTTGGGGAACACATTCAAATCATAGCACCTCCCAAAGGTCCCACCCCCGAATACTATCACCTCAAGGGTAAGATTTCAGCATATGAATTTTGGAAGGACACAAATATCCAGTCCATAGTATTTTACCCCTGACCACCCAAATTTCATGTCCTCCTTACATGCAAATATATTCATTTCACCCCAATAGCCCCAAACATCTTGTCCCAGCATCAACCCAAAAGCCTGAAGTCCAGAGTCTCATCTAATTATCCTTATCAGATATGGGTGAGACTCAAGCTATGATTCATTCTGAGGCAAATTGCTCTTTAGTTGTGAGCCTGTGAAATCAAACACATGCTGCAAAATACAACAGTGGGACAGGCATAGTCTAGACATTCCCATTCCAAAAGGAAGACATAGGGAAGAATGAAAGAGTGACTGGTCCTGGCCAAGCCCAGAGCCTTAAGGCTCCAAAATAATCTTCTTTGATGCTCTTGCTTCCAGGCCCACTGGGGCAGAAGTCCTGCCCTACAGACACACTGAAGTGACAGTCCTATCCCCATGGCTTACTGGGCACAGTCAGTGCTGCAGCGCTCATGGTTTGGAGGCTCATGCCTGTGGCTCTCCCAGGCTGGAATCACATTCCAGTGGCTCTACTGGTCTGGACTTGAGGGGTGGCCCCACCTCTATGGCTCTGCTGGGCATTGTTTTTGTGGGGGCTGTCTGTGGTGGTCTCATCCCTACAGCGTTCCTCTGTCTGGGCCTTGAGGCTCAATGGAGCATCCTTTGAAATCTGAGGGGAGGAAGCCATGCCTCTACATCTTTACTTGGCACAGTATATGCTACACTACGGCCTACAAAAGCCACACCTGGGGCGGACAAGGAGCTCAGTGATGGAGTGCAGGGAGGGCATTGGAGCCTGCAGTGTGGTGCCAGCAGTAATGCTGGCCCCTCCTTTGATATCATCCTGTACCCCAGGCCCTGGCACTCGGGCCTGAGCTTGAAGGGGCAGCTCCCAATTCTTCCATCATCCTGGACAATGGGCTCTGGCTTCTGTTTAGATTGGCTGATTGATATCCCCACTGTCTTAATGGGTAGCACCTGACTTCTATTGCCATGGCCAATTCATACCAATCTCCTTATCCATCACTTGACTACATCTTTGTTCTCTCCCAAATAGTTTTTCTCACTTTTCCCAATATGGATAGGCTGATAATTTTACAATTTTTTTTAAGTTCTGCTTCTCTTTTGATTAACAATGCTATCTTTAAATCATTTCTCTCTTTCTCTCTCTCTCTTTCTTTCTGTCTCTCACTTTTTGTTGTTGTTGTGTAGTTACCTGGCTTTGGTATCAATGTGATATTGGCTTCACAGAACAAGTTGGGGAGGATTCCTTCCTTCTCTATGTTATGAAATAATTTCTTCAGTATAGGTACAATTTCTTCTTTGTAGGTCTGATAAAATTCAGCTATGAAGCCATCTGAGCCAGGACTTCTTTTTGTTGGGAGATTTTTTTATTGCTGCTTCAATTTCATTACTCGATATTGGTCTGTTCAGGAGTTCTATTTCTTCCTGATTGATCCCAGGAAGGTTGTGTGTTTCCAAGAATTCATCTTTTTCCTCCATGTTTTCAAGTTTATGTGCATAGAGATTTTTATAGTATTCAGAGATGATATTTTATATTTCCATGGTGTCAATTGTAATATCTTCTTTTTCATTTCTGATTGCACTTATTAGGGTCCTTTCTTTTCTGTTTCTGGCTAATCTAGCAAGAGGCCTGTCTATTTTGTTCACCTTTTTTGTTTCATTAATCTTCTGTATAATTCTTTTGTTATTGATTTCATTTAGTTCTACTCTGGCCTTAGTTATTTCTTTTCTTCTGCTACATTTGGGATTGGTTTGCTCTTCCTTTTCCAATTCCTTGGTATGATTAATTAGACTGTTGATTTGTGATCTTTCTGTCCTTTGGATATAGGCATTTATGGCTATGAATTTTCCTCTTATGACTGCTTTTGCTGAATCCCACAGATTTTCATAACTTGTGTCCCCTTTGTCATTTAGTTTAAAGAATATTTTGATGTCTATCTTAATTTCCTCCTTGACCCAATAATGGTTCAGCAGTAGGTTGTTTAATTTCCATGACTTTGTGTAGAGTGTTTCTGTTGGAATTGATTTCTAATTTTATTCCACTGTGGTCTGAGAAGATACATGGTATAATTTCTATTTTTTTTTAATTTGTTAACACATGTTTTGTGGCCTAGGATGTGACCAATCTTAGAGAATGTTCCATGAGCTGATGAACATACATTCAGTGGTTCTGGGGTAGAATGTTCTGTAGATATCTGTCAGGCCCATTTGTCCTAGACTTCCATTTAAGTACATCATTTCTTTGCTTATTTTCTGCTTAGAGGATCTGTCTTATTCTGTCAGTGGGATGTTGAAGTCCCTGGCCATTATGATGCTGCTGTTTATCATTTTGTTTAGCTCAAGTAGGGTTTGCTTTATGAATCTGAGCACACCTATGTTAGGTGCATAAATATTTAGGATTGTTAGGTCTTCTTGTTGAATTGCTCCCTTCACCATTACATAATGATCATCTTTGCCTTTCTTTACTTTTGCTGATTTGAAGTCTGTGTCATCTGATGTGAGAATGTCTACACCAGCTTTCTTTTGGTTTCCATTTGCATGGAATATTATTTTCTATCCCTTCACCTTGAGTCTGAATGAGTCCTTGTGAGTTAGATGTGTTTCTTGAAAATAGTACATACTTGGCTTGTATTTGTTTTTATCCAAACAGCCAGCCTATGTCTCCTGAGTGGGGAATTCAAGCCGTTCATGTTTATTGAAATAATTAATGAGGGGGGATGGATTTCTGTTCGTCCTGTTGAGTTGAACTTTATTGCTTTGTTTTACCTGTTGAACCATTATGATATCTTGATTCTGACCTTTAGCTTTTGGATGATTTTACACTGGTGGGTGTCTATTGTGCTGATCTGTGTATAATGCAGTTCTGAGTACTTCGTGCAGGGTAGGTCTGGTCTTGACATATTCCCTTAGTGTTTGCTTGTCTGAGAAAGTCTTTATTTCTCCATCATATAAGAAACTTAGTTTTACAGGACACAAAATTCTCGGATGGCCATCATTCTGTTAAAGAAGACTGAGAATGGGGCCCCATTGCCTTCTGGCTTATAAGGTCTCAGTGGAGAAGTCTGTAGTTAGTCTGACGGGTTTTCCTTTGTAAGTCACCTGTTGCTTTCACCTTATGGTCCATAACAGTTCCTCTTAAACCTACAGATAAATATCCCTTATGAATATAGATGCAAAAATTCTCAATAAAATCCTAGCAAAGTGAATTCAGCTGCACATCAAAAGGTAATCCACCACAATCAAATGGCCTTCATCCCAGAGATGCAAGGATGGTTCAATATATGCAAATCTATTAATGTGATTCACACATAAATAGAAGCAAAAACAAAGACTATATGATCCTCTCAATAGACACAGAAAAGGCATCTGACAATATTCAGTACTCTTTTATGATAAGAACTCTTAACAAAGTAGGCATAGCCAGAACATACCTCAATATTATAAAAGCCATATACAACAAACCCACAGCCAACATCATGCTGAATGGGGAAAAATTAAAGGCATTCCTGCTTAGAACTGGAACCAGACAAGGTTGCCCATTGTCACCACTTCTGTTAAACATTATGCTTGAAGTCCTAGCCAGAGCAATCAGGCAAGAGAATGAAATCAAGCGTATCCAAATGGGGACAGAAGAAGTCAAGCTATCATTCTTTGCTGATGCTATGATTTGTTACCTAGAAAACCCCCAAAGATCCTGCCAAGAGACTCCTGGAATTGACAAATAAATTCAGCAAGGTCTCAGTACAGAATCAATGTACACAAATCATTCCAATATGCCCACAACAGTCAAGCTGAGAATCAAATCAAATACTCTATACTTTTCACAATAGCAACAAAGAAAATAAAATGACTAGGAATATATTTAATCAAGGAGGGGAAAGACCTCTACAGGGAGAACTAAGAAATACTGAGGAAGGAAATCTCAGAGGATGTAAACAGATGGAAAAACATATCATGATCATGGATCCGTGAAATCAACATTGTTAAAATGTCTATACTACCCAAATTGATTTACAGATTCAATTCAATCCCTATTGTCCCAATGTCATTTTTCACAGATCTAGAAAAAATAATTCTATGCTTTGTATGGAAACATAAAAGACCTTGAATAGCCAAAGCAACCTTAAGCAAAAAGAACCAATCGGGAAGCATCACTTTACCAGACTTCAAGCTATACTACAAGGCCATAGTAACCAAAACAGCATGGAACTGCCACAAGAACAGAGACATAGACCAATGGATCAGAACAGAGAACCCAGATACAAAACCATCCTCAGAGTGCCATCTGATCTTTGACAAAGCAGACAAAAACATACACTGGGGAAAAGAATCCCTATTCAATAAATGGTGCTGGGAAAATTGGATAGCCACATGTAGAAGACTGAAACAGGATCTGCACTTCTCACTCACAAAAATTAATTCAAAACGGATAACAGACTTAAACCTAAGGCATGAAACTATAAGAATTCTAGAACAAGAGGTTGGAAAAACTCTTATAGATATTGGCCTCAGCAAAGAATTTATGAAGAAGACCCCAAAGGCAATCACAGCAGCAACAAAAATAAATAAATGGGACTTGATTGAATTAAAAAGCTTCTGCACAGCCAAGGAAACAATCAATAGAGTGAATAGACAACCTCGAGAATGGGAGAAAATATTTGCATGCTATACATCCAATAAAGGGCTAATAACCAGAATCTACAAAGAACTCAAGCAAATCAGCAAGAAAACATCAAACAACCCCATTAAAAAGTGGGCAAAAGAGGTGAACAGCAGCTTTTGAAAAGAAGATAGATGAATGGCCAATAAACATGAGATATCACCTAACTCCAACAAGAATGGTTTTTATCAAAAAGTCCCAAAACAACAGATGCTGGTGTGGATGCAGAGAGAAAGAAACACTTATATACTGTTTGTGGGACTGAAAACTAGTTCAGCCTCTATGGAAAGTAGTATAGTGTAGACCTACCATTTGATCCAGCAATATCCACTACTGGATATTTACCCAAAAGAAAAAAAGACATTTTATAAAAAAAAAAAAAAAAAAAAAAAGACACCTGCACTTGAATGTTTATAGCAACACTATTCACAATTGCAAAGATGTGGAAAGAACCCAAGTGCCCATCAATACATGAGTGGATTAATAAAATGTGGTATATGTATACCATGGAGTATTACTCAGCCATAGAAAAATGGTGAACTGATACCTTTTGTAACAACCTGGATGGAACTGGAGACCATCCTCCTAAGTGAAGCATCACAAGAATGGAAAAACAAACACCGCAGATACTCACAGTTAAATTGTAACTAAATGATCAGCACTCACGTATACATACGGTAGTAAAATTCAACAGAAATCAAGCAGGTGGGAAGGGAGAGGAGGGGATGGGTAAATTCACACCTAACAAGTACAATGCACACCAGCTGGGTGATGGACACACTTATAACTTTGACTCAAACTGTACAAAAGTAATTCATGTAACCAAAATTTTTGTACCCCCGTAATATTCTGAAATTTAAAAAAATAAAAAATTTCTCTCTTTCTTGCATTTTACTATAAGCAATCAAGAGAAACCAGGCTACACGTTCAACACTCTGCTTAGAAATTTCCTCAGGCAAATATCCAATTTCATTGGTCACAAACTCTCCCTTCCACAGAACACTGGGACGCAAACACAATTCTGCATTGTTGTACTCTATCACAAGGATGGCCTTCCCTCCATTGCGCAGTGACGTGCTCCTCCTTCCTGCCTGACACTGCATCCGAGTGGCCTGCACCAGCCACATTTCCACCAACATTCTGCTGACGACCCCGCGGGTGTTCTCTACGGAGCACACAGCTTTTTCTGCAGCCGCCTCCTTCCCTTCCAAGTCCTCCCCAGCACTGTCCTTCACTTTACACTCCCAGCCACAAAGACTTTCTCTAGCTTGTTCTTCAAAACTCTTACAGTCTCTACCCATTACCCAGTTTCAAAGCCATTCCCACATTTTCAGGTATTTGCTACAGCAGCAACCTTGCCTCTCAGTATCAGTTTTCTATCTTAGTCCATCCTGGCTACCATAACAAAATACTATAAACTGAGTCTCTTATAAATGACAGAAATTTATTTCTCATGTTTCTGGAGGCTAGGAAGTTCAAGATCGAGGCACCAGCAGGATGGGTGTCAGCTAAGAGCTTGCTTCCTCGTGGATGACACCTTCCTGCTGTGTCCTCATGTGGTGAGAGGGGCAAGCTAGCTCTCTGGGGTCTCTGTGCTAAGGGCACTAACCCCAGCCGTGAGGGCTCTCCTCCCAATAGCCCCACCTCCTAGGACCATCACCTAGGGACTTAGGATTTCAACATATCAATTTTGGGAGGACACAAGCATTCAGACCATAGCAGATGGTTAATGGAAAAGTACAACAACCAAAAAAAAAAAAAAAAAAAGAATGCAGGGTGATTGAGGACTCGTAGCCTTCAGGAAGGAAGGTTTGGATCACTCCACGGGTCAAAGACCCCAGAGTTTCTGGCTGAGGACAGCTGGAGTGCAGGATAGGAAGAAGGAAGCCATAGATAGCAATTCTAGCCTCACAATTAAATTACAAAAATGAGTCCTGTAACGGCTTAGCCTATTTTCTCATTGCTTGTCATATATATGTACTTATCTGCACAGGCTAACCGCTTACTTCTCCTGCCTTCCCATTTTCGTTTTATTTACAGACTATTGGTAATTAACTTTACAGCTTAGTGTGTAGATAACAAAATACTTAGTGGGAATGCAAATGAATTTGAGTCGTAATTCATACAGTCAGCCAGAGAAACAACGCTGGCACTGCGTATCTCCTCATTTCAGGGAGAGGGCAAAAACTTTGTCCCGGGTAAGATATGCAGCTGGGTGTTGTTAGGGGAAAATATAAAGTTGTTTCACTGTTGTACGGGAGTTTAAATGTGTGTAGAAGTGTACGCGTGCACGTTGAGTAGCCAAAGGCTGGACTGTGCCAGTTATCAATTTGCTATCTCTTAGCTCCAAATCTGCCCTTCATTGCCTGCTGTGTGAGAAATGGGCTGGGACTTTTAATTTTTCTTTGCCTGCCAGTACCACGTTACACGCTGTCAGCAGAGGGCGCTGGAGAGACAGGGCAGGAGGAAGGGGTTTTCCTTCCCAGCTGTGCTGCGCTGAGCAGGCTCCTGCAGTGTGTGGGGTGTGGGGTGCGGGGGGGGCTTCGCTAGCACCCAGCTCCGCAGTGCAGTGGTCAGCAGCTTCCCTCTGATCTAAGGCGGGTTTGTGGCCAGTTGCCTCCAGCAAGATATCTCCCCAAGAACAGCCTCCCCCACCCCCTGCAGGGTGAATTTCCAGCACGTTCTGGGGTGCAGTGCACAGCCACGTCCACTGAGCCCCAGCTGTGTCCTCTGCACTGAGGTCTGGGTTCGGGGAGGGTCTTCCCTGGCTGCTCCGTCTCAGAGCCAGGGTAGTAGCTGCTCCTCATACCTGCCACCACGATGTTCCTGAAAGTTCTCTCACCTCTTGCTACCCAACCCTCCTTACTCCGCATCCCTGTGATAACCAACAATCTTTTAACATTCCTTGTTCAAATTCCAGTGTGGGTTGTGACTCGTGGTTGGGGTCTGGCGGACACGCTGACGTGAACACCAGGTGCGGCGCTATTCAGAACCCTTTCAGCTGCAACCAATACTTACTGAGAGGTGCTGACGCGCTGGGCACTGTGCCCTGAGATCCAGGCACCAAGGCACGGCCGCTGCGCTGGCGGGTTTGCAACGCTGGGGGTAGACAGACCCCAAACGGGCAAAGACGCCACTGCACTCAGAAGTGTCCTATAGCATTAAATGCTGCAAGACAAAACTCAAAGGGCAATTTGGCGCACAGTGACCGTGGCTGGGGGTGGGGAGCAACTCGGGGGGTGTTCAGGGAAGGGCCCTGTGAGGAGGTGATATCTGAGCTGACCCTGAGGAAGCTCAAGGAAAGATGCGGTGGGGGGGTCATCTCTGGAGCAGAAACGGCCGTTGCAAAGGCCCTGCGGTGGCAAATCCATCTGGCATTTTTGTGCAACAGAAAGAAGGAGTTGCAGGAAAACAAGAAGAGGAAGTGGTAGAAGCAGGTCTGGAAAAGGCCTCGCAGGCCAGCGGGGGTGTTATTTGAAGTCGGTAGGAAACCCTTGGAGGTTACTCAAAGTATGAACACAAAGCCTTGTTTAAAATGTAAACGTCATCTGTAGCAGGGCGGGGGAGAGAGGAGAGTTTTGCTCTCCATTTAGTACTGTGTTGTACCGCTTTATGGTGGTGGCTGTTGTCACCTTGTGCATGTTTGGCTCCTCTCACCGTGAGATGACTGCCAGGCAGTCATTGCAGAGCCTGGCAGGCAAAGCCGTCCACCCCAGGCCGCTGCGCTCTTCCCTGGCGTCCCCGCCATGCGCGGTGTGCACAGCCGGCTCCCGGTCGGTGCCCTGCCCCGGCGGCCTCCCCCACCGGGACACTGCCCACTCGGTGAGCACAGCACAGCCGCCCTCGGAGGGTGAGAAGGTGAAGTGAGCACAGCTGATATTGCGCCGTGTACCGGGAAGATACAGGAAACGTTCAATCAAAGCAGCAGAAATAAAGCCCCGCAAGACAGGCAGGGCAGAGTGCAGCCGGCCCCGCTCTGCAGAGTAATGAGACTGAGTCCGGAGAGGGGGAGCAGTTGCTCAGGGTCCCGGCACCCGGGGGCTGCAGACGCCAGGGCCAGGGCCACACCACCCGGCCCCTCGGCACCTCCTGTGCGGGGTCGAGGGGTGGGGACAGGGCAACGGCTCTCCTGCCGGTGCAGCTGGGGAAACCAAGGCCAAGTCCTGGGCCACCCAGCAAGGGGGAACGTATGCCTTTCGCGCCCGGGAGGCTGTGACGGACAGTGACCGGGCACTGAGCCGGCTTGCCAGGATGGGCTGGGGGGCGGGGGTGGTCAGGTTCTTTCTGGCCAAGAGGGACGCAAGGGCTAGAAAAATCATTATAGGTAGATGAATTATTCACGGCACCCTCGACCTCCCCGGCCCCGACGGCGCTGAACAGCCCAGTGCATCTTATTACCCGTGTGTAATGGCCTCTTTTTCTCAGTCTCAAAAGAAAGCGATTCAACACCATCAAATATTAATGTGGGGCGGCTGACGCAGTGGCCGCTCACACGCTGGCCTCCAGAGCCGCCCCAGCGGTCACGGATGACGCCAACGCAGGCACCGGAGGCGGCCAGGGAGGGCCCTGGGGGCACCTTTCCTCGGAGCGCCAACCCCACGGTCCCGGTGGGGCAGCCTCGAATCCCAGTCTGTAACTCAGGCGCGCTGGAAATGCTACTTGCTTGTTTTGTTAAAACGGAGTTCAGTGTTGCTGCTCCGCACTGTCCCCCAGGGCCCTCCTGGGGCCAGGGACCGGGAGTTGCCTCGGGGTCTGTGCTAGTTTCCTGTGGCTGCCACAGCAAGTCGCCACAGGCTGGGGGCTTAAACAACGGACACTATTCCCACAGTTCCAGCGGCCGAAGTCTGGGATCAAGGTGTTGGCAGGGTCCTGCCCTCTGGAGGCACCAGGGGAGGGCTCTTCCTTGTCTCCCCAGCTTCTGGTGGCGGCTTGCCAGACGTCATTCCAACTTCCGCCCCCGTTGTCACGCGGCCTCTTCCCAGCGAGTGTCTCTCTGCGTCCTCTCTTCTTACAAAGACACCAGGCATCGGATCAAGCCCACCCTGTTCACCAGGACCCTGTCTAACATGATTACAGCTGCAAGGACCATATTTCCAAAGGAGGGCACACTCTGAGGTTCTGGGTGGCATGAGTTTGGGGGCACTATTCTAGCCACACTGGTGCCCATGGAGATGACCACAGCCCAGCCGGTTCCTGGTGTTCAGGTGCCCCAGTCTCTACGGGCTTCTCCTTCCTCCATCTCACAGCCACACCTCTCTTGCTATTTCTGCAGCCCTCTGAGGACAGAGGGGTCCCCCAGCCCCTTAGCCTGGGATGGGGGCTCCACCCCTGGGCTTGCCCAGCCCCCAGGCCTCACGCCGTACTGTCCCCGGTCCTCTGGATCACCTGCCTCTTGCCTGTCCCCTCCGGGGCAGCTCCATGGGGAGGGGACCCCACCTTTCACCCTGGCAGTCCCAGCCCAGGGCCTGGCACGGTGGGTCCCAGCAGCACGAGCTGTTGCCAGGAGCAGCGTCAGCCCCCGACCCTCGCCCAGCCTTGCTGTCCTCGGGTGCCCCCTGCAGCTGGCCCATCTGCTCTCAGTCCTGTCGCTCTGGGCCCCCCTCTCGTCCTGAGCCCAGGCACGTGGCCTGCTTCTGCCTCGACGCTCCCCGACTTCTAATTAACAACCCCGCCCACACCCTCACCCCCTCCCCAGAGCCCACTGGGGCCCCAACCCAGGGACCAGGACACAGGATGAGTCTGGAGCCTCCCAGAGGCCGGTGGGAGCAGCCGATCTGTACGGAGATAGCACAGCATCGGGCTTCCAGGCCAGGGCCGCGGGAACCAAGATGCCACAGGAGCACCGCATGGGCAGTCAGAGAAGGTGTCCCTGGGGAGGTGACGCACGAGCCTCAGTGGGAGGGCTGGACGCAGCCAGGCACAGGGCGTGTCCGGGAGCGATGGCTGGAGACAGAACCACAGGCGATGGTCAGGTGTGTCTGCCCGCTGAGGGGCCCGGAGGGAGGCAGTCCAGGCAGGTGGCAGTGCTGTCATGCAGCTGCGGTGCAGGGAGGGACCCGAGGCGGGGAAGGGACGTGCGACCTGGAGAGGAGCAGAGCTGCGCCTGAGAGCGCTGGGGGCCGAGGGCAGCAGGCTCTCTGCCCCCCTGCAGGGGCTCCTGGGTGCCGGTGTGGTGCTGCCGCTGTTCTCCCGCCACGGGGAAGTGGCCCGGGGGCTCGGCCTCAGAGCCAAACTGGCCGGGAGCGAGGCTCAGTAGCCACGGGACCCCGGGAAGATCGCCTGATGCCTCCTCCTCAGTTTTCTCATCTGTAAAGCGCGGATAACAAGCAGTTTGAATGGCACCTGTAGCTTGTTCAGTCCTCAGCAAGTGTTACCAGCTTTGCTTACTGTTTCTCCGACCACCAATCACCTCATGCAGTCCTCCCAGCCTCCTGCGAGGGTAACCGCCACGTCCCCGTTTACAGGTGAGGAAACTGACTGCAGAAGCAAGTCCTGGGGCTTGATGAATCTTTCCCGCGTGCCAGGGCTGCACCCTCGGTAGTGGGGGAGGATTCCAGGCCCCACGGAACAGACTAGAAGCAGATGCTCAGGGTAGCCCAGACTGCCCACCAGGCAGTGCGGCGGGGCCAACACTTCAACCCAAGTCCTCCAACTCCAGAGCGCAAGCTCCGAACACCCGACCTACCCTGTCCTCTCACCATATCCTGATGCCAGAAGTTTCCGCAGGATGCATGGCTTGTTTTCTTTTTTCTGGGGTGTTTTTTTTTTTTTTTTTTTTTTTTTTTTGAGATGGAGTATCGCTATGTTGCCCAGGCTGGCCCCAAACCCCTGGGCTCAAGCGATCCTCCTGCCTCAGCCTCGTCAGTAGCTGGGACTACAGGCATGCGCCACCACACCCATTGTTTTCTTTAAATTGTGACTCATGTTCTGAAGACACCATATTGCGGGAACAGTAGGTTCTCTGGGGCCCACACTGGAGGAGGGCATTGATCAGGACAGGCGGGGACTGATGGAACACACGGGAGGCATTTGCGTTATTCCCACTTCCCCGGGGACCCCGCGAGCAGGCAGCAGGGAGGCCCGCGGAGGCTGCAGCTTGTGGCAGCTGCTGCCTGCTCTGGAGCGAGTGACAGGGTGTGAAGAGCCGCGCCTGCCCCCTGCAGACCCGGATCCACTTGACTCCAGAGCGCTGGCCTGGTGGCTGCAGAAGCGCACACCGTCTTCCACCCCTGGGGCCGCCACCGAGTGCCGCCATGGCCATCATCCGGTTGCTCAGCGCTCGTCCCCTGATTCCACCGCAGTCTGTGCAGTCCCACCCGGGGCAGGCATCCCCCAAACACTGGGCCCGCAGAAGCGGACAAAAGAGACTCAGGTCTGGTGGGTGCGACACAAACGAACATCACCCCATTGGTTAATTACTAGCACAGGGTGAGAGCTGGGGAGGAGGTGCGGGTGCAGGGAGGGCCCCAGAAAGCTTCCCAGAGGCAGAAGCACCTAGAAGGGGGGTGACCAAGGAGAGGAGGAGGTGGCAGGTAGGGTGAGGGGCTGCTGTGCCAGGCGGAGAGGGCGGCACTGAAGTTCTGCCCTGTCTGGCTGCCAGCCGGCTCCTGACAGGGCCCTTGTGGCTGTGTGCAGTCTCACACTCACCAATGGGCCACTCTGTGTCAGGCTCTGCCCTAGGCTCGGGGACATGCTGGTAAAACCCAAGCCCCGCCTGCAGGGACCTGAGACTGCAACGAGAAGTCGGACGGGCCGGGCGTGGTGGCTCACGCCTGTAATCCTAGCACTCTGGGAGGCCGAGGTGGGCGGATCGTTTGAGCTCAGGAGTTCGAGACCAGCCTGAGCAAGAGCGAGACCCCCATCTCTACTAAAAATAGAAAGAAATTATATGGACAGCTAAAAATATATATAGAAAAAATTAGCCGGGCATGGTGGTGCATGCCTGTAGTCCCAGCTACTCGGGAGGCTGAGACAGGAGGATCCCTTGAGCTCAGGAGTTTGAGGTTGCTGTGAGCTAGGCTGACGCCACGGCACTCACTCTAGCCTGGGCAACAGAGTGAGACTCTGTCTCAAAAAAAAAAAAAAAAAAGAAGTCGGACACTCTGAAAATGACACATTACCCTCCTTCCTCTCACTGCGTCCTTCCGTCTGAGGCTGAGCCTCCAAGGGGCTCGCTTGGGGAGGCCGATGCCACTGAGAAACAAGGGCGTCACTGGGCTGGGACACGGAGCCTCTGACCTAGGGGAATTTGCACCCCACCAGAAGAGGAGGCTGGAGGGGGCAGTGAGAGCGTCTGAAACCCCCAGAGAGTTCTGGAAACTTGGCCAGAGCCCTGGGGAGTCCCCATGGAGCCACTCAGGATGCTACAGAAGGAAGAGGGGAGTGTCTCGGGTATACCCCTGTGGTTGCTCTAACCCGAACCCGGCAACAGCCCCTGCCGTTCTCCCCCACCACTCTGGTCAGTCCGGCCTCCGCCCTGAAGCTGGGTGGGCTGTAAGAAACCGGGTCCCACTCTGCCGTGTCCCTGCTTCCAAGTCTTCACGGATCCCACCGCTCCTGGGAAAGAGGTTAACTCCCCAAATTCCTGGGCCTTTCTCCTGTCCCAACCTCACGTGTTTCACACTGCCTGGGAGGCTCCTTTCCACTTCGTCTGGCTCAGACTTCTATGCATCCTTCAAGGCCCACTCAATGTGCCCTCGTCTTGGAAGCCCCTCTTGACTTCCCTCCTGGCGCAGCCCAGCTCCTGTGCTCACCTCCTCTCCAGCCCAGAGCTCAGGGAATTGGGCTTGTTTGGTTCCACAGCACCTCCCCTTGGACCTTCAGCTTCCTGCGGGCAGGGGCCGTCCCCACCTCCATCCCTCCTGGTGACCTCCCATCTGTTCGTCCACACTTAGCATATTCCTGTGAGCCAGGCCCGGGGGTAGACAGGCGCCTTGCCCTATAAGGGCGTGGTGCCAGGGCCAGGTGCTGGGCCAGCCCCAGGGTGGGAGTGCACAGGCTGTGAGCCCTCTAGCCTGGGCCTGGGGGCGGCCTCGAACGAACGCCAAACTCAGGGTTCTGGGACATATGCATGGTGCCACTCCTCCCTGCCACCTCTTGTCCAGCCACCACCGAGGGTCCAGCTGCCAAACACACACCAGGCAGCACTACCAGGAACCCCGCCGTGGGCCTCAGGTTTGCTGGCGTTGCCCCCATGCCCCACGCCAGCATGAGACAATGCAGACTGCCTAGGCTTGGAAGCCGGGGACGGGGAAGCTGTGCTTTGTAAGAACCCCAGGAAGGCTCCCAGCTCCTTGGACCAGACCCTGGTCCCTGCTGCTGGCTTCACCCCACGCCCCCTCCTCTCGTCTGCCCAGAGAGGAGTTTGCCAGGCAGAGGACGTCTTTGTCCGGCAGCATCTGGCAAACCTTCCCCCTAACCCAGGGCTGTGGTCAGCCCCTTTGGGCCCAGAGCCCCTGGGGACCCTGCCACATTACACACAGACAACGCCGGAGGTCAGCTCTCTCCGATGGGGAGGAAGTGGGAGGGAGGTCAAGTTCACTGACTGCCCAGCTCCTGGCTCAGCGTGTCAGAACAACACCACGAGGTAGGTGCTTACTTATCCCCATTTCACAGATGAGGAAACTGAGGCTTTGAGGTGGACTCATGGCTGGGGTGTGGTGCTGCTTAAGCCCAGGGGTTTCCAAGGCAGATGCGCAAAGCTCACACCCAGCCTCAGTTTTCTTACCTGTCACCTGGGGATAAGGATACTTTCCTTCTGGAGGACAGTAAGGATTGGCTGGGATCATCTTTCCTCCAAGCGATCAGCATTTATTGAGCACCTATTGTATGCCAGGAGCTGTCCCAGGAACTTGGGATGTATCTGTGAAGGAAAAAAAAAACAAAAACAAAGAAAAAAGTCCCCTGTCCTCACGGAATTCACATTCCCATCAGGGGATGCAGGAATGAACAACGAATTAAAAAGTAACCTGATGCCAGGTGGCGGTAAATGCTTTGAGGAAAAATACATCTGCTAAAAGGGGAGTGGGGAGGGGGTCGCATCCCCGATGTGTGACCCCTCACAGTGGAGCCTGAAGGCAGAGAGGCCAGAGCCACGGGCTGCCTCAGGAAGGAGCATTCAGCAGAGGGGATGCCGTGCAAAGGTCCTGAGGCCGGGGCGCGAGCAAGTGCAGGAAGAGCCAGGAGGCCATGGCAGAGGGCACTAGGCAGAATGGGCTAGAGCAGAGAACACAGCTCAGAGAAGCAGCAGGGCCCACAGGCTGCTGAGGACCAGGTGGGGCCCAGGGCTCGGGCCAAATGACTTTACAAGCTCCTCCTGGCAACGCCAGACCCAGAGCAGGACGTCCTGAAGGACACCACTCACTGAAGGGGCCACGGACCACGTCTGGGACAGGGCAGGCACCATCGAGGCTGGGCCAGGTGGCTGGCTTCTAGATGGTATCAAACTGTGCTGTCCCATCCTGAGACCTGGCCCCAGGTGGCTATTTAAATTTAATTAATTAAAGCTAAATGGAAACGCCAAGCCAGTTCCTTTGTCACACCCGCCACATTCCAAGTGTTGGTGGTCAAGTGGGAGGCACAGACGGAGAACACCTATGTCACAGCGTTGCACCGCACAGAGCCGCTCCGGAATGCGCGACGCCACTTCTCACCCGGACGGGGGTGAGGACGAGGGGAATTGAGGACCCTCCCTGGGTCACCACAGGCCCGGCGCACAGCAAAAGCTCAAGGAGCCGGGTGTTGTCCTTAATGCTATTTTCCTTCATTCATTCCTCCGCCCTTCGTTCCTGAGCAAGCATGTGTGACGGGGATGGCAGAGCTGGGTGCCCTCGGTGGACCCCCTTCCCCTTCTCTCCAGGCTCAGGGGGTCCCGGGAGTCCCTCCGCACACCCTCAGGGGGAGCTGGGGAAGCCGCCAGCCCCGAGCACGCTGGACTGGGGCTGGCGCCAAGCACCCTGCGACCCAGTCTTGGGCGAGGTACCGCCCCTCTCTGGGCCTCAGTTTCCCCACTGTGGAACGATGGGCTCGTCTCCTGGGCTCATGAGGAGGAAAAAGCCCAGCCCCGGGATGCGGTGGGTGGGTGGGGGTGTCCCGGGCACACGAAGGCAGGTGAGAGCAGAGATGACGAGGAGACCATTTAACTGGAGAATGCCACCCAGCTCCGGCTGAATCATCCGCACCTTCAGAAGCCAAGAGGCCAATTGCGGCCTTTCATCGTCGTGATCTGCAAAGTACAGCCTCCGTCACTCAGGCGCCCGCGGAGCAGCAGAGCCCACTCTTTGAGCGACTCTCCTGGGCCTCCCGGCTCCCGCCCAAGTAACCCACCAGGCTCCCGGGCAAGCACCCGACAAAAGGGGACAGCCAGCGCAGTTTGTGGCAGGCTCACTGCAGACACACCCCTGCGCCAGGCCGAGGTGTTTGCATGATTGGGGCTGGAGCCTGCTGCTCCACGGAAGGGCCACTAATTGCAGCACGAATTTCCAGAACTGCGTGGGGGGCGGAGGGCGTCATGTGGGCGTAACTGCCCCGGCTTCGGGAAGCGCTGGCTCCTTCCCCCAGTGACCCTGGACTGATCTGCTGGCCTCGTCTGGGACCAGGGAACAGACAGCCCTGCGCAGTGGGCAGTCCCAGTGGCCCTCCAAGCCCTGCAGCGACCCGGAGGGGGTCTCTGTTCACCTGACAGCGGGTATCAAGAGGCCGGGGCCACCAGCTTCGCCCTGCCCTCGCCTGCTTCTTCACGGGGCCGTCTGCTGACCCGAGTCTGCCCTCAGCACAGGCTTTACACCAGAAATCCGAAACAGGAGTCGAGAGGGAGCACGGATGGAGACCAGGTGACCCTCAGTCACCCGGGAGAGGACGCACCACATTCCTGCCAAACGATGGGGCTCAGCCTGCCGGACCCGAACATGGAAGAAGGATAGCTCATTTCCTGAGTCGCAGAAAGAGCAAGTTAGAGTTTTCTCAACATAAATCCCACCACCCCCGAGGACTGTTCTTTGGCTTCGACACCTGCTGCTACAGGAGGACTTCAGAACATCACAGGGACGCAAAGTCCAGCCCGTCCCGGAAGCCTGGGCTCCACCGTGAGGGATGCTTGTCCCCAAGCTTCCCTCAAAGCGGACGGTCGCCTTGCTCCTGGCTGCCCTGTGCTCTGCAGATGGAGACCGGAGCATCCTCTCTGCAGGCTGGAGCGTCCACGGCGGCGGCAGGGTGGAATGAAGTGCATCAGTAGTTCCTGGCGGGCTCCTGGAGTATGTGCAGCCCATGGCCAGCTCACCTGTCTGGCTCTGGCCCTGTGGTCTGCACCTCCCAGTACTGACTTCCAGAAAGCCTTTGCCAGGTTCAGAGCAGCCACCGGCTGCTGAGACGCCAGCCCTGGGCAAGCTGGCCTGCCCGGGTGGGCTCCTCTGAAAACCCTTTGACTAGGCTGAGTCCTGCTGTGGGAAGCGCTAATGAGAAGCAGCCGTCGGCAGGGCCAGGATCAGAGAGCTGTCCCCGGGTAAGACGGACCCGAGTCTCGTCAAGAATACGGCTCGCCCTGCTTAGCTTTCCTGTCTAAACTCCGAGCGTCTTATGTTCTCACTGTCTGATAAACAAACTCTCTGCGCCTGCCCTGCCGGCGAGCATGCAGGCACTGGAGCCAGCAAGTCCGGGGCTCGACTCTAAACTCTGCTACTTCACAGCCAGGAAGCCCAGGTAAGCCCATTGCCCGCTCTGAGCCCCGTTTCCTCAGGTATGAAACGAGGAGTGTGATGTCCACGTCACAGGATTATTGGAGGGTTCAGTTACCCAAGGCAAGAAAACACCCTACCACCAAATACACACACAGAAAATACCCAAGAAAGCATTTGTGTAATGTATTGCATTGCTAAAAATGAAACAGACCCATGTCTTATCACCGGATTCTGGACTTACAATTAGGGTTTGTCTTTAGGTCATTGAAATTTTTGGCCAATGTAGTTTAAAAATTCCCCTTGCTGCATTAGCATTGGCACTGTGGAGGCTCAGCCGTGGTGGTGAGCACGAAGTTGCGCCTGCACGGCTGGCATGGAGGGGAGGGCTGCCTCCTCCAGGGAGCAGGCAGGCCACAGACACGTCAGGCTGGCACCTGCCCAGGGTGGCCCCCCACTTTGGGGCCCGTGTTGCATTTTCTCTCCCTAAGGAGATAAGCAACTTGGGAGGCGTGTGGACATCCACGCATCTGTTCTGCCTGGGAGTAAGCTTTTGTTGCGAAAGGCAGAGGTGTTTTTGGTCCCAAATGCAGACTGGGTTGTGCATCGGGTTGAGTATTGGCCCCTCCTGAAACTCGCGTCCACCCGGAACCTGAGATTGTGCCCTCATTTGGAAATACGGTCTTTTCAAATGTTTTTAGTTGGGGTCATACTGGATTAGGGTGGGCCTTAAATCCAATGTCTGGTGTCCATATAAGAAGAGGAGAGGACACAGAGAGACACACTCTGGGATAAGGGCCGTGTGACAACAGAGACAAAGATTGGAGTGATGCAGCCTCGAGCCAGGCAATGCCAAGGAAGACCAGGAGCTGAAAGAAGCTCGAAAGAGGTCCCTGCCAGCACCTTGATTTTGGACTTGCAGCTTCCAGAACAGTGAGAGAACAGATTTGCGTTGCTTTAAGCTTCCCAGCTTCTGGAAGCTTTTTACTGCAGCCTCAGGAACCTGAAATGTGTTGGGAGGGACGTGTTGAGCTGTATAGAAGAACACCAGTCGGTTTCTGAGTCATTTTATTCATAGATGACTCTAACACTGTGGAGAGGTTAGAGTCCTGGGGGACCCAGAATGGAGTAGAGGGGCCAGAGGATGGCAGGCACAGGGACTTGAGTCTCTGAGGACTCAAACTTGAGGTGGCCCTTCAGGTCAGTGGGGACGATTGGCAGGGGACAGGGCAGGGGGAGAGGCCAGGGACTTCTTGGCTGTGGGGTCCAGAGTCCAGCAGCCATGGCCTCTCCTGGCTGACTCGTTAGATTTCCTGTTTGGTGATAACATCTACCCTTCTCCTCCTCCCAGGAAGGAGGGTGTGAGATTCCCTCCATGCCTCGGCAGAGCCTCAGTCCTGAGGATCTGGGGAGATTTTGAGCACATCTTCGGAGGCCAGCAGATGCTGACAGCCGGCCAAGCCATCCCTTCTCTGTGACTTCTTCCCCAAATCAAAAGCGCAGTGAGCGGGCCACAGTGAGAACTCCAGCTGCATCCCAGTATGTAAGAGGCAGCAGGCCTTGCACTTTGCATCTTGTCTCTCTGCACATCTGCTGTGTGACTCTGAGCAAGTCGCCCAGCCTCTCTGAGCCTCGGCTCCTCATTCACGCAATGCAGTGACAATGCTTAGTACGTACATATTTTCACTCTTACCCTTTGTGTCCTTCTTGGGGAAGATCCGGAGGCCAATCCAAACCAAAATTCGAAGTCAGACGGGGTACGGCATTGGCTGCAGGGCTGCTGTAGCCTGAGTGCTTGTGCCTCCCACTGCAAACGTCCATGTTGCAGCCCTCATCCTTGGTGTGATGGTGTTAGAGGTGGGGTGTGGGGGCAGCAATTAGGGTTAGATGAAGCCATGAGCGTGGGGCCTGCACGAGGGGATTAGTGCCCTTGCAGGAAGACATCAAGGGGCGTGTGTGCGAGTGTGTGTGAGAGTGTGACTTTCTCCCCGTGTCCCTCCCTCCATGTGAGAACACGGCAAGAAGGCAGACGTCTGAGACATCCGCAGGACCCAGGCCTCGCCAGGAACCAACTGGCCAGCACTTTGCTCTTGGGCTTCTCAGCCTCCAAAACCATGACAAATGAATGCCTGGTATTTAGGCCACCCAGCCTATAGTATTTTGTTATATCAGCTCAAGCTGACTAAGGCAGAAACTGCCACCAAGAAGCAGGGTGCTGCTGCGACACGTACCTAAATGTGGGAGCAACTTTGGAGCTGGATGGTGGGCAGAGACGGGACGGGATTTGAGGCGCTTGCTGGCGGCAGCCGATCTTACCATAAAAGTACCGTCAAAGGCAATTCCCACGAGGGCTCGAAAAAGAAAAGAGCAGCTCTGCGGAGAAACGGCCGTCTTCTCAGAGAGTACATAAGTGCTCGTGTGCGGAACGTGGGCGGAAAAATACATTTTAAAGGAGATTCTAATGCGGTCTCAGCCAGAAATGAGGAAGAAATTATTGGACAATGGAGAAAAGAATCCTTGTTACAAAGTGGCGAAGAACTGTCTGACCTGCGTCTGGGTCCTATTGTGCGGCGGAAAGCAGAGCCCGTGAGCGATGCCATCACTGCGCGCTGCCAGTCGCATATTTAGCCGAGCAGATCTCGAAGCAAGGTTTGAAGGAGCAGCTCGCTTCCTCCTGCTCCTAGTAAAACGCGAGGAGAGAAAACTGAATGGAAGAGGGAAGTGTTAAGGGGAAAGGAAGCAGAACTTAAATATTTGGAAAATTCCCAGCCTATCCCTATTGCACAAAACCGAGACAGCGTGTTTGGAGGGGAGCGCTGGGCATGCACGGTGGGGCTCTCTGGCCACTCGATAGGGAGATGAGAGTGGGCGTGACCCACAGACCTCAGCCACCCCGCAGAAGCACTGCCACTGTGAACCGGAGGGGACAGAATGAAGAAAGGGCCATCAGACTTCTTGGATCTCACAGGACAGGATGATACAGCGATTTGGCTAAAAGCTTGCAGTGGTCTTCAGGAAGGGGTGGGAGTGGCCCCGCAGGCAGTGCAGGGCTTGTCAGAGCCAGCGTCCCAGCTTCGACAGGCCAGGTGGCCTCCAGCCAAAGCCCTGGGTGTGACACTGCCACCCCGTAGGCCAGGAGGGCAGAGCGTCAAACCGAGAGAGGATCGTTCTCGAGGCTTGAGGTCTAAGGGAACTTGCTGAGACAGGTTTTGGGCTTACGTGGGGCCCACCACTCGTCCCTGTTCCCCCTTTGGTTCTACACAGCGGTGTCTGCCCTGCGCCCGCCCGTCGCTGCGTTCTAGAAGCAGGATACTGGTCTAGTCTCGAAGGGTCACAGCGGGGAAGCAATTTTGCCTCAGGATAGAGGGCACCTCGGTTCTCACCCGGGTCTGGTTGAGCTGCCATTGAGATGAGACTTCGAACGTTAGACTTTGGAGTTGATGCTGGAACCAGTTCAGACCTTGGGGGCTGTTGGGATAGAATCAATGTGTTTTGTGTGGGAGAAGGACATGAATTTGGGGGAGCAGGTGTGGAATGCTGTGGCCTGAATGTCTGTGTCCCCTCACAATCCGTGTGTTACAGACCCAATGCGTTAGCATCAGGAGATGGAGCCTGTCTTAGTCTGTTTATGCTGCTATAACAAAATACCTGAGACCAGGTAGTTTATAAAGAAGAGAAATTTATTTTCTCATGGTTCTGGAGGCTGGAAAGTTCAAGATCAAGGTGCCAGCAGGGCTGGTGTCTGGCGAGGGCGGCTCTCTGCTTCCAGGACGGCGCCTTGTGGCTGCGTGCTCTGCAGGGGAGGAGGCTGTCCTCGCGGGGCAGGAGGGGTGGAGGGCGAGAGGGTGCTTCTTTCAGCCTTGAGCCCTTTTATAAGGGTGCCAGTCCCGTTCAGGAGGGCATAGCCCTCATGACTTAATCACCTCCCAAACGCCACACCTCTTTGTACTGTTGCACTGGGGAATATGCTCCAACAGGAGTTTTGGAGGGACACCATCGTCCACCCACAGCAGGGCCTTTCGGAGGTAATTAGGCCACAAGGGTGGAGCCCTCATGAATCACATTAGTGCCCTTATAAGAAGAGTCAGGAAAGAGATGATTATTCCCTCAGCCACGTGAGAGTAAAAGGAGAAGATGGCTGTTATAGCAGCCCAAACTACTCTCTCTCTCTCTCTCTCTCTCTCTCTCGGCCACGTGAGGATACAACCAGAAGGCAGCTGCCACCTGCAAGAGAGACTTCACCAGGACCCAGACTGGCTGGCAACTTGATCTCGGGCTTCCGTCCTCTAGGGCTCCGAGAAACAAACGTGTGCCGTGCAAGCCGCCCAGCCCTTGGTCAGAGCGGCCCGAGCAGACGAAGGCAGGGCCGTGCACCCAGGGCTCAGAATCAGCCAAGGGAAGTGCGTGTGATGGCCACACACGCCCACCACAAGTGTGGATTCCAAGGCCAGCCCCCTAGGCCTGAATCCCTTCTCCATCCATCACTCCCTCCCTCCCTCCCGGCTGTGTGGCCTGGGCCCTCCGTGCCACACTTGCCACGCTAGGGAAGTGGAGTGACCGTGGTGCCCAGCCCCCAGGGCTGCACGCCAGGGCTCAGCAGGCACCTGGCGCATCAGCTGCTCTCTGCAATGACCATCAGTGTGATTGTCGCCGCCACCTCTACCATCCCAGCTTGGCGTTTCTGGGGTTTGCCATGACTGCATCATTGGGGTCCCTGGGTGCGGTGTGTCACAAACTTAGGGGCAGTCACAAGCACTGTGTTCTGGGATCCCAGAAAAGTGAGCAGAACGTGTCAAAAGGCAAAGCTAAGAGATTCCGCCAGCAAAGAGCCAATGAGCCCTTTCTTAGATCTGGACAATCAAACTTAGCAAACGCAAGAGGACCCAGTGGTGCCAGCTGTCCTCTATGCAGGGCAACACCAAAACAAAAGGGGCAGGTGGCTGACTGAGCGCGACGGTGGGACCACAGCTGTGGAAGGAGCCCCTTCCTGCAGCAGCAGAGCAGCTTTGTGGCCCGCAGCTGGACCCTGGGCGGGAGAGGCACTGCATGAGAACCTGGGAGGGAAGAGACATGGGCTTCCGCCAGCCCGCCTGGGAGAACAAAGGACAGTGGGAAATGGCCTTCGAGCAGCTCTTCACAGCTCCTGTGGTCTCCGGGTCTGCAGGGAGCTCAGGGCTTCTGCCAAGGCCGGGACCAAGTGTTTAAACCTTGCGTGTGTGGTCTATGTGCAGACACACGGGTCGCCAGGGCGCCTGCTGCCGTCCCCTCCCACTGGAAGGCAGTCAGCCTAAAGGAGGAGGTGGCCTATGTGGGTCTGGAGAATGGGCTGGATTCGGGGAGGCCTCCCAGGTGGAGGCACAGCAGGAGCACAGGTGAGCAGCTGGACTAGGGGCTTTGCTGGGGCCGCGGGTGGTTGAGTTTGGCTGCTTCAGCGGGTTTGTGCGGGAGCAGAGCTGACTCAGGCGGGGGCTCACGGTCTGGTGGGGGAGGCTGAACCAGAAACGCAGGCAGCGAACACCCGGGAGCTCGGAGACAGCAGCGTGGGGCAGGCAGGTGAGCACCAGGGGAGGCTGGGAGAAGAGAGGGTCATGGTCAGGAGACACTGTGTCGCACCAAGGCATCCCACGGTGATGCAGAAAAGGCACCCACAAACTTAGCATGAAAGAAAATGCAATAAATGCCTTTATTTTTCTATAATTGAAAATAGTTTCTGTTGGAGTCCTTCGTTGTCCTGGGAGCTTATATGCCTGCAAAGCCTCAGGGTCGGAGTGGAGTGAGCTGCAGCCGGCCCCCGGCCTTGTCCATCCACACCTGATGTCGGGGGTCAGGGCGGTGGTCCACAGACTCAGCTCAGCAGGGGGGAAGCAGGGGCCACCTCCAGCTCCTGTGCTCGAGAGCCAGGTGCAGCCCCCGCGGACAGCCCCCTTGCTAGTCTGGGCTGCCCTCCTTGTTGGCTCCGTGGTTAAACAAGCCCAAGTCGCATTGACCAAGTTTCCTCTCATTAAATCACCCCTCAAAGACTGAAAACCTTCACTGCGCTGAACTCCAGCCCTCCCTGATGGTCCCTGGGCTCCTGTGTTCTCGAGAAGGCCTTTGGCCAAAAGCAATACAGCCGGACCTGCAATCGAACATTCCCCACCTGGGTGGGCAGCATCACAGCCTCCGCCCCGCAGCGCTCCTGCCAGCCTGGTGTCAACAGCTGCACCACGTCGGCGCACAGGACCCCCCCAGCAGCAGATAATCAATCCCCACCGCCCGCCCCTGCCAGCTCCGGAAGGCAGGTGATCATTTATCCAGTTGGCTGAACGCCAGCCTTCCTCATTTGATTTTTCTTGGTCAGTGTGAAGGCGAAAGTTTAAAACATATGTGAATCCTCCAAACAGAAACCTATGCCCCGCCGCTTAGATGCGGTACTGCCGGCAGCAGGGGTCAGGCAGGGAGGGGACGGTAGGTGAGCGGGTCGGCGGGGATGCATCAGAGGCTCAGGAACTGGCCGTTAACTACTCCAGCGTGCCCGCTCCGCGCCCCCCTCACCTCCCTCACGTGCGCCTCGCCGCCTTCGCAACCTGAGGATGAGACACGCAGGGCGGAAAATGGAGGCAATCACGCCTTCCTCACGGCGCCATCACGCCACTGTTTGGAGCGTGGGGCAGAATCCGCAGTCGCTGTGACTACAGCGCGGGGATAACAAGGACATCGGGCACAGCACTCGGTTAAGAGCTGCGGGCAGCTGCCACTAACGAGTCCGGAGCTAAGGGTCACACGGAGGTGCAGTTGTCGCTCACATCACGTGAAGTCGGCAGGCCGGGGGTCAGCAGGATGTCTGGGGGCCACAGCTCCCTGTTAGACGTCCAGGCACTGTGACCTTCTTATCCAGTAGGAGGAGGAGGAGGAGGAGGAGGAGGGAGGAAGGGCAAATTAGTGCCTCCCAGCTGGACAGGTCCCTTTAAGGAGCTATCCTGGGCCTTCCTCTCATATTTTGTTGGCCCCATTTTCAGTAAGAAGAGACCACACGGGACCGGGACAAACTGGACAGCCCAGCCAGGGAGGGAGCAAGGAGAGAGTCCTTCTGGGTCCACGGTGGTGGCCCTGCCTGTGTAGACCAGCCTCTTCCCTCCTCCCTGCTTCCTGGGGGTCTGGCTTCGGCTGTGTGCCTTGGGCTCCCTGGGACCTGGCGGCCTCTCCGCCTGTCTCTGTGCCCTGGCCCTGGAGGGCACAGTCCTCACCTTCTCTGCTTCGCCCTGTGTCTGATTGGTCCTACTCAGCTTTGCACACCACGCCCTGCCACATGGATTGGCTGCCCTCCAGGGGCGTGTCTGCCCAGACCAATCAGCTGGGGCTATGGGAGGGTGTGGTGACACAGCCTTCCTGGGACAGTGGGGGCTAGGCACCTGGCCTACATAATCCAGCACGCCCCCAACCAGTTTCCAGTAATAGTGAGAACCCCTCGTGCAGGGAGAGGGTGGGTGGTGGTCAGCACCAATGCACGCGTGCTGCCAGGTGGCGGGACCTTGGGCAAACCACTCCACCTTTCTGTGACTTCATGTACTGCTCTGTAAAATGGGTGGTCGTCTCCATCTCATAAGGTGGAAGTCAACACTGAATGAGGAAATTCACGTCATTGTGCCTGAGCATAGTAAAGGCTCGTTATTATCAACAACAGTAACACTGGTATTATTGGAAGGACTGGCCCGACGCCTGTCCCTTCTTTAGTCACCATGGAGGACACGCTTAGTCCCTGGGCCCGGAGCCTTTTTGCAGTCTCGTCAGGGCTCTGCAGAATGCGGGATATGAGAGGAGGCGGGGCCGGGGCTGGGTGGAGAGAGGATGGTAAAAGCTGTGATTATCACTCATCCCCGGCGCGGCAGAAGAGAAAGCGCTCGCCCGGCACACCTAGCAATTACCCACGGCGACGACGGCAGTGCAGCCAGATGCACAGCTGTGGGGGCAGGGGGCGAAGCCCTCCCTCTTAGGAGAGGGCAGTGGAGGATGGGTCTTTCGGGAAGATGACTGGGCCCATGTGCTGCTTGCCCAAGCCCTCTGTATCCCCACGCTCACAGAATAAAGACCAAATGCCCCTGCAGGCCTCTGAGGCCCCGCCTAGACCGTCCCTTGCCACCTCCAGGTCTCCACCAAGCCCCCCTGCATTCTCTGTGCTCAAATCCCCCTGCCCCGGCTCTCCGCCAAGCTCTTTTCTGACTCAGGGTATTTGCAAAGACTGTTCCCCTGCTTAGAATGCTGTTCCTCTGCCCCTTGCCTGGCTAACCCCTACTTTGGGTTCCTGCTTCCATGCCACTACCTGAGTCACCTTAAACAGGCCTTCTCTGACCCCATTCAAATGACACCCTGGAGGGTTCCCTACCAGGGCTCCTTGGAACCTGCTATGAGGTCCTCACATCCCCATCAGGTCCACGTGTGGGGACATCTGCAGGGCAATGATTGGCTCTGGAAGCACCCAGTTCTCTCAGGGAGGGGGGCATGAGCTGGATGGCTGGGGACAGGTGGGGCCTGCCCTAGCCCGGCCGTTCCACTGTTACTTCTCCACGGATCAGACTTCCAGCCACCAACCTCCCACCAGCCGAAGAGCAAAGTTTTACCAACAAGGATCCTTTCTATGTGCTAGACTGGAGCTCATATCTGAGCTAATTAATTTCCAGGTTCCACATGAATGCAGAGCTGAAAATTAGCACTTGCAGCGAGCCAGGCCCAGTGATTCCTCTAAATTGCAGGGGGGCCTGGAAGTCAAAGCGTGAGATGTGACAGCTCCTGGCAGGAGAGCACCTGCCAGAGGAGCTGCTCCTCTCCGCTGGCTCCCAGGCAGGGCCTCGCGTGGCTGGCCTTTCCCTCGGGGCTCAGGACAGCCAGGAGAGTACACAGGTGAGAGGCCACAGGAGCCACCAAGGCCCCTGGGCTCCTGGACCTTCAGTCACTCCTGGGAGATGTGCTGCCTTGGGCCATCTCTGCCCTGCCTGCTGCAGCTCTGCTCCTGAACTAGACACACGCTCCCTGGGGACAGGGGCAGGTCAGTCCCATTTCTGGGTCCCCAGCTGCGTCCAAAATAGTTTTGTTTAATAAGTCTTTCCTAGCCCATGGGCTTAGTAGAAATTGCTACACACCTTGGGCAAAGCCGAGAGACCTGACTTCCCTCCCAGCTGGGCCACCTGTGAGCTCTATAGCAGGTCCTGGGTAGCGCTGTAAAATGGGGTGATGCCACCCACCCCCAGGGCCGTGAGACTCAGATGAGATCCTCGTGGTAACCATGACTGTGGTGACAGTGTTCACATGCTCATTGTCCATGGCGCTGAACGAACTGAACAAAACCGTGATGTTCTGAGGCCCCCAGAGACACAGAGAGAGCTGGAGAGACCCCTCAGAGTGGGACTGGGGTCTGCCAGAGCAGATCCCAGCTTCCCTTTCTGGGTCCAGTCCCCTCTATAAATATACCGTGAATACAGGCCCCAAATCCCTATCCAAAACCCTTAGAGCCAGAAGTCTTGTAGAATTTTGAGTATTCTAGCTTTCGGGAAAGGTCATGCAGTTCAGACACCGTGTATTACACACACCCCGGCAGGGGCTGGGGTAGCACCTCCTAATCAAACATCAGTAGCACCATGGCGCAGCGCACGCATGTGCCCTCCAAGTGATCGATAAAGACCACAAATAGCCTCGTGTCAGATCACGCCGCGCCATGCTGCCAAGCTTAGGAAAACGTTTGCGGTTTCCAGCGCTCGGAGAGCTTGGAAATGAGGAAAGGGCTGCTGTGCGGCTTAGAGGCGCTCACGCGCTCAGCGGCAGCCCTGCGGGCAGGAGCCGGCCTGTCATCGCCCCTGATCCTCTGGGTGCAATGACAGACGAAGCAGCCTCTGCGGGAAAGTGTCAGCTCCTGCCGGGACCCACCCCGGGCACCCTCCCCCAGAAGCAGGAGGACCCCGGTTGGCAGAATCTTGGGAGGCTTTCCTGGCACCTGGCCCAGTCTCCCTTGGAAGTCACATGGTGTCCCTGTCCTTTCTGGACTTCTTCTCACAAAGATTATTTGAGCCAAAACTTTATAGTGCCTCCCCCAGTCCCCTTCCAGGAAGGGGAGAGGAGACTTGACTTCCTCATCTCTCTCATCCTCGCCCCAGGGCAGAGAAAACCCCATCCGAGGCACAGCGGCCAGGAAAGCCTGGGCGGCTGCAGCTTTGGGGTAACTGAGCCTCCCCCGGCAGCGGCCTTGGCCTTGGACACCGGGCAGGGCGGGAGGCAGCCTCCCCTTTCAGCAGGGCGGAGACGCCAGCTGAAACCCGAGAGTCATTTACAAAGGAGCAGTCCACTAAAGCGGATTATAAGCAGGATCCACACGTGTGGTCAGTGCCCCGTTCCTGGCTCTGGAGCCCGTTTTCGCGCCCGCACCGTCCTTCACAGGAGTTGGGGACACAGGAAGCTCGTGCCACCCCGGCAGCCAGCTCTCGGGGGACCGGCCCTGCTGCGGCGCGTGCCGGCAGGCGGGGCGCAAGCAGGCGTTTGCACAACTGAGCTCTTGTCTTGCTTTTGAACAGACAGTGTTATTTTAGGAAGGGTTCCGGAACAAACGACGACGCTTTCTACAAGTCCACCCTCCCTAAGGGGGTCTTTGTTTTTAGCTCAAACTCGACTAATTCTGGTTCCACCCCAGGGACCAAAGTCTTTCAGGCTCCTCTCTTTAATAAAAAGGATGTAGTGGATGTTCATTTAGGAAGTTCAGCAGCGTGAAGGAACTCACAGCTCCCAGCAGCTCTCGCCCCTCCCGCCCGGGCCAGCCTGCCAGTCTTCCCTGTCCCCCAACACGTACCTCGGCACCCTCACTCCAGCTTGCCTGAGGTTAGAGATCTTCCCAGTTGTGCTGTGGGTGAGTTCTCCTTCCCACCACCCGTGCACTTGCTCCACGCAGGCGTTTGCCTGGCTCTCTGCAGTCGTCCCGGGAGACAGAACAAAGGCTGTGCTTCTTCCGCACCCTCCCCGCCCCTTTCCCTCACTCCAGCCGGCTGGTGTGGCACCGAAACACAGGTGGACAGGTGGACGAGGGAGCAGCTGCCCAGGCTCTGCGAGTCCTGGGCTGGGACAGGAAGCGTCTCTTCTCTGTCCCTCTGTCTCTGTCTCTCTCTCCCTGGGTCTCTCCCCTACCACCCCAACCACACAAGGATAACTTGTCAGACGGGACGACATCCTTCCACTCACCAGCAACTGCTCCCTCCCCAAATCCTGCCCCCCAGAGTGATATGCAGCATATTTGGCAACCTGCTCTGCACAGGCACCTGCCAGTCACACGTCACCGTGAGGTTGGGGGACAGTCCGCAAGGCCACCCTCACTTCTGACACCAGAGCCTAGTTTAGAGGTTCCCAAGACCACCCTCCGTTTTCACAGTTTGCTGGAAGGGCTCACAGAACCCACTGGAAACTGCGATACTCACAGTGGCAGTTCATCATGGGGACAGGACTCAGACTAAAGCAGCCAGGGAAGAGGTACATGGGGCAGAGTCCAGGAAAGTTCCAAACGCGGAGCTGTCAGTTGTCCCCTCCCGGTGGAGAGGACAGCGTTACTCTCCCCGCATCCGTGTGTGACATGGGTACTGCCGGCGAGGGACGCTCACCCAGCCTTGGGCTTCAGTTCAGAATCTTTACTGTGGTCCCCACGGTCAACTACCACCCGGCTGGCCCAGCCTGCAGCCCTTCCGGACGCCAAGCAGATACCGTGGGACTCAAAGCCCCTCCTTTAAGCCACTTCGTGAGACTTTCTGGTGCAGCCCAGATCCCCTGGTGAACAAGGCCACTCTCAGGCAGGACCCTCGGCTGGCCTGCAGGTCGCCGCCCAGGGGCTGAGGGCAAAGCCCAGAACTCCTTCTGGGCGAGGCTGAACTCTTTCCTAAGCCCACCAATCAAACACCTGGTGTTCACACCGCCCGGCGCAGCCTGCTGAGCCTCAGCCCGTGGGCCTGTGGGAGCTTCCGGAAGTTGTCAGGAGCAGCAGCCGCATCCAGAGGTGCTGTCCAGAGTGTCCTCCAACACGTGCTTCCCACCTGTCGTTCCTCTATGTCCACGAAACAATCACCCCTCTCCCCCCTCCCCCTGCCCAGCAACCACCATCCACTTCCTGTCCCTGTGACTTTGACAGGCCGGGTCCCTCTCGGAAGTGGGATCATAGGGATTTGGCTGTTTGCGACTGGCTTCCTCCGCTGACCACAATGTCCTCACGTCTCATCCGTGCTGGGGCAAGTGTCAGAACTTCCTGCCTTCGAGAGGCCGCGTGACGCTCCCCTGCATGGAAAGATCACAGTTCCCTCATCCACGCAGCACCCGAGACACCTGGGCGGTTTGTGCCTTTCGGCCAGTGGTGGATGACGCCGCCGTGAACACGGTGTGCACGTGTCTGTCGGTGGGTCCTCGCTGTCGGTGCCTTTGTGCGTGCACCCAGAAGCGGGTAATTCTGCCTTGAATGTTTTGAGGAACTCCGGCGAGGTTTTGATAGAACAGTTTGAGGTGGGCAGACTCATCGAGGGGAGGGTCTTACAGTGGGTCTTGATGAGCAAACAGTTGGTTAATGGTGAGCAGTTGCCCCATGGAGGGACCCACTGACCGGAGCGGCTGGTCCCTGGGGGCATTCAGTGTCCTGGGAAGGGGGGTGAGAGCAACCCGCTGCACGGATAACGTGATTTTACACATGGCCCCACGGCGGGCAGACTCAGACTAGCCCAGGGCCCACCCGTCCTGCTATTCACGCCCTTGCGCCACGCCTGCGCCTCGAGTGTGGGCACAGTGACCTGCTCATTATGAATGACAGCCAGTAGTTACAACCAGGGGCTCAAGGCGTGAGGCAGAGTGTGAACCAAGCCTCGGGGTGGGGAGGACACATGTCCACTTGGGCTTCTCCAGAGCAGCCGAGGAAACTCTCCACGTGGCCTCCCAGGCCAAGGCGGTGGGAGCTGCTCTCCCAGGGCATCCGAGGGGTGCTGGGAGCCCCAGGGGCCCAAAGTTGTCCCTCCCAAGCTGGGCCTGGCTCCTGACGTTCCTCCATCAGCCAGGGCCAAGGGGAGGGCGATGACGGTGACCACACCAAGCTGTCTTCTGATAGGCCTGTGTCTGGCCTGGGTCTAGAAACAGGTGCGGGGTCCAAGAGCCTTCCAGGTCCCCAGGGGTCGCAGATATGGGGGTCAAAAAAGTGAAGCTAGGATTAGGGGCCTCTCCAAGACCGCAGGGCTGGGACCTCATGTCCTGGGCAAAGAGGCAGGTGGGCACCCAGGAGGCCTGGTAGGGAGAATGAGGCTGGGTGGCCACTGGCGAAGCTGTCAGAGGAGCCAGCGCCACCGCCTCTTCCCTACTGTGTCTCTAGCCCGGCTTGGAGGCAGGAGCCAGAGAAGTGCTTGAGGGTTCAAAAGTGCCCCTGTGCCATCCTGGGGCCCCAGGGGGCCTCCACCTGTGACATGACTCTCCCTGGCCCCCGAACTGCCACTTGCAGCTGGCTCCCATGCCCCTCCCCCATCACTCTGGCCCAGGGATTCCTCCTGCCCTTGTCCCTCCGTCCCATCTGTCCCTGCTGCCCAGTTCAGGACTCTGGTCGCTCTGGGCTCCAGCACCCCTTCTACATTGTGGCTCCAGGGTAACCTTGCTAAGCGGCAGGCCCAAGCCCGGACCCCATCCCAAAGCTGTCACTGGGCCCCTTTCCCGCAGACCCAAGGCAAGCTTTCCGTCCCCCACGAGTCCCTGCACCCACCCAGCCTGCGGCCCCATTACTCTGCCCGGCCCAAGCCGCCATCCCCACACATGGTCACACCTCCACACCCCTCTGCCGGCAAGCCCTCCCTCCCACCTCCACCCTGCAAACTCACCCTTTCAGCCTCTCATCAGGAGACTTGAACACCCTCCACCCTCCTGCCCTCCTGAACGTCGGCGCTGGGGGTGCTTCTCTGCCTGGATCACGCGGGCACCTCACACTCATTTCTGTAGTTGTCCCCGTGCCCCCCACCAGGCCGTGGGCATGTTCAGGGCTGCACCCCACCCCGCCCCATGATGCCCTGGCTGGTGGTCTCAGGCCCCCTCGCAGGGGCTGCAACTGAGTAGCTGCTCAGTAAATATTAAATGAAGAAATTAATGAATGAAGCCCTAATGAAAAGCTAAAAATGGACGGCCCCTCCTGGGCCCTGACCCACTTTCCGAGCCTTCACCAGCTGCTCGGGGAAGCAGCATCGATTCTTGTGCCGCGCGGAGCCCAGGCATCAATGAGCCTCTGATTGCGCCACTCTGGGCAGCGCCGGAGCCGCCCCGCAGGGCCGCTGGCTCAGGCCGTCGGCCGCAAGGACAGGGAGGGAGCACCCGCCTCCCAGAGGGTCCGAGTGCCAGGGAGGCCCTGGGACTTCGGGGTCAGTCTGCCTGCCGGGGCGCTGAGCCCCTCACATCCGTCCACACGTGAACTTGGCTGAGTTCTGGACCCCTCTGAGCCTCAGTTTCCCCAACTTGTGAAGTGGGGTCCCATTGCGAATGTGGATGAACCAGATCAGGGGCCAGCACGTTTTTCAGTAAAGGGCCGGATAGTAAATATTTTTGGCCTTGTGGGCCAAGCCGTCTCTGTCACTCTCCACTCTGTGTTGGTGCCAGAGCAGCCCCAGACGGGAGGGAGACGCGCCGCGTGGCTTCGCGCCAGCACCGCGCTATTTATGAACACTGGGGCTTGAGTTTCATATGACTTCGCATGTCATGAAATGTTATCCTTCTTACTTTTCCCAACCATTTAAAAACGTGACAACCATTCTTAGTTTATAGGATGGACAAAAACAGGCGGTGGCCCAGATTGGCCCGCGGGCCCTAATCTGCTGCCCCCCGAGTTAGACTACGGGAGACTCCCTGAATCTGAGCCTTGGTTCCCAGCATTGTTGTGTGTTTCTGATGGTTTGTCTCCAAAAAGAGGCACTTGGAGATCTGATGTCAAAACAATTGTTTTGTTTCGTTATTTACTTAACGTGCAATATTTGTTAAGTGGCTAATAGATTTCTAGCAGTCAGGGGCGTCTGTGGTTGGAATTGGTTGCTGCGATGGTAGTGAACTCCCCGTCTCTGGAGGTGTGTGAGTAGAGTGGAATGACGGGGGCAGGGGAGCCGTAGAGAGGGTTTGGAGGTAGGGAGTTTGAGAAAGGGTCATCGAGTGCCAGATTAGGGGCATGTGCAGGGCTCTTGCCTCGGCTAGAGCTGGAAGGCCGGGATCCGTCTTCTGCCTCCCCTGGCGCTGCCCCCGGACCCTTAGCCAGCACAGGGAGCACTCACCCGCAGCTGACATAAAAAGCCAATGCCCAATGCCCCTGACAACACGTGGTGCCGGGACACAGGAGGGTCTCAGGCCCGACATGTTGCTATCTCAGTTTGGGTGCCCACGCCGGCTCTGGGACGAGCCCGTGGGTGCAGGCGGTTTACTGGGGAGGTGATTCCGGGAAGCGTGAGAGGAAGCGGGGAGGTGAGACGGCAGGAGGCAAGCCTGCCACGTGTGGGTTAACGAGCAGGTCAACGCTGTGCCCACCTGCGGCTCCGCCTGTTGAGGACCCTCCGAGAGACAGCACAGAGCACACCTCAGATTTGTCCCACTGCAGGGAGGAAGCTGGGGCATTTGCCCACCACTCCTGCCCTCGTCGCGCCAGGGTTTGCTCCAGGGCCGTTACCGTCAGCTTTTCTGACCTGCCCGGTGCCTGGGGCCAAAGCACATGCCTGCGGCCAGGGAAACCCTCCACGGCCCATGCAGGTGCTGGACTCAGAAGTGGGCGGTGCGTCCAGAAACTGACACGTGCTCCCAGACCCTCCCTGGGGGTGGGCGGAGGGCGGAGGGCAGAGGGCATGGCCCAGGAAACACTGAGGGTCTAACTCGTGCCAGTGTTTAGCTCCAAACTTGCCCGAAGCCCCTGCTATGAATGGAAACCCCTGGTCGGTTCTGTTCCCTCGGTGGTAGGGCGTGGCCGAGTCGCTGCGCCCATGGGAGCTGCAGCCTCATCGGCGGTGAGATGAAGACGGCGGCGCTCCTCTCTCGAGGCTGCCATGAGGACCATGTGGGATGGTGCACCTGAGAATAGCGGGCAGATCCCGTGCATTGCAGGCGTTCAGCAGGTGACAGCGCATTGCCACCGTGCCCCCGCACTGCCTGGGCTAGGCAGCTCTCATGGGCATTCGTTGGTCCCCTCTCCTTTCTCTGGCCAAGGAAACTCAATTTTCCACAACTGACCCCAACTCCACTCTAAGAGTGGCCGTGATCAGCACCTCCCACCCCCTGGTTGCAGTGACCGGTCAGGGGTAAGCACGTGACCTAGTTCTAGCCAGTAAAAGAGGCGATGGCAGGACCGTTTGGTCTTCCTGAAACTGATCCTTTCTGCTCCAGAATGGAGAGTGCGGAGACCCAGGGCTGTGGGTTTGCAGCAGGGCAGATGCTTCCCCGCCAAGAGGAGAGCCGCCAGGGCCGCCGAGGGCACCACTCGGATCCCATGGAAGAAGGGAGACAGGATACAGCAGGGTCTGCGTGACCGTCCTTTGAGCTGCTGGATGGAGCCTCCCCGCGAGCTTTTGAACTCTTCAGTTACAGGAGCCAGTAAATTCCCTTTATGTCGAAGCCACCAGGAGTTGGGTTTCTTGTCCTTTGCAACCTAAATAGTTCTAACAAACAGAGCATCCCTCCTGGCTACCTGAGACCCACGGACAGGGCTGTAAACTACAGGATTCGCTGAACAGACACAAGGAGCAAGGCCCTTCCAGGCTGGGGCCGGGGCAGGAGAGGAGGCTGGGAAGCTCGGATGGCTCCCTGCTATCGCTGTGGCAAAGGGACTCTCGGTCCAGCCACTGTGAAGCCTTGAGGACATCAGAGGCTCTGTGAGTGACGAACAGGGAGAAGCTTTTGGTTAGGAGCTCAGTGCCCAGAGGCAAGGTCAGGGCAACAAGGAGGGGCAACTCCCACACTTGTGGCCCACCCGGCTGGCGTGAGCTTGGCAAGCACACCCACAGAGGACACGCAGGGGCCCTTTCCTTCCCTCTCAATAATTTCAGAAGTGGAGAAAACCTCCGGCGACACAGCCCACAAAGAGCACTTTGCAAAGCCAAAGCCAGGAGACCTCAGGAGTCGCTCCTAGGCGGGAAGCCGCGGGTGGGGGTAGGAGAAAGGCGTGTGGGAGGAGGGGGCGCTGGGAGCCCTGGGGTTTGCTGGAGCTTACAGACTTCCAACTTTGCTTAACACAGTTAACGTGTTCGTGCCTCCAGAGAAATCGGCAGGAAGGACGGGGTGAGAACTCAGGAGTTTCCTTTCTGTAACAATAGTGACATAGCCGTCACGCGCTAGGCTTGTAATACGAATACGAGCTGGCACACCTGACAGCTTGGGCTGGGACTCAGGACAAAATGTACATGGATGTCAGAGTCTTTCAGGGAACAGGCTGCTCAGCGTGTGGGTGGCCTGGTGGCTACAAGGTCCTGGAAAAGCCCAAACAGAGAGCAAGTAGCCACCCAGAGCCAGAGGTGAGGCTTCTGCAATGCCCGGTGGGCAGAGCCAGCTGGCCCCTTGCCCAGAGAGGAGGGAAGGGGCGGCACTTACTGCCAAAGCGCACAGGGCATCCACCTGTGATAACCCCTGAGTCGACCACGTTAGTCTCCTTGTACAAAAGGCTAAACCCGAGGCTGGGAGTCAGGGTGGCTGGTCCAGGGCCCTCGGACGCTCTGAGCCTCCAGAGCTGGACAAACCCAGCTCACCTCTTCTCCTCGGACACTCCCCACCCCCTCAAACCTGCTCCCACCCCGATCCCACCCCTGCCCTGCAGACCCAAACCCTCTAACCTCCCCCATCACCCCAGCCCCTCCACTCTGACCTGGCTCAAAGTCATCCTCTGCTGAGGCCCCTCACAGACCCTGCACCCAGGAGGAGTGGGATCCCCCGGCTCCAGCAGTGACAGAGAGACATGCAGCAAGGCCCGAGGGGACCTACCGGGCAGAGAGGGAGGGCAAGGCCAAGGCTTCCTGCCACTGCCATATGTTGGGCCTGAGGGGCCCTGTTGGCTCACCCCTTGAAGCCGGAACAGTAAGCAGGACGCCCAGCTATAGTGTTTCAACCGTGCCCCCGCCATAGTCCGCAAAGCTGCCCTCGGGAGGGAGGCAAAGAGAACAAACCCTCCCACCCCATCCTCCTCCCCTGCCCTGGCCCTGCAGGCCCCTGCAGCTCCCCAGCGCTCAGCCCGAAGCAGCTTCCACAGCCTTGCCCAGAGCGGCGGGAAGGGGCCCGGGTGTGCGGGGTGGGGGACAGGAGATGTGTGGACGGCACCTGGGCGGCTGCCATCTGCTCCTCTGCTCAGAGCGCAGTGGGCCGCAGGGGGAGCGGGAGCCGGCAGCACGGGCAAGGACGAGGCCAGGGAGGGCTGCTGGGCTGGCAGTGGCCCCACCCCGGGCAGAGCCAGGGACATGTCCTAAAACCAGAGTAGGGGACGCTTGGCCGCGCCACACCAAGGGGCCTGCAGACCAGGCACAGGGGAGGGGGAGGGAGGGCCGCTCAGCGCCTGTCTTATTTCATTTCAGAAAAGTACGCAGAACAAAGAGCGCACAGCTGTGCGCCTGCCACACAGAAAGGACAATCACTGGCATTTTGTCCCAATTGTTTTAACTCTTTCCCTTTTTCAATGCAAATATAGAAAACAGTACAAATAATATTGAAGTCCTCTGTGTGACCCTGAGGTGACGTGGGGACCATCCGGGACCCACATGTCTCCCTCCATTGCCGCCCACCCCCCAGAGAAGGAAAACAACCCTTCTGGAGCATACGGTGTGCCCAGTGCCAGCCCAGAGAGTCACTTCCATGAGTCACCTCCTCTTGTCCCTGCAGCACAGCGAGGGACCCTGACCTGCTGCCACATGGTATGTAATGACCTCCAGCGATGAGAATGGCCTGTTATCGGAGGAAGGGGTGCAAGTGGGCTACCTCGGCCCTTGGTGGCTTCCTGCAGACATCCTTCTGCCTCCTGTTCTCCCAGCCTTCATGGCTCAGCCTTGCTCCCGATGGCCAAGGTAGCCCTTGGTTCCCGACATCGTCCACGTGTACTAACACATCCAGGGAGAAAAGACACTGCCTTTCCCAGGAGTCTCTTTATGAGCGAGGAAACCTTTCCCCAAAGCCCCAGCACACTTTCCTCGGTCTCCTAGGACCTGCCTGAATCGTCTTGCACACCCCGTCTTGAACCGCGGCTAGAGAGACCAATGGCACCGTGGTTGGCTTGGTGGCCATGTGGCCAACTGGCTGGGTGACCAGAGCAAATCAGGCTCTTTTAGCAAGAAGGAAGGGTGGGCAAGGGGATGAGAGCAAGGGTGTCAGGTGGGCAACCACCCACCAGTGCCGGCCCCCCTGCCTGTGGACAGCAGCCATTAGGAGGCAGAAGAGGGAGTCAGATGGCACTGTGCCCACCCCACTGCCAGGACCACACCCACACTACCAAACCACTGAACCGCCCCCACAGCTGCACCCCACCAGGCGCATCACTGCACCCCTCACTGCACCCTGCAAGGCAGACCAGGGCCAGGGGGTACATGAGAAGTAAGGGCAGGAAATGGGAGCAAGCCCTGCAGTAAGGCAACCCACAGACCAGCATCAAGAGGTGAGGAGGGGAGCCAAGACCAGGGCCAGAGGGGCCGAGCTGTGGGGGGCACCAGCCCCAGAGGAGGATGCTGGAAGGAGGGGCAGGAAGTGACAGGGAGGAAGGGAGCTGGGGCAGAGCAGGAGTGGGAGGGGCCCTGGAGGGGCACGGCAGCTGCTTTCTGCTGGCACCAGACCCTGGCTGGGCAGGGAGGGGTCATCACAGGCCTGAGCCAGCGTCATAACTCCCCTCGGAGGGTTCACATCCTTTAGGGACTCTTTGGACAAATCAGGAGAAATAAGGATGTGCTGGGATGAGGGGCTGTGTCCATCAGAATTGGGTTTGGCTACAAAGCAGAAAGCATAGACTAACACAGGATCAAAGACACAGGATTTACTTTGTGGAGTGAAATAATCAGGGAGGTCGGCCATCCGGAGCTGGGCTGGCTGCTCCACAGCCTGTCAAGGGCCCGGGCTGCTTCCACCGGTCTATCTTTCCTCCATCTTTCTAAGAATTTGTCCATTTCCTCCACATTTTCAAGTTTATGTGTATATAGATTTTTATAGTGTTCAGAGATGATATTTTGTATTTCCATGGTATCAGTTGTAATTTCTCCCTTTTCATTCCTGATTGAGCTAATTAGAGTCCTTTCTTTTCTGCTTCTGGGTAATCTAGCAAGAGGCCCATCAATTTTGTTTATCTTTTCAAAGAACCAACTCTTTGTTTCATTAATCTTGTATATTTCTTTTATTATTGATTTCATTTACTTCTGCTCTGATCTTTGTTAATTTTTTTCTTCTGCTGGGCTTGGGATTGGTTTGCTCTTCCTTTCCCAGTTCCTTGAGATGATTCATTAGATTGTTGATTTGTGATCTTTCTGTCTTTCAGATGAAAGCGTTTATGGCTATGAATTTTCCTCGCAAGACCCACAGATTTTGATAACTTTCGTCCCCTTTGTCATTTAGTTCAAAGAATCTTTTGACTTCCATCTTAACTTCCTCCTTGACCCAACTATCATTCAGCAGTAGGTTGTTTAGTTTCCATGACTTTGTGTAGAGATGAGTGTTTCTGTTGGAGTTGATTTCTAATTTTATTCCACTGTGGTCTAAGATTCATGGTATAATTTCTATTTTTTAAAAATTTGTTGAGACATGTTTGTGGCCTAGGATGTGATCAATCTTAGAGAATATTCCATGAGCTGATGAAAAGAATGTATATTCAGTGGTTTTGGGGCAGAATGTTCTGTAAATGTCTGTTAGGCCCATTTATTCTAGGGTTCTGTTTAAGTCCATTGTTTCTTTGTTTATTTTCTGTTTGGAGGAATCTGCCCCATTCTGTCAGAGGGGTGTTGAAGTCCCCATATCTTTTCCTACATCTTTAGCATGTAACTTCCATCCTTCAAGTCACCTCCTGGTTTAAGAAAGTTCCTGGAGCTCCAGCTATCACATCTTCATTCCAGATAGCAGAAAGGACAAAAGGAGGAATGAAAAATGGAGACTTAGCCCAGCTGTCTATTCCCTTCAGAGAAGTCAAGCTAAGGACTTCCATTTCCAAAATGGAGTAACAGGGACCAGATTTACCCTCCAGCCTTAAACTACACATACACACACACACACACACACACACACACACAAATAAATGAAATTGCGGCTTTTGGACACTGGATAAAAGGCAACACAAGAGAATGAGCCCAAAGCAAAGGTAAACAAACTAGGTGAGCCCTGTGATTGCCCCTGGAGTTTCCAGGCTATATTCCTGAGAAGGGAAACCCAAAGAATGTCCCGAAGTCTCTCTGAGTTGGGACACAGAGTTCAGAGAGCATAAGGCACCTATAATTTATGGTGTAGAACATCAGAGAAGAGAGAGCGGGACGGAGATAAAGAGCTTCAGATGTTTCTCCTCCAGTCTTTAGCTAAGTGTTGACCAGTGCAAAAGTTTGAGGAAACTGTCAAAACTGAGGAAACAGCAATTAGAAAGGAAGAGGCAGAACAATTCCCTGGGCTTATAGAGAAATGAAAATAGTTTACCTTTCCACTGGCCAGAGTAGAAAGACCTTATAATGACCTTATAATAGAGGAGAGTCCTCAGAAGGTATTACCTCAGTAGTGGGTCAAATTATTTCTAGACAGGCCGGGCGCGGTGGCTCACGCCTGTAATCCTAGCACTCTGGGAGGCTGAGACGAGTGGATTGCTCGAGGTCAGGAGTTCGAGACCAGCCTGAGCAAGAGCGAGACCCCGTCTCTACTAAAAATAGAAAGAAATTATCTGGCCAACCAAAAATATATATAGAAAAAATTAGCCGGGCATGGTGGTGCATGCCTGTAGTCCTAGCTACTCAGGAAGCTGAGGCAGAAGGATTGCTTGAGCCCAGGAGTTTGAGGTTGCTGTGAGCTAGGCTGACGCCACGGCACTCACTCTAGCCCAGGCAACAAAGCAAGACTCTGTCTCAAAAAAAAAAAAAAAAAGAGAAAAAGAAAAGAAAGGAAAAAAAAAAGTATCCCTAGACTAAAGGCTCACCTGGGCCTACCTACAAAGCTTAAAAGTAAGCCTTAAAAGGGTCAAACTCTCCAAAAGCCTCTCTTTTTCATTCCTCCTTTTCTCATTCCTGCTATCTGGAATGAAGCTGTGATAGCTGGAGCTCCAGGAACTTAATTGCATCTTGGAACAAAGCCAAAACAATATTTAAAGGAATAGAAGAAACTCTAGCACCTAACAAAGTAAAATTATAATGCCTAGCATCCAATTAAAAATCACCTAGCATGCAAAGAAGGAGGAAAAATGACCCATAAGAGAAGAAAAATAAATTAATAGAAACAGATCTAGAAATGACCAGATGACAGAATGAGTAAAATGGATGGTAAGATATATGTTCAAGAAAGTAGTGAAAATCTTGAGCATGAAGAAGAAGCAAATAGAATGTATTTTAAAAGACACAAATTGAACTTCTAGAGTTAATAAAATGTGTGAAATGAAAAACACACTAGATGAGATTAACAGAAGATTAGACTCTGCAGATGGAAAGGTTAGTGAACATGAAGATATGGCAATTAAAACTATCCAAAATGAAACACATAGAGGAAAATGTGAAAAAAAATGAACAGAGGATCACTAAGTTGTGGGACAACATCAAGTGGCCCAATACATGTATAACTGAGTCCTGGGGAGGGAGAAGAATTTTTCCAAATTTGATGAAAATTATAAATCTAAGAATCTCAATGAACCCTTAGCAAGAAAAAAGAAAGAAAAAAAAAACAGGAATAAAACTACACCAAACTACATAATAATTAAATTGCTGGAAACCGATAAAAGCAGAGTAAAGAGACATATTACGTGCAGAGAAATAAAGATAAGAATGGCAACAGACTTCTTGTTGGAAGTAATCCAAGCCCAAAGAAAATAAAGCAACATCTTTATTAAAAGAAAAAAAATCTAATACCCAGTGAAAATATCTTTCAAACATGAAGGTGAAATACTTTTCAGACCTTCAAAATTAGAGGGAATTCATCACCAGCACACCAGCTCATAATGTTAAAAGGAATCCTTCAAGTAGAAAGAAAATGATACCAGAAGGAATCTGAATACATACAAAAGAATAAAGAGCACCAGAAATGGCTACCAGGTGGGTCTTTCTTGTTCTTAAAAATCTCTTTACAAGATACTTAACTCCTTAAAGCAAGAATAATAACAATGTATTGTGGAGCTTATAACAGATGTAGAAATAAAATATTCAGCAAAATAACCCAAAATCTATGATGGGAAAATAAAGGAAATATATTGTGGCAAGGTTTTTATATTATTCATAAAGTAATATAATATTATTTGAAGGTAGCACATGACAAGTTAAATATGTTTACCACTGAAGTAAGTTAAATATGTATACCTAAAGTAATCACTAAACAAAAATAACAGCACACACACACACACACACACACACGTACACGACCAAAGAAGTATAGTTGATAAGTCAACATAAGAGTAAAATGTAATCATACATATTACTCAATTAATCCAAAAAGAAAGAAGAAGAAGAGAATAAAAGGGAACTAAGAACAGATGGGCCAAATAAAAAAAGTATTAAGATAACAGAATTAAACTAAACCATATTAATAATCATACTAAGTGTAAATTGTCTAAATTCACCAATTACAAAGTAGTGATTGTCAAACAGATGAAAGAGCAAGACCCAATTATAGAGTGCCTACAAGCAACTCACTATACATTCATGAAACCCATAATAGGTATAAAGGCACAGATTAATGAACAGTAAAAAATATAAAAAAGAATATACTATATTAATATTAATCAAAAGAAAGTTGGAGTAATTATACTATTATCAGACAAAATAGATTTAAGAGAGAATAATATGACCAGGAGTAAAGAAGGTAGTTTCATCATGATAAAGGTAGTCAATTCTTCAAGAGTTCATAATAATCTTAAATGTTTATGCACCTAATGTATGATGCAAAAACTGATAGAACTGCAAAGAGAAATAACAAATACACAATTATAGTTGGAGATTTCAACATTACTCTTTCAATAATTAGAAGACAGAAAATCAATAAGGATGTAAAAGATCTAAACAGCATTATCAGTGAACTCGACATTTGTAGAATACACCACCTAACAACAGCAGAATACACACTCTTCTTAAGAGAACACAAAACATTTCCCAAAACAAAATATGTTTTGGGCAATCAACAAGTCTCAATAAATTAAAAAAAATTGAAATCCTGCAAAATATATTCTTTGACCACAAAGGAATTAAATTAGAAATCAATAACAGAAAGATGTTTAGAAAAATCACCAAACCTTTGGACACTAAACAACAGACTCCTAAATAATCCATGGATCAAAGAAGAAATCACAATGGAAATTATAAAATGTTTTAAGCTGAATACAGTGAAAACGCAGCATATAAAAATGCAGTTAAAGCAATGGTTTGAGGGAAAGTCAGAGCACCAAATGCTTATGTTATAAAGCAGAAAGGTCTAAAATCAATAACTTCAGTTTTTACCTTAAGAAACTAGAAAAAAGAAGAGAAAAATCCAAATTAAGCAGAAGAAAGGAAATTATAAACAGCAGAAATCAATAATATAGAAAACATTAAAACAATAAAAAAATCAATGAAATCAAAAGCTGATTCTTTAATAAGTCGATAAAATTGATAAACATCTAGCCAGACTGATCAGGAGAAAAAAAGAGAAAATACGTACTGCCAATATTAAGGACGAGAGATAAGATATCACTATGGATCCCATAGAGTTTTAAATGATAACAAGTGAATTTTTTGAACAATTTTATGCCAAGAAATTTGACAACTTAGGTGCATCTGAAAATTCTTCAAAGGATATAATCTCTTTCAAGAATAAATAGTTCTCTGAATGGCCCCACATCTATTAAAGAAATTATATTTGTAGTTTTAAAATTTCTTTTCCACAAAGAAAATTACAGACCCAGATGTCTTTCCCACGAATTCTACCAAACATTTAAGGCAGACATGGTACCCATTCCACAGAAACTCTTCTGAAAGATAGAAGCAAAGGAAACTCATTTTTTTTTTTTTTACTAACATTATTCTGATACCAAAACTGGGTAATGACACTACAGGAGAAGAAAGCTACAGACCAATATTTCTCATGAACATAGACACAAAAATTCTTGACAGAATATTTGCAAATATTGAAGCCAGTGAAAGATAAAAAGAACGACATCATGTCCAAGTGGGGCTTATCCCAGCAGTACAAGGTTGGTTTAACACTTGAAAATCAGTGTAATTCAGCATATTAACACCATAAAAATAAAGACACATGTGACCATCTTGATAGATGAAAAAAAAAAATTTAAATAAACTTCAACTTTCATTCCTAATAAAGACTCAGGAAACCAGGAAGATACGGTAGTGGCTTAGGAGTAAGTCACACTCAGCAGGGAAGGAGCCAGCGCTTGCTCTCCAAGGCCGGGAGCAGAGCAAGGATGTCCACTGTCACCACTTCTACCCAGAGTGACACTCAGGTCCTAGGAAACACAGTAAGGCTAGAGACAGGCAAAACAAAACAAAACAAAACATAACAAAAGTCATACACATTGTAAAGCAGGGAGTAAAACTGTCCTCACACTCAGAGGTTGTGGTCATGTGTGTAAAAATTTCTAAGAAATTTACAAAAAAGCTACTAGAACGAATATGTCAGATTCACTAAATTGCCAGATACAAGGTGAATTGATTTATGTTAGTAGCAACAAGGAATTGGTTAGGAGAGATGTCTTAATGTAGTAAATACAAACTATAAAAGGAAAATTGATCAAGTGAACTTTATCAAAATTAAAACCTTTTTCTCTTTGAATGACACTTTTAAGAAAATTAAAAGGCAAGCAAAAGACAGGAAGAGAATACGTGTAAGACATATCTGACAAAGAACTCGAGTCCGGAATATGTAAAGACCACTTACAACTGAATAATACCAACACAAACCACCCACTTAAGAAGTGGGCAAAAGGTTTGAACAGACACTTCACTTAATTCTCAACATCATCAGTCACTAGGAAAACGAGAATTAAAACCACAGGGAGATATTACTACACACACATAGAATGGCTAAAATTAAACAGACTGACCATATCAAGGGTTGGCAATGATGTGGAACAATGGGTCTCTCACACTTTGCTGATGGAAATGTGAAATGGTGTAATCACTTTGAACATAGTCTGTTGGTTTCTTAACAAGTTAGACATTACACCTACCATAGGATCCGGCCATTCCACTCTGAGCCGTTGACCCAGGAGAAAATAAAGCGATACAGCAGCACACAAAGACTTGTACACAAATGTTCATAGCAGCTGTTTCCAAAAACTGGAAAAACCCAAATGTCCATTAATAGGTGCACGGATAAACAAATTACAGCGTATTATACAGTGGAATATTACTCACCAATAAGAAGGAACGAACTATTGACACCACATGGGTGAATCTCACAATCATGATGCTGAGTGGCAGAAGCCACCCCCGCCAAAGTACATACTGTGTGATTCCACGTATAAAAAACTCTAGAAAACGCAAACTAATTGTTAAGGATAGAAGGCAGATCAGTGACTGCCTAGGACAGGGGAGGAGGGGAGGTGGTTTGCCAAGAGGCGCCAAGAAGCGTTTCCGATTGACAGAAATATTTGTTATCTTGATTGTGGTGATGATTTCATGACTATGCACATGTGTCAAAACTTATCAAATTATGCACTTTAAATATGAGCAGTTTACTGTACGTCAATTACGCCTCAGTAAAGCTGTAAAAAAAACAACAATAAAGAGTCTCTTTCAGCACCTTCTTCCATACAGCTCTCCAGGACTTAGTCATCTGGTGCTGCCTGGCTGCGAGGGTGACGCGGGTGCCGTGTTGGGCTGGCGCCGGCGACACGACAGCGGATGGGTTAGTGACGAAGGGGCCAGCGTGCAGGGAGGCGCATGACACTCCCTGCGCACTGAGTTCAAAGGGACGGTGGGGACCGACCAGAGTCTCAGAGCGCGGTCCAGCCTCCGCCTTCCTGCTCGGGAAGGACAAGGACGCAAATCAGCTGCATTTGGTCCCCAGCCCCCGGCGTCCTGGAGTAACCGCAGCCCGCGTCGCCGCTGATGGGGCCTCAGCACGCCGCGCTGTGCTCGGCAGGTCTTCACGTCTGGGCGGAGGAGAGGTTGTGCCGTCTCACAGCGAAACCTGGAGTTCTGAGCTGCCAACGGCGTCTCCGGGTAAGGCTGGGGCTGGGCTGAGGCCCGAACTCCAGAGCTAGTGCTCTCCCTGGCCCCCGGGGTGCCAGTTTGCCCAGAAAGAGGCTGTAGTGAGGGACCAAGGCGGGGGAGGTACCCAGACGGCCTCGAGGCCCAGGTCTGGGGGAGGCTGGTCCTGAGAGGGAGCAGAGTCCAGAACTGGACCCAGGAACAGCAGTCCCCCCCAGAGCTGCCAGCCCCTCAGGAGCGTGTCCAGGTCCTGGCAGACCTTGAAACAGGCTGTCTTAGGAAACATGAACCTGACCTCCCTCCCAGCCAGAAATGCCTCCACAGGTGAACCCCTCTGCCCACTTGATTTCCTCTGGCACTGGGGCCCTCACTACCTCCCAGTCAAAGTGTTTACCTTGAACTATTGTAAGTTCTTCTCATCCTGAGCTGAAGGTGACCAACTTGCCCCGGTTTTCCCAGGACTGTCCCATTTTAAAACAGAAAGTCCCATGTCCCAGGAACCTCCTCAGTCCATTAATTTGGGCAGTGGTCACCTTACTTGTGGGCCAGCCTGCCCCAGTCACTGGCCCCACTGGCCCCAGAGCAGCACGCTGGGCTCACGGGCCTCATCTGTAGCCACCGCCCAGCATCCTGCAGTGGGGAGGGTGCCTGGTGTGTCCTCCCCAAGTCTGCACTGCCTAAAGGCAAAAGCCCAGTCCTGGCGCCTTCTGCACGGGGACCACCTATGCAGCTTCACCTTCCGCCCCCTCCCGGTGGCTGGCCCTGCCTGTGGACAAGTGAAGCTGCCGCCCCGGGGAAGGAGCTCGGCTGTGTAGCAGACAGATCTCTACTCACATCCCAGCCGCTGCACCTCCACCGAGCACATTTACCCCAACGTCCTACACCTTAGTGCCAGCCTCCAAGGTGGGCTGAGGTCCCCAGGCTGCTGGATCAGCCCTGATGTGCACAAAGGGCTCCAGGTGGGGCTGGCACATGGAGCTGCTCCGTGAACTTTGCTTTTTGGCCCCATACTCTTGATGTGTGAAGCCACCACCCTGGGTTGGGAGTCACCCAACAGTGCAGAGCCCCATGAAAGGCAAGCTTGGGATGTCCGGGGGGCCCAGGGACAGGCTTGGGAGGACGTTGGATGAGGACTCGGTCTGCCAGGGGCCAGGACGGCTCCTGCCTACTGTCTCCATCCCGGCCAAGCAGGATGTCCCTGCCTACTGCACGACTTTGAGGCTCCCTGCAGCCACTGTTCTGCACGCTGGCCAGCGCCTAGATCCATTGCAGGCACGAGAACTGGCTAGAACATAGAGGAGTCGGCAGAAATAATTTTCCTGCCCAGTGGAGTGAGGAAAATTGGTGGCCGCCTCTGCAGCCCCGTTTTCAGCAAGGGCAGCCTGCTCACATCCCAGCAGCCGCAGCCCTGCCGCCACCTCGCGACGCTTTATGCGGAGCTCCGTGCCTGGGCACCCCAGCGTCAGGGTCTCCCAGGCATTTGACCCCAGGCTTGAGCCTCAAATTTCCTCCTGGACAGGGCCTGTCTTGTCTGCAGCCCTGGTCCCTGCTCTAGGTGGAAACTTTCCGAACAGTCACATGGAAGGCAGACGAGGCCTGGGGCCCGGGGTAGGTTCCCATGCTACAGATGAGCAAGAAGGAAACTGAGCCCAGAGGGGAGAACGCTCTGCCCAGGGCAATCAGATGCGAGGTCCCCTGGGCCCAGGTCAGAGGCCTGACCAGTGGCTATCTTGACATCTGAGGGCCTTACCAGTCACCTATGCCAGGACTGGTGCTGTTCTGAGTGGGAGCCAGAAGAGAAGGGGACATGGGCACACCAAAGGGGCCACGGTCAGGTCAGGAGCCACTGAAGGATGGGATGAGGAGGGCAGGCGAGTCCTGGGGAGTGGAAAACAGGGCTGTAGACGGAGGTGGCGCCGTGCAGACCTGGCCCCTGCCCCCCACCATTCCAGGGGCCCAGGATCACGTGAGCCTCTTTTTTATTGGAATGTTGTCTCCTGTTTTGAGTATGGATGAGGACAAAAGAGGCTGAGTGTGCATGCCTGTTGGTGGAGCGACAGAGGGGCAGAAAAGCCCCCGCCCCTGCCAAGAGAATATAAGTCATATCTGAGACTCGAGTGAGCCCACAGAAGGTCTGGAGTGCCTGGATAGTACGTGTCAGGCAGTAGGGAGCTACTACAGGTTCTTGAGCAGGAGAGGGACAGGGTTAAAAGGGTATTGGGGACCCTTCCTAGGGTCCAGAACAGACATGATGCCAGTTTCAGAGGCAGAGAGGCAGGTTGGAGACTATGGGGGCTCCCTGGAGGGACAAGGGGGTTTCTGGGCTGGGAATGGAGGGTGTCGGAGCCTGCCCAGCTCCAGACACCCTCAGCTTCCACTCTTTCAGCCCAGCAGACCAACTCAGCACTGCCTTGGCCTCCACCGTCAACCCAAAGCACACAGGGCAGTGCCAGGAGAGGGATTAGGGTTAGGGCTGGTGTTGGGGTTAGGGTTAGAATCAGGGTTAGGGTTAGGGTTGGTATTGGGGTTAGGGTTGGGGTCGGGGTTGGGCCATTTCAGAGATGCCCTGCTGCCTTCGGAGGGCAGCTCCAGCCTGACCTGCAGCGGATCCTGGAGTGTAAGTTATAGTGTCTGTTAGGTGGGAAGAGAAAGAAACCTCTGAATTGCCCACGGTCCCTGGAGTTCGCACTCCAAGAACCTTGTCTCATCCTAACCTAAGGGGCCACCGGGAAGGGAAGGCCAGAGCCTGGCCAGCAAGACTGGCTGATTCTGGAGTCCAGGGGGACAGGAGGGGCTGGATTCCCACACCTGCGCGTCTGCAGGAGCTTCACACTCAACGACCACTCTCCAACCTGCTGTCTGCCCTGGTCCAGGCAGGCACATGGCATCACATCGTGCTCCTCCAATCTTCTTTCTGTTCATTCATTCATCCATCCACTCATTGGCTGGTTCTAGAACTTTCCCCAGCACCAGGCTGGTTCCTGCCCCTGTCCCTGCTCCTCAGGGTAGAGGAACATACACTCCAGCTGGGCAGATTGACGTGCACACGGACAAATAAAGCAGACAGAATTGGAGGAAAGTGAGAGCCATGCAGAAAATAAAACGGGTCATGGGATTGAGAGATGGGGATGGTCTGCAGAGGCCCAAGGAGGGCAAGGGCTGGAGACAAGGGGCCTACACATCCCAGGGCACAGGCCTCATGCCCTGCCACTTTCATCCCTTCTTCCCACTGCCAGAGGAAACCCCACCTCCTCCAGGAAGCCTTCCTGGTGCTCCAGGCACTGCTGCACTGACTGCACCAGCCCACGTTGCAGGGCTCTTCACATTGCATCCTCTGGACCCCCTCAGAGACACCTGGAGGTTGGTCCTGTGGGAGGCAAGACTTGAATGGGAGCGACCACCAGACCAGATCGACCAGGTCAGCCTCCTACTTGCTAAGTGGCCTTAGGCAAGAGACTTCTCCTCTCTGAGCCTCAGTTTCCCCATCTGTAAAACGGGGCTAGTGCCGCCTCTCCACAGGGCCACTATAGGGATTAGCCAAGACCCAGAGCCAGTGCCCACTCTCTCTCTCCTTCTGATCATCAGTGGGCTTGGTGGGAAGGAGGGAAGAGAGGGCTTGGAGGGTGGGGACAGGAGGCGGGTGCAGAGTTGGGGAGGGGCTCTCCTGGGGCCTACCGAGGCAGGCCCCAGCTAAAGTCTGCAAGCTGCCTGAGCTGAGGCAGGAGCCGCCCCCACCCCACCCGCCCCTCCCCCGCCTCCCCAGCCATCTGCGGCGTTGGCAGCAGCAGCACCAGGGCGGGCGGCGAACATTCTGGCACCATCTGAGCAGGACCAGTCTTTGGGGAACGGCCGCAGCCCAGGAGGAGGAAATGTGGGCAGAGCCCCCACATGTATGCTCTGTCCCACATCCCCCATTAGTGTTTGTCCTCTTGGGGCCTGGGGAGGGCAAGGACATTGGGGCTGGCAGGCTGGGCCCCCACCGCCTCTCATGGGCTGCCTCCCCCTCTGTGCATGGCCTGAACAGTATCAGAACCCAAGAGGCCAGGAGTGGAGGTCACGGAACCTGCCCCTACTCATGATGGGGAAACCAAGGCCCCCAGAGCAAAGGGACCAGTCCCATAGTGAGCCAGTGACCGGGCCTGGACAAAGCTCTCTCCCTGGGTAGGACTGGGAGAGCCCGCACCCTGAGCTGCCACCTCTCAACTTGTCCGGACCGTAGCCCAGTGCACCTGGAGGCAGAAGGGCCGTCCTCTGACATTTACCTGTCCCCGGAACTTGGAACCCTCCCTGCACCGCCCTCTCTCCATTTGCTACCCAGTAATGTCCCTGGGCCCGAACAGGGAGAAGAGAGAGGACTCTGCCTGACACTAAATGGTCCAGTTGGCTGCTGGTTCTTCTTGTGTCTCCTGTTTCTGGTTTTTCTCTCTTCCTGGCTGTCAGTGCCTTTTCTCAGCATGTCACTGTGCCTGAATGTAGCAATCTACTCTCCTGATTAAATGAGAGAGTAGAAACTGCAAAGTAGACAACATATAGACTATAAGGATAGTGGTGATGGTAGCACAACAGTGTGAATCTACTTAATGCCATCAAATTGTGCTTTAAAGTGGTCAAAATGGTAACTTTTATGCATATTTTTCCCACAATTTAAAAAAAGTAAAAAAAAAAAAAATAAGGTATTTATTGGCAGCATCTTCTAATCTTCCCTGTGCTTGGAATGACATGAACACGTGTGGCCTCTGAGCCTCTGGGTCCCAGAGGAGGTCATGAGTGAAGCGCATGTGCTCTGGGACCTCTCCTCCCACCACTCGGACCCTTCTGCCTCCCCCACACGCCTCCCAGGGTTCTCACGCCGGCTGCGGCTGGGCTGGCCTGGCCGGGGTGGAAGACTCTCTGACACCCTCAGGACTGACCCCTGCTCATTCCTGAGGAGGCTCCGGCCTGGCCTGTGCCATCGGAATCGCCCTGCCCAGTGCCTTCAGGAGGAGAGGGCATGGTTCACACTGTGCCCTTCCCCGGGCGGGGCTGGGCCAGCCTTGGGCCCTGCTGGGGGGCAAGGACAGGAGTACTCCAGGCGAGCAGGGTGAGCCACACTGACCCTCTGAGGCCACCTTCTCTTTCTGAGAGCTCCCAGGGGAGAAGGCAGCCCCTCTGTCATCACTTGGCTGTCCTGGGCCAGGTGCACTGAGTCAGGCAGGAAAGGAAGGCCGGGCGGGTACCTGTGGCGATGACTGATGACCGGGCAGGGCAGGGGCGGGGAGAGAGGTAGCTGCAGTTTCCTCATCTGTAAACTGTGAGCTCCCTGAGGGCAGGAACTTAGTTCCATTCAGTCCTACATCCCCAGGGCCCAGAGCAGGGCTGGTTGGTACACAGAAGGTGTCTAATAAATGTTGAGGGATTGAATGAATGGGTCCATGAATAGGCTGACAGGTCACGACTGTCTTGGGCTTTACTCCAAGTTCTCTTCACGCATTCATTCTCTCATTCATTCATTCCTCCAGCTTGCACGCACTGCACTCATTCAGTCATGCGCCCCGCCCTCACGCACGCACCGGCTCATTCATTCCCTGCCCCCGTGCCATTCCGTCCCCGGCTCCCGTTCACACGCGGGGTCCCGTGCCCCTGCAGCCCCGCGCCCGCCACGTGCGCCCCGACTGGGCGCCGAGCCGGGAAGCGCTGAGGCAGCCGCGGCTGCGCGGGGCCGGGGCTGGCGGGGAGCCGGGCTGGGGGCGGGGGGCGGGCGCTCCCTGCGGGAAGCCGGGCGGGGTAAGGGGAGCCCCGGCCGCGCCGGCTCCAGGCGCGCTCGGCCTCGGAGGGGAGGGGGCAGAGTCGGCGGGACCTGAGCGCTGCGGCGGCGGCGGCGGCGGCGAGCGACGCAGCTGCCCCGGGGCCATGTGGACGGGCGGCCGCCGCCCGGGCCGGCTTCGGCGGGCGGTGAGTACCTGAGAGCACGGAGGGCATAGCGCGGACACCGGCGCGGAGGCGGGGCGGGCGCCACCCACGCCTCTGGGCGGTCCCTGCTAGCGCCGCGTGCTACTGGACCCCCGCCCCCCGCTCCGATCCCGCGGCGCCCCTCCGGGGCCGGTGCGCCCGGACCCCGCCGTGCATGCCCCCTGGCCGCGGAGGAGCGGCCGGCACCGGGGCTGGGCACCCTCGGGCTGGGGGGGCGCTCGGTGCGGCGCGCTACCCTGCCCCCCTCACGGCCGGCCGGGAGCGCCGGTCCGATTTGCGGGCTCTTTGCCCTAGCACGCGTGTCCCTGCCGCTGGGGGATGGGGGGACACGGGACCCAGGGCGAGGCCTGAGCGTCTGGCACCCGCCACTGTCCCGGGCAGGTCGTGAAGGTGCAGGCAGGCCTCGTCCCAACCTGCGTCAGGGGCAGGGCCCGACCCGCTCGCTCGGGGAGGCCGGAAGGAGGCTGGGTCGTGGAGCGCTCGCCGTGCGTGGGCGCGCGCTAGCCCCGGGCACTCTGAGTCTCATTCGGTACCCCAGGGCGGGTACTGTCCTTCTCCCCATTTACAGGCGAGGAAACTGAGGCTCAGGGAGGCGAGGGGCTGGCCCAGGCGGCTCAGCTGGCGCTCTCGCCCTCCCTGAACCCCAGCACGTTGCACGGGAGTTGCTGCCCTAGCGTTTCCGCTTCCTGCCTGGTTTCGGGGTGTTTCCTTCCTTGTCTGTGCCCCACCCCATCCCCAATGTGGTTCCTCTGGGGCAGGAACAGCGTGGGCGACATCCTGGAGACTCCCGAGCCAGTAGAATGGGAGCAGAGTGGGCACCCGGGCTCGAGTTGGGGGGCGGCTAGCCTGCAGAAGGGGCCCTGGGTGGCCAAGGTCCGCCCAGCAGGGCAGACCAGGGGCCCAGGCCTTGGGGCATGGCGGGGCAAGGTCTTCATGGGCCTGGTTTGTCCCAGGCCCCAGTGCCCTGGGTATCTGGGGACCATGGACAGGTCCTTTCCCTTCTCCGGGCCTCAGTTCCCCCACCTGCTAGGGCCGGCAGAGCCCCGTCCCATCCTCGCCAAAGGCCAGGCTCCAGCGAGGACTGGAAGAAAGCCCCTTACACACTGCGCTGTGCCGCCCTGCCAGGCTGGGCATGGTCCTGCCGCCTGGGGCGAGTAGCCATTGGGGGTGGCTGTGCCTGGCATCTGTGACGCGCAGGGTGGAGAGGCGACAGCAGGGCCCTGGCAGCATCCTGCAAACCCTTAATTTTCCCGACTCTCACTATAATCAGGGCGGCCGGAAGAGCAGACACGGTGGCAGATGCAGCTCCTTCCCGGCTGCTCAGCTCGCAGGCGCCGAGCGAGGACCCTCCCAAACTATTGTCTCATATTTATAGATTCCTGTACTCTGCATTCGGCTCCTCGGCTCGTCGTCAAAACCTGGAGCTCTTCGCACCTGGGACGCTGAGTGGGGAGGGCCAGGGCTGCCTGGAGCCTCAGTCCATAGCGAGTATTCCACGGGCTGGGGGCTGGGGAGCAGGACGTTTGTCAGGTCTGGGGAGGGGAAATGAGCCCCAAGCAACCGGGGAGATGATCGCCCATCCACTCAGTAAGACTCTTGGGCCCAAGGTCTGGCCCGCCTAGCTGCCACTGGTGGAGCACCTACTATGTGCGGGGCAGCGTTAGTGTGTTCCACAGTATCTTCACAGCAACACCATGAAGCGGTGCTCCCACTCTGTAGGCACTTGATGGTGTTGAAGTGTGATGGATGAATGGATGGATGGAGGGAGGGAAGGACAGCCATCCATGAATCCATGGCTTGTTGCAGACAGCCCACAAATCGTCTTCCAAATCCCAGGAGGTGAGGCCGGTGGGCTGAGTAGGAGTTGAACAGGTAGAGGCAGGTAGAGGTGTGTTAGAGGAACTTGGGCCAAGGGCTGGAAGTGAGGGGAGGGTGCAGTGAGTCCCAAGGTCGGAAGAGTCTCTGTCCTCCTGGAGTGTGGAAGGCAAAGGCAAGGCCATGGGCGGGGGAGAGGTGGCTCCTCCCCTCACAGGAGGTAGGGATCACTGGGACAAATCGGAGGGTGACCCCAAAGCTCACTGTGTTGGTCCAGAACTGTCCCCAGGGTCCTCTCCTGCCTCCCCCTCCTGTCCCAGGGCTGGTCACTAGCCTGGCGGAAAGGCCTGGACAGGGGTCTGGAGTCCTGGGTTCCACTTCCTCCTCTGCCATTGATTTACCATGTGACCTTGGGCAAGGACTGTCCCCTCTCTAGGCCTCAGCGTCAGGGGCTGTAACTTCCTATCACAGCCAGGGGAGTGACTTCCAGCGCCTGAGAGCAGGCACCAGACAGTGGCCTGTGGTAGGAGAAGCTGACCAGAGGTGTCTCTGCTGGTCCGGTCATTATGGGAATGAATGAATGAATGAGTGAGTGACTGGCTAAGTGGTTGGACTCTACGTTCACCGAGCATACTCTCCTGAGCACCCACTCTGTGCTGCTCACTGGGGTCACTGAGGTGAACCTGACAGAGACCTTGCCCTTCAAGAGTCCACAGTCTGCTGGGAGACATGGACCCTGACCAGTGTGGCAGGTATTAGGAGGTGCTGGGGACCTTCTCTGTCCCACCCCCTGCCAGGAAGAAGGACTCAGAAGGGACCTTGAGCCTGGAGGACTCTGGCGGCTTCCTGGAGTGAGATCAGCCAGGGCCCCCCTCTGAGCCCGGCTGGGGAACCGTAGTCATGGTTCAATCAGCAGGCCCTGGACCAAGTCAGGATGGAGGGGGTCAGGCCTGGGCCCCACCTGGGGAAGACAGACCTGGAAACCTGCACCGCCACGGGGTGGTGAATCTGGGATGAAGAGGCACACGGGTGGCGAAGCCATGGTGTGCGGAAGGGTGGGTGGGGGAAGGAGGATGTGTGGAAGGGGGCCTGCAGCAGGGCAGACCAGTGGGTGGATGGATAGAAAGCTGGAGGGGAGATGGATGGAAGGGGAGATGGGTGCATACAGGTGTCGAGGTAGTTGGGGATGGACGGGCAGACGGATGGAAGAGCTGGTGTGGATACAGGACTGTGTGGGTAGAGCAAAATGGTGGTGGATCCATGGTGGAGCTGGCTGGATTTCTGGTGCATATGGGGGATTGACATGAATGGATGGATGGTTGGATAGCCGTCAGTAGACAGATAAAGGTCTGGGGACGGATATAGGAGTACATATTGGAGGATGGATGAATACAGGCATGGGAAATAATGAATAGAGTTCATGCATGGACACTGGGCTAGATGGATGAATACTTGAATGTGTGTCAGTAAGATGATGGACCTAGGAATGGATGGATACGGGAGGAGCAGATGGGTAGGTGAATGAGTGTATTGATGAGTGAATGGATGCAGCCCTGGAAGGGTGGATCAGTGTGCAAAGGACATGTGTCAATGGATAAAGGCATGGACACAAACACAAGTGACGGACGGATGGGTGCATGGGTGATGGGTGGGTTCGTGGATGGATACAGGACGAGAGGATGAGCGGATGGATGAGTACATGTCAGCAGATGCAGACACGGATGGGTACGTTGGCGCAGGGATGGTGTGTGCAAGCGTATGAGTAGACTAATGGTTACAGGGGTGGGTGGGTGGAGGATGGTTGCTTAAATGGGTGGAGCTCCAGGCCATGTGTGCCTCAGTCTCCCAGATGCTACTGTCTTGCTGATGTGCCCCTGGTCCCTCTGGTTCAGAGGTGGTGTATTGGGGAGACACAGGGCTGGGAAGGGGCCAGCCTTGCTGACTCAGACCCAGAGAATTAATCCCACCTTGAGTGTTTTGGGGAGAAACCAACACAAACTAAGGGCATTAGGTCGCTCCAGTTCCGCGTGGCCCTGGAAGACATGTTCAGGGACGGATGACGCAGCTATGTGGCCTCTGCTGAGAGGAGCAGCCAGCGGGGGTGCCACTGGGGCTTCCTTGCCTGGGGAGCGCTGGGGCAGAATTCAGGTGCCAACCCTGAGGACACAAAGCGTACGCAGGTGCTGGGGACCCAGAGACAGCTCAGATGCGCTGCTGCCCTCAGGGACTCTCAGGCCAGCGTGGAGATAGCCAGAGGCAGCCGGGCAGGGTGGTTGAGAGCACAAGTGTGGGAATTCCCAGACCCTCAGCATCCTCATCCGTAAAAGGGTCATAGTAATGGAACCTTCTGTGCTGGGATGGGGGAGGGCTAGAGAGGGGAGCTGCACTGCTGTTGGCGTTTTCTAGGGAGCCGAGCCTGGATGTGACGAGCCACGGCGTTCCGCAGTGACCCTGCAGAGCCCAGTTTCCTCCTCCTTGAGGTGGGATCGCTGTTCCTGGCTCAAAGGGCTGTCAGGAGAATGGAGTGAGGTGATGCTCAGAGCTCTTAGTGGCTGCCCAGTCCCCGCTGCCCTGCCCACCCTGCAGGGTCCCACCAATACCCTATGGCCTGGTCTTCCCAGTCCAGCCCAGCAGGGAGTGGCGAGTCCCATGCTCCTCTCCGGAGCTGGCAGGGGCCACCTTGCTGCCGGTGGGAGCAGAGTGGGGCCAGGTGGCAGCACAGAGGCCAAGGGTGTCCTGGACAGGAGGTGAGTGTGAGTGCATGACCTTTGGGGTCCCCATCTTGGGTCTGCCACTCTGAGCCACGTGACCTCTGACGAGTCGCTTCACCTGAGACTCTCCTCCTTTTAGCATAAAATAGTGTCCATAACGGTCCTTCCTCACAGGGTGGTGAGGATTTGGGGTGAGGATGTGCGTGCGCCCCCAGCACGGAGTTCGGCACTCAGGAGGGGCCCAAGAAGTGGGACTGAAACAGATGAGTCGGGACAGGGGCTGCAGCTCCGGAGGCTGGGAAGCCCCTTTCAGGAGGTGTAGCCCAGGCATCTGGCAGCCAGCAGGTTGTTATGACAGCGGAAACTTGTCTGATGCAGCCTGACACTCTGGGAGTGGCTCAGAGGACGAGCTGGCCGGGGTGTCCCAGAGCACCCCCGAGACCCCACGTGCCAGGGAGATGGACAAATTAGAGCCCCAGTGCTGGTGAGTCCTGAGGTCCTACTAGGTACCAGGCTTTGTGGTCACACCACTTCCTACTGCTACCTGGGGGCTGAGTACTGCTCTGTCCCCACTTGGTAGATGAGGAGGGGGTGTGGCTTGCTCAGGGCTTACTGGAGTGTTGGAGAGGGGGTTTGAACTTGGATCTGCCAGCCTCCAAGTCTCATTCCCACTGGTGATGGGGCAGGGGCTGGACGGCCTCTGCTGGGAGGGGGTTGTCGGGGTGGAGAGGGGTGACTATAGGAGGACTGCAGGGGTAGGGGAGGACACTGTGGCCTGAGAGCCTGAGATCCCTCCCCTGTCCTCAACCCGTGTCCAGTCCAGAGTTGGCTGGGGATGCTTGTGAACTGACAGCCCGAACCTGTGATATCCTTCATTCATTCATTCGGGAACTTGTTAGTGAGCATCTACTATGTGCCAGACCCTATGCAGAGAGCCAGAATACAGTGAAACTTACGTCCTAGTGGGGGACAGATAACACACAAGTGACTGCAAACACGTCAGTTACAGCCGGGGGCCAGGTTGTGAGAAGGGCAGAATGAGGGTCTTCCTGGCAGAGGGAACAGCAAGTGCAACGGCCCCGAGACCAGATAGAGCTTAGTGCGTTTGGGAACTTCACAGACGTTCCTCTGCCGCGTGGGGAGCACAGGGCCAGCAGGGCACCAGAGAGAGGAGACTCTTGGCCACTGTCAGGGCCTTGCAGGGTATATGGAAGTGTGACATTGTCTAGTCACTTGGTCTGTGATTTTAAGAGATTGTACTGGCCATGCTTGTAGGATGAACTAGACTGGACCAGCATAGAGTCAGGGGCCCCAGAGAGGGGTAATCGCAGGTGTCCAGGTGAGACATGGTGGCATCTGCAACCAGCAAAGTGACAGTGGGGATGGAATGAGGTGGTCAGGTTTGAGAGAGGCTGAATCATTAGGATCTGGTGGTCAGGTGGGGGCAGGGAAGAGGCAGAGGGAGGCGTCCAGGTGGCTCCTGTCCCTGTCTCAGGCAGCGGAGCCTGTGGCGGTACTGTTCCTGGAGGCCCAGACGTTCCGTCAGGGATGCCGTGGGGCGGCCAGAGAGGTGCCCGGCTGAGCCCAGAAGAGCAGGGGTCCCAGGCATTTGATGTGAGACGTCCAGGCAGGGCCCAGCTGCACAGCCATGAGCAGGCAGTGCCAAGGAGGGCCTCGGCCACGCTCCAGGCGGCCCCAAGGCCAGTGCCAGAATGGTGGTGGTGCATGCCAGCTGGCCAGCCAAGGGCCTGGAGCTGCCACCCCCTAGCGAGCATTCCTTTGGCTTCAGTGCCCACAAAGCTGCGTCCTAAGAAGGAACTCTGCCTGGAGCCCTGGCGCCCTGTGAGGTACTAGGGGCAGGCATGTCTTCCTTCACACAAAGACCTGGCTCTGGCCCTTCTCTGGGTTAATCTCCCCTACCCCACTCCCCATCTAACTAACCCTGGGCCCCCATGTGCCAAAGTCTCTTGCCTCATAGCATTAGCAGCTGCTGTTTCTCACCTTATCCCAGTGTATCATTGAGGAATTGCATGTAGCTGCTAGCAAGAGAGACTGGAAATAGCTATGGCTTAAGCAAGACAGAGGTTTATGTCTCTCTGAAGTTAAAGAAGTACCAGAGGCAGACGGTGCAGCACTGGTGTGATGATTCAGTGGTCATCAGGGATCCAGGTTCCCTTTGTCTTTCTGCTCCTCTATCCTTTATATATGGCTTCTGTCACATTTTGTGAGATGTGGTGTACCTCATGGTGCAATGTGGCTGCCACGGCTCCAACCATCACTTCCATGTTCTAGAGAAGAAGCAGGAGAATGGGGAGAGGGAGCAAAAAGGGCACAGGCAAGCTGTCTGATCTCTTTTTTGGAGCTCTCCTAGCAGTCACACCCAGCAACTTCTGTTTTAGCTCATTGGCTACCTCCTGGCTGCAAAGGCGGGGTACTTGCATCCCAAAATGAAATGAGGGTTCTTTAGTAAGGAAGAATGGGAGCACGGCGGGCAGCCAGTGGTCTCCACCACACCCTCCCACTTTGCTGGATTGCTGCAGTTCCAGTTTCCCCTCCTGCAGACCCTGCGCTCACAGTCTGGTGGCCGTGTGGCTGTCTGTGTACTGCCTGCCTCTCCGTGTCCCTGCAACCCGCAGAGGGGACTTGTGAGTGGGAGCGGGTGAGGCCCAGCCAGGGCCCTGCACAGAGCAGCTCGTTCAGTGTGGTCTGCCTCCCCAGGCAGAGCTAGGACATGACCTTCTCCTCTCCAGCACTTTCTAAGCCCGAAGCTCAGCTCCTATTAAGTGAGGATCAATTTGGGGGCGGGAGGCTGACAGGACCTGCCACCAGATCGATGGGCAGGCAGCATTTGCCCAATCACCCTGGCCAATGAGGGCGGGCAGCATGCCCCTGGGCGGTACGGGGATCCCAGCCCCATGGGAGAACAGGCGCATCCGTGCTCTCGGAGAGGCGTGACCCCAGACTGACGAAGGAGGATGCTCTCCGGGCCCAGCTCCCAGACACGGGGGCCTGAGCCTGCCGGCCCCAGGCAGGATGGCCATGGCTCCCTCATGGCGGGGGCCCGCATCGAGGAAGCACACAGGCAGGACCCTGGAAGCCACAGGCCAAGCCCCAGCCCAGGGCAGAACCCCGAGGGCAAGGCCTCTCTCCCAAGCTGGACAGCACGGCCCGGCCAGAAGGCCTGCGTGTCACTAGGCCAGCCGCCCATCCCAGAGCCCCTGAGCCCTGGTAGCAGGGCTGCCATGGGCCCCCTCGCACGCCTAGGCCGCCGGCGCGAGGCCAGACTGCCCTTCTCCAGATTCCTGGATGAGGTCACCGTGCGGGTGCTGGACCCCGCGACCCTGGAGGCCCTCAGGGGGTCCAAAGGTCGCAGCCCTGAGCCCTCCTCGGATAAGCAAGGCCCGGGCCTGGCCCAGGAGGCCCTCGCCGGAGCTGCATCCCGGGAGGAGGAGGACCCAGCCCCGAGCCCCCAGCTTTCCTCCGAGGCCGCAGCTGAGGCTGTGCGCGGGGTGGGGCCAGGCGGGGCCGTGGAGACCAGCGGGCCTTGCACCGGCAGCTGCCAGCACGGAGCCCAAGCCGCCTCCCCACGGAGACCTTCAGGCCGGGTGAGTCTGCCCCCGACTGTCACCCAGCAGGCAGCTTGGGTCTGCAGCGGTCCTGCCCTCCCCGTATGCCGTTTCCCCGCAAGTCCTGGCCAAGCCCTCCGAATTCCCTCGTCACACCCCCTTTGTAATATCTGTAACAGGAAGACCTTGAGTACCGAAAGAATGAATCTCTGAGGTGAAATTTCTGGCTTTGGGACAGGCAGACTATTTCTGGACCAAGCACACATGAGTAGACAGTAATGATAATGACAACATCACCACCCGCATTGGCAGGGCCCTTGGCGGCTCACCACGGGCTTTCCTGTGATTGTCCTTGTAAATTTCGGAGCCTCAGACAACTCCACATGAGGGAGGATGTCACACTGTCCTGTCAGGACCAGGTGGGCTGATGTCTTGCATAGCTGTCCCCATTTCATGGAGATGGAAACTGAGGCTTTGAGGGGCTGCTCATTGCCCCAGGTGACACACGGAGCCCGGGCTTGGCCTGCAGGTGTCTCTCCTCAGCACCCTCCACGCTGGCCGCTGCCCGTGGCCTGGCCTGTCTCCAGAGCAGTCGGCGGGGGGAGCTCCGGTCACTGAAGCCCCACCGGCCCTTTCCCTGTGGGTCTGCTGTGGGCAGCTGGGCCTGGGAGTTCTGGGGGGGACTCTCATCTTGAGGGTCAGCTGCCTGCTGTGTGGCTCTGGATAGGCCGCCCCATCCTCACTGGGCCTCAGTTTCCCCAGCAGTGAAAAGGCAGGAATGGTTACACAAGCAGCTAATAAGCACAGTGCCCCCAGCCTCCTCCACACAAAGTGGTGGTCTGAGTCCCTGCTCTGAGAAGTGCCAGGCCCCTGGAGGATGCTGTCCCGAGGCTCCTGGCACGTGCCTCTTGGGGCTACCGAGCAGCACAGGGCCGCCGGCCCATGGGGGCCCAGCAGTGTGCGGGAGAATGGGCCTGGCCGGGCGTGTCTTACGGAGGAGCTGGCCTTGACTCCCTGAAGCGGGAGGTGGCATCAGCCCTGGAAGGCAGGGCTGGGCCTTACCGGGCATTGGAGGTCCCAGGTGCAGCCCTAACTCTCCTACAGCCCGCCCCGGCCCCACCCCCAGGACCATATCCCGTGGTGGGCAGCGACTCTGAGCCCCTCCGCTCCAGCCTCAGGTGCAGCAAGCCCATGACAGTGACCCGGGGATTGGGCTCATTTTACCCACCGGCCCAGGAGGCCTAGAAGACTAAGCCCCACAGGGTCCTCGCTGGGCTGTGTCCTGCGCAGGGAACCTGGGCAAGTCATGTTCTCCTCGGGGTCTTCTGGGGGTGGGGGCTGGGAGAAGGGAGAGTTAGAGGTAACTGGCATCCAGGCCTGGCGTGAGGTGGGAATTCAGCCACTGCGATGGCGACAGCGATGAAGATGATGATGGCAGCGCCTCTCGGGGCTTGTCTGTTGATCTGAGTACCTACTGTGTGCCTTCTACCTTCCTGGGCTGGACAGGCCTGCGTCGCTTCCTGTCCCGCAGTTGTTGGGGGAGTTGTAAGGAAGCAGTGCAGGCCCCCAGCTTCAAGTCATCAACTTGAAGGCCCTTTTTAGAGAGAAAATGCCTGGAGTTCCACCGTTAACCACTTCGAGAGGAAGCTGCTGACCAGCGGAGGCCCCGGGTCCCAGTCCCGTCTCTCTCCTGCCTGGCTGAGTGGCCATGGGAGAGTCCCTGGTCCTCCCCTTCATTGTTCAGCAAACAAGAGGCCCCTGTGGAGGTCTCTGGGACCTCCAGCTGTCACAGACATGTGATGGAGGTTCATTCATACTACAGTGTGAATGACTCCAGCCAATCTTTTTCTGAGAAGAGAGCAGGAGGCACAGGGCGAGGGTCACAGCCCCGGATGGGGTTATGACAATACCCTCGTGCCAGTCCACAGTGCTGCAGCTGGATCCCGGCTGAGAGGCTGTCCGGCTGAGTGGCCTTGACCAAGTCACTCCACCCTCCTGGCCTCAGTGTCCCCGTTGGTAGGGCAGCTGAGATGTGGATGGAGCCTGTCCTGAATGAGGGACCTCCAGGGTGCCTCTGCAGGGGGCAGCTGCCTCCCAGCTCCCTGACTGTTGCCATGTGGGAATGTGGGCCGGAGTTGCCAGATCTTCCAAAATTTTCAGTAGAAGCCAAAAATACGGATTTTAAAATGTAAACTCTCCTAATTTTTAAATGTTGGCTGAAATGTTTTTTTAAAAAAAAAGCTTTCTGCAGGCCAAATACAACATGCTGGTGGGCCCGATTTAGCTCAGGGAGGCCAGTTTGCAGTCAGTCACCAGCCTAGTCGTCGGCACTGGCGCACAGGTGGGACAGCGGGGAGGCCTGTCTGAAGCCACTCAGAGCCCCGGCAAGACTTGGGGCTGGCGCGGCAGGTGGCACAGGGTCCCCTCTAGAACCCCAAGGGGAAGGACATTCTTGGCCCCATCTGGGGACAGCCCCAAGCCAGGGCCAGGCCTCAGGTCCCCAACTTGCTAGGTGACCTCTGCAGGTGCTCTCCCCTCTCCCAGGATCAAGGCGGGGCAGCGCGTGGCTGTTTGGTGTCCCGCTGAAGCAGGGGCGGGGCTCGCACGGCGCACCCAGCGCAGACCAGGCCCCGCGGGGCTGCCCGGGGGCCACGGGGCGCGGCAGCTCTCGGTCTTCTCACCCTCGACTCCATGACCCCAGTCTCTTTGGCTGGCTCTGCGCCTCCCTGAGTGCGGCCGTGGCGGAGCCCGGCTCCGTCCTGGCGCCTCTTCTCCCCTTCCGAGACCACTCCCTTGGGGACCTCTTCAGTGCTGTGGCTTTAAGTGTTACTTCCGATCTGACCACTCCCAGGTTCACAGCGGCTGGGCCCTCCCCTGAACTCCAACCCCAAGTCCCCGCCCCTTGACGGCCCAACTGGGACCGACCTGAAGTCCCCTCTTCTCCCCACCCCCTCCCGGCTGCGGAGTCCTCCCAGGAATTCCCTCCCTCCCACTCGCCTCCAGTCTGTCAGGGAATCCAGCCTGGTCCCTGCTGGCCTGGCGTCGTGCGCGAGCCTCCGCGGGGACTCCCCGGGGTCCTGCACAAGGCAGCGTGAGGGACACTCCTCTGTTTAGCCCTTCAGGGGCCCCATCCCGCTCAGGACAGAAGCCAAAGTCCTGAGGGTGGCCCCGGAGGCCCCGCCCAGCCCTCCTGCTTCCCAGAGCCACCAGGCACCGCCCCCCTCGCCCCCCTCGGGCTCCCCACGACTCCCTCCTGCCTCTTGCGGGTTCTGCTCGCGCCCTCCCCACCGCCCTGTGCGCAGTTGCTCCCCTGCCGCCCCGCCTGGCCTGCCGTCCTTCCTGCCATCCCCGCACACTTAGCCCCGGGACCGCTCGGTGCGAGGGGGCGGTTTCCGGACTTCTCTTGCGCGCCGTGTCTCCCTGCGCTAGAGTACCGGCACTGCGAACGCAGAGAGTTTCATCTAGTTTGTTCGCTGCTGAATCCCCTAGAGCAGAGCTCCCCATACAGTGAATGTTTGTTGAATGAATGCCAGAAGGCAGAGAGCAATGTAAAACATCTCGTGAACGTGACCACCAGAATGAGCAATTGAAAGGCTGGCTCTCCAGAGCAGCTGCAGCCCTTTACCAGCTCTGTCCCCAGGAGAGTCCCTTACACACTGCCACCTTGTTGCTGACAAAGTCCTCTGAGGATTTCCCATCTTTCCTTTCCAGATGTGTGATTGAGGATCAGAGAGGTTGAGAGCCTTGCCCAGGATCACACAGCTGCACAGGAGGCCCAAGTCACCCCAGTGAGAGGTGTGCTCTGCGCCCCCTGCGGGCCCCCCTCCCCCCCGCGGTGCCTAGGCACGTTTCCTCCCCTCCTGTGGGGCAGGGGAGCAAGCCGAGAGAAACCGAGGAAGCCAGAGCCAGTATGGGTGTGAGGAGGCCCCGGGGGCAAGCAGCAGGGTTGAGGTCCATGAGGCCAGAGGTGGGCTCCCTTTCTTTTTCTTGATAGTTTCAGGACTTGGCAGGATCGGGGTGGGGCGGGAACGGGCAGCCGTGCAGCGGAGCCAGACGGTCCACAGAGGATTTACACGCATGCTCGTGTGGACAACGGACCGGCCACGCCTGCAGGGGCTCCCCTGGGCAGAACTCTGTGCAGGTGCCGTGCTGGGTACCAAGGGGACTCCGGTCCCCTCTGGCACAACAGTGGGCTTGAAGAAGGGACGCAGGATGGCGTGAGAATGCCGAGGGTTGTGAGAGCAGGACGGTGCTGCCCGGCAGGGCAGGGGCGCCACCGGCTGGGTGAGGAGCCGCTGCGCGTTCAGGCTGCGCCACCTGCTCACCGGAGGCCTCCCTGCCAGGCCAGGCACAGGCAGATGCAACGGCTGAAGGAGAGCGCCCTGCGGTCGGGGCTGTCATTTATACTGTAGGCGGTGGTCAGAGAAAGCAGGCACTAGACATGCAGAGGTCAGGGCTGAGCATTCCAGATGGAGGGAAAGACGTGCAAAGTCCCTGAGGCAGGAATGAGCCCGGTGAGCTTGGGACCAGCAGGGCAGCCATTGTGGCCGGCGTGTGCTGGGGGGTGGGGGGGGTGGGGTCAGAGGGACACGTGGGCCAGGTCAGTATTTACCACTCCCTCACAGAGGCCTGACTGGGGGTCCACGGTCACCTCCTCCCTCGCATCTTGGGAGCACCTACTGTGTGCCAGTTTCCGTGCCCAGGTGCCACAGGGAGGATGGCAACTGTGTGAAGCCGGTGAGAGCCCTGGCCCCACATCTCCAGGCACCTGCATGTAAACTGCTGGGGTTTGCCTCCTGGAGCCTCTGTTTTTGCATCTGTAAAATGGGAGTTCCAAGACCTGCCTGGCAAAGTCTCTCTGGGGAGTAAGTGGAATGGATCTCTGTCACTGCTGCCCTGGGAGCAGAGCCAGCCGACTGAAGGGCGGGTGGGCCAGGCACCCCCCTGAAAGTCAGAATCCCACAGAGAGCGAGCAAGGAAGCAGGTGGTGGGAAGGAGGCAGTGTGAGTGGGGGTCGGCCCTCGAGGGGTGGGCATTCTGGGACATGTGGGGAAGACACCGAGTGAGGAGGGAGCAGGGGCCTGGGCACCGTCCAGCGTGGCCAGCAAGTAGGGCTCCTGCGAGGGTGTTGGGACATGAAGGTGACTGCTGGGCTGGAGCCCCGGAGGGTACAGGGGAGCTGAAAGTGACAGGATGACAGGTGTGTTGTAGGAAGAGGCAGAGTGGACTGGAGGACAGGGCCCAGAGGCAGGGAAGGACTGTACCCTGAGTACTCAGAGAGCTCACCTGTGTTCCCATCTGCCCTGAGGGGAGACGCCACCCCACCATTTCACAGTGGGAAGCCTGGACGTGCCCCAGGCACCTCCCACCCCCTTGTGGTCCTCACCCTCTCCTTCTTCCTCCTCTATAGGGAGGCACTGCCTTTGGCCCAAGACCCAGCCAGCACCCCAGTTCTCCAGCTTAACAGGTAGGCCTCACCTAGCCTCAGGTGACTTTGAGCAAGCCACTTTGTGCGCTGGCCTCAGTTTCCTCATCCATAAAAGGGGCCTTAGGGAAACATCCTCAAGTCCTGTGGTTAGTGAATGGCACAGTCAAGACTTGTACCCTGGGCACTGGTCCCAACACCAAGTCCATTGCCCAGTGCACTGTGCCTCCCCCCCACCCCTGGCCAGCCTCCCTGCTCTCCCCTCCCTGGCCACACACAGCAATGACTGCTCAACACATGGCCAGGTGCTGGGCTGGGGAAGACACAGGCCCTATCACATCTGGTTTCAGGACTTAACCCAATGACCACTGAGTTCCCATGGAGGACTGCATGGAGGAGGCATCCTTTAAGGGTGAGGGCAACAGCTACCTCGCAGGCACTGGGTCAGAGGAGAATTTGAAGAGTTGTAGCAGTATCACAGCCAGGCTTCAGGGTCTGCAAGAGCAAGTGAAGGGTGGAGGCCGGTTCCTGTGAGTCCCAGCCCCAGCCCCTGCCACCAGGGCAGCTCAGCCATCCCCTGCCTCCCCCAGAGTCCCTTCTAGGCGTGAAGGAGGAATTCCCAGACTGGTCTTTTAGAAGAGCTGAAACATTCAATGTAAATAATTAATGCTAAATTTTTAAAATTAAATTTTAATACATTCTTATTAATTTTAGACAAACTCCCTGGCAGGTCATTCACTGTGGGCAATTAAGGCAACTGGAGACAGCCTTTGGGTGAAAAAGGCCTCTGAGAAGTGGGGTCCAGGTCCAGCTGAGCCCCTTCAGCTGTGGGGTCTCCGGCAAGCCCCCCTCGTCCCTCTGATCTTTGTTCTCCGTATCTGTAAAATGGGGACTCCCGCTTCCTGCTTCCCGGGCAGAGCTGCCGCGAGATGCCAGTGGAAAGTGCTATGACTGTGTCAGGGGTGCTGGGCGTTGTTATTTCTGCCCTCCTGCTGAGGGGGACTCCCAGGATGGGGTGGAAGTGAGTGTTGGCCACCCTTTGTGAGAGAGCCGGCTCCCTTCCTCTGTGGCCCCCTCTCCGCTGAGACCTCAGCCCAGAGCTAACGAGTGAGAATCACTGGTGCATGAATGAGCACTTCGGTGTCTTGGGTTTGGTTTGATCCTGGGTCAGGTCTGACCCTCCAGTGGACGGCTCCTCCCATCCTGCGGTGGCTGGTGAGGCCAACCCTGCTGGGTGCTGGGGTGTCCTGGTGAAAGCACGGGGTTCCTGCCCAGGACAGCCAGGAGAGGGAAGGCCGGCAAAGACCAGCTCTGGTGCGGTGGGATCCAGCCATGCATTGCCCCTGTGTATTGAGCGCCTGCTGTATGCTGGAATCTAGAGTGAGAAGCTCTGTCATGGGGACCCCCGAAAGGTGGGCCTGGGGAAGATCGGGGCGTGGGGGGTGCGATGGCCTGCGGCAAACTCTTCCTGGTAAACTCCTCATCTTGGAGGAGGAGGATTTATAGAAGAGATTCAGGCTTGTGGTGTTGGACAACTTTTAGAGTGTTGGGGAGGGGAGCCGCCATCCGGGCGCCTCAGGGATCCTGCGCTCTGAAATCCCTCCTCCCACCACAGCCCCTCCGCAGCCCACCAGTGCGGAAGGGCAGCAGAGCGCCTCGTCCAGCTTCCTGCACGCTCCCCATCCGCTCTCAGGTGAGGAAACTGAGATCGGGAGAGCCTTGGGGAGGCCTGCCCAGCACCCGGGAAGTTGGTGGCCGAGCCCGACCGAGGCCCCGCGCCGGGCCTTCCAGCTCGGAGCTGGCAGCCGGGCTGTGCCCTCGCCGGCGGGGCGGTGGGGGAGGCGGCGTGGGGCCTGGACCGGAGCGGAGCGCGCTCTCCGCGGACGCGGCTGCGGCGCCCGGCGCGAGGGGCGGATATGGGCAATAATCAGTCTTCCCAGGTCTGTCGGGTGTTCCCTGGGCTCAGACCCCCGTCCCCCTTTAATGCCAGTCCCGGCGTTGCGGGGTGATGCGGAAAGCCCCCGGGAGCGGCCTCTCGGGGTGCTGGGGAGCACGCCCCGCGCCCCTGCTCCACGCAGGAAGTGCGATCCCTCCCGGGCCGCTCGCGGACCCCGAAGCTCGCCGGCGCCCACAGGGTTAACGGGGGCTGGGGGGTCCCCACGCCCGGTGGGCGGAGGGGCTGCCCGGCTGCGCGGGCTGGGCAGGGAGGGTCTCGAAGCGCCTCTCGGGCGGGTCTGCGCAAGCCCGGCAGGGAGCCCCACGGGCGTTCAAGGGTTAATCCCTCGGGCTCGGGAGGGGCGAGCCAGACGCAGAACTCCAGAATCTGAGGGCAGCGGGTCCCTGATTGAGGAGTCTGAGGCTCTGAATACCATCACCCTCAGACCGCGTGAGTGTTCGCTTCTGCAATCCCGCACGGCCCCAATTCCTCATTCAAACATTCTGCGACTCAGAGATTCTGCGATTTTGGGGCTCGGCTTCTTCCAGGAGGGAGCGGGGGTAGGAGGGCTTAACGGGCGGGGCAGGGGGAGCAGCGGGGCCACGGCCACCCGAGACTTAACGGGGACTGCCGGTCCCGCTTCTCCGGGCAGCCGAGCTCGTCCTTGGCCGGGGTATCTCGCTTCCCGGGCCAGCCCCCTCCTCGCCCCGGGGGGCGTAACTCGGTTGCGGGGAGCGCAGCGGCCCGGGCGGGCTCACCTGTTACTTGGCCGCGACCCGGCGTGCCCACTGAGTCACGGGGGCCGCGGCCGGGGGCTGGGGGCGCGCGGGGCCAGACTTTGCGCGGTCGGAGCCCCGCGAGGGTGCCCGGCCGCGGCCCCGCTGTGCCCGCTGTGCCCGGCTCCGCCCGGCTTGGTGGCGAAGCGCACGCCTCCTGCCTGCTGACCCTCTCGTTTGGTTTCTCGCAGGCCTCTGCCGCAGACATGGAGAAACTCAGGTGAGTGGAGCGGCTTCCGTGCCGCGGCTCGCGGGGCCCCGGGGTCGGGGGTAGGTGCTCCGGGGAGGATTGGGGGAGGGGCGCATCCCTGGGGCCCGTGGCGCATCCCTGGGGCCCGCGGGCTGCTCGGGCGGACCGGCCCGGCCAGTGTGCGTGTGTGGTGCGTGTGTGCGCACTATGAGACAATGGGGAGTCCCGCATTGGGGCTCCGCAGCCCGGCCCGGGCGGCTGCGGCTGGAAATGGGGGTTGCGCCACCGAGGGCCCCGGCGGCCCCCACCCCGGGCCGCACGCCTGTCCCCGCGGGCCCTTGAAACCTGCGCTGGACTCTAGTTCGTCCCCCGGGACCCTCTAGGTTTCCATTTCTGCTGTTACGCACCAGTCCCCGGCGCTGACTTCCCCCCCCACCCCGCAGGTGACAGTTGCCTGCTCATAAGCTTTTAAGTTTCCGCCCCGGGGGCAGGGGTGGGGGATGGAGTCCTCTCGGCTGGCCAGACAGTCGCATCTTGGAGCCATTTTAGGGGAATCCCGCGACAACGTCTAGGGAGTGTCCCCCGCGACCTCCCTCCAGGTGCTAAACTTTGAGCCTCGATGGACTCCACCGGGCTCCGTTTGCGGCTGGCCGCGATCAGTCCATTTGAATATTCATGATCCCCCGCTCCCCGCCGCGACTTCCCCCGGCCACCCTGACCCCTACTTTGGGAGCACCCCCTTCCTGTGTTTTCCTCCCCGAGCCTGAGCCCGGGCGTCGTGTGGGCAGCATGCCCTGCCCCCGCGGCTGGGTCTCAGCAGCCCCTCCCCCGGCCTAGAGGTCTCTTGCCCCTCCCCCCGCCCCCGCCCCCGCCTGGAGGCCAGAATTGGCGTCCATGGGAAGGATTGTGGATGGCACGTTCCCCCATTCCCTCGAGGGGCAGAGACCTGGCAGAGCCCGGACTTGGCTCAGGTCGAGGGGAGAGGGGCCCGGGCCTTCCTAGCTGACCCTTAGTGCGGTGGGTGAGTGGCTTGGAGACACCTAGGTGGGAGCCCGGGAACAGATGGGCTCCTGTAGAGCCCGGACTGGACACTGAGAGCAGAGCCATCTGCTGGGCCATCGAGCAGGAGTGCAGCCTCCCTGTGGGTCCCTCAGCACCAACATGTCCGGGGTGGGGAGGGGGACGGCTCCAGTCTCTCAGGTGGGAGGACCTCAGACCGAAAACCTGATGTCAGTCAGCCACGCCCACCCTGTCGTGGCCGAGGTCCAGGTGGGGGCAGTGATGCCCAGAGAGTGGCAGCCCTGGCGGTGGTCACATGGATGACCTCAAACCCAGACCCAGGCTTTGACCCCAGGCCAAGGCCCCCCATCACGTCACCATCACCGTACCTTGGCTGTCATTTCCCCACACTCCCTGTGGGGGAGGGGACGCTGCTTAACTCAGCTTAGACTTGAGGAAAATGTAGCATTCATGGGGTGCCCTAAAGCCAAACCTAGGGGGTCCCTGCTATGGTTCTCTTTGTCTTCCCTCCCTCCCTTTGCCCAGCCAAGACTCTTACATACCCACCCCTGTGTGCCAGGCTCTGGGGACAGAGATGGGGCCCAGCCTGGTTGGGGGCACAGGTGAGCAGGTGAGCCAGGTGGGCAGATCAGCTGCCCAGATGCTGAGGGTGACAGGTATTGCTTTTCCTGGTGGGCTGAGGGCTTCCCTGGGCTGAGTCAGGAAGGCCGGTGGCAGTGGCCATGGCCTGGGCTTCTGGGACATTGGGCTACATGGTCTTTCTGGAGCTGGCAGAGGTCGTGTGGGGCCAGGACTTGGCATTGCCTCCTGGAGTTGGGGGGTCCTGCCTTTCTCTCCCTCTCTCTCTCTTAGTTTTTTCAGAGCTGCCCCAGGCCCTTTCCAGAACATTCTATCCTGGCCAGTTTGGGGGCTGCCCCAGTGGGCTTCTGTCCTGCATTTAGTGCCCGGGGGGGTAAGGGAAGTTGGTGATCAGGGCTCCCCACAGAAGGTCACAAGGTTTGGGGTCTCACAGACCCAGTCTCTGGCAAAGTCCTAACTCTCACTGGGCCTCAGTTTCCCCATCTGCAGAATGGGGGTCCTAACCACACCCCCAGGCGCAGAGATGTTGGGGGATGGCTGAGCCCCTGTAGGTGAAGCACCTTGCCTGGGACCTGGCCCCAAACAAACCCAGTAGAGGGTCCCTGGGGGACATTAGACTGCATGGCTGCCAGTTCCTCATGCAAGAGAGATACATAGTGATCCAAGTGAAAGGGTCCTGGGTGTCCAGAGGGATGACCTCATGGCCAGGTCCTGCCTGCTGGCCCCTAGAGCGGGGCCTTTGTGAATTGCAAGCTGGGCCTGGGGTCTGGCCTGAGCTCTGAGAGGTAGGTCCAGCCCCCATGCTCTAGAGACCCCGTCCCCTAAATACTCATTGCACGAGCAAAAGGACTCTGTCACCCAGTGGTATTGTGGCCCTCAGTGGCTCCCTTTTGTGTTCACATATACTGCTGAGGGGTTCCCCTGCCCTGGCCTCTCTGCCCGACTCCTAACCCACACTGTGGTTCCACTTCCAAGTCCCCAAAGCTGTCACCCTCATGTCTCTCTGTCTTTGCCCAGGATGTCCCCTCTGCCTAGGAAGCCCTCCCCCCACCTCTTATCCACGTGACAAACTCTCTTCCTCCCTGTCACCTTTTCCCTGTGGCTTTTGTGACCTTCTTGCCCCTCCCTCCCAAGTGGAATCAGGTGCCCCATGCACCAAGCCCCGTGCTGGGCATCGAGGCGCAGCAAGCCCCAGGCCAGCCCTCCCAGGCCATCAGGATGGGGGGGGGGCTGCCCCGAGTGCTCTGAGGTCTCAAGTTGGGGACACTGGCCTGGGGTGTTCCTGCACCTGGGGAGAGCTTCTCAGAAGCAGGGACTCTTGAGCCGAGGCTTGAAGGATGAATACGAATTTGCAAGAAGGACAAATAAGCCACCTTCCAAGAGGTCCAAAGGCCTGGGGGTTTGAGGAAGCAGGATGTGTTCAGGGAGACAGGTGAGGGGTGGGGACTGGAGGTCAGTGGGGCTCTCACTGTCACTTAGAGTGTCCTCTGTCCTCCCCAGTGCCCCAGATGGGCACCTCAGAGAGCAGAGCTTGGGTCTGAACGCCGGATTTCTGCAGCCCAGTGCCTGGCAGGGGCTGGCACACAGTAGGACTCCCCCGGGGCCCAGGTGGCACATAGTAGGCACGCAGCCACATCAGGTAATGGCCTGGTCCCCTTGTCCCTTGACGTCCCTCCCCCGTACCCAGCTATCCTGCCACCGACTGCTTGAAAAACTATTGTGTGGCGCTCAAACGTTTTGTGGGTATTACTGCGTCCCGACTGGCTGGCTGTGTGCTGCGAGCTGGCGGCGCCTCTAATCCGTCAGATTAATCTCCCCGCACCCGCACAGGGTCGGCGCAGGGTCCTGTCTGCCTCGCCTCCTGCCGCGCGCCTTTGGGCAAGCGCCTTTCTCCGTCTGAGCTCCGGTTCCCTCCCCCTCGTCAAATAGGGGAGCGGCACCTGGGGCGCAGAGGGCGCTCCGGAAGCCCAGGGCTGTTCCTGTTAGGAGTCTACACCTTCCTTCCAAAATGCAGGTTTTCAAGTTGTGACCTGTCGTAGGCACGCCGAGAAGTTAGTAAGTATCTGCACAGTTTAGCGATTAAGTTTAGAACGACCACCTGGTGGCCAGCTACCAGCCCCCCAGATGTCCCCCAAGACCTTTCCCCAAACACAGCCCTGTCCCACTCCCCAGAGGTCACCAGGAGCCTGACTTTGTGATCCGCGGATCCTGGGTGCATGCTTCTGCCACCAAGACAGCAGCCCAAACCGAGACGGTTTCATTTTGCCCGATTTAGGATCCCGTTGTCCTAAATCAGCCTGTGCTTTGGGGGTTGGCTTTTTTCACCAGGAATATCTTTTTGTGACAGTCCCCGTGGTGGTCCGTGGAGCTGTCCCTTGCCGGTTGTCTGGGCGGAGGGCGTTCCCCCGTGATTTTCCTGCAGTCCGTTTGTGCACTGACGGATGGCTGGGCAGTTTCAGCCCGGACCACCGTCGGGAAGCTGCCGTGGGCAGCCCTGTGCAGGCGTCAGGGGACGTGCGCTGCGTTTCCGGGTGTGTACCCGGAGCGGAACCGCCGGGGTGCAGGACACTCCACGGGGGCGGGGGCACGCGTGTGTGATCAGCTTTGGAAGATAAGACCACACTCTCCACGGCGCCCCTCCCACAGTGCCTCTCGGACATTGTCAAGGGACCCTCCCCGTGAACCGTTCTTCCTTCCCTGCGTCTGCCCCGCCCTTCAAGGCTTCTCCCCGTCACCATGTCACCATCCCGCCAGAGTGGGGGGCAGGGGGGCCTCAGTCGCACCTCCCGGGGTCACGGCCCCCCGGGTCTCCTCTCTGGCGAAGTCTGTGCCCACTTCCTGTCAAGGCGGCTGTCCCTTTCTCCCTGACTGCGGGAGCTCCTCGCGAGGTCTGCCAGTTTTGCGTGTGGCAGATACACCTCCTGTGGTCGCCTGCTTCTCTTTAAATGGCTCTTTGATGAACGGAAGTTCTTAATTTTAATTTTGTTGAATGTCTCAGCCTTTTACTTTTTGATTAAAGTTTTTTGGCGTCTTGTTTAAGGAACCCTTACAATGTCATGAAGCTATTGGCTTTTAATCCACTTGAAATTGGTTTTTGTGTGGTTTGAGGTTGGCACTTTTTTCTCTCTCTCCCCCCCCCGCCCCCCCGCACAAGGACACCCAGTATTGGGCCGCACTCTTCGATTCACTCACTCACAAGACTGCCAGACTGGCGTCCTGGAGCAGAGACAGAGGGTGAGCAGGTGGTCTCCCCAGTGGCCTGCCCTGCCCGGCCCTGGCCCTCTGGGTTGCCACTCCTGTTTAATTTGTTCATTGATCATGCATTCAGCACATATTTATTAAGCACCACTATTTGCCAGGGGCTGTTTTAGGCACTGAGGATGCTGCAGTGACCAACACAGGCAAAGATCCTCCAGTTGGGCGGGGGGACAGAAAATTTCTTAAAATAAATATTACAGTGACAGGTGCTATGGGGACAAACAGAAAGGAAGGCAGTGAGTGCGTGTGGCCTGGGAAGGCTCCTGAGCAGGTGCTCCCCAGCCCCAGCCGCCAAACCCTCTCCTTCACAGTAGGAATGATGTTACCTGCCCAGCAGATGGGGAGACAGGGCCAGGGCAGCGCAGAGTCAGACATCGCACAGCAAGAGCTAGTCCACGTAGCCTTAATCACATGCCAAGTTCATGTTCATTCGCTTAATCCTCAGAACAGCCTTCCAAGGCAGGTGCTATTATTGTCCCCATCTTATAGAGGTAGAAACTGAGAATCAGAGAGGTTCAGAAATTTGCCCAAGGCCACACAGCCTGTAAATGGCAGACCTGGGATTCATACCTAGGTGGTCCTACCCTCTTAACCACATATACCATTCATCAGGGAGTCTTTGCAGAAGAGTGGGAACCTGGCTGGGCTGTGGGGACAGGAGACTTTTTAAAATTTTTAAATTTTTATTTATTTATTTTTTGTCTCACTGCATTTTGTCTTACTACATTGCCCAGACTGGGCTCAAATGCCTTGAAGGGCAGGGCAGAGGAAGGAAAGAAAGAACAGTTCATGTGGAGGGTCCCTTAAGAATGCCCTGACCCCTAAAGGGGGAAATCAAAGTGAGGCAGTCATTCATACTTTAGTGAGAATTAGTCTATCAGGCTTCCTCTAGTAGGATCAGGTTGGTTTAAAAATGGGGTAGAGAGCCTTGAAGGGTGACATTTAAGGAGGGGCTAGGCCTGCCGGGGTAGTGGTAGCTGAAAGAGATAAGACATGGAGAATAGGGGACCTGGGGACAAGGGACAAGGGGCGGGGGCTGCATCAGGTGGGACAGAAGAAAAGGAGGCCGATGGGTATTGCTGGAGACAGCAAGAGGCAGCTCAGAGGGGCTGATGGAGATGAGGCCTGAGACACTGAGAAGTGGGTCTAAGTCTACGCATCATCCCACATCCGGAGCAGCTTTGAGGGTATCAACTTGGGGAGTGGGGTTTAGGGATGGGGCCAGGGTGCTCCTGGGTCACGAGGACAATCCCCAGATCTCAGGGCATCCGGGGGCCGCTTGGGGCTTCTGCTCCTATTCCTGCTTGGGGAAACTGAGGCTCCAAGAGCTGTGGTGCCAAACTCAGAAGCCCCAGCAGCCCACGGCAGGGCAGAGAGTGCTGAGGTTAGAGACTGCTCAGCCACCCACCCTCTCTCGGGTGAGCTGGCCTGGGCCCCCTCACACCCACACCACTCAGCTGGGCGACCTCCCTGCCTTCATGGAGCTGGTGCCGGGATTGGGGGGTCCTAGACACAGCTGGAGGGGGCTCAGGGAGCCCCCGACGAGTCTCCTGGCCAATGCTGGAGTCCACTGTAGCCGTGGGCCTTCTCTTCAAGACTGGGTTTTGCCCTGGGGGCTGTCCTGAGTCTGTGTGTGTGCTTGCAGGGGAGGTGGGGGCAGGACCAGCCAGGACCTAGGGCATCCCAGAGAGGCCCACGGGCTTGGGGCAGGCGCCCTGTGCCCAGCAGTCCAGAGCCACCAGTCAGCATCCCACATCCCTGATCTGCTTCACAATGCCCAGAATTCCAGAAAACAGGCCTCCTGCCGATCCAGTTAATACGTTTGGCCACGTCTGTTTGCAGTGGTGAGAAGGCTGGTGGGGTGGTCAAGTTAGCAAAGCTGGCGTGGGTTCCCTAGCGGCCAGTAATGAACCTGACAATCAAAGAGTTGAATTGCAGCCTCTTCTCACCTGGGCTCCAAGGGAGGTGGCAGGTGCTGGGAGGTTAATTTGGGGGCCCGCGGGGAGCTTGTCCTTGGCTGTGGGGCTGGCCCCGTGGTCATCTGGCTGCCCCTCCTCCCCTGAACACCAGCTCTGGGCACAATGGCAAGGGGTGGGGTTCAGGGCCAACGTGCACCTAGCCCCACCCTCCAGGCAACCTCCACCTTCCTTTAGAGGGGAGCCGGGCAGATGGTCAGTGTGCCAGGCTGGGTGCTGGGAAGCAGGGGCCAGGCAGGTGCCCAGGGAGCCCTAATGGAGCCAGAGAGTGCTCCTGGGCCCACAGCGTGGCTCCCCGTGCCCCACCCCCACCCCGAGACAGCCTCCCTAGGCTCCCTGCCCCTGGCTCGCCCACCAGAGGGACGGCCCCAAACCCAAGCTAACACTCAGTCCTTCCAGCGTGGAGCACCCGAGGGGCCCCCAGTGCCCCTAGGAAGAGGATCAGGCACCAGCCCGTGCCCAGGGCCTCCTGCCGACTGACCCTGCACTCAGCCCTGGTCTGCCCCTGCACCTCCCCCCCAGCCCTGGGCCCTGGCTGCACCTCCTCCCGCACTCTGCCACCTCCTGACCTTCACAGAGCGTGGCCGGCTTGCCACAGGTGGCTCTGACTTTGGTTTCAAGGAGACCCCTCGGCTGAGGACAGATGAGGGCGGGCACAGGATGCCCGACAGGAGGCTGTGCACAGTCCCCTGAGAGAAGTCAGGCCCAGGGCGGTGGGCGGCGCTGGCAGAAGGCTGGGCACATTCCGACGCAGAGCCGGGGTTGGGGGGGGGCCTGCTGCCGGCCTGAAGGGACTCAGGACTTTGGGGAGGGCGACAGAGTTCCCCTGGGCGCTGGAGAGACAGAGAGGAGGCAGCGGGCGCCTTGGCAGAGAGGGGGTGGCACAGGGCGAGTGCACACAGGGAAGGGGAGAGGGGCCGGGCAGCCAGAGGGGCCAGGCTGCGATGCTGTTCGCAGGAGGAGGGAGGCCTTGGCCGAGCCACTGGCTTGCAGGGGCCCAGGTCAAGTGAGGACTGAGAAGGGACCAGCAAGAGCCAGTCCAGGGACATGGAGGGGACAAGAGTCCCTGGGCATGTGGTCCTGGCAGGCTGGGAGTGAGGACACACAGGCAGCAAGTTCAGACAACAGTTCCACAGAGCAGAGATGGGGCAGTACCTGGAGGGTGAAGTTCGCACTATGGGAAAGGTAACCACATGTTTGTGTGCCAGAGGGAATGATCTGGAAGAAAGGGAGAACTCGGCGGTTCGGAGCCAGAGGAGACGGCTGCAGCGGAGCCGGAGGAGGGCAGGCGGCGCAGGTGGAGGGCTGCCCGCGGGCTGTCTGTAGTAACAGGCGGCGTTGCCAGGTGTCGGGGCAGATGCTGGTAGGTGGGTCACGTGGCGGCGGCATCTGTGGCAGTTCCCTTTGGATGGTTCCATTCTCAGCGGAAGAGGAAGCGAGGTCATCCTCCAGTGGGGAGGTGGAGACGCAGCGAGTAGGTGTGAAGTCACTTTCCAGGCGAGTGGGGAGGGAAGGGAGCGGGACGTAGTGAGATTCCTGGAAAAGAGCTCAGCTGCGCATTCTGCCGCCTGTGATGGGTGGCCCTGGGCAGGGTGGGGCTCTGTCCCCTTAGTACAGTGGAGAGAGAGGTGGGGAGAGGGGCTTCGAGCGGAGGGATTCGAGCCAACTGTGCAGTCGTTGGCTTCCAAGTGAGGCAAGTGAGGGGCTGTGCCCGCTGGAGCAGCGAGGGGGCACAGAGGGCACGGGCTGGAGAGAGAGTTAGGTGTCGGAAGTGGGATTATGGCAGGGGTCTGGGAGCCGAGCCTGACTCCGCCCCCGCAGCACGGCAGGCCTTCCTCTGTGGCCAGTCACTGTGTCAGCAAGCGTTGGTTTTGCCAGGCTCAGTGCTGGGGCCCGTATTCCCTGCCCCTGAGTCCCCCTCCTAGCCCTGGGCTCAGGAGGCCAGTGTGTCACCTGTCCATCTCCTCTCTGCCAGCCTTGTGGCTGGCAGAGGTCAAGAGAGCCCCACGCTGGAGTCAGGAGGCCTTCCTGGAGGAGGTGAATAGAGTGACAGGGAAGGGCATATTCTGAGCAGGAGAGGGAGAGTGCACTAAGGTTCAAAGGTGACTCTGCCATGGCCCTGTCCACCTGCCTGGCTTGGCCTGCTTTGCCCCAGCCCTGGGTCTGCCCACCCACTGAGGGCTCACCAGGACACCGAGCGCCAGCTGCCAGCACGTGGCCCTGCCTTGGCAGAGAGGGGCGGGCGGGGCAGGGCTGCAGCGCCTGATAAGACGAGGTGAGGTGAAACGTTTCCAGCCCATCTCCTGACTCCGTCTGGGCAGGAGGGGGCAGGGGGGCCAACGGGAGGGGCAGGGCCTGCGGAGCCAGAAAAGAGAGGACCAGGGCAGGCTGGGGCAGTAGGGGTGCCAGGGGACAGGAGGCTTTTATCTGGGTACAGTGAGGGGACCTTGGGGAGTTTGGGCCAGGGGCAGAGCGTGGTCTGGTCGGGTCTAAAGATGAGCCCTCTGGCCGCTGGGGGGAGAATGGATTTCGGGGGACAAGGGTGGGGCAGGAGACCTGGGCACGGGGCACCTGGTGATAAACAGAACATCGGCGCAGCCCTGGTGACGCTTGCCAATGAGGGAAGCAGCAATTGACCCCTTGGGGGGGGGGGTGCCGTAGTGCTGGGTGGGAGGAGCTAACCTGGAGCAGGAGGGAGCGGGTAAGATCGAGGCAGACATGGGGCAGAGTCACCGGGAGGAGAAACTGCCTGTAGCAGGTTAAGGCTGGCTGGCGGTTCGCCATTGCTGGAGCATGACTGTGGGGCGAGGCTGAGAGCAGAGGCCAGGGGAGAAGGCAGAGGCTGAGCCCAGGGCATGGCAGGGCCCCGAAGATCATGGGGACACAGGCTGATTGGCTCTCTGGCCCTTGGCTGACCGTAGGACAGCGATACCCTCAGCCCCGCCCCGCCTGTCACCATAAGGAGCAGCAGGGACGGCACCTCGAGGAATGGTGCCACTGACCTCCAGGGCGCACCTCTGTCCCCCAGAAACCTTGCCAGCGCTTTCCGAGGCCCTGGCTCCTGCGTCCCCAGGACGCCATGGAGCCAGGAAGGGTTCTCCCTGGTGCCATGTGACCTCCCTCCCCCAGGCCCAGCAGGGCCCCAGGGAGCACCCTGGGTGTCCCGTTCTCCACCCCACCACCAAGGACCCGCAGCTGGTCCCTGAAGCCCCTCAAAGCCACCCCCTGGTCAGGAAGATGGACGTCTGCTGACAGTGCTGTCCCCAGAGGAAGAGGGGAGGTCTGCTGCGGATGAGTGGAACGCGCCTCCGGCTCCTGCTGAGCCTGAGAGACACACAGGGCCCAGGCAGCACCTGTTCTCTACATGGGGACACCCATGTCCATGGGGGTGGCCTGGGATGACCAAGGCCAGGTCTCAGGGCAGGTCAGCCTCGGTGGCCGAGGCCAACCCTCTGTCCATCCCTCTGCCCAGCGGTCACAAGGACCTTCTGCCAGCAGGAGCAAGAAGGTGGCACCCCGTACTTGGCTGGGGGTGACACCAAGACAGGTCGTCCCTGGGGCCCATGGGGCTCTGCAGGCTCCTGCTGGGGTGATTGTGTCTCTGCTGACAGTGGGGTGGGGGCAGCCATCAATTCCCTCTCCTGTCCTCTCGCGGAGCGTGTCTGCCCTCCTCTCCAAATACCGTGGCAGGGTCCCGGCAGGGCGGCCCTCCTGCCGCAGGCGCCGAGCTGCAGGGGGCACCGGCTCTCGCAGGGGAGCTGAGGGGAGGGCGGCAGCCCAGGAGGGCCCAGCAGACCTGATTCTCATCTCTACTTCGCTGAGACTCGCTGTGCAATCTCGCGCCTGTTGCTTCCCTCTCTGGGCCCCGGTTTTCTCCCCTCTAGGAGCATTGGGGGCATTTGCTGAGGGTGGACCCTGGGGCCAGAGTTCCACAGTCCAGAGGCCAAGGGGACAACCAGAGGCCAAGCCACTGCGCCTCCCACCACCCCGTCCCCACAGTGTGCGGGGCCCCGACTCCTGCTCACCTCTGCAGATCAGCTCAGGAAACCAGGGCACAGGCCCCATTTTACAGATGAGGAAACAGAGGCTCAAAGAAGCCACGATCGACGCGTGGCTTGCAGCCCAGGCAAGAGCTCTCCCTCAGCCCAGCAAATCCATGGTTATGGTGATTTTTTTTTTTTTGGTACCAAAATTTGAGCCTTAGTAAATTTTTTCTGATTTTTCATCGCCACTGTAGAAAATATGACAAATCTAGAAGAGTATAAAACAAAAAATTGAAATTAGCCAGCATCCCACCACCCAGACGTAACAACATTAACATTTCTTTGCTTCCATTATTGTTTGTGGCTGTCTGTAAGCAGCTCTTTTTAAAAATAGGATTATACAGCTCTCTCCCTTCGCACGCCCATCTGCCCGCGTCTGGTTTCTGGGGCCGCGTCGGGAGCGTCATTGACAGTACCGGCCCCTCGCAGCAGATCAGATCTCTGGCCTTGGCCCCAGGACCAGCGAGGCTGCCCGAGCCTCCCTGCACACGTCTCTGCCAGCCCCTCGCTGGTCCCCCGAGAGACTCCAGGAAGGGAACAACCAAGCAGGCACATGTCTAAGACTCCTCCCGCAGGGCAGCACCGGGGCAGGCCTGTGTCCGTCCCACCACACCCACTGTCCAGCCGAGACACGCCACTGGCAGGGATACATGAGCAGAGGGTCCAGGGGAGGGTGAAGTGGGCCCTGGACACCTAACACCCACCAGGTCCCCCACAGCCCACAGGACACTCCCGACCAGCTCCATACATCAGCCACCGCGGCCTCCCGGCAGAGAGGACGGGGAGAGGGGCTGGGCCACCCTGTCCCTCCATCCTGACCACTGAGTCCTGCCAGACGGGAACTCAACCCTGTCACAGACGCGCACCAGACAGACCCAGAGCCTGCCCATCCGTCTGTCCTGTGACTGAGTGCTGGGGGTAGACCGACTTCAGGGATCACTGCCTGTCCCCTGGTGGCGGGACCAGGCAAGTGGCTGGTGACCCTGCTACGGTGGGACTCAGTGCCACCTTCAGTGACGGCTGGCAGGTGTACACGCTGGGGTCCCCTTCTCTGGTTCCTGCAGACCCCTCTGCCCCTGCCATCTTGCAGATGACAAGGAGTTTTCCTGGCAGGGGTGGGGATGGAGTCCCCATCTCTGGGTTCAGCCAAGGGCTGTGGCTGCGTGCCCGACGGTGGGCCTGGGGTGGCCCCCACCCGCCTGCCCCGCCGTTCTGAGCAGCTCTGTCCTCTCTGCCCACAGGCTGCGCAGCCCCTGGGTGCCCTCGTGCCTCGGGCAGTCCCGAGTCCTGCAGGGCCGGCTGGCCAGGTCCTCGCCCTCACTCTGGGACAGGTAACATACCTGTTGTCTCCCCCCCGCTCCTTGGTGTCTCTGCATCTGTCCTCAGACATCCCTCCCATGTCTACATCAACTCCTGAGACAGACAGGGAGACCCAGGGAGGGAGGGGGTCTCCTAGGCCAGTGGCACATCATCCTCATGCCCCAACCATGTGCTCCATCCCTGGCGCGGGTCCCCTGGGCGTGGTCAGACGGGGTTCCCTCAAGGCCCCACTACGTGCCTGGTGAGCTCGTCACTCTTCCCTGTTCATGGGCTTCCTGTGTGCAAGGAGGGAACCACGAAGAGCACGCGCGTGCGTACACACACCACACACACACGCACAGTGAGCTTAGGCCCAGATGCTGATTTAACTGGCCGGGACACAGCTGGAAGCCAGGTGGCCTCACCGGGCAGCAGTCTCAGGGCTTCCCGAGCCCCTAGACCTGGCTCCACACCCTCCCTTTGCCTCTGCTGAGGGGCTGTTTCCAGATGCCGGGGACCCCCCAACCCAGCTCTGCACTTGCCAGGTCACCTCCTCACCCAGGGCAGGAGGCAGAGGCCACTGAGCTAAACCTCCAGGACTTGGTGACCAGCGTAAGGGACAAGCGGGGGTCACCATGCCCACCCCCAGGTGGGGAACATGGTTGATGCGGTCTGCGTTGGACGGCTCAGTGTGAGATGTCCGAGGGCCATCGGTGGGGAGGCAGGTCGGCAGCTGGATGTGGTGGGGGGTGGTGCCCGAGAGGGGCCCCAGCTGGAGACAGGGGCCTGGGAGGGTCCTCACGTGGCCGGCGGAGGAGATTCAGCCTGAGAGTGCGGGGGGAGGGGCAGGTGCAGACCAGGGCCCTGAGGAGCAGCGTGGCAAGGTCAAGGGGGCTGCAGCCTGACAGCTGAGGGGCAGAAATAGGGAGAAGACACGTCAGGGACAGGACACCGGGGCAGGTGAGCTTGGGCATCAGCTGTGACTGAGGGGCCAGGCTGACGACTCTGCTCCTTGTCCACTGTCTGTCTCCCCTCGAGGCTGCAGGCGCCCCGGGCAGGGGCTGCGTTTGTCTTACAGCTGTGAGGTCTCGAAACGATGGGGCAGGGGTGCAACAGGAAGGGGAGGAAAGAGAGAGCATGGTGATGGGTCTGATGCAGGCTGGGTCACGTCCAGGTGACAGTGGGTCCAAGGCGGAGGGGAGAGAAGGTCACTGGCTCTAAGAGGTTCCAGTGGGGGTGTGGGGTACCCTATGGGTACTGGGGTGATAGTAGGACTGGGCAAAGGGGTGCAGTGAGCGGAGGGTGCAGGTCTCAGAAAAGCAAGGGCCAAGGCTGTGACAGTGCCCTCACCTCTGCCCCAGGATGAAGATCCCACCTGTGTCCTATGACTGAGGGCCATGGGTAGACCTGGAGGCCCTGCAGGGAACAACCAACTTCAGGGTTGCTGCCCACCCCAGCCCAGACACCGTGCCTGCAGCGGGGGCACTGGATGGTGTGGGGGCCCCCAGGAAACTCGTCACCCACTGGGGAGGGAAGGCCTGTAGTGGGAAAGACCTGGGGCTGGGGGTGCAGGGTGCTCGAGGTCGGCAGTCTCGGAAGGCTGCCTGGAGGAGGCAGGCGGGCGAGCCTGGGCACAGCAACCTAGAGCGCTCCGGCAGGCAGACCTGCGTGGGCAGCCGGTGGCACTTTGCCTCGGGGCTTCCCCTCTTTGCTTGTTACTCGACATCCTCTTTTGAGGACTGACTCTTGGGAAGACCCGCCCCGCCCTTCTCTGAGGTTCTCAAAAACGTAAGCAACTCTTTATTTTTATTTATTTTTAAAAATACAGACCCGGGCAGGAATCCAAGAATGCTTAATCAAGGTTTGCTGGGTGCATGCCCATGGTAACTCGTGTGGTTTACTCACAGGGCCCGAGACTGAAGGTACCTCTACCCAGGGGACCTGGGGGGGATTGTGGTCCAGGGACGGGTGCAGGGAGGAAGCCTCCTGCCTGCCCTCTGCACCCCTCGGTGGGGTTTGGACTGGGGAGGTCCCGAGAACAGCACATCTGGGCAGAGTCAGGGTTCCAGGCCCTTCCACACCCAGGACTCCAGCATGACACCCAGGAGCTTCCCTCCAGTCCCCACTCCATGGTCTGGAGCTGGCACTGCCCACCCGACATCTCCCCCTCCCACAGCAAACCCACCAGAAGTTACCGTCCAACAATGTTGGCCCCAGATGGTCCCCTGGGGCTGTGCGCGCCTTCCAAGGGACCCGCTGCTGGCTCAGACCTCACGTGACCCACACGACAGGAGGTGGCGCCCATGCCCTCGTGGAGTTCACAGCCAGTCCCCTGGGCCACGGCCACCCACCCCACTCCCACTTTTGCCCAACTTTAGTTCAAGTGAATTGCAGACAGGTGGCTCACAAGGGCAAATTTTGCCTTGTCTTTGCTTCCTGAGCCTGCAAGGGCAGGGGGGTGTCTGTGTCCTGTGGTCCTGGCCTCTAGGAGCCCCCATTCTATGGGGAAATAATGCCGCCTGAAAAGCCCTGTCTGGGCTTCTGGAAGGCTTCCTGGAGGAAGGGGAACTTGAGCAGGCCAGGCTTTGCCGAGCTTCTAGTGCGGCACGAAACCTCGCTGGCCACCATGGTGGGCACCACCTGGGCATGGGGCATCCCCGCTAACCCTCCCCCTGGCCCAGAGAGGTGACACAGTGTGCTGGGGTACACAGCCGGTTGAAGGGAGGGAGGGATGGTCTTGGGCGTGGCACTGCTGACTCGGGCCTCACGGTCTCCCCCCCAGCGCTGTGGAGGAGCGAAAGCGGGGGCCCTGGTCAGCTGTGCCATCGGGGAGACACGGGTGCTGCTGGGCACTCTTTATACCAGGATCCTCTAAACCGCCCCTACACTCTCCAGGTTGTGGGGTCAGCGACTCCTCCAAGGTGGCCACAGGGGATTTATTCATGATGGGGGCACTGGTGGAGTCTGAGGAACCGCCTGGGCCAGCCAGGCTGGCTCAGTCCCTGCCCCCGCCCCCGGGCGGTCGGTCTCTCCAGTGACGCCGCGGGGAGGCCGCGTGCGCGCGCGCGGGCACTAGCGCGTGTGCTGGCGCGGCCCAGGGCGCGCCCCCGCCGGCCCGCGCGGGCCTCAGTTTCCCCCGCTCAGCCCCGCGGCCTGGCCGGCCGCCGCGTGTCGTTGCAGCGATCTGGAGGAGCAGGAGCAGAAGGGCGAGCTGCGCAAGCGGCTGTCCTACACCACGCACAGGCTGGAGAAGCTCGAGAACGAGTTTGACTCCACGCGCCACTTCCTGGAGATCGAGCTGCGGCGCGCGCAGGAGGAGCTGGAGAAGGTCACGGAGAAGCTGCGCAGGTGAGGGCGGGCGTCCGAGGGGCCCGGGGGTCCGACCGGCCAGCTCCGCTCCCGCCAGGCCGCCGACCTGCGCAGCTGCGGAGTTCGGAGACTCAGGGAGGGCCACCTCTTTCCCCAGGGTCGCACTTTGTGCCAAGAGCAGCCCAGGCGGGACTGGAAGCCAGGGTTGGCCGCTGCTAGGGACAGGCTCTTCCCACAGCACGTCTTCAGACCTGGCTCCGGGTCCCCATCCTTCACTCTCTCCTATTTGGTGAGGCGACCGCATGAGGCACAACCCGGTCTCCAGACCCTGGTCCACCCCGGGTCCCAGCCACAGTACCGATGTCTAACCCCAGAGATGAACCAGAGTTTAGGGACCCGTCCCTTGAGCAGCGTGGGAGCTGACCAAGTGTTGAGCGAGGTGTACCGGACTCCCTCAAACATCAAACTTTTCTAAAAGCATTTTTCTCCTGTAGATACAAGATGGATATTTTTCTGAAACGTTTTACACACTTTCCCGTCCTCTTAAACAGAAAATGCAGAGAATGCAAACTCTGCCGTTGGCCTGGTTTGTTTTAATAAGTACAGAGTATGGGCTGGTTTGTTTGGTCCCTCCCTGAACGGCCGCGTCCTCTGGGCTTGTGGTGGGACCTCAGGCCGGGGCAGTGCAGTCGGGCCTCCCGGCTCTGCCACTCCGACTGCTCTAAGCACCTCTCACCCCAAGTTTCCCCACTGGCAAGACGGGCAGTGGCGCCGCACACAGGGTGTCTAGAGCTGTGGTCTCCCACCCCTGGCCACAGACCGGTACCGCCACAGAGCTCCGCACCCCCCAGCCCATCCGTGGGAAAATTGTCTTCCATGAAACCGGTCCCTGATGCCAGAAAGTTGGGGACTGCTTGTCTAGCGCATGGGCACAGTCTCTAAGCCCCCTACCAGCAGCAGTGGAAGCACAAAGCACCGATTCCAACACTTGGTGCTGCCCTTCCTGCCAGGCAAAGCTGTGTCTTTCTTGCTGTGTGTCCCCGGCCTCACCCCACGACCCACCACGGTCAAGTCTCTTCCCTACTGATTCGCATTTGAACCCTCAGCCCCATAGCCAGGCTTGTAAGAACTGTGTGTCCAGTGTGAGTAAACTGACCCAACAGGACACTGGCTCTTGTGTTCCCGTCTTGTCTCCGGGGAGTCCTGGGATAGGGAAAGAACAACACAGTCCTTGCTCCTGACCCAGGAAAGCCTCTACACGGTTAGCTTTAATGGGGTGCAGAGGAGCACACATTCGGCCAGGTGGGGCTGGTGGGTGAGCTCAGGGGCTGTGAGGGTCATGGGAGGGCCAGGCCGGCACAGCAGTGACCCCACCGCCTCCCGCTGCAGGATCCAGAACCACTACACCGCGCTGCAGAGAATCAACCAGGAGCTGGAGGACAAGCTGTACCGCATGGTGAGCCCCGCCCGCCCAGCACCTCCTCCTGCGCCGCAGCTCGGCTCTCAGAGCGCGAGACTGGCCTGTCCCCAGCTTTCTCCTCGGAATGGGAGGATGCCCTCAGGTTAAGGCAGGGGTCAGGTCCAGTGTGGCCCGTGCTGTCTGAGCAGCGGGCATGACACCCTGACCCGAGGGAGTGTGAGCGGGGCTACAGGACAGAGGACATGCCCTGGGGACAGGGAGCCCAGCTCAGCCTGCCAGCCCCGGGACCCAGCCTGGAAGAACAGGCTCTGGAAGACCCAGCTCTGCCGCTTGTGGAAACCCCTCTGTCTCACTGTGAGGAATAAACGTGACAGTGCCTTGCCCCAGTGGGGTGACCACCCTCTGTGGAGACCATCACACCACCTGCAAATAACCTCAGTGGCGTTGCCTTTTCTCCTCTGGGATGGGGCTGGTGGCACCTGTCAAGGAGGGACGGGGCACATGTATGTGGCGCCCCCTTCGTTAGGAGGAGGCTCCCTTTCTTTCTGGTGTGGTGAGCAGCTTGTTTGGTTTTGAAAATCGGAAACAGGTGTTCAACACCTGTCTATCTTCGAGGTGCTGTCAGAGAGGGGAGCCCAGCAGGCCTGGGGGCTGGGCCTGGCTCTGCCTGGGACCCTGGACAAGGGCCCTTTCCTTTCTGAGCCTCAGTTTCCCCGTCTGTCCAGTGTGGTGGCTGGGCTCCATGCCAAGTGCCAGCCATCCTCCCTCAGTCCCTAGTCAACCCATGAGCTACACATGAAAATCTGGGGCCCAGGGAGGCAGTGACTTGCCCAAGGTCATCTGACTTGTCACTGGTGGAGCCAGGACTTGAACCCGGGTCAGTCTGTGCTCTGAAGCCCTGCACCTGTGGCCCTCCAAGCACCCCAGCATTAGTGGCTGTAGGGGCAACACAGGAGGCCCAACTGAGCAATGGGGCTGAGTGCCAGCCTTGGGCAAGCTGCCAGGAATTGCCCACTGACCCCCTCCGCCCACTGTCCCTGTCCCCAGGGCCAGCATTATGAGGAAGAGAAGCGTGCACTGAGCCACGAGATTGTCGCCCTCAACAGCCACCTGCTGGAGGCCAAGATGACCATCCAGAAGCTGACCGAGGAAAACGTGAGTGCCGTGTGCATGTGGCCCACAGAGGGGTGCCAGCGGGTGTTCTGGGAGGGCTTCCCAGGCATCGGGGGGAGTCACGGCCATTCTGGCCCCGAAGGGCCCTGAGCGGAGGTACTTTGGCTCCAGCCTCAAGGGGCTGGCCCAGGGGACAGGTGGATGGACAGGGTGGCCAAGGCAAGGCTTCCTGACCCCAGGGTGTGGTCAGCGCCACTCAGGACTCCTGCCCTCGGCCAGCCCCAGTGTCACATTGCAGCTGTGACATCCTCCACAGGCCCTGGCAGCCGACCATACATCCGCTCATGCGCCTCTACTCCCTGCCAGAGCCCACTAGGCTCTAAGATTATGGTGTGAACAACACAGGCAAAGAGAAAACAAACCGCAGTGCCTGCCCACGTGGAGTTCACATCTGAGCTGGGAAGACAGACAGTTAACAAGATAAAAACGCCAACATGTCGCATGTTAGAAATGCCAAATGCTGCAGGGAGACACAAAGCAAGGACCAGGGCCGGGGTGGCCAGTCGCAGGGCCTGAAGGTTTCCACAGGGTGCTTCTGGAAGAGGCTGCTGGAGCAGGGGCCCAGGTGTGCCTGCTTAACCTGGAGAACCCCACAGAGGCCAGAGTGAGCCCCTGGGGGTCCCCAGGTCTGAGATCAGGAAGATAATAGGAGGCCATGTTGGATAGGCTTCTATCAGAAATCTGGGCTTTATTCTGGGTGAAATGGGGAGCCATGGAAGGTTCCTGACCAGATGAGTAATGTGACTGCACTTGTATCTTTACTGGGCTCGCATGGGTGCTGTGCTGAGAACAGACTGCGGGGGCTCCGCGGGATGATAGCGGTGGGGGTGTGGGGAGAAGAGGGTCTGGTTATATTTTGAAAATGGAACCAACAGGATTAACCGAGATTTTGGATGTGGGGTGTGTGTGAGAAAAAGAGACGAGTCCAGCCCCGCTGTGGGGTTCAGGGCCTGAACAAAACGAGCCGCCTGCCGCTTCCAGGCTGGGGAAGCACACGAGCCCTCCTCCGAGCCTTCCAACCGGATGTCGGATGTCGTGAGGACGGACGGAGGTTGTTCGCAGTGGAGGATGGCACTCAGGGCGGTGCTTAAAGCCAGAGAGGGGTTGAGATCGCTGAGGAAGTGTGCGGCAGGGGCGGGGGACGGAGGCACCCCTGAGAGGTTGAGGTAGCCAACAGGAACCAGTAAGGACGTCTGAGAGTGCAGGGGTCAGTGTGGTGGTCTCACAAGGCACCAGCTCTCAGTGCTCAGCCGGCTGGGAGGCCCGGGAGGCCAGCGTTGAGAGGGGCTTGGGGACCCAGGCTCCTTCCCCCATGCAAGTCAAGTTGGGGGCACCAGGCTCAGTGCAGAAGGGGGCATAGGTAGGGGTGCCCATGACAGGGACAGCCTGGCCCTGGTTGAGCTGGGACTGTGGCAGCAGCCCTCGGCCAGGAGCACCCAGGGGCTACGTAGGTGGGTCACAGGGCCTGCGGGGCGGACCCAGCGCTGGCTGTCAGAGCCCTCGCCATAGGGACCCCCGGAGGAGTGAAAGTGCAGGGACCGTCCACAGGCACATGCAACAGAGATTTGCAAAGGCAGAACCATCCCCTCGAATTCTACTGTTTGCATCTGTTTTCAGCCCAGGGGGCTGAGCCAATCCCCGCCTGGACCTGGGGTCACACACCTGCCCCGGTCCCTGCCCAGCCCTGCAGCCACCCCGTTGCCAGGCCACACGCTGACAGTGGGGTGTGAGCAGCGAGTCTGAGATGGGGGTGGCGGGCTGGGGGCTCATCCCTCATCTCCCCTTGGTGCCTGGCACTCCCACCCAGTCATCTTTGGAGGGACCCAGGAGCCCAAGGGACAGGGACACCAGGGCTGGTCTGTGAGCCTGGGGGCCACGAGGAACCCAGGGCCACTGGAGGCCCTTCTGCTGCTGCTGCTCCACCTGGCGGGAGCTTCCCTTCCTGGCAGGGCCCCAGGGGCACTGGCCGCGGCAGCACAGGACTGCCTGGCAGGGCCCACCACGCTCCAGCAGCTCCAGGTCAGAACGAGGCCCTCGCTGTGCAGGTGACAGCGTGAGGCCCAGAGAGGGACAGGGCCAGGAGTTGGTCCTTGTTCTGCCAGCCGCACAGCTGGCCCTGCCCACTCCCCCTTACCCCCGCTGGCCACGCGGCGCTGGTCAGGGTGGCGGGACCTCGGCCAGGGTGAGTTGCACCAAACGCCTTCTCTTGTCTTCTAGGAGCTCTATAGGAAGGACTGCAACCTAGCGGTCCAGCTGCTGCTGTGCACCCAGCCCTACGGCAGGGTCCATAAGGTGTCCGAGGTAACGTGACCCCGCCCCCCAGCCAAGACATCCCTGCCCAGGACCACTCTGGGCTCCTTTTTGGCCAGTCCCACCCCAAGGCCACTCCCCACCCTTGAGGAGGATGGTGCAGGGTGAGACTGAGCCCTGTCCCTTCTCATTCCTGTGGTGTCCTGGCCTTTCTGATGGTGGAGGGGCTGCCCCCCCGCCCCCTGACCCAGCCTGGGCAGCCCAGCCCTCCCAGAGCACCCTTGGCCTCCCCAGGCTCCCTCTTCCCCTCAGTGTCTCCTGGGGGCTACTCCTGGCCCCTGCTCCAAGCCCCCGTCCCCTGAGGGCTGGCATGGCACAGTGGCCCCGTGTGAGCCTCACAGGAACCCTGTACTTTGGGCTCAACTACTGGCAGTGCCCGTTTCAGAGACAAGACAATGGCTTCAGGAAAAGTGACTTGGCCAGGGCCACAGGGCGAGCAGGTAGCAGAGCCAGGCCTTCAAGCCAGGCCTGTCTGGTGCCAGAGCCAGACTGGGCAGCAGCCCACCCTGCCCAAATGGCGGCAGCCTGTAGAGTTAGCCCAGGGACCCCCACCCTGGCCAGGCTGCCCCCGCCCCTCCTTTCACATGCAATCTCCTACCCTAGGCCTCTGTCCGTGTTCCCATTCCCTGGGGCCTGGGCCATACCTGAGACACTCACAAAATAGATCAAACAGTAGCTGCACACCCCCACTTGGCCCCAAGTGCTCTTGCGGACACCGCAGGGCACCTGGCCTGCCTGGCCCCTCAATCTTTGTTGCATCTGTTTCTGAGTCTGCCTTATTTAGGAGCACCTGGGCAGCATGGCTGGGGTGCACCCCCAACACAACCCATGGGCCTGGGCGGGCAAGTCAACCCCTCGCTGGGCAGGAAATGGGGGGCTGTAGCCGCAAGTCAGGCCCGAACAAGACCTGGGTTCCAGCTTCTCCAGTCTGACTGCAGCCTCTGGGCTCTGCTGGGCCCAGTCAGAGTGGGGTGGGGTAGGTCAGGTGACCAGGGATCCCCAGGTGCTGACAACACACACATCCCTGGGAGCTTGTCCAGTACAGCATCCTGGGCCCTGGCTCCCACTGGTGGGATCAGAGAAGGCTGGGAGGTCCCTGTTCATCTGTCTGTCTGCCTGTCGGTCACAGCAACGGTCCTGAGCCTCAGGGCCAGCGCTGGGCCTCATGCTGACTTTGACCCCTGTCCCCACCCTCCCCTCTTACTCGTGCTTGTTCCAGCTGCCCTTGGACTTCCAGGAGCGTCTGAGCCTGCACCTGGAGAAGCACGGCTGCAGCCTGCCCGCCTCGCTCTGCCACCCACCCTACGCCGACAGCGTGCCCATCTGCGTCATCGCCAAGGTGCTGGAGAAGCCCGAACCCTCCAGCCTGTCCTCCCAGCTGTCGGATGCCTCAGCCGGTGACCTGGCCTTCTGTGAGGAGATCGAGAAGCCGGGCCCGCAGCCCCCGTACAAGGGGGACATCTACTGCAGCGATCCGTCCCTCTACTGCCCGGAGGAGCCTGAGCGCGACAGGCGCCCCAGCGTGGATGCATCTGTGAGCGAGGCGGGCTTCCTCCAGGGCCAGAATTCCACCGACAGCACAGCTGAGGAGGAGGAGGAGGCCGAGGCGGCGGCCTACCCAGCAAGCTTCCAGCACGAGGCCTTTGCCGGCTACGAGGCCTCTGCCGGCTACGAGGCCTCTGCCAGCTACGAGGCCTCTGCCAGCTACGAGGCCTCTGCCAGCTACGAGGCCTCTGCCAGCTACGAGGCCTCTGCCGGCTACGAGGCCTCGCTGCCCACGTCCAGCTCCTACTCCAGCTTCAGCGCCGCATCGGAGGAGAAGGAGCACGGCCAGGCCAGCACGCTCTCATCCCAGCAGCCCGTCTACCTGAGTAGCCGCGACGAGCTCTTCCGCCGCCGGCCGCGTGCTGCCTATGAGAGCAGCACTCGCTTTGGCTCTGGCCCGGCTGCAGCCCCGCGGGAGGCCGGGGTGGGGTCTCGGTTTGGGAGGGCCCTGCCATCATACCAAGCCGATAGCTTCCAATTCCCGATCCCCGGGGACATGGAGGGCATCCTGATAACTCCCAATCTGTGGAGCCTGCGGGCCAAGCCGGTGAACGCCCGGCTCGCCGCTGGGGACATGCGAGCCCACTGGCGCCCCCCGAGCGTGGAGGACATTGGCACCTACTCGTACCCGGCCAGAAACCCCCGCCGCCTGATTCCCGGCAGCTTCTCTGAGCGCTACTTCGGTGTGGGTCGTGGCAGCGCAGGTAACAAGTCTGAGGGCCGTGGCAGTCCCTTCTATGCCAACTACAAGGCTGACAGCTTCTCTGAGGGTGACGACCTTTCCCAGGGCCACCTGGCAGACGCCTGCTTCCTGCGGGCGTGCGGCGAGCTGAGCCTCAGCCCCAGCCGCTCTGATGACCCACTGCCCAGCTATGAGCCTAGCGAGGGGGATGGGGACAGGCTTGGGGTGCAGCTATGTGGGGGCGGCAGCAGCCCTGAGCCCGATCATGGCTCCAGGGACTCCCTGGAGCCCAGCTCCATGGAGGCCTCCCTGGAGATGCACGCTGCCGCCCGCCTCAGCCCCCAGCAGGCCTTCCCGCGGGCTGGTGGCCCAGGGCTGAACCGCAAGGACAGCCTGACGAAAGCCCAGCTCTACGGAACCCTGCTCAACTGAGCGCCTGCGTGCAGGCCATGGGCCTCCAGCCCCACCCCGGTGGCGCCCAAGAGGGGCGACCTCACCTCTGCCCAGACCCCCATGACCCTGGCACCCTGCCCACAGAGAGGACTCGGGTGTCCCCAGTGCCTCCTCTCCCGTAGTCTAGTAGCACCTAAGAGGAGGACCCTCTCCCCACAGTGTCTTGTGCACCCAGCCCCACTCAGTGGAACTTCCCCTTAGAACATTTTTCACACCGCAACATCCGTGCTTCGCCTGAGACAAGCATCGCCTTTTGTAAAGCAGAACGAGTTTTAAGGAGGAAAAGGGTCTTTCCTGACGCACTAAGCCTCCAGCTCCCTGGACGGCTGCCTCGGCGTTCTCAACACAAAACGCCTTTATTTTTCGGGTGAGGGTGCATGGGGCCTGCCCCTGGGAAGGGAAGGGAAGGAGGCATCCGTGGAGCCCAAGCTCCACAAGTGGGGAGCCACCCCAGCCAGCCAGCGACAAGGAACCCCCGAAGTTCAGTCCACAAAGGGGAACTGGAATGAAGGAGAGGACACAAAATGTTTTAAAAGTGTATTTTTCACCATGTGGCCAACACACCACCCTGAGCTTTTTCGTGGTCCGCAGTCCCGAGTGGGGCCAGTTTGTCGTCCCAGTATGGCCGGTGCTCCTCCCCGACCCCCCGAGTCCGTCCCGACACCGTCTTTCTCTGCCTCAGATGAAATGAGGTCCTGACTCTGACCCCCGTTTCTGTTGCCTGCGTGCCCGTTGTCTGTGATGCATGCCGTGTCGGTCAGTGCTGTACTTGACGTTCACAAATAAAAGACACCAGTGGAAAGAGTTTGGGTTTGGGTTGTTTCTTCTCCCCTTGCCTCGGGTCTCAGGAACGTGTGGCCCTCGTGTCCATCCCTCAGTTCTGCTCCCTGCGGCCAAGGTGGGCCCCTTAACCCCATGTGACGCCCCCCAGCATCTGAGATACTGCCCCCGTTTGGAGCCTTCGCTGTTCCCCGCCCCCCAGCTGCACCGCACCGCTCCGCGCGTTGCCACATCTTCACCTCGTCCTTCTTGCCTCTCAGACTTCGCTTTCGTTGCATTTAGTGTGGCTCTCCTGCTGACAACTCGCAGTTGTCATTTCTCTGAAAGTGTGTTTCTTTTGCCCTGTTCTTGAAAGGTGTTTTCGCTGGGAGCAGGACGTGTTGGCGGGCCGTCACTTGCCAGCAGCGCACAGGAGACGCTGCGGCAGTGTCCCCGACGTCCTGTCGCTGCTGAGAACTTGCCATCAGCCCGGGAGCTGTTCCTCTGATGGAATAAACATTTTTTAAAAACCTGTTTTCCCCCTGGCAGTTTAAGATCTTCTCTTCCAGTTTGGCTTTCTGCAGTTTCCCAAGGTGTGTCTGGGTGTGGATTTCCTTCTTAGGATTCACAGGGAGTCTTACTTCCGTGGATTGATGCATTTCATCAGTTCTGGAAAGTTCTCCAGTATTATTTTTTAAAAATATTTCCCTGCCCGTTCTCTTCTCTCCCTCTGGGACTACCATCCCAGGCCCATGGCAGACCCTCGGACTGCAGCCTCTGTATCTGTTGCCTTCTCTTCTGTATTTCCCAAATTTTTGTCTCACCCCGCTACAATCTGCAAAGTTAGTGAATTGTCTTCCAGTTCACTAATTCTCTTCTACTGTGTCTATTCAGCTCTCAGACACAGGCTCCCAGTTTCCAGTTTCAATTATTGTTTTCCATTTGGTGGTTTCACAAAGCCACTGTGCTACGTTTTACTATAGTTTCTTATTCCCTGGAGATGTTTTCAAGCTTGTCTTTTTTTTTTTTTTTTTTTGAGACAGGGTCTCACTGTGTGACCCAGGTTGGAGTGCCGTGGTGCAGTCACAGCTCACTGTAACCTCAAACTCTGGGCTCAAGCGATCCTCCTGCCTCGGCCTCTCAAAGTGCTGGGATTACAGGCGTGAGCCACCACGCCCGGCCTAATCTCTCTTTTCTCCAACCATAGTAGGCACAGCTGTGGCACGGCCTGGCACTTCCCGCATGTGGAATCTGTGTAGGCCTTTCTCTCGCTTTCCGCCCCAGTTGCCACGTTTCTGTGTGTGCCCTGTTCTCTTTGACACACGCCCATTCATGCCCCTGGAGAGGAACTTGTGGGGGTTTAACAAGGCCTAGGATGGAGGCCCCCGCCCAGGGGGGCTTTACACCTGATTCTTCCAGGTGCCTGGGGCACTTCCCATTGGGGACCACCTGAACCCAGCTTTATGCCCTGAAGTTCCCTGGCCTACCCAGCTGTCTGTGGCTCCAGGGAGGTCTGCCCCTTGTTGGGCAACACCAAGGAGCGTGGACATCAGGAGTGGCTTCCGCATCCCTGCATTTTACCTGCCTCTGCAGAAGAGGCCAGATCTGGCCCAACTCCGTCTTCTCCAGGAGCAGATGCTGCCCTAAGAAAGCAGCCTCCCCGAGCCAGAGGAGGCCACGGAGAGGCTTGGGAGTCCCGTTCCCTCTGGTGCCCAGTTTCCTCATGGGCAGAGCAGGGGTGGCAACCCTCACGGAGCTGGGGACAACTGGGAGGGTGGAAGAGAGCAACACAGGGCACCCGGGGCGCAGAGGTGCTCCCAGGGGTAGCCTGAGCCCCCTCGGCCCACGTATCTGCCGTGTGACCAGGGCTGCCTCTTTCCGACTGCAGCTTTCCCACCTCTGTAAGGGAGGAAAGTCCTGCCCAGCTCCAGCTCCTAGGGGCCTACGAAATGAGAAGCACCTGGCCTTGGGCCGCATGGCTGGGCACCCCAGGGCAGAGTCCTGGCTCCCACGTTGCCACCTCCGAGCCCGAGGCTCCAGAGATGGCCTCCAAACCTCACCTCACAGTGCTGTTCTCCCCTGGCCCCCAAGCCAGCCACAGCCAGGCCTCTGAGATGTCTCATTCCCAGAGCACTTAAGACTGTTGGGCACCTGCTCAGGGCTGGGTGACTTCCTTGGTCACAGAGCCAGGCAGCCTACAAGGACAGGCGGGCCTAGCCACGCAGAGAAGGGGAGAGAGCATGGAGCTCCATCCCACGGTGTGCAGCCGCAGGGTCAGGCTGATGCCGGCCTGGGCAGGGGCCTGGGGTGCTGTGCGTGGCAGTCAGAGCACTTCTCCCTGTGGCGCTGAGATTGGGGACCTTGCTTTGCCTCCCAAATTCCCATGGCTCAAAGCTGGCTCAGTGGGACCCTGGGACTTCAATGCTTGTGGCTATGGTCGGCAGTTCTCTCCCAGAATCCCCTGGGCTGGGGCTTGGTGCTTCTTCCTCTCCCCGGTGCTGGGCTTAGCTGCCCAGCCTCATGCTGGCCATGGGGACCTGGCTCTGCTCACAAAGAGCTCGGGGATGGGGAAGGGAGGCAGATGGTGTAACACTAGGCTAGGGGCTTCGGGCACACAGGGCCTGTGGGCCTCTGGATAAGGGAATCTGCTCCAGAGGGAAGAATGAAAAAGATCAGAAGGAGGGGCTCATGCTGGGTATTGAAGGATGAATAGGAGTTTGCCAGGCATTTCAGGCAAATGGAACAGCCTATGAAAAGGTACAGATGTGTGACAGCTAGGGAGTTCCAGAAACTTCAGTGGTCCCATGTGCTTCCCTGAGGGGCTCAGCCCTGAGCGGCCAATTCCTCTCCAGATCTGTCCTTGGACATTTTGCATTTGGACCTGTCACCATAACTGGACGGGAACTGCCAGGTAGTCCTCTCTCCCCAAGCAGCCAGGCAAGCCATAGTGCGGGGCTCCCTCCTCTACCGCCCATCCTCTCCCCCACTCGGAATCCTGCCTTGCCATCAGTGGGGCCCCGTGTGTGCATCCACCACCCGCCCACCTGTTCACAGGGTCACCGTGGGCAAGTCCCAGAACCCCTCTGGCAAGTTTCCCCTTCCAGAGCCTGAGGACATTCATCGATGTAATTTCCAGGGACCTTCTAGACACCTGGTGGTCCCATGTGCAGAGAGCCCCAGTGAGGCCAGTGGGGCCGGAGAGAGGCAGTTTGGGGAGGGAGCCCAGTGCAGAAAAGAGCACAGGTGGGGGTGGGAGGGCCCTGGGCATGTCCCTCTGCCCTCAGAGCAGCAGTTTCCTCAGCTGGACAGTGGGGACCGCAGCCACCCTGTGGGGCTGCAAGCATCAGCTCTACTGGAAAAAGTCACGGCCACACCGGGCACTCGAGACAGAGCAGTCGGCACATACAGCCCACAAGGCAACTCAAGATGAAGCCGTTTTTCTGCCATGATGGCTTCGGATCTGGTGTTTCAGATTTCACAGGTGAGGACAGAGGTGAGCACTCAGCCCGGGAAGGTGGGTGGAGGGGAGTCCATGCTTCTTTTTCATTCCTGCTCCACATTTTCTAAATTTAACTTTCTTATTTTAAAACTGCAAATGGTGAACTCCCTGACACCTCGCTGAGGATCAAAGTCAGTCCTTAAGAATGCTCTTTGGAAGAAAGCATTTGGAAAAAACAGATGAAAGCTTGGAGTACACCTGCCATTCTTCCAATAAAATGACCTGCACAAGGAGGGACTCACGGCCAGTTGGTACCCACAGGGGAGAAATCAAATCCACAGAGAGACAGCGCTAAGAAACAGCCACAGTGGGCTTCCTGGGGAGCCCTGGGTGTCCCCCAGCCCCAGAAGGGTCAGAGCTCTGAGTTGGTTCAAGGCCACCACATAGAAAAGAAACAGACTTCAGGGGCAGAGATTTGGGTGTTGTTGGTTCCAGGTGAAGTTGACAGGGTTAACAATCTCCGAAGTCCTTTCCTCTGCTTCATCTCTCCTGCTCGTCCCCACAGAGCCACTTTACAGATGAGAAAATTGAGGCTCAAAGAAGCAAAGCACCTGCGAAGGCCCCATGCAAGATGGCCCTGGGACCTCAGCTGGTCTCCTGGGTCCAAACCGCGTGGGGTGGCCAGGCAGTCCAGGTGGACGGGTGGTGGTCCGATAGCCACACCTGGCACCCATGCTGAGTGAGCGTAGCCTGTAACGGATGCTCCTGTTAAATTGGTGGTAACACTAACAAATCATAGTAGGGAAGGCAATCCGCAAACAGTGGGATGAATTCTGTCAGGAAGGTGGAATCCCCGGGCTTCATGCTGGGCCAGGAAGCAGAGCACCTGCACTCCAGGATCTGGGGGGCAGACGAGGTACACCCCGGGGAGGCCAGCCTTCCCTCCTGGCCCCGTGTGCAGGTTGACCTGTACATCACTCATTCACTCGACATGGGCTGAGGGCCCGCTCGGGCCTGGACCTGGGAGCCACACCCTCACGAAAATGCTTGTAGGGGGTCCTGGGTTCTTTGGGGTCCATATCACTCTCCCCTCCAGCTCTTCCAGGGCAGCTACAAGTCAGCTCCACCCACACCTGGCCAAGGAGCCTTGGTCTGGAGCAGGCGTGTGACAGAAGCCAGAGTTCTTCCCTGTGTCAAATGGAAATGAATGGAGGAGACCCCAGCAGGTGGCTTCTGCCATGAGACCAAACCTGGCCAAGGCCAATGCCTGGAGGGCAGCAGGGACAGCAGCAGCAGGAAAGGCCCCACCCAGAGTCTGGGAATGCAGCACACCTGCCCTCCGGCCTGAATGGCCCAACTGACACCAGACCACACTCCCAGCTGCGTTTCTGAGCACCCAGCACACACAGTCCCCACAGGAGCTACCCAGACCCGATCTCATTAATCCCCACAAGATGGGGGGAGGGATTTTACAGAAGGAGAAACCGAGGCACTGGGTAGCTAAGCAGCTTGCCTGAAGTCACACAGTAATGAAAGACAGAGGCAGGGTCTGAGTCCAAGTCTGGTAGATCCTAAAGCCTGTGTCCTGTGGGCGGGCCACGCTCGCAGTTACTCGTGGAACAGCTACGGTGTGCCAGGGGCCAGGGACCCAGCAGGGAGCAGGAACCCAACCTGTGGAGTTTACATTCCACCGCAGATGTGGGTAGGGAGCAGGGTCCGGTGGGCCGGGGGCTCTGTGGGGAGGAGACCGAGGGCCAGGGCAGCCGCCCCCTACAGCACGAGCCCTGCATGGGGAGGGAGGCTCAGGGGCGGGCTGGTGGGGTGCCCTGGGGCACCCTGCACTGGGAGCACAGCAGGGCAGCCGTTAGGGGCTGATCTGGGCGGGCTTCACAGGTCACAGGTGCTCCCTCTCACAGGAGGGGGAAGAAAGGGCAAAGGCCAGAGGCAACGTGGGCTGTGAGGGAGGCCTGCCCATCCCCCACGCCAGGCTCTGCACGGCGCAGGCTTAGCCTCGGCTCCCCTGGCCGCTCTGCTCAGGCCAGCGGCAGCCCACACCTCATGGGCCTCCACTTTTGTCAGGGACCAGGCTCGCTGGGCATAGCGTGCAGGTATTTTCACCAAATCAGTCATTCTTGAGACTAAAATTAAAAATATGTAGGCCTGGGCCTGGGCAGCTCACCGACCCGTCCCGAGGGGTGCCGTATGAAGACACTGGGGCCATGCACTCGCCCCCAGACCAGGTTCGCACACTGTCGGTGCTGCATCCACGTGGCACCACTGTGTGTCGGCCCCTATACTGACTGTGGGTAGGAGGATTTGGCCTAGAGGAGAAGCCCTACCTCAGGGCCTTTGCACTGCTCTTCCCTCTGCCTGGAACCTGTGGACCCTGAAGAGATCCCAAGGACCCCTTGGGCACACTGAAATAAATGTCCTTACACACCAGCCCTGGGCCGGATCCAGTGCCCCCCAGGACTGGCGCACCTACTGTGCCCAACACCATACAGGCCTGACCTTCCCTGGCCTCACAGCAAGCCCTCAGCCAGCTCTTCCAACTACCCGCTGGACAGACGAGGCCCTGGGCCTGGGAGGGAACAGGCACCTTGCACACTGTCTCCGCCTCAGTGACAGTGGAGCTGGGATTGGACTCGGGTTCTGGGAGAGGCAAAGCTGGGGGCACCCTTCTCCTGTCACCCTTCTGCCTGGTCCCAGGGCCCCCTCCTCACATCCTCTGCATTGCCCCACGGACACCTGCCAGGGATGCCCTCCTCACCAAGTGAAGTCTGTCTCCTCCAGGAAGCCTTCCAAAGTACCTGTGCTCCCCACCCTCACCTGTCAGCAGATCCTTGGGCTCTTGGAGCGGCCCCTCAGTGACTATAGGGCTGCACAGGCCCCTGGGGAGCCACGCCTCCTCCAGTCCCACGGGCCCCTTGCTTCTCCAGGTCTCCTTCCCCACACAGCCACACCGCATGGGCAGCAAGCACACTGGGTGACAGCCAACCCAGAGGGCCCCAGGGCTCAGGCAGACCAGGGACCCAGATGGCCACACTTGTGGGGAGGTTGAGTGGGGCTGGGGCCCAGTGAGGCTGGTGAGGCCCACTGAGCTCTGGCAGAGTCCCTGAGGGCAGACCTAAGACCCAGAACCCTCCTGCCCGAGGGATCCCCCGTTGGGACCAGCAGAGCAGGGCTGTCCCTCTCAAGCTCCCACCATTCTCTTTGTCTCCAGAGCCCCAGCGGGCCTGGGAGTGGGAAGGTGAGAGGAAGCTGCTGAAATATTCAGGAATCACAAAACACATTTATTGGGCAATACCAGCCACCTGCCAGGGGCTTTCACTACTGTAGTCCTCACAACCCTGTAACAAACAGATTTTTGTCCTCATTTTACAGAGAAGGAAACTGAGGCTCAGAGGACAGTGGAGACAGCCTCTGCCCAGGTCTGACCCAAAACCACACTTGGTGCTCACTTGCGCCCACCCGCAGGGAAGAAGGGGCCCAGGCCCGCGTCAGGAAGGCTCAGCGACGGCAGAGCTCCGCAGTGATGGGAGCTCAGTGCCAGATCTTCACCTCCCCTCCCCAGGAGCTGGTGGCGAGGACGGAGGGCAGCACGGGGTGGAAGGTGGTGCCGAGGCAGGCCTGCGCGTGCCCCTGTAGCGTGCACGCTCGGCTGGCCGTGCGGAAGGTGTATATCAGGACCCGGCCGTCGGCGCTGCCCGTCACCAGCAGCTCTCCGGCTGGGGAGCACTCGCAGCCCACCGAGTAGCCTTCCACCTGCAGAGGGCAAGACGGGGTGAGCGGGCACACCTGTTCCTCAAGGCCACGTGTCAGACACGGGTTGTTATGCCCACTCTACAGAGGACCAGGCTGAGGCAATGTGCAGAACAGGGCTTCATACCCAGTGTCCCTGAGGCTGTGGGGCCCTGGCAGGGGGCCTGCTTCAAGAGGCCAGTTCAGGGGACTCCTGCTGAAGTGGCTCCAGCCTCACTGACAGCCACCGAGCCCCCAGCCCCTGCGCCCCAGCAAGGCAGGCCTCGGGGACGCGGGGAGGATGTAGAAATGGCCCCATGCCTGTCCAGTCCTGCTCCCGTACCCGACCCCACCCCTGACCTGTCTGTATGAGCCAGCCAATGCTTTCCTTCCCAGTAGTTGGGGCCTGGGGCCAGGACCAGATGTGGCCCAGGGTCTTGAGGAGACACCAGGCCACATGGCATGCAGTCACCCAGGAAACTGAAAGCAGAATCTACCCAGACAAAGGCTCCATGCACCCTGGGGTCCCACAGCTATTACTGGCACTGTCTGGTGGGAGACTCTGGGGCCAGTGGTCCAGCATCTGACCTGGTGGACAAGGATGGGGTTACCTTGTGCCCTGCGTATCGCCGCCTTCTGCTCATCCGGTAGGGCCACACAGTGGAGAAGAGGGCCACGTAGTTGCCGTTGGTCTGCGCCAGGAACACGGGCTCCCTGGGATGCAAGGCGAGGCTGGGGCAGGTGTATCTCTCCTGAGAAACAGCAGGGCCACAGGAGGGTCGGAGAGGGCTCCCACTCAGTCTTCCGCCTCCAGCGAACACCCCCCGGCACTCTGCCTGAGGGGCCATGTGTCCTCCCAGGCCCGTTCAGGGGCTCTGTATGAATTTCCTGGTGTTGCTATAACAAATTCCCACAAACTTAGTGGCTTAAAATAACACATATTTATTAAGTGACAGTGTTGGAGGTCAGAAGTCTGAAATGGGCTTCCCTGGGCTCAAACCAAGGTGCCAGCAGGCTGTGTTCCTTTCCGGAGGCTACAGGGGGACCCTGTTTCCTTCCCTTTTCCAGCTGCTAGAGGCCACCTGCATCCCTTGTGGGAGGCTGGGAAAGGGCCCCAAAAACATCCACGCCCTAATTCCTGAGCCTGTGAATGTCATCTTATGTGGTCAAAAAAAAGGTCTTTATAGACATAATGAAGGATCTTGAGATGAGAAGATTATCCCACACCATTACCCAAATGCAACTGCATTCACCCTTAGATGGAAGCAGAGGCAGATCTGACACACACGGTGGAGGTGATGTGAAGATGCTGGCCTCGAGAACGGAGGGATGCGGCCACAAGCCAAGGAATGCCCGCAGTCAGGCAGGAAGGAGGAGCACGCCTGGCTGGCACCTTAATTCCAACCCAACAATACTTACCATTTATTAAAGACTCTGGCCTCCAGAACTGTGAGAAAATAAACGTGTGTGGTTTTAAGCCACCACATTTGTGAGAATTCGTTCCACAGGATAGAAAACAAAACCACATGCTATCTCCCCACTTGCAGAGTGAGCCCCTCGGGACAGCCCCAGCCCAGCCCAGGGACCCACACAGCGAAATGCACCTAAAGTGAGGAGGTGAACAGCCAGACAAGGATATAAACGCGTGACCAAGCATCAGCACGCAGGGGTGGGGATCTCACTGCTTGACGGGCACAGCCACACAGAAAACACCCTTAAAACTCCCCTCTCAACCTGGCCTGACATTGCTCTAAGTATTGTCCTTAAGCCACCCTCTCGAAACGAGCCCAAAATCAGAGGGCAAAGGGGAGCAGACGGAATGGTAGCTGCAGGCCGATGTGCCCAGAGGATGAGCTGCCTGCCATGATGTTACTGGCTGAGCACCTGCTCACTCCACACAGACAGTGCGGAGAGGTCACTGGAGAGGGGCCGATAGCTCAGGCACAAGGCACCTTCGTCTGTCCCACTTCCGGTCTCCGCTGGGGCTCGTGGGGGCAGGACACCCTCAGTGGCCAGAAGGACCCCTCCAGCCCCCAGCAAGGCCTGTCCTTCCCAGTGGAATGCACTAGAAAACCGTGCAATGTAGGTGTAGATGGGGGTTTGCTCAGGGTCACTTAGAACCTTCTGAGAACAAGGAAAAGACAGAGAGGAAATGAAGACGTACACACGACATACTTCATGTACTCACACATATATATCATGCACACAGGATATGGATTTTTAAATTCAGGGTGGGGCACCCAAGAGATTAGTCATGGCTTAGATGAACTCTCAAAAGATGATTGTGATGACGCTGATGGTGACAGAGATGGTCACCATGGTGGTGGTGACAGAGATAGTGGTGGTCACGATGTTGGTGATAAAGACGGTGACGGTGGTGGTGACCGTGATGGTGGTGGGGATAGGGATGATGGCGGTGACAGTAGTGGAGGTGACGGTAATGACAGTGAAAGCGTAATGGGGTGCTCCCTGTGCTGGCACCGTGCTATGCCCTTCGTAAGCATTCTCTCTCTCCTCCTTCTTACACTACTCTGAGGTGAATAACACTACCATCCTCAATTTTCTAACGAGGGAAGTAAGACTCAAAGAGGCTAAATAACGGGCACGGGGGCCCCAACCTTGTAAGTGGTGAATCCAGGACTGTAACGCAGGTGTTCTAATTAGACCCCTGCTCTAAACTCCTGGGTCACATCACCTGCCAAGCCACGGAGGGTCAGAAACCCCCTCTGCTCGGCTGGCTGGGGTGGTGGTGGGAGGGTAGGGGGTTCTCAGGTTGCACAGCCCTCTTCCCCATTGACCTGGATCAGGCAACCCCCAAACTCTTACACTATGGGGTGGCTGTGCGGGAACAGGAAGCACAGAAGGAGAGTTGCATCTGGAAGCTTGCAGCAAGCTCTCTGTGCATGCACAAGCCTTGCCTACCCCCATCCTGGAGATTTCAGACAGCTGAACCCCCAACCACGGGAAGGGGCCTGGGACCCCAGACAGACCAGAATCACACAGATATGTCCTGTGGCTGAAACTGAGAGTAATGCCAAATAGGGTTTCTCACATGATAAATCTGGTTAGAGATTCTGGCAGAGGTCCGGAAATCCCAGGCAATGATGGTGCGGTCAGCAGAGTCCCGGGTGGAAGCATCTGTGCTGCTCAGGAACTCGTAGCCATCCCCAATGAACAGGATGTCCAAGGTCTGCTGGATGGTCGCCTTGTAGCCTCTCACCACCTGTAAGAGTAGGCACCAGTCATGCTGGCAGGCCTGGGAACACAGGCAGGTGCCTGCCCAGGGAGGGCCGCCGCGTGCCCAGGTGGTAGGTGGGTTTAGTGAAGGCCACGCTGGGCCACACACACCAGACTGGGCAGTCACAAGCCCCATGTAGAGTCATGGTGCCCTCCCGCCCAGCTCTTGCTTCCCCACCAGGCCAATGTCTGTTGCCCCCTGGAGCTACTCTGCGAAACCTCCCAGACTCAAGCCTTGCCTGATGGCCTCCTCCCATCCTCTTCTCCCCAGTCAGAAAGGCCCCTGGAGAGCACGCGGCACCCAGTGAAAGTGCTAAGGGAAGAGCCTACGCCTTGCCCAAGGGCACCTAAACAGCATGATGACATCCATCAACACCAGGGTCATATTTTGTGAGCGGGTCTTGCTTCTGAAGATGTCACATCATCCACAGCTCACAAAGTTCCAGACTACTGTCCCTGCAGGAGTCACAGTAATGCAGGGAGCAAGTGTTCTTGGAGACAGACCATAAAGCCAGAATCACAGAACATATTTTAGCTTTAAAGACACATTTTATTTTCTTAGCATCATCACCAGTATTTCATAGCCTCCTGTCTCGTAAACTGATGTTATTAAGTATCAAGCAGTTGTTTTGCTTTCTTTAGAGCATTTTTATCACATTCATCTTCTGCTCTAAAATTTTTGGCAGGAGGTTGGGAAGGGTCCCCCTACCAGGACTAACAAGCAGCTCCACTTAACGAACTCACGGAAGGCACAACTTTGACTTGCAACACTGAAATAACAGGCCAGGCGCCCGCCAGCCCTGGCAGCAGCGCAGCAAGGTCTCAGGCCTGCCTGCTGGGCCTGGCCAGGCCCTTACCAGTTCCCGGGGCGCCACCATGTGGCTACGGCATAAACACTGTTCTCCAGTCCCTTGGCCCCACCAGTTACAAAATGAGCCATCTTGACAAATTAAAAAAAAAAAAAAGTGAAGTTCATAGCTTTCCAATTTTGCTGACATGTTTCCCATCATCCTCTTTCAAATGTATATGTCAAATTCACATTAAAGGCAACACTCTATAAATTCAGTTTAGACCTGGGGAAGAGGGGCTAGAGACCCATTCTCTAGATGGGGTACACTGAGGCTCAGGGGATTTGCTCAAGGTCGCAAAGCCAGGGCATGGCTGATCCTCTCGCCACCCTAGGGGCTTCCCTGGACCCCACAACTCTGTCTTCTGCTGGCCAACTCCTGCCTCCATAAACTCCTGGCGGAGGGTGGGCAACAAATGACTTCCCTTCTCTGAGCCACTTCAGAAGCAGCCCTCAGCTAGGGGGATTTCAGGGTGGATCCCCTGAAGCCTAAAGAACAGTCCAGGGGCAGAAAAAAGAGGCCAGTCCTGGAGGCCTCTGAATGCAGGGCAGGGAGCCAGACTGCCCCTCCCTGGCCGGCTGCCGGCTGCCTTCCTGTGGGCACCAGGATTCCCTCTGCCTGCTTTGCCCTCCCAGGGTGGCCCCGACCAGACATAGCCCCAAGTCTCACAGTGTGGGCTGGGGGTAAGTTCCACTCCCAGCCAGGAGTAGAGGGCTCATGCTCTTGCTGGCTCTGGAGCTGGGGCTGCAGGCTAGTAGGATCTGGAGATGTGACACATCATTGCTGTCCCCAACATCTGCTTTGATGAGTTTGCACAACATTCCAACTTCGGCCTGGCCAGGCGAGGCAGGCCTGAGACCTTGCTGTGCTTCCACCATGGCTACTGGGCCCCCGGCCCATTACTTCAATGTTGCAATTTAAAGTACTGCCCTCCATGAGTTTGTTAAGTGGAACTACTTGTTAGTCCTGATACTGGGACCCCTCCCAATACCTCCACCAAGAACAGCGCCATCCCAAGGCAGAATTTGGAATCTGTGTTGGTGGGGCAGGGAGGCACCAACATCATGGCTCTGGAACAATCTCTTTATGGGCTCCAGATCCACCTGCTCCTCCCATCCCCAAAGCCATTCCAGTCTCACCTCACTTAAATCACCCTCCCATGAGCTACCGCAGGGTCTCCATGTACCTAGGCCACATCAGGCTTGGATGCCTCCCTTTCCTCTTCTCCCTAAGCCCTCTCCATCACCACAGTTCAGATAAGGACCAGGGAGTCCAGAGATGGTCGAGGTACCAACTGCCAAGAGACAAGTGGTCTGGCCCAACACATATCCCTGCATGTGGCCCACGCACTGAGACACTTCTCTTCCCTGGTTGGGGGAGGAGGGGGCACAGCGCAGCCCCCAGAGCCCCACCGCCCACACCGAATGGCTCTTGGCAGGCAGTGCGAAGCTCCCCGGCAGGGCTGAGCTCCCCTGTGGCTCTAACACCACAGCCCGCCACCAGCCTCACACCTTGATCCCTGCAGGCACTGCCCCAGGGAAAGGAGGAAGGTGAGGGCCCACCTTCCACATGCTGAGTGCCCACTGAGTACCAGTCACTGACTGAGGGACTCACAAAAATTATCTCGGGACAACAGCCCCGAAGGTAGCTTCTCCAGAGAGAAGCAGTGTGCCCAGGAGCTGTCAGCCTGTCCACAGCAGAACTCCCTGCGTACCCCCGTCAACACACCACCTGCCTCCCAAGACAAACTTTTCGAGGAGAACGAAAACCGTTGTTCTGTACATTTTCTGAGAATGGATGGAAATGGCCCAATTCATTAGGGTGTCATAAAAGTGAATGGCCGGGAAACAAGCCGTGTTATGGGCGATCCCTGCCAATAGTGCGGCTGTAAGTGGAAGGCTGGCCTTTGAAGGGAGCGCCGCCAAACATGATTTACTCGCCTGCACAACTGCTCGTGCCCCGGGAAAGAGCAGAGGAGCCATTTGTGCGTCTAGCTGGTGAGTTTTATGGCAACCTTAATTACACCAACAGCTGGCGCATCCCATCCCAGGGCGTAGCATGGTGCCGCTCGGGCCTAACTAGCTGGACCCAAAAGGAACCCTTGCTCAGACTCTTTTAGCAGTCGTGAGCCCTGTTGGATAAGCAGGACTTGGTCCCAGGGAAAGCAGAAGATCGATCATGACGCTTTCAGGGTGATGAGAACCACCAATGTCCCTAAAATCTGCCCACCACTTGGCCTGCCAGCAAACCTCAGTCACTGTGGGATGCTGCGGACTTGTCCAAAAGCATAGCTTTCCCTTCCTTGGGTTCCTGCTACCTCCAGGATGCAGGCTAGGCTCCACGGGGTGCAGGGTTGGGGGTGCAGGCTAGGCTCCAAGCCTGGCCCAGCTGCCAAGTGACTGTGTGCCCAGGGGAGGGTCCCTTCCCATTCTGGGCTTAGTTTTTGAGTCATCACCATGAAAGGCCTAGACTGGACAACATCTGAGCCTCTGAGCCTCTAAGTACTGCTGGTCCTCAGAAAGAGGAAGACCTGGGGGGTGGTGTCAGATCTCCTTACCCACCCTGCCAGTCCTCTGCACCCAGACCTGACGGAAAGGAAGAGGGAGACGCTGCTCTGGCTCCCACGGGACCCTGTGTTCCTGTGCTCCCTCAGCAGCCCATCTTGGCCACCTGCCTGGACCACAGGACTGTGAGGTCCCGGGACAGATGCTCTGCCACTCACATTTCTAGGTCACCCTTGGCCAGTGCTAGGTCTGTCCACTGCAGGCATCGGCAAGGTGTGTGAAATTAACAGCTAGATAAGTGAATGAATGGACAAACAAATGGATGAATGAGCAAAAGGTCGACAGCTTTAAAAACGCAACAACCTGGGGGCTTCTGGCTCCCAGCAATATCCTGGCACTTGGGGCTGAGGCAACACACTGAGCCTCTGCCACTGGCTCCACCAGAGCCCCCGGGGAGATGACATTCATTCGTAGATTCACAGGTCCCTCCTGTGGCTCCGAGTATGCCAGCCCCTGCTCTGGCCTGGGAACATGGAGACAAAGGAAAGCTGCTCCAAGACCATAGTGGGGGAGGGGAGCAGAGCAGGGGGACTGTGCTCAATGCCTGGTTGTCAGGAGAGCACAGAGGCTGCCGAGGGGCTTCTCCTGGCCTTGGATGAACAGAGGTAAGATGCCAAGTGGGAGGACCCAAGCTCTTGGGCAGACACCCTGCGTACCCAAGCCTAATGGCCTATTACTGGCTGTGTGACTTTGGGCAAGTAACTTACCCCTCTGCTCTTCAGTCTCCACACCTATAAAGTGGGGATAACATACTCTGGTTTCTCTTCAGATCGTATAAATCTTTCGCCTTAAAGTGGGGATAACAGCAGGACCTCCAGCTAAGGGAGTAAACAAAGGTGACATGTCCAGCTAAGAGCCCAACACATAGCAGATGCTCATAAACCTTCTCTTCCCAGGCCAGGCAGAGCTAAAGTCCCCAGGAGGGAACTGTGAGTTCTTGGAAAAGTTTCTTCTCCCCAGATCTCAACTCCTACATGAAATAAATGGACTAAACTCTTTAGATGCTAAGATGCAAGGCAAACTGGAGGGACAGGCACAAGGCTTTTCCTGTGTATTAAATTCATACAAGTAAAGGTAGCCAATCACATGGGATAGTGGCTATCAAAAGTGTCCCGTTGATACGTGCGAAAAGGAAGTTTACATTAAAAAAAAGAAACCATATAAATATGAGAGGAAAACATGACTGAATTTCTCTACAACCTGAGACTCGGGGAAACTTTCCCTGTATGACTCCAAAGCCAGAGCACTAAGAGAAAAGATGAATAAATTTGACTACAAGAAAATAATAATAATTTTAAAAATATACTTTTGTATGGCAGAAAGCAAGTAAATAAATGAATAATAAATAAGGAAAGTAAAAATGACAAACGGGAGAAATATTTGCAGTTTATATTACAGTCAAAGGTTACTATCTGTAATACATAGATAGTTTCTAAAAATAGATGAAAAAGACCAACAGCTCTATAGAAAAATGGGCAAGAGAAGTGACCAGAGCTCATAAAAAAAGACATGGTCCTTCTACCATAAAAAGAGCAAGACAGGCCGGGCGTGGTGGCTCACGCCTGTAATCCTAGCACTCTGGGAGGCCGAGGTGGGCGGATCGTTTGAGCTCAGGAGTTCGAGACCAGCCTGAGCAAGAGCGAGACCCCATCTCTACTAAAAATAGAAAGAAATTATATGGACAGTTAAAAATATATATAGAAAAAATTAGCCGGGCATAGTGGTGCATGCCTGTAGTCCCAGCTACTCGGGAGGCTGAGACAGGAGGATCGCTTGAGCCCAGGAGTTTGAGGTTGCTGTGAGCTAGGCTGACGCCACGGCACTCACTCTAGCCCGGGCAACAGAGTGAGACTCTGTCTCAAAAAAAAAAAAAAAAAAAAAAAAAAAAAGAGCAAGACAAATTTAAATTACACAGAGATACCATTTCTTATCTATCAAATCAGCAAAATCCAACAGTTTGGCAGCAGCCTCCATTAGGGTATCAGGTATCTATGCACTGCTGCCAGAAATGCAAAATGGTACAATCCCTGTGGAGAGGATTTGGGCAACTTCAAGTAAGCACAATGCCACTAAAAGCAGCATCACTTGTGAAAATAAAAAAACTGGGAATAACTCAATGTTCATCAAGAAAGGACTGGCCAAATAAGCTTTAGTATATACACACTCTCAACTGTTATGTAATTGTAAACATGAAGAAGGAATATCTCCCTATCCTGCTATGGGGTGATCTCCAAAATATGTTGTTCAATAAAAAAATACGAAGGCAGGGGTGTGGGGGAGTGTGTAAAGTATGTAGAAGAGAAGTGATATGAACATAAGTGTATGAGTTTGCTTCCATTAAAAAACAATAAAAGGATAAGCCAGAAATGAAAATAAGTAAATAAATAAGATTACTTCTAGAGAAAGGGAGGGAACAGAATGGGGGAGACAGGATTATAGGTAGAACTTAGATTATTTCTCTAAATGTACCCTGCTTTGCAGATGTGACCCTAGAACAGGATCACAATTTTTTTCTGTAAAGGGCCAGATAGCAAGTACTTTAGGTTTTGTGGGTCACATATAGTCACTACTTCATATCCTTCCCGTGTGTGTGCGTATATGTATGTGCTAGAGCTGGTCAGAAATGTAAAAACCATTCCTAGCTCAAAGCCCTATAAAAACAGGTCATAGGCCAGATCAAGCCCATGGGCTGTAGTTTGCCAACTCTTTCTCTAGACTAATGTACATATTTTATTAAATCATACAACAAAATTAAATTAGAAAGCAATCTCTAAAATGTGAAAATAAACTTAAGCAAATGAAATTAACCATGTATTGATTTGGGAGCTTAACCATATAAATAAGATCTATTTTAAGAGACTTTAAAGCACAGTAATTTAATGGTAGATCCTTAGTTGAATATACATCATTAATAGAAAACCTGTAATTTGATGGTAAATCCTAACTGGGTATACATTATGAACAAAAAGGACAGCAAGAAATCTTAAACTTTTTTCAGTCATTTTATTGCTAGTGTCAAAACATATAAAAATAATTGTGTAAAGGTGGATAGAAATAAAAAATTTTCAGTGCTACAGATTTTAAAACTAAATTTTATAAAAGATATAAAAATAAAAAGAAAAATTCTGTAATCCCAAATTTGAATTGGATAAATCAGTATAAACAACAATATATTTTTATCTTAACCATAAAAATATTTCCTAGCTCCATCCACATAAAGGACATAGAAACAATGAGCAACCTCAGCACTCAGACTGTGGTTCCCAAACCCAGCTAAACTGATTAGAAGTGACATAGAGGATAGATCAGAACATTGAAGGTTATCATAATTCCATAACATATGTTTAAGAAAGTAGAAGAGAGATTGCCCATGGTAAGCAGAGGCACTGGGGATATATAAAAAACTAAAATCAAACTTCTAGAGATAAAATACGCAATGTTTGAGATGAAAAATGCATTAGAGGGGAGTAACAGCAGATGAGACACTGCAAAAGAAAACATTAGAGAACCAGAAGACATAGCAATTAAAATTAATCAACATGTACCACTGAGAAAAAAATGCTGAATTTAAAAATAAACAAAATCTAATGTTAACCCCAAATGGAGTAAACCCAGTATGACCTCTCTCCCCACCCCCTATAAATTACAATTAAAAACTCTGGACAAAATTCAAACAGCAACTACCTGAAGACTCTGAAAAATAAATAATAGCAGAAGAGTTGGGGAGGGAAGTCAAAATTTGAAGAAAGACCAGTATAGCAGATGAAGTTCTGAGTTTGTTTTTGTTTTTGACTTTTAACCCCTGACACTGACCCAAGGACTGAGTGGATTAAGGAACTACATTGTGGGCATGGATAGCAAAAACTCTGAAATAAATTCATCATTCTGGCCAGATGACCAATCTGAAGAAAAAGTGAACAGAGCCATAGGGACCTATGAGTTAATACCAAAGATATAAATGGAGTTCTTAAAGGAAAAGGGGAAGAGAGCAGTGCAGAAAAAGAATATTTAAAGAACTACTGACTGGAATTTACCCAAATTTGGTGAAAGGCACAAATTTATAGAGTCAAGAGGCTCTGCAATGACAAAGATAAATTTAAAAAAACAAGCCCTGACACATCTCAAACTGTTAAAAACCTCAAAGAAAAAATCTTGAAATCACTCAGGAAAAAAATGAAGAATTACAATGTAAGAGAACAATTCTTTGAAATACTATAGATTTCTCATCCAAAACTATGGAGGCTAGAAGAAAGTGGAACATAAGAAGTGGTGAAAGAAAGGAGTGTCAACCGAGAATCTTATGGACAGCAAAAATATCCTTCAGGAATGAGGATGAAATGAAGATCTTCACAAATGAGGGAAAACTAAGTGAATTTGTCATCAGCAGACCTGCTCTATTTAAAACAAATGCTAAAAGAAGTTCTTCGGGTTGAAGAGAAATAATACCAAAGGAAAACTTGGAACTTCAGGGATGAAGGAATAGCAAGAAAAACTAGGAAATGAGTGGATAAATATAAAAAACTATTTTTCTCCACTTAAGTTATTTAAAATATGTACAAGTATTGAAAACAAAAATTATAACATTGACTGGGAGGAGGATCTTCAATGTATGAAGATGTAATCTATATCAGAACTGTAACAAAAAGACAGCAAATAGACCTCTCCGGTTAGAAGAATTCTACATTTTACTTGAAGTGGTAAAATATTAACAATATATAGAGATGTGAAAATATATGGGGCATTGGAAAGAGTCCCCAAAAGAGTATTACCTCAACAATGAGGCAAAAGTAGCTCTAGACTAAAGGCTGTTTGGGTTCCACCAAACAAAGCCTAAAGCAAGCCTCAAAAAGATCAAACAGTTTCAAGCAACACAACTGCATTCAAGAAAAAATATAAAGGAACAACAAAATATTAAGCACCCAAAAAGTAAAATTACAATGTTTGGCATCCAATCAAAAATCACCATACTGGAAAGAGGCATGAAAACGCCTCCCATAATGAAGAAAAAAACCATCAAATACAAAGAGACCCATGAGTGACACAGATAACACAGTAAGTAGAGAAGGACAATATAACAGGTATAACTCTATACATTATGACGAAGAAAGTAGAGGACAGCATGAGAATGTTAAGGATAATACACGTGTAAGATATTTTTAAAAGACCCAAATCAAACATGTAGCAGTGAAATAAAACAATGTCTGCTATTTATAGCACATTAGAAATTACGTAAGGTATGACTGGTAAACTTGAAGACATAGTGAAGAACACAGCATCAGTGAGTTATGGAACAAATCCAAAAACCCTAATATAAATGTAATAGGAAAAAAGGGATGGGGAAAAACAAAAAATTGAAGAAATAATGATCAAAAATTTTCCAAATTCAATTAAAATATAAACCCACATGTAAAAGGAACTAAACAAAGCCTAAGAAACATAGAGAAAACTATACCAAGGCACATCATTTAAATTGCTTGAAGCCAATAGTAAAGAGAAAAATCTTAAAAGCAGACAGAGAAAAAAGATACATACAGAGGAACAAAGATTAGAATGACAGCAGACTTCTCACTGGAAACAAGGCAAGTTAGAGACATGAGAGCAACATGTTTAAAGTACTGAAAGAAAAAAGAAATTATCAACCTAAAATTCTTTACCTAGTGTAAATATCTTTTAGACAAAAGATAAACTTTTTTTTTTCCAGAGAAATAAAAGCCGAAAAAATTTATCACCAGCAGCCCAAGAATACATGAAATGTTAAAGGAAGTCCTAAAGGCACAAAAAGAAGTGGAGGTTCTAGCCATTATAATACAGCAAGAAAAAGAAATAATTGTACACACATTGAAAAGAATGCTGTAAAACTTTATCATTCAAAGACAATATGATCATGTACACGGAAATTCCTAAGGAATCTATGAAAAAGCTATGAGGACTAAGAAGTGAATTTAGTGAGATCACATGGTACATAGTCAATATAAGTAGTTAACAGTATTTCTATATACCAGCAACAAACAACTGGAAAATAAAAAATAAAATTCCACTCACATTAGTATCAAAACCACAAAATACTGAAGAATAAGTTAATACAACATAGTAACATTGAACACTGAAAACTATAAAACACTGCTGAGAGAAACTAAAGGAGATCTAAGTAAACAAAGAAACATACTATGCTCGTGGATCAGAAGATTCAATATTATTAAGATGTCCATCCTCCCCCAAATTTATCTATAGATTGGTCACAATCCTAGTCAAAATACCAGCAGGCTTTTTTGTAGAAGATAAGTTGATTATAAAATTGAAATGAGAATGTAAAGAACCTAGAATAGCCAGAAAAATCTTGAAAAAGAAAATGTTGGAAGGCTTACACTCCCTAATTTCAAAAATTATTATAAAGCTACAGCTAAGAGAGGATGGTATTGGTAAAATGATAGGCATATCAATCAACAGAACACAAGTGAGAACCCAGAAAGAAATCCTTCCATGGCAAATTTATTTTCTGCCAAAGCTCCAAAAACAATCCAATGGGGAAAGGAATGTCTTTTTAACAAACGGTGCTAAAACAACCAGGTATCCCACATAGCACAAAAAAGTAAGCATCAAACTTACCTCACATCATACACAAAAATTAAGTGAAAATAGACCATAGCCCTATTACAGCAAAAACTATGAAACTTCTAGAAGAACACATAGGAGAAAATCTTTGCAACCTTATGACAGGCAAAGATTTCTTAGAGCACAAAAAGCTACAGAATGGGAAAAAATAGTTCTAAAATATATAAAGACTCTTAGAACTCACTATTATTACTAATAAAAAAATTTAAATAGGCAAAAGATTTCAACAGACTCTTCACAAAATAAGACATTCAAATGGCCAATAAGCCCACAAAAAAGATGGTCACTATCATTAGTCATCAGGGAAAAGAAATTAAAGCCACAGTCAGATATCACTACGTATCCATTAGAATAATCAAAATGAAAAAGATTGACAAGACCGAGTGTTGGTGAGAATGTGGGCAGCTGAAACTCTCCTACACTGCTAATGGGAATGCAAAATGGCACAACTACTTTGGAAATAGTTTGGCAAGTTAAATACATATATACCATATCGCTTAGCAGTTCCACTACCAATTATTTACCCAAAGAAATGAAAATGCAGATTCACACAAAGACTTATTCATGAATGTTCACAGCAGCTTTATTTATAATAGCAAAAACTGGAGATAACCCTGAATGTCCATCCACAGGCAAGCGGATAAACTGTGGTGTGTCCATACAACAGACTATGGCCCTGCAACCATGAGTCAATGACACGGACAGCAAGGAGGGGGGCCTCAGAAGCAGAAGCAGGAGCAGGAGCAGAAGCAGAATCGCAGGCTCCCCAGGCAACTTGCATCAGAAGCACTGCTCAAGATCAAGCCACCAACTCATAAGACATACAGCGAACAGAGGAATGTGTTAAATGACACCACAGGGATGCAATCAGAAAAATAAAGGACAAACAACTGATTTATTACCCAATAAATAAGTTACAAAGAAAAGAAAGTAGGAGAGAAACCAACAGATTAAATAACACTTATCACCCAAATATTTGGATCCTGATTTGAACAAGGCACTGTTTAAAACAAAGTATGAGGCAACCAGAGATATTTGAACATGGATCAGATATTTGATGATATTAAGGAATTGTTGTTAAATTATTAGAAGGCATAGTGGTATTACAATAGTTGTTTAAGCTCTTACCTTTTAAAGAAACAAAATATTTATAAATAAAATGATAAGATGTCTGGGATTTGCTTCCAAATAAGCTGGTGGTAGGGTAGGGAGAGTGGAGCCTGATGGCCATAAATCTATAATTTTTGAAGCAGTATGCTGATTGCATTAAAGTTTGTTAATTAGTCTCTCTGCTTTGGTATATATTTAAATTTTTCAGTAATAAAAAGTTTCTTTAAAGTGCTCTGTGGGGAGAAATTAGCTCCACAAATGTTAATTCTTATCAGCTGGGCCTGAAATAATAAGCAGAGTGGGGACCAGCTGAGATCAAGCAGTAGGTACAGGACAGACGTAATTAAAGGAGAATTACAACTATGGCAACATACATCTGTCCCATTTTGTCCAGAACCTCGTTCCTCCCTGCAAAGAGGAATCCAATAGTCTTCAGAGACGGGCCTAAGCGGCCGAGGCTCGGGACAACGTCGTGTTGCGTAAGTGAAACCCTGGAGCTCGGCAATTCTCCTACCTAGGTGCCAGTGGTTTCTATAGAAACCACCAGAGAAATGATATTTCAGAGCGCACAAAGCGTCTCCACTGGCCTGCACCGGCTTTGTTCACACTTGCCCATCAGCATCTGAGATCCAGCCTATCAAAGAGGCTCTCGCAGCTCACTTTTAAAATAGGTACAGCTCATTATAAAGCACCTGCTCTCAAATGTTTCCAAGGAAACAGAGGCCCCAAGACACCCCTCTCTAAATTCATTAGCATTTAACACTCCTTAATGAGGCTTAAAGATGGCGAGCTTTAATAACCATCTGCGAGGGGAGGACACCGGTCCCTTTCACATTCAAGTGTAACTGACAGGCTGGCTCAGGCTCCCAGAGGACAACTTTAAAGGCAAAGTTGGGAGCATGCTGGGTGTGTCTGGGGAGGTCTCCCTTGTCTCTAAGGCCTCCCTTGGGTCACAATCTAAAGATGGCCCCAGTAGAGGCCCTACACTGACCAGATCAGAAGGCCAGGCTGACCTTATTTCCCAATTCTCTGAGTGAACGCACACACAGGGGCACACACACACACGAACCCCTCACTAATCCCTCATATGTCAGGCCCTTTCGCGTCTCTGTGCCTTTGCACATTCCTTATGCCTAAAATATCCCACCTTGACTTGCTGCCTAGAAAACTCCTATGCATCCTTCAAAACCTTCTGCCAATCAAGCCTCCCAGTGTGGCAAGCAGAATCATCAGCTTCTTCTTCCATGAGCCTTTCCTCAGGGCCCCATGGCAGCTCCTGCACACTGCACTGGCTCCTCCCCTCAACCCTGAGCTCAGGGTTTTTTCTTCCAGCCCTCGGCCACTTGGCCACGCAGCTGGCAATTCAGTAAGTGTCTGCGGGATCCCCTGATGAATAAATCTAAACTGAGCAACCCCAGGACATTGGAAGGAGTGGGGCTGGCAGGTGGGGAGCAGCCTGCGTGTCTCGGGGCCTCTGAACTCCCCTGCCTCCAGAGGGGAAGCTAACTACGCACACCAGGAAAGCCTCAGCTGAGCCACTCCCAGCTGAAGACTGGGGGCTCTGCTCCACCAGGCCACATGGAGCGCAGGGCAGTGAGGGGGTCTCTCCCTGCACCTCCCAGGAACCGTCGGGCGGTGTGCCTGAGGCACTTCCACTGGATCCCAGCAGAAGCAGCGTATGTCCCCCACGGACAGCCTTCCCAGCTCTGAGTCCCAGGTGCAGCCTGAAGAGCAGTCTGGGGGGCAGGTCATGGAGCCTTGTGCTGGGGGGTGGGAGCTGAGGGACAGGACCTGCTGAGGGGTAGTAGGCAGGGAGGGGGCTTCCTGGGGGCTTCTGGAGAGTGAGAGGACGTGGGCTACTTCTCTCCAGGTGCCCCCTCGCTAGCCCTGTCCTCCCACCCAGCTCTGGGCACACAGTACTATCCTCCTCTCTGAATTGTCTGAGGGACAGTTTCCCAACCTCCTCACCCCAGGGAAAAGGCCCTAGTGGCCTTCGTGAGCCCCTCATGCTCGGTGGCCCCATTCTCTCGTCGTCAGATTTTCTATCCGCAGGAAAAGAGCTGAGTTGCTACCTTCTTCTCTGCCCTGAGGGTATTTACTAGCCAGTTTTTCATGTGGGAATCACAGAACTTTGGACAGCCCCTGGGATGCCCTGGGCCAGGGTTCCCACTGTGACATCTCCTAAGTTCCTGCTTTAGTTCTCCCACATTCTGAGCAACCACATGTATTTGGGAATAACTAATTCATTTCTCCCTTTTAAAAATTAATCAAAGACACAGGAGACTGTGTATCTGAGCTTCTGATCAGCCTGAGATGACCCATGTTACTGCGCTGGGTTAGAACATCTTCAGCCGAAAGCACAAACACTTGACATTTTGGTCAGGTATGCTGCTTGGCTGGGGGAAAGGTACAATTTCTGCTCAGCTTTTACCAAAACTGAAGACAGCTCACAATAGTCAATTATCATGAGCTCGTGGGGGGCATGGCCCCATTGTGATCATCTGAAAAAAATCAAGATGGCAAGGAGTATGTACTGAATTGTGTGCCATGCATCTTGCTAGGTGATCTTCATGTGGCCTCACTTAACCCTCACCACTACTTTGGGAAGTCAGGATCACGACCCCCATTGTATAGTTGAGGACACAAGGCTCAGAGAGGTGAAGTGCCCTGCCCAAGATCACACAGCTAGGTCGGGGCAGAGCCACGGTCACCCCAAATCTGTAGCCTGACATTCGCACCTGAACCTTCTATACTGTGCACTGCAACAGGTCACCCAGCTCGAAGCACAGAATAGCTGCTCAATTAGTGCTTGCTGAATTTGAATTGAATCTGAACATACCCACAGAGAAACTGTCACATTGGAGACTGTGAAATTTTAAATTACGGACACAGAACACAAGGGAAAGGAAGAAAAGCAGAAATAAACAATTACACATGTATCTATGTTGCTGATCCTCTCAAGCGAAAAACTGGTTTTCCCCACTTTACAATGGAGTCACAAATTAAAATTAGGTTCTAACAATGCAGCCATCCCCAAGGGCAGCCCGACCCTGGAGTGCCCCAGGTCCCCGGGCGGCAGCACGACATGCAAGCACCCCTTCTCAGCACCCTCAGCCCTCAAGAAGCTACACAGGGTAATGGACAGAGGCTCAGTCATACTCTGGACAAGGAGGCACTGAACCACACAGAACCACAGCAGGGCAGAGGAGAGAGCAAGCGGGCCATCCCCCCCACCCGGCCAACTAGCAGGGGGCTTACCCCAGGAGGCTCCTCCTCCTCCTTGGTGCAGAGAGAGGATGCAACAAGTAAGAGAGTAGCCGCGGAGGGGGGTTGTGGCACCCCCAGGAGGACAGTAGCCAGGTCCCAGGGATCCTCCGAGTGGGGGTGTGGCAGGCTGGCTGTAGGACCCCATTTCCTAATGTTTGTTACCCCCTGCTCCATCTCCGGACACTACTCTCTCCATCAATTGTTGATTTCCAATCCTTATATCCCAGCTGACTCCCAACACCAAATTCTTATATTCACCAGGCCTGTAATAAATGCTGGCTGCCCAGCTGAATGCTGAGGCACTTGGCTGGGCTGATTAGCAAGGACTAAGAGGAGGGTAAAGCAGAACACAGTGAACTGCATACCCTGAATCTATTTATTCCACAGCCCAGGGCAAGAGTTCTAGAAGGAAGTAGGCCCCCCCTAGCCTGTCTGCTCCAGCCCCCAGCCCCACTTCCTTCCCACTTTGCAAAGGAGGCAGCTTCCCTCTCTCCCGTGGACCCTGCTCCTTCACTCACCCTACTCCAGCTCCTTCCCCCAGGGAGAAGGTGAGCATGCATAAGCCTCACCTACACTAAAAACAAGCAAACTGACAAGGGAACCCCATTCTTAGGGGTTAAATGGCAGTCCGTTCTGGAAGGAAATGTGCAGAGGTATCCAGAACCTAAAGCCGTGTACACCATTTGAACAATCCCACATCTAGGAGTTTATGCACAGAGATGTTTGCCTTACTTTTGTCAAAAAGGAAACACTGGAAATATTATAAATACCAAACAATAGAGGGCTGGTTAAATACATTATGGTATATCGGGTAATTATTAAAAATTATATAGCATCCAAAAACTTCTCAACAATATGAGAAATGCTAATGATATAATATTAAGTTGGGGGAAATTTTATAAAAATGTAAATATATATGCATGAAAAAACTAGAATGAAGGATACCAACTGTCAGTGGTGGCCATGACTGGGTTAAAAATTAGGTTATCTTCCTCTGTATTTTTTCATTTTCTGACAAACAGCATACATTCCCTTTGTAACCAGAATGGATGTCTAGATAACAACCCCCTTATGGTCTGAAGTTGTGAGCAGCACCTGGGTCTCCAGGTCTCCAATGCCCTTTTGCCTCTACTGCGTCCAAGGGGGACCCCACCACAGGCCCTCTCATTAACTCGCAGCCCCACTCAGGCCAAGTAACAGACAGAAGGGGAAGGACAGAGCCACACTGCAGGCCCACAAGGCACCCTGGCTCATGTTAGAAAAAGACATCCCGTTAGGTTGAGACCGCCCCGCATCAGAGGCATGGCTTGGCTAGCAGAGCATGGGATGGATTCTAGCCCCCACCCAGCCCTCAGCCGGGTGCCTGTGTACAGTGGACAAACTGCACAACCTCACATGTTGGCCCCGGAAGAGGGAAGCACAGGGTAGTGGGATGGGGGAGGTATTCCTAAAGCTGCTACAGGGGTTTTGGGCTGGGCAGACAGAGATGCCAGCAACGGGGCAAGAGGCATTCCCTGTAGCTTCTCTGAGTCTTGCAAGCTAGGAAGATGTCCTAACACGGCAGGTGGTCAGCAAATGCTCAATGAATAAATAAGGAAGGCAAACCACATAACCAGGTCTTTTTGGAAAAAAAAAAAATTAAGTCAAAGACCGTAATTAAAAACCAAGAAGTCTGCTTGCTGAAAGGGGCATGCAGAGGGTAAGGAAAGACATCCACCCCTCATGTCCTCTGAGTGCGGCATGAGTGGACCCCTCAGCACAGCCTCATCACGGGTGTGCCACTCGGCTTTCTCTCAGCACATCAGCCTCGTGCCAGATCTGCTAAGAAGTGCCAAGCAATCTTCCTTCGGGCTGCTACAGAGGCTGTGGCTGCCAGGAAAGTCTGCCCACTGACAGCATACATAGAACATCTATGTGCTTAAAACCACGCAGCCGTCAACACCCTCCAGTAATTGGGGATCGATTTGTAGGGGCACAAATTAAATTTCACAAACTTTCCTAAAGTCATAAAAAAGTTTCAAAAAACTTTCCTAAAGTCACAAAAAAAGTATATTGCAGATTCATGGAGATTGATATGATCATTTATTCAAGAAACAGGGACTGAGCCACAAATCCTTTATTAAAAGGATTTGTTCTGTAAAATTTGGATTCAGTCAAAAGGCCACATTCAAGGATCCAGAAGGCCACATGTGGCCCCAAGGCCACGGGTTCCCACCCCTGGAATAGACTAGTGTGTCCCCTAGCCCTCAGGGGACTCACACCTCAGTGGGGACAAGTTACCAAGGCCCAGGCTGAGTCAGGCTGTGGAAGTAGTGCACCTGGGGGGGAGGGGCTTGGCTAAAAGCTCCTGGAGAAGAGGGGCAGGGGAGACCTGCAGGACAGGTGCCATCTGGCCAAAAGAAGAGGGGAAATTCAAAGGAAAGAGAAAAATATGTTCAAAATCGACCTGGTGCCAATTTGCAGTGAGCCTGCTACAGCCTATCTCTCCACTGATCACAACTAAAACTCTGGACAAAATACAAAGAAACCAACTCCCTGAGGACTCTGAAAGTAAACACAAGCAGGTGGCTGGAGAGAAAGGTAGAAACCTGGAGAAGCGACTGGTACGGAAGTGAGTGTACATTTTCTTTTTTCTTATTTTCTCTAACAGCTTTGACCTGAGAGGAAGACCCCACTGGAGCTGTGGTGGCAGCTTCAAAATATACAAAGCCAAAAATGACAGAACTGAATGGAGAAATACACAAACCCACAATTATGGAGATGTCAACACTCCTCTCTCAATAACTAAAGAACAAGTCAACAAAAAATCAGCACGGATATAGAAGAACTGAACACCATCAACCAAGTTGACCAAGTTGCCATTTATAGAACATTCCACCCACCCAACAATAGCAAAATACACAAAGCATGTGGAACATTCAACAAAACAGCCTATATTCTGGGCCATAAAACTAACCTTTAACAAATCTAAAAGAATTAAAATCGGCCGGGCGCTGTGGCTCACGCCTGTAATCCTAGCACTCTGGGAGGCCAAGGCGGGCAGATCGCTGGAGCTCAGGAGTTCAAGACCAGCCTGAGCAAGAGCGAGACCCTGTCTCTACTAAAAATAGAAATAAATTAGCTGGCCAACTAAAAATATATATAGAAAAAATTAGCCAGGCATGGTGGCACGTGCCTGTAGTCCCAGCTACTCGGGAGGCTGAGGCAGTAGGATTGCTTGAGCCCAGGAGTTTGAGGTTGCTGTGAGCTAGGCTGACGCCATGGCACTCTAGCCCGGGCAACAGAGTGAGACTCTGTCTCAAAAAATAAAATAAAACAAAATAAATAAAAAATAAAAGAATTAAAATCATACAAAGTATGTTTTCTGATTATAACAGAATTAAACTAGAAATCAATGACAGAAAGATATCTGGAAAATCTCCACATATCTGGAAATTAAAGAATCACTTCTAAATAACCTATATGTCAAAGAGAACATTAAAATAAAATTAGATAATATTTTTAATTGAATTAAAATTAGAATACAGCACTTCAAAATTTGTGGGATACAGATAAAGAAGTGCTTAGCAGAAAATATATAGCATTAAAATGTTTATATTTAAAAAGATCTCAAATCAATGACCTAATTTGCCTCTTTAAGAAATTGGGGCGGGGGGAAGTAAATTAAACTCAAAGCAAGCAGAAGGAAGAAAATAAAAATTACAGCAGAAATTAAGTAAGTTGAAAATAGGAAAATAGAGAAAATCAATATGTTGTTGAAATGATCAATAAGACTAATAAATCTCTAGCTACAATGACTAAGTAAAAAAACCCACAAATACCATTATCAGTAATGAAAGAGGAGATATCACTATAGACTCTAAAGATATCAAAAGGATAAGGGAATATTAAGAATAAGTTTGTATATATAAATTTCACAACTTAGATTGAAATGAACTGATTCTTTGAGGCACAAAAACTACCAAAGCTCACTCATAAGGAAATATACAATCTGAATAGTCCTATATCAAATCTCAAAGAGACCAAATGAGATGCCAGTTTGTACCCACTAGAATGGGTATAATCAAAAAGATAAGTAATAACAAGTGTTGGTGAGGACATGGAAAAATTGAAACCCTCATACACTACTGGTAGGAATGTAAAATGGTACCACCACTTTGGAAAGCAGTCTAACAGTTTCTCAAAGGTTACACATAAAACCACCCTATGACTTAGCAATTTCACTCCTAGGTAGAACCAAGAGAAATGAAAACATATGTCCACACAAAAATTTATAAACAAATGTTCACAGCAGCATTATTCATAATTGCCAAAAAATGGAAATAATGTAAATGTCTATCAATTGGTGAATGCGTAAACACAATTGGTATATCCACACAATGGAATATTATTTGGCCATAAAAAAGAATGAAAGACTTCTGGCTAACGGTCTGGCATGTAAGGAGCTTACAAATCAATACTCTGTCCTAACAGCAAGTAAAAAGCTGAACAAACTGAATAACTCTCCTTAGATCCGCAAGAGAAGTGAAATCACAGAGCAAACCACTGCCCTCAAAATTGGAGACAGAGATAGGTGAATAGAAAGCATCTCAATTTATCAGAGCAGAAACCTCCACAGGAATTAGCTCAGGGAAAATGAATTACAATTGACAAGCTGTTAGAGGCTCGGTGTGGACAAGTCTGAGAGATTAAAATCTCCAAGGACCCAGTCACCAGGGGGCGCCAAAAATTTTGTGCCTTTTACCTTTAGGAACTCCACTAGGTTCTCACAGTGAAGACTGGAGAAAAGTCCCCACACGTTTCTGGCAGGAAGAGAAAAAGAACTCCTTTGAAATATACCAGAGCATTCTGTTCTGCTTAAGGAGGTCTGCTCTCCGGAGAAACTACCTGACCAGAGTATAGGCACAGCCTAACTGACCTCGTGGAAGGGAAATACCCCATCCCCAGCTGGTCTAGCCCTCCATGTGGGAGAAGGGAAATACTCAACGCCAGTGGGCTCGAGCCTTCTATGTGGAGGAAGAAAATACCCAACTCCAGGCACTCCAGCCATCCTGTCCCAGCTAATGGGGAGGAGGAGCTGAGAAGCAAGTGTGAAGTTCACAGTCCAGAAACACAGGCTCACTAAAAGGCTGACCTAGTCACAGGACTACAGAACACTTCCCCTCTCCTCACTCCTTATGCCATATTACTAAAATCCTTTTTACAGCAGTTCCTTTCTCCTCGTACACCTGGTCTGCCTAGGAAGAAAGAATTACAAGGCATACTAAAAGGGAAAAAAAGCAAAAAAATAAAATAAACACAGTTTGAAGAGACAGAGCAAGCATCAGAACCAGACTCAGAAAAGGCAGGAATGTTGGAATCAGACGTGGAACTTAAAGCAACTATGATTAACATGCTAAGGGCTAACGGACAAAGTAGACATCATGCAAGAACAGATGGGCACTATAAGCAGAGAGGTAGAAATTCTAAGAAAGGACCAAAAGAACTACTTGAGATCAAAAACACTGTAACAAAAATGAAGAATGCCTTTTATGGGTTTTCTAGACATGGCTAAGAAAACAATCTTTGAGCTTGAGGATATCTCAGTAGAAACAGATCTGGTGTCTGGTGAGGGCACTGCTCCAGGTTTGCAAACAGCCACCTTCTCACTGTATCCTCTCATGGTGAAGGGAGACACTCATCTCTCTCATGTGTCTTCTTACAAGGGCACTCAGCCCATTCTTAAGGGCTCTATCCTCATGAACTAATTACCACCCAAAGGCCCTACCTCCTAATATCATCAAATTAGGGATTAGGACTTCAACGTATGAATTTTGGGGGGACACAAAAATTCAGTCTAGGCCGGGCGCAGTGGCTCACGCCTGTAATCCTAGCACTCTGGGAGGCCGAGGCGGGAGGATCACTCAAGGTCAGGAGTTCGAGACCAGCCTGAGCAAGAGCGAGACCCCATCTCTACTAAAAATAGAAAGAAATGATTTGGACAGCTAAAAAATATATACAGAAAAAATTAGCCGGGGATGGTGGCACATGCCTGTAGTCCCAGCTACTCAGGAGGCTGAGGCAGGAGGATCGCTTGAGCCCAGGAGTTTGAGGTTGCTGTGAGCTAGGCTGACGCCACAGCACTCTAGCCCAGGCAACAGAGTGAGACTCTGTCTCAAAAAAAAAAAAAAAATTCAGTCTATAGCACATGTCATTACACATTTGTCTAAACCCATGGATGGTACAACATCAGAAGTGAACCCTAATGTAAACTATGGGCTCTGGGTGATAATGACGTGTCAGTGTAGGTTCATCAGTTGTGACAAATGGGCCACTCCTATGGGGGATGTTGATAATGGGGGAAGCTGTGCGTGTGTAGGGGCTGAAGTACATGGGAACTCTCTGTACTCTCTGCTCGGTTATTTTGGTGAACTTAAAACTCCTCTAAAAAATAAAGTCCAATTAAAAAAACAGAATAAAATAAAGGAATGAAGTCCTGATACAGGCAGGGTACTATGCAAATGAACCTTGAAAACATTCTGTTAAGTGGAACAACCCAGTTGTAAAAGACACATGTTGTATGATTCCATTATATAAAATGTTCATAACAGACAAATCCATAGAGACAGAAAGTAGATTCATGGTTGCCATGGGCTGGGGGGTACGGTGGCTGCTAAAGGACACGGTTTCTTTTTGAAGTGATGAAAATGTTCTATGTTGACTATAGTGATGGTTGCCTAACTCTGTAAACATACTAAAAACCATTGAATTGCACATTTTTTTTTTTTTTTTGAGACAGAGTCTTACTCTGTTGCCCAGGTTAGAGTGAGTGCCGTGGCGTCAGCCTAGCTCACAGCAACCTCAAACTCCTGAGCTCAAGCGATCCTCCTGTCTCAGCCTCCCGAGTAGCTGGGACTACAGGCATGCGCCACCATGCCCGGCTAATTTTTTCTATATATATTTTTAGCTGTCCATATAATTTCTTTCTATTTTTAGTAGAGATGGGGTCTCGCTCTTGCTCAGGCTGGTCTCGAACTCCTGAGCTCAAACGATCCGCCCACCTCGGCCTCCCAGAGTGCTAGGATTACAGGCGTGAGCCACCACGCCCGGCCTGAATTGCACATTTTAAATGAGTGAATTATATGGTATGTGAATATAACAGTTACCAAAAGATATTTAATAAGTACTTACTTTAAAGTATATTAAGACAAAAAATAACCACGGGCATCAAAGCCCATGATTTTTTGGACACTATTAGTTATGGCAAGGCTAAAATAAGTTTTCAAGTGAAAACATTGTGAATCAATAACAAAAAAATTAAATTTTCAAAAACCTCAAGTGTGTTCAGTGTATAACAGAGCTTATTTTAGTGGCAAAATGTGTTAAAGAGGATTCATAAATTACAATTATATAAACACTGTATTTATATAATCATTACAGTCCCAAAGAAACTGCTTTATATTTTCTGATATGCACTGCTGCATTTTTAAGGGCGAAAGTTATCAAATGGGGTAGGTGTTAGTGAAAGTCTTGGGACATCAGCCTCTCACGTGCCACATGGGGCCTCCCAAGCTGATTGGCAGCTGGCGTATCAGGTTTAAACAGGAGCCTTCTTACCCAGCCCCAAGGAAAGTGGTATAGGAGGAAGTCTGGGCTGGGGCAGATCTCAGAGGTTCTGGATTCTGGGAATCAATTGCCCACCTCTGCCCAAGATTTTGGACAGCCTGGGAGACACACAGGGATTCCCCAGCCACTTGTGAAGGCAGCCAGTGAGGATGATAAATCCATCAACCATCAAAAGAAACAGATGTTTTCAGCAGTGGGCTCTGTATTCTCTTCTACAGACTGTGAACTTCTTGAAAGTATGGACTGTCTGACTAGATTTTATCGTCCCATGCCCTGGGACAACACTTGGTTTCTGGTGGAGGCTCAGAAAATATTTGTGACATTGATAAATGAAATGTGTCCTCGTCCTACGATAGGGAGAGGGGGAAGTTAGAATAAGCCCCATATCCAAGCCCCTCAGTGCCTGCCCACCCCTGCATTGAGACCTGAACCTTTCAGAATCAGTTTCCTCGCCTATACTGTGGGGGCAGAAAGTCTGCCCTCACAAAGGTGTTGGGACTATGTTTTCAGGCCTGAGGTTGCAGGGCTGTGGTCTCCCAGAGGAGGACTCACCGCTGTCCTACCCACAGCCAGGTCCGACATCAGCCAGGCACAGAGCTGCACACAGCAGGGCTGAGCGAACATGTGAACATCAGAGCGGTCCCATGCAGGCTTCTCCAAGAACAAAGTGCATAGCCCTCACTGACAAATCTTTACAGTTAAGCATAGCTTAACAACAGGGACACGTTTTGAGAAATGTGTCATTAGGCGATTTCGTCATTGTGGGAACATCATAGCATGTACAGTACTCAATAAACCTAGACGGGGTAGCCTATTACTCACCAAGGCTATGCAGTATTGCCTATTGCTCCTAGGCTAGACCTGCACAATATGTTACTATACGGAATATTATAGGCAATCACTAGGCAATAGGCATTTTTCAGCTTTATTATAACCTTATGGGACCACCATGACATTATATATGCAGCCTGACGTTGACTGAAACATCATTATGCAGCACATGACTGTATTTACATTTAAGACTAAAGCTTCATTCACAACATGAATGAAAAGACCTGCAAAGGTTTAGGTGTCAAACCACCCAGGTTCAGCCAGGCTTGGGGGCTCATGCTTGAATCCCAACTACTCAGGAGGCTGAGGTGGGAAGATCACTTGAGCCAGGGAGTTCGAGATTGCACTGCACTCCAACCTGGGCAACAGAATGAGATTCCATCTCTTAAAAAACAAAGAAACAAACAAAAAGCACCCAGGTTCAAGGTCTTACCCCACTACCAGCTGGCCATGTGCTCCTGGTATGCGACTAAACCCTTCTGAGCCCTCGGGGGGCCCTGACAGGGGAAGGAGATGACAGCAGCACCCAGCCTGTCACCCAGGGCTCTGTAAGGACATGAGCTATGAGCTATCACACACAGAGCACGCGGAACGATCTCACGTTGGGGGCAGGTGCGGTCATCAGTACTGACATTGAAAGGGGCGCTAGAGATCACCCAGTGCCCCAGCCCTACCAGCCTTGACAGATGGGGACATGGGAATTCAGAAAAGACAGGGAACAGCCCCAAGTCCCATCTGGGGAGGGAATCGTGGCCCTCCCTATCCCCATCTCTCTGCCTCCATTAGGCTTCTACTCCCATCTGCATAAAAAGTTTGGTTTGCAGCAAAGCTTAGTCAGAACTGTAGAGAGTACAAAGAGTCCAAATAAAAAGGCTTCTTAATATAAAGTGGATGAAAGAGACAAATGGAGAGTAATCAAAATCTCATTAGGGCAAATAAGCAACCTGCCTACAATGCCACAGAAACTGATGGCACTTAGAACCAAGTAGGCAAAGCTGAGTCTTTCTGACAGCTGCCATCACAGGAATGCAAATTCCAAGGATGCTCTTACCCACATGGGCAGACACCCTACAGAAAACCACTGAGGATTCTCACCTAGATGCCCAAACTGCAACCCCTAAGGCTATGATTCCCAACTCTGGCTATACATTAGAACCACTTAGGAAGTTTTCAAAGATCTCAATGCCTGGGCCACCCTAAGAGCAATAGTTACGAGCAATCCCCAGGTGGCTCTGACCATGGCTCGGGGTCAGTTAGTGTAGGCCAGCAACCACTGGCTTGCTGTACCAGCTGGCATTATTGGCAACCAGGGAAGAAAGCCGCAGTGGGGGCAGGAGGTGAGCAAATCAATGACTGTGGCTCAGCTTCTCCTTCAGCTGGGTGGGCTAATTGCTCAAAGGGACTTTTTTTTTTTTTTTTTTTTTGAGACAGAGTCTCGCTTTGTTGCCCGGGCTAGAGTGAGTGCCGTGGCATCAGCCTAGCTCACAGCAACCTCAAACTCCTGGGCTCAAGCGATCCTCCTGTCTCAGCCTCCCGAGTAGCTGGGATTACAGGCATGCGCCACCATGCCCAGCTAATATTTTTCTATATATAATTTTAGTTGGCCAGATAATTTCTTTCTATTTTTAGTAGAGACGGGGTTTCGCTCTTGCTCAGGCTGGTCTCGAACTCCTGACCTCGAGCGATCCACCCGCCTCAGCCTCCCAGAGTGCCAGGATTACAGGAGTGAGCCACCTCGCCTGGCCTCAAAGGGACTTTTAAAATTGGAATTGATTAGAGCTATCAGTCATTCGTGCGACAGGCCCGCTCTGTGCTCAGCACCACGCTAGGCACTGGGAATGCGGCAGCGCATGAGGCGGAGCTGCTCCCTCAGGACCGTGCATTCTACTGGGCGCCACAGCACACAAGGGAGGGGCTGGGATAAGAGAGCGGAACTGAGGACCCACACGGGCCTGAGGGCGAGCCACCTGCTCCACTGCCACTTGCAGGTGAGGACACGTGCCCGCAGAGGCTCTGGGACACAGCTCAAGAAGGAGGCCAAGAAACCAACTTAAGATCTGAAAGTCAAGACGTCCCCTTACAAACTTAAAAAGAAAAAAAAGAAAGAAAAGATGTAGAACAAGCATGAAATATTGATGATTCGTGTCAAAGTAATACCAGAATGTGCTGGAGGAAAAGTGAGCTGGTCTGTCAGAGCCGATTTTATCATGAGAACCCCAACGCCAGTAGGGAATTGGGGTTTAGAGGACCGACAGGGCCTGGAGGAGCAAAGGCAGCGATCTGAATGCATCTGCAACTCTCCCTCTCAGGGCTTGAGCAGGAGCTCAACATCAAAAGAACCACTCGGCCCCCAGCCTGCCCGGTGTCAACCCTGCACACAGAAAGGAGGAAGAACTGGGGCAGAGTCCAAGCTCCCCAGCTCCGGGAGCCACATGTCCTAGATTTTCCAGAGCTGCTCCAATTTCCAGTGCTCAACCTTGCCTTAACAGAGAGGTAATTTGCTGAGATTGGGGTTCCATAATTCAGTCCTGCAAAAAGGGTGACTCACTAAATATGCGATATGATTTTTAAGACTCTATATGAGCTTTCATGACAAATTTGATTCATGATACAAGGAGAGAAATTCCTTTATCACCTCCTAACTTTTGGCTCAAAATATATAGTCCTCTTAAAGTGAACTTAAAGGTGACTACCTTGGAACATTTCCCACAGTGCTGGGGGCCCTGGAGAGCCAGGTCCACATCTAAGACTTGTGCAACTCTACAGCTCCCATTCCATGCTGGCACAGACAGAGTCAGGGCACCACAAGGCTGGAAATCAGGGAGGCTAGTAACTCTGTCATCCAAATACAGGGGAGCACGAGAGCTCAGCCTTGGCTGAGAACTACAGTGCCTGCACCTCCACGCTGTACCTCATCTGACACAGGCTCTCCTGAGTCCTCCTGCCTCTTTCCACACCTCTGGAACAACCAGCCACAGCTGACCTGCAATTAGCGTCATGTCCTATTGGTTGGAGGGGCTACTCCCACTGTGCAGATCCCAGAGTGGCCACTGCCCCTGACGTTGCGGGCAGGTGGATGCTCCTGCAAGGCTCCATCACGATGAGAGTGGCAGCTGGGCCCACCAGTTCACTCCAGGTTACCCTGAGAGCCTGCTCTGGTCCATGTCCTGTGGGGGACATAGGGCACAAAGACCACTTGACTTAGACCTTGGCACAAACACCTGTGAATGAAGGAGCTCAGGAGCTCACAGGCAATTTGGCTGGTCAGGAGCCATCGCTATCACCGAGACAGGTCACAGACGGTGCAGGCCAACTAAGGGTTAAGGCCAAGGGAGCTCACATGGAAGAAGCAAGAAACTTCTAAGTTCAGGGGCCCTTTGGGCCCTGGCTTCTCAAAGTGGTCCATGCACCATCTTCCCCTTCATCTCCTGGGAGCTTGGTAGAAATGCAGGGTCTCGTCCTCATGCTAGACCTGCAGAAACAGAATCCGTACCCCAACAAGAACCCCAGGTGCTCTCCTAGGTGTGAGTTTGAGAAACTCTACTTTGGAGATGTCCTTCTCCTGCCTCTTTACTACACCAATTGGGAAATCGTGGATTAGAGAGGCTTTTGCCTAAGGGATGTGCCTGGGATCACCCAGCTGAGCAAGTGGTAGAGGGAGGGCATGGGCCCGGATCTTCTGCAGCTCAGGCCAACGGCACTGCATGCTCAGAGGGGCTTCTGGAGAAAGCGACCCCCACAGTACCATAAAGATCAGAACACAAACATGCCAGGTCCAGACCACACCCATGTCGAGCAGAATGCTGAGAGGAAGCATCAGAAAACTCCGCAGCAGTGGCACTACGCCAGCTCCGAGTAAGCAAGCCCATGCGGAACACATCCTGCTGACCTGCTGGAAAGGCAGCCAGGCGCTTTGCAGTGATGAGCGGTGCCCAGGCATCAGACCCGAGGCAGAGGGGAGCTCGGCCAAGGAGAGAAGGGAGGAGAGCCAGACAGCCCACTTGCTGTGATGAACTGGGCTGGCCTGGAGAAGTCCAAATCCCAACGTTTATCATTTGGCTAGGTTTAAGGAATCAAAACATCTCATGGCTGGAAAGCAGCTTAAAAGTATCTGTTCCAAGTGCTCATCAGACCTCAAACCCTAAGACCCAGTAAGAGGCTGCCTGGCCTCACTGTCATCCTCCAGGGTCCTACTAGCCTCAGCGCTTTTCAGCAGAAACCTGCTCCTTACCTGACTCGCTTTGACCCACCAATTAGAGCTCTGAGACCCAAGCTTAAGGAAATAAACCCCAAATATGGGAGAAGCTATATGCACAAAGTTGTTTCTTACAGAATTATAATACAGTAAATCTTGATAGTTTGGAGGTTATAGCAAGAGAGAGAAATGACTTATATAGCCTTGACTGAAGAACAGTTCTCTACCATCTGGAAAAGACTTTTTTTTTTTCATTTCAAAATATTATGGGGGCACAAATGGTTTTGATTATGTGGGTTGCTTTTATAATTCTTGAGTCAGGGTTATAAGTGTGTCCGTCACCCAGATTGTGCTCATTGTACCCATGAGGTAGGTTTTTGCCTGTCCCCTCCTCCCCCAGGAAAAGACATTTTCTGAGCAAATGGTTTCTGCAAGGATGCACAGAACCACGTCAGCCAGCTCAGGAGGGTTCATCCTGACAATCAACTCTGGCTTAATGCCGATGCTACGGAGTTTTCTGACTCTTCTTCCTCCTAGCAGTCTGCCTGAACATGGTGTGACCTGGACACAGGATGTCTGCAGTCTGACTTTTATGGTACCGTGAGGGTCACTCTCTCCAGGGTGACAGATGTCAAAACCACGGCTCTCTATACCAAGGGTCAGCCAGATTGTAAATATTCTTGGCTTTGAGGGCCATGTGGTCTCTGTTGCAATTACTCGACTCTTCTACTATAGTGTGAAAGCAGCAACAGATGATATGTAAATGAATCAGTGTGACTGTGTTCCAATACAACTTTATTTACAAACATGGGCAGAAAGCTGGATTTAGCCTTGGGCTTTCGTTTGCTGATCCCTGATCTCTACCCTCACATCGATTAATTTTAAATGGCAAAAAAAAAATGTTTGAAGTGTTGAACACAAGGAAATGGTTTAGTAAGTTATTCATTCATCTAATTCATTCAAGCCACAGGTATTTATCAAGTGCCTGCTTATGTTGGACTCCGTACTGAGTACTAAGGGTAAGGCAGGGAGTGGGTCAGGAAGGCACACTGAGTCAAAGGAATGTTACTGAAAATTTTACAAGGGTCTATAATAACAAGGAATATCTTTATAATGCTATATGAAAAGGAAAATAAAAATTGTGTATAAAAATAAGACCAGTGTTTTTATTTAAGAAAAAAACAACAGGGGAAAAGAATAAAAGAAAAATATCAAATCATTACGACCCCACAAGACCATAAAGGTTAGGCTGCAGCCATGTTTGCCTTTGACTGGTTGGACCACCCCTCTGCTCTCCTCCCCTGAATTTTCCAATTTTGTCGTATGATTATAAATTATTTTTATAACAAAACACTCCTTCCCCATTGCATTTAGAAGGGGAAACTTGTCTTGATTTTAAGATAAGGTCTGTGTGCCTCCTGCTTCCACCTACACTTCCCACTGCTGTCCCTGAAGGCTGTCAGAAAAAGCCAAGCTGCTTGCTTCTGGATGTTCATACACACGCCCAGGCCGGGCTGGAGATTTCAGCACCTGGGACAGAGCCACAGCTCTGTCAGAGCCCGCAGGGCTCAGAAGCCAGCAGCCCCACGTTGGGAGCCCCTGGAGGGCAAGGAGCCTGTTCCTGCCCTGCCTGGTCCTCTTGCTGAGTCCATGTAAGACACCTGGGCACCACCCATCAAAGCAGCAAGGAGTGCTATCCCCTGGGCCTGATTGATGCAAATGGAACTGGCCCTGTGACCCGGCGGGGGAGGATTGTTGGTAAAAAGGAAGTAAAAACAAATATTGCACAGATCCCTTTACCCACATTATTAGCTTGGGAGAGACTCGCAAACATGCCAATACCAGTCACAGCAACATCTGCTTCTAATTGCTTCTCCCCCAGCATTTGCAAAGCTCGTCAGCTGGCGTCTGCCCTAGGAAAAAATCCGATATTTTTAACAAACTCTTAAATCAGATGGCGTCCTTGGTGAGTAATTTCTTTCGTGTTTGGTCTTTGAGGCTAAAAACAGTGAGTGCATCCTTAGGGGACGTGGCTGTCAGGGGGGCAGGGCGATCAGGAGGTCCCACTTCAAATAGTCTAAGAGTTTCCAATTCGTACACCACATTCAAATGTTTTCTTTCATTTATCATGCGTTTATATCCTAAATATAAAGTATTCTGGTGTTCTTTTTAATTCCACTGTATCCACTTCTTTATGGGTAATTTTTCTCTCTTTTCCAAATATTTTTATAAAAAGTTTCTTTGTAAAAGAAAAGTATATGATTTTTGTTTTTTTTAAGAGTACACTATCTGTGTTCCCACTTGTGAAGCACTTTAAGCAAGATTTCATCTACGGATAAAACTTTCCATTCTCTGTAAAGAAAAGGGTCTCTATTTTTAGGTTCTCCTCAAAAACTCAGCAGCCCCTTCCAACTGCCTGTCAGGAAAGGCAAAACAATTTTGAAATGTCCTACATCTCCAACACAAGGAAACGGTTTCGTAAGTTAAAGTATTCATTCATCGGATTCATTCAATCCGTAGGAATTTAGCCAGTGCCTGCTTATGTCAGACCTGTGGGGGCCAGTCTGAAGCATGAAGTCAAACCCAGAATCTAGGCCTTAGAGGCTGTGTCCCCTTCCTCCCTCCAGATCACTTGGTAGCCTCTGCTCAGTATAGACCTGCCTGGAGGCCATACCCATCCAGGACGGGCGCAGGGGGTGCTCACAAACCTCATTGGCTCCCTACTGTTAACCCAAACCAAGACACAGAGCACTGAAAGTCTCTCTGCCCAGGCCCATTTGGGGCCTGGAGGCCACACCCAGCCAAGCCCAGCTGGTCTCTGGTCCCTGCACACATCCCACATTCGCACCTCCCGTATTCGCACACTCTGCAAGACAGCCTTCCCTCTTCATTCACTCACTCAGACAACACAATTTACCAAGTGCCCGCTATGTGCCAGGCACTGTTCTAGAAGCCAGACGACAGCAGCAAACAGGCAAAAATCCCTTCCCTCAAAGAGCTCACATGGGAGTAGAGGGAGACAAGCAAATGAATGAACATGTAAAATCCATAGAACACCAGGTGATAAATGCTGTGGAGAGAAATAAAGTAACAGAGGGGATTAATGAATGCCAGGGGGTGGTGGCAGGGGAGGCCTCACTGGACAGGTAACATTTGAGCAGAGCCCAGGAGGGAGCTAGCCTCCACACAGAAGGAGCAACAAGTGCAAAGGCCCTGAGGCAGGAAGGTGCTGGTGTGTTCTAAGAAAGGCAAGGAGGCTAGTGGGCTGGAGATGACAAGAAGCGGGTGAGGGAAGCTCACTGAGGCCTCGTGGACCATCAGAGAGACACTGGCTTTGGCTGTGAGTGAGACCAGAGCCTGGAGGACTCTGACCAGGGGAGTGACATGTCTGAGTTATACTGTAACAGACCACTCTGGCTGCTGTGGTAAGAATGAGAGCAAGGGGTGAGAGGGAAAGAGAGAGATCAGATAGGGAAATACTGCAATCATCCTAGTCAGCGACAACGATAGCTGAGACCAGAGCTGCAGCAGTGGACGTGGGAAAGTGTCACGGTTCTGAAGGATCTGCGGATGGTTTCGGTGTGAGGGTTGGATGGGAAGAGTAGAGACAGGGCTGGCTCTGGTGTTTCAGGCCTCAACAACTCGAAGGATGGAGTTGCCATTTATGAAGTGGGGATGGCAACAGGAGTGGTAGTGTATGGGAAAGGGTGAGAGTGGAAATCACGAACAGCAACTCCCCTAAGAAGCCTCCTGCAGAGAGCTGAAAGCACTCGCCCCTCCCTTAATCTCTCTCTCACCAGCGCTTACACACACACACACACACACACACACAGCACTTCTCTGCACCAGATCTGTCTGTATCCATACACTAATTCCCTTCAGCAACCCAAGGCTGATTCGTTTTATATCATCTGGAAGGATTTGTACACAGTAGGTGTTCAACAAATATTTTTAGTAATATGCTACACAGAATTGAACCTATGATGTTTTAATAATCTGACAACTCAAGAATGTTCTTTCAAAACATCTAAAAATCATGCTTAGCACTGATTAAATATTAAGTGGTAATTATTCCATCTCAAGGGTCCTATATATAGATGCTGACCTACCTCCAATTATTCAAATTGCCAAGGCAAGCTCTCCCATGGAAATGCCAACCTAGGAAGATGGTCATTACCTTGCCGGTCCTTATATCCCAAGCTTTCATTTCGGAGCTGAAGCCTCCACATAAAAAAACGCTGTGGTCTTTTGGATGAAATTTCAAGGCAGTGACTCTGAAGTCACTTTTACCACTAAATAGCTGGGTTCCTACAACATAAAAAGAGAAGAAAGGGTTAGAAAATACTTAGATCACAAAATAAATAAATATCTTAAAACTAAGATACCATCTGGTATGGAGCCCACGGGCAAACAGCTCACCTAGGCCTGATGTGGCCCAATGGAAACTTCCTGAAAACACAACAGCAGCAGCCGCATTTGCCTTCATTCATTCTCTGGCCAGCCCCACCCTTGACCAGCAGAACATCTCTCTTCCCCCAGGGCTAGGCCAGATGGCTGGATCCACGAATGCCACCTTTCATGTGCTCTGCAAGCATTACACGTATTAACTCATTTAAACCACACGAGGACCCTAAGCCCACTTTACAGCTGAAAACAACAAAGCCCAAGGAGATTAGGTAACATTTCCAAGGCTGCACAGTTAATACGGTAGATTATTTATCCAGGAGTCTGAAAGCCAAAAACAGGATTGCTCCAGCATGATATTTTTCAGGATAAGCCATCTTACAATAATGGATGAATGGTTTGCTATAGAGTGTAGCAGGTGGGGGTGACTCATACACTGGCTGATAAATAAGAGTGGCCATCACAGCAGCCCAAAACCCACAGAATGGACAGGGTAGTGTGGATGACAGAGGTCTCACTGGCTTCACAGGACTCAAGACAGTCCTTGGCCTTTACATATCTGTCCTAAACTCTTGTCAAGCACTTATATGCATTGTGGTAAAGGTCTGTGTGCATACACACACACACACACACACACACAGTGTGAAAATGTCTTTTTTTAGTCACCATGATCTTTTAGAGGTAAGCTATATAAACTTCAGAAATGTCATCATCCAGGGCAGGTCAAAGCTGGGGCTCCTTCCACTGCCCAGAGCTGCCTCTATGTCCCAGAACACTGATGGTCATTCTTATCCATTCACATTTAATCTGCTGGAAACTGCAAGGAGAAACGGGGCCAGCCTCAAAGAGTTTGAGCACGAATGCTGCCATGTCCCCCACAGCTGGGCCCACTTACCAGGCACAGCACCTGCCACATGCCACCCAGCCAGATACGTGGAGGAGGCTTCCTTTGGAGATACTGCAAGGGCTCCCAAAGCCCAGGAGGGAGAACTGTGATTACCCTGGGCCCAGGGGAACCCACTGGACTGAGACAGTGGGCAGCTTAGGGACACAGGAAGCGGGTGACCAAGAAAGAGATCAACAAGATGCCCAGATCTTGAGCATCATTTCCTCTTCCAGAAACCGGAAAGCGGTGTTTCTGAATTCTCAATTGAGAAAGCACTAAAGGTTGCCCTGCTGTGTGTTTGGCAACCCCCACACACTTAGTTAAGTGCTCTACCAGCTCCCAGGTGAGGAAGGAAAGTCACGATCAGTTCTCACAAGAGTCACAGCAGGAGACTGCATAGATCCACTCCGTCCAGAGCCAGTCTCCAAACTCATCCGATGGTACACCCCCTCGATGAAAAGCCTTAAGCACACATCGCCAACACAGGAATTGTTGTTAATTAGTTATATAATGTGCCACTGTGCCAATATATTATGAACATTTTTAAAATACCAAAAATAGAACATTTTTAAGAGTGAGACAAGGATAACATAACCAATATTTTAGAATACATTTTGATACGCCACTTATTAAGAGTGTCAACAAACCTCTTTGAAATCATTAAAAATCATATGAGCAACAAGGATTGAATACACTTCCATTTTTTTAAAATGTAGGGAGCTTTTTGTGGTTCAGCGATTTGAAAGTGTCCTGGCTGTCGGTCCAGTTTACCCAAACCGACAAAAGTTCTTCCCAGAGCTGTGTGGACCTGGATGGAAGATGTTCACCACTGGCCACAAGGGAGACACTTTCCACTTCCATCCACCAATGATGCAAAGGGTTTTGTGAATATTTTACTAGCCAATCTCCATTCCCCCTAAAGTCAAATAAGGGCTCCAGCAACTAATCAGAAGGTATTATTGCATTCTCATATTTTTAACAACCCAGCTCAAAAGCCACTGCAATTTTCATTTAAAGGATTTTAAAACAGACTAGAAAAACACTGTTTCCAAATTTTTTGGAAAGCAGTCACTCTTTCATCCTTTGTGCAAGCGTCATGGTTACCATAATGGATAATTAAGTGTGTTGATTTTTTTTCCTAATGTCTTCTAGGGGCCTACCATTGGTAGTCATCTGACATCAGAGAAAATTTTGGAAAAACATGAGTTCTTGTAAATGAAGACTCTACACCTCTTTAAGCTCCAGAAGACTCTCAACTATTTTGCTGCAAGACACAGTGCATGTGGCATAGAAGATGCTCATGGCCACCCTGTGTCATCAGGAGCCAACCACTTCAGGCCACATAATCCGTAATGGTGAAGGGACAATAAACAGCCATCTCGCTGTCTAACCCAAGGGGAGCAGTTGAGGCAAGCATGGTTCTCTGCCACACAGGATGTTGAAGAGCCATTTAACACTGGAATCATGAACAGACTGTGGCAAGGTAGCAATACTTGATACCTGTTCTTCAACTACAACAGTATTAAATAGGAATTGATATGGACAAAGACTGGGGAGAGACTCACCAAAATGAAATTAGCTATTCTAGTAATAGTCAGATAAATTTAATTATACTAATATTTTTTGCTATAATATTGTTTTTCTAATAAATAATGTTTTCTTAAAGCCATCAGAGAGATGAGCAGACTTATGTGGTCTGGGTGCTATGTCCCTCTCTTACTAGGGCAGTAGACAAACACTCTCAGATAAACCAAGAGACCGCTTTTGGGTGAATTAATATAATTGGAAATCTAGTATTTCTCACATTTATTCTTCTTTTTCTTTCCTGAAACTCACCTGGAACTCAAGCTCTTCCCTGCCTTTTAAGCTACAGTTGGTGATCAGGAACCAACCATGACAGGCCCAGTTGGCAAGTTCCCCACCCAGGGAGGACAAGGCAGAGGGCTGCCCCCACCTTAGTCCCCACATGCCCATGCCAGAGACTCAGAGGATCACTGTGGCAGCATCGAGGCCCCAGGACACTTGCTTCAGCCAAGTGGCAGGGGGTCATCTGGAGGCTGAGGGCAGGGACCACCATCACGTCCGCCTAAACAGAAAAGGTGAGGCAGGACACCACTGTAGCCCCCACACCACCAATAAGGCCCAGATGGGACAGAAGTTTCCTCTCCCGACAGGGACAACTACACTTACTGCTGAGAACGTTCAGTGGCCAGCTTCTTGCTCATTTGGAATTCATGGCCAATCCTTAAATCCAAAAGGGAAGACAAACTCTATCTGCCTGGAGAAAATTTTTTCCTTGTTTCTTGGACCACAGCATATAGCCATATGCTTAATTTCAGAAATGGCAGTGAATTATCCATATGTTTTTTCAGAAAGTGTAGTGATACAGTCTTGCCAATGATGGGGAAGAAAAAGGGGAGGAAAAGTGAAAGTGAATTGCTAAAAGATGATGATTGAACTTTTTCTGCTAAAAAAACAAAATTCTGAATGTTATTTTTCCTCAACCCCCTAAAGAGATTGAGAATCTGTCTTTTAAATACTAAAATTTCCCATTTAGAAGACAAGCTATAGTTCATATGTTTTCCCTACTTTTCCTTATAATAACCAGACCTTTACAATTTTTCTTTGTTAAAAGGGTCCAAAACTAAAAGATTTTTAAAATTTTTGAATAAGCTTCCAGATACCTAGTGAAAAACACTAAGGGAAAAATTCTACTAAGACGTTCTCAAATAAGACTTGGTTTCAGAAATCAGGACCATAGCCATCATTGTCTAGCATGCAGTTTGAAACAGGAGGTACTGCTGAAGAGTTAAGAGCCACGCACACCCTGGACGAGTCCCTTCACTGCTGTCTCATGCCTGCATAAATATAAGGCCATCGTTGGGGCCGAATGCAACGTGGTGCATCAAGCATTCTACAGAGCACGGCAAATGGCAACAAGCAAAAGGGAGCTATTATAGTTTGAAAAATTAAACCTCAAATTATTGGATTCATCGTTGGTTAAATTAAAAGCTAAGACCAAGGAATCCAGGTTTTTAACAGCAAGAACCTTGAGAGATTAATGATTTTTGAGCTTTTGTCATGAGGCACTGAGAACACAATGCCCTGGGCTGCCCTTTCCATTTGTTAAAGAAATATGGATAAAGGCTGGAAAATATTTATCAGTGAAATATCTTGAACACAAACATAAGCCATGCTGGAGGTGAAGGTCTTATCTTGTCAGGTTTGTTCTTACTCTACCTCTTCATAAATCAAGTAGCTTGTTTACCATATCCTCTCCTGGGCAATGCTCCTTTAAGTACAATGGTTAGTTATTACATAACCTTTAACCTTGAGCTACATCTTGCTTGTTTATCTGTTTGTTCTAGAAAATTCCGTTTATTCACTATATGCCTATTATAGGAAATTGAGTTGTAAAATATTTAATCCACTGACACTGACTGTATTGATCTTGTTATAATGAGCTCAACCAGTATAAAAACTGTTCAGATCTTCTTGGAGTTAGGAAAAATCACTTCTCACCTTGAATCAATTATGATACAAATAAAAATAGATTATTTTAATGTAGAAAATCAATTTGTTCTATTGACAGTATCATTACTACCAGTGCCCCCATCTCAAATATTACTCAGATACAGCACCTGGTAACGCTGGACAGGTAACTCCTCAGAGCTGCCCCTCTTCCTTTCTCAGGTGCAGACATGGAGCTCCCCTGAGGTGACCACCCATGTGGCCAGGGCAACACTACCTGTCCACCTGAACACCTACCCTTGGGATCCTATCACCACACAGGCTCCGGGTCCATAAGGGCCCTCCTTTTCCATTCAGCATGTCTGGCTCCCAGCCTAGCTCCTGGCACCTGATGGGTATTTGATCCATGTCAAATGAAGCCCAAGTATGGGTCCCCAGGAAAGAGAAAGGAAGCTCGTACCCTCCTCTCCAGGGAGTTCAAGGACTGCCTTGGCCAAGCAATTCCCAGCCCAGGAGAGTGGACTGACATTTATTAGGAGACTGTTACCTCCAGGCCTGTCTGGAGCTTGCATGTACCACACCACCACCCTGGGTGGTAGATGTAATTAACCCATTTCTCACAGCTGGGGAAATGGAAGCTCAGCGAGGTAAGAGACTCAGCCAGAGCCACGAGTCAGCCATGCCGAGACAGAGACTGGACTTGTCTAATCTCAGGGACCAGCTTTCTGCACCCATCTTCAGACCCGCCAGTTATTCATGACCTTTCCTTCTCCTTAGCTCTTTGTTCACATCCACAGGCTCACGAACATGTAGGAAAAATGTTGACAAGGGAAAGCTTATGTTGTTGGCTCGTGGTAATTGAGCTTATGTTCCCAAGCAGTAGGCATATGACTCATTTCGCTAAAATCAATATCGTTACACTCATCCTCTGGGAAGTATTCAGCCAGCTGTAAATTTAACCATCCTGACTCAAAGTTAACGAGAAAAGGAGCTTACTAACTTTCAAATCAAACTCTATGTATCACCACAGCGGCCGTCTTGGCAAACTGGGCAGAGGCCCAGAAAGGGTCAGGCTCAGCCGACGGGCCTATACCTCAATGTCCCGTGTCAACTGGGTCCTCCAGATCAAGCAGCAGTTCTCTCAGAGCCCTAGGTCCTCATCTGTAAAACCAGCATCATAAAACCTACCTTAAAAGGTTGTTGTGAGAATAAGAAACAATGCATGTAAGAGAGTAAGTCCCAGACAAATGACGGGGCCCAATAAACAGTGGCTGCAGCAGAATGACGGCAGTAACAGAAGAACTGGAGTAGTCGCAGTTAACGTTTTTATTTGTCTTCTAATAACATACTTGGAACTCTTAAAAGTACTCTCTTCCCTTCCCATTCTTTTTTGTGTGTTTCTTTTTTCAATTTATTTTTAATTGACAAATAATAATTGTGTACACCTATGGGGTACAATGTGATGTTTTGATCTATGTATCCATTGTAGAAAGATTCAAATAAGCTAATTAACATACCTATCACTTTATCAACTTATTTTTTTGTGGTGAGGACCACCAAAAATCTATTCTTTTAGCAATTTTGAAATAGACATTACTAACTGTGGTCACCATGCAGTGCAATCATTTATTAAAACATACTCCTCCAGTCTAACTAAAACTTTGTACCCTTTGATCAATGTCTCTACTTTCCCCATCCCCTCCCCACAGCCTCTGGTAACCACTTTTCCACTCCCTGCTTCTATGAGATGGACGTTTTTAGATTCCACATAAAGTGAGATGCAGTGTTTGTCTTCCTGTGCCTCCCTTATTTCACTTAGTGTAATGTCCTCCAAGTTCACCTATGTTGTCGCAAATAACAGAATTTCTTCTTTCTTATAGCTATAGCTGTATGGTATTCCATTGTGTACATGTACACACACCACATCTTTTTTTTTTTTCTAGACAGAGTCTCGCTCTGTTGCCTGGGCTAGAGTGCCGTGGCGTCAGCCTAGCTCACAGCAACCTCAAACTCCTGGGCTTAAGGGATCCTCCTGCCTCAGCCTCCCCACTAGTTGGGACTACAGGCACGCACCACAACACCTGGCTAATTGTTTTTTTTTTATTTTTAGTTACAGCTAATTCTTTTCTTTTCTTTTTTTTTTTTTGAGACAGAGTCTCACTCTGTTGCCCAGGCTAGAGTGAGTGCCGTGGCGTCAGCCTAGCTCACAGCAACCTCAAACTCCTGAGCTCAAGCGATCCTCCTGTCTCAGCCTCCCGAGTAGCTGGGACTACAGGCATGCGCCACCATGCCCGGCTAATTTTTTCTATATATATTTTTAGCTGTCCATATAATTTCTTTCTATTTTTAGTAGAGATGGGGTCTCGCTCTTGCTCAGGCTGGTCTCGAACTCCTGAGCTCAAACGATCCGCCCACCTCGGCCTCCCAGAGTGCTAGGATTACAGGCGTGAGCCACCACGCCCGGCCCAGCTAATTCTTTTCTATTTTTAATAGAGATGGGGTCTTGCTCTTGCTCAGGCTGGTCTCAAAATCCTGACTTCAAGCGATCCTCCTCGGCCTCCCAGAGTGCTAGGATTACAGGAGTGAGCCACCTCGCCCAGCCAACCACATCTTCTTTATCCATTCATCCACTGATGGACACTTATGTTGCTTCCATACTCTGGCTATTGTGAATGATGCTGAAATGAACGCAGGAGTACAGACATCCTTTCAACATACCAATTTCAATTCCTTTGGATATACACCGAGAAGTGGAATTGCTGGATCATATGATAATTCTCTTTTTTAGTTTTTTGAGGAACCTCCATGGTACTTTCCAAAATGACTGAACTAATTTACATTCCCACCAGCAATGTATAAGAATTCCCTTTTGTCCACATTCAGGTTAACACTTGTTATCATTTGTCTTTTTGATAACAGCCATTCTAACAGGTGTGAGATGATACTTCATTGTGGTTTTAATTTGCATTTCCCTGATCATTAGAGATGTTGTGGATTTTTTCGTATATCTTTTGACCATTCATATCTCTTCTTTTGAGAAATGTCTGTTCAGATCCTTTGCCTGTACATTAATCAAGTTATTTGTTTTCTTGCTGCTGAATTGAGTTCCTCATCTATTTTCAATATCAGCCCCTTATCGGAAATATGGTTTGCAAATATTTTCTCCCAATCCATGGTTTGTCTCTTCACTCTGTTAATTGTTTCCTGTATAGATGCTTTTTAGTTTGATGCAATCCCATTTGTCTATTTTTGCTTTTGTTGCCTGTGTTTTTGGGGTCATACCCAAAAAATCATTGCCCAGACCAAAGTCAGCCACTGCTTTTAATTCTCTGGACAAGACTAAATTTTCCAAAGTTGAAAAAGGAAAAAGAAAAAAGAAAGAGTTCTCAACTTACAAACAAGGTGTGTCTCAATGGTCTATTTGCAAGTTGGTTTTCTGGAACTCAGAATTCACCATTCCAACAGCAAACACGCCATAACCATGACTAGCTCCAGGGTCAGTCAGTGAAGGTGGTCTTACTTAAGAGGGACACCAAACTGTAACTCAGCTGCAACTAAATACACACACACACACACACACACACACACACGTAAATATCACCACTGTGCAATAATGGTGACGAACAAAAAAATACTTTGGATTGAAAACCCCCTTTTATTCATCCAGAGGGCCAGCATGAGCTCGATGTTGGTGGAGACATGAAGGACCTCCAGGCACTTTCCCTAGTGTTAGGTAAGAACTGGCATGGCAGTTTAATGAAGTCTAATAATATCTGGTTTAATATCCAGAACTAGGGTCAGTGACTCACTCCACAGTTGTATAGAAAGAGAGGGAGAAAACAAGGCCGAGACGGGAGAAACACTTTTCAGAGTAAGAGAGGCAGGATGTTCGCTGGGAACAGAGACTGGCAGCAGAGGCTGAAGAGGACACAGCCTTGAGAAACATCCGTTCACAAGTGGGCTAGACAAGGGAGCCAAGTGGGGTTACAGATGACAAAGGAAAAAGAGTTCAGAAGGAGGAAGAGTCTGCAGGGGGTCTTACCTGCATGGTGGGAGGGAGGTGGGTGGGCAGCTGTTCACCGGGCAAGGAGGCACTTGAAGCACAGTAGCCGGGGAGCCACTGTCCTCTCAGACCTCACTGGGCTACAGGCCCCTCTACGCCTCCACTTTGGGATCTAGTAGCAACAACCCCTAGGACTAAAGGAGCAAATACATAAAAAGTGTCAGACTTTTTAAATGTGCCCACTTGCTAGAGGCACACAACACAGCCAGCACTCACTATGTATTTCCTTCCTGGTCCCCACAGACCCCTGAAGGACTCCTGATTGAGTCTTCCTGAGATGTGCTGGGGAAGGCCATGAGCCAAAGGATGGAGAAGGCCCCTGGAGCACTTCCTCCAAGGACCCACAGAAGCCAGCACCGCTTTAAAGGCTTAGCCCAACAAGAAGCCTCCTCTGAAGTCCCTTCTGCAAAGCCCCATGAGCTCTTTGCCATGGTTTTCATTTGGATGCTTCTCACTCTTCCTATGCCAAGTGTTCTAAAGTCGTCAGAGCTAACATTTCTCCCACTGGAGTGCAGCTGTCCATAGCTGGAGAAGCATCCTTCAGTCGGTCACTTAAGCAGAGGGATCAATGAAGATCAGTCTGGGGCACGCCATCTTCCCCAGAGGCCTCTTATTCACCTTTGCAGGTGAAGAGCTGCAGCCTGGTGAGAGCCCAGCTAGCTCCCAGGGAACAGGTTTAAGCAAATTGTTCATCCACGGCACAGAAACAGAAATGTGGGGTGGGGGGTCCCGTGCCATGCATCAACAACAGAAACCGCTGCCAGTCACGCAGGCCTGCACTGGCTGGCCTTGAGAAAGTCACCCAACACATTCTGGGCTGATGAAATGGGGATAAAAACACTCCCCTCATAGGCTAGTGTGGAGACCAAACGTGTCAAATAAGCAAAGAGTCTACCACCCGCTCGCTCATTTCAGCACGACACAGGCCAGGCAGAGTGCTGGAAACCAGGGATACACAGCCAGGGCCCGGGCCACCACAAGGGCTCAGACGACTTGTCCTTCTCTCCGTCCTTGCAGCGTTTCTGTGACAGAGGCCCCAATCACAATCCTAACACAAGGAAGGCACCAGAAGACACTTCTTGGAAAACAAAGGAAATGGCCATTTATGGGTCCATTCCCAGTGGGCCACTCATTTCCACACCCATGACCCCCCACCGAAAGGCACAGGGACACCAAGGGCAGGAGGAGCCGGCCCTGGGCTAGGGACAGCAGGGCTGTGGGTTGTGGGTGTCTGAGGAAAGAAGGCCATGGACCTCCCCCAGCAATGAGTGCCAGGAGCTCTGGAGAGGGTCAAGCTGGAGCGCAGGCTGGGGACCCACATGCCCAACCTACACCGCTAATAAAAGGCACACGCTGTCCCAACACCAGGGAGAAGCTGTGAAAGAAAGCAAATGTGGAGGAGAAGCTCGGAGAACCCACAAAGGCCCAAGGCCTCCTCACAGTCTGCCCCCAAGACCCATCGTGGGACCAAGAGGCACACCAGTAAGCCAGCTGAGGGGGCTTTTGGAGGCCCTTTGGAACTGACCCACCAAAGTGGCCCCATTTGGGAAAATGGCCCAACAACTTGGGCTCTCTGGACAATCCAGTAGGAGCAAGGACCTTATAGGGCAGGGGTGGAAGAGGAGAAGAGGCACCCTTTGCTGAGGACCTGTCAGGTGCCAGGCATCCTGCCAAGCACCTCTGCATACATTATCACAGCAGCCCCTCAGCAGCCCCGCCAGCCAGGCAGTGATGCAAAAACGGAGGTGAAGAGACACTCCTAGGTCACCTGGCTAGGGCAGACAGGAGAGCCCATATTTGTCTTCCGTTTTTATGCCTTCTTGCACATGGTGCCTCAGTATCTGGGCGCTGGGACCAGGAGGCATTGCACAGATGGCACAGATGGGCCGGGCGCACATCAGGAGAGCTGGCCCATGCACAGGAAGGAGGACCAGGTGCCCACCCAGCAGGGTCCCACAGGCTCCAGGGAAAGGAAACTCCTTTGCAGCAAACAAATGCAAAGCACAGAGGCTGCATAACTCTGCAGCCGCAGCCTCAACATCGGGCAGCTGCTGAGAACTGAACAAACTCTACAGAGATTTGAGGAGACTGGCTGATTTGGTATGCAGGACAGTTGACTCATAAAGCAGGCGACCTCAGTGCCCACTGGAGTCGGCCAGTGTTCCCTGAGGCCACCTCAGCCTAATGTGCCAGAGATATTTCGTTAGGAAGATCATAGACTGAAACAGGAGCACCAAAAATAATTAATCTGTGAGCAGGTTTTATTTAAGTGTTGATTCATGGTTGTTCTATAAGCCAACAGCCTGTCAGAACTACAAATTAACGAGATAAAATGTTGCTGGCCTTCCATATTTCAGGCCGGATATTGACATTTTAGAATCCACAGATTTCTAACTGTATTGATTGAGGACACCAGGATAAATGGCCTTGGCGCCAAATTCCCATTAACGACAATGGGCACCGAGTGACTAATCCCCAAAGCGCTGTGGTGAGAACGCCCTGCATTGCCTTCTCCTGGCAGGAAGCTCTAATTAGATTGAAATGAAAAAGCCAAATCACCGAGGGTGGGAAAAGGCAGACCAAGTAAAGAGGGAGATCAGACTCAGTGAGGACAAAGGATAATGTAAATCAAAGCAGAACAACAGCCACAGGGGGTACACAAGCCCACCCCAACCTCAGCTAAAAAGAGCACCCAGAAAACCCAGGTTGCAGGTGGGATGTGCAGGAATGGGGTAGGAGACACAGGTGGGAGACAGGGGTGGAGCCCTCCCTGCCTACGGGAGGGCCCAGCGAGGTCCAGTCTCCGCTCCACCTCGTGCACACCTGCCCTGCACAGCTGCTCCCAGCCAGCCCTGGACAGATGAGAGATACAAAGTCCACCAGCACAGGCCCCCTCCTCAAGGAGCTCTCATGCTAGCCAGGGAGGCAACACAGAAACCAAATACCCAGAGCAGGAGAGGCCCTGTCCGAGGGCTGGAGGGCTTCCCCAAGGCTGAGGTTCAAACCCCTCAACTGTATGTCCCTGGGGACACCCAACATACCCTCCCCTATAGCCTGAGCACCTGGTCCTGCACACAGGAGGTGTGTAATAAGCAACTGCTGAGTGAATGAGACAGGGCCTGCAACAGATGAAGTCAATGGTGAGCACCATTCCTAACAGAGGTGTGGAGTGGAGAAGTCCTCAATCACCTGCCCAGCTGGACAGCAATGCCTTTCTCTCCGTACCTACCCAACACATCACAGCTGGAGGGGCGTGTTGGGCCTGGGGCCAGACAAGCTGCCCTCCAGATGCAGTTCTACCACCAACTGGGCAAAATATTCCACCTCCCTCTCCTCCACCTCTCCAGCCAGGGCTGCCTGTCACCCCAGACCAGCTGCAGCTAGCGGAGAAACCTGCCCAAAGCACAAACTAAGCCATGATTCCCGCTGCTCCAAACTCAGACACGGCCTCCGATCGCCACCTGCTGTGGCAGTCCCTGACTCGTCAGGCAGCAGGACCCTCTTTGAATGTCTAAAAATTTCAGAACCTCCCCAACATGCACACACTCACACCCACCCACACACACAATGGCAAGTGTTTGTTTAACATCTGTTGATTAAGAAAATAGACAATGACAAAGGGCCACTATGAATCCATTAATGTTACCAAATGGATTTGATGTGAGTAAGCCAACAGCTCACCCATGTCTGAAAAGCAATGGCGCAGGCATGAGTGAACTCACTTGTCACTCTGTGGGCAGTGTGGTACCCACATGACCCACAGGCTAGGGGCTGTCCCCCTGTACTGCTCAGACACATCTCTCCTGGGTCCCGGCACTCCACACTGCACACTGCTTTGGTCTCCACACACACCACATGGTGTCCTGTTCCTGTGACAACTCTGTCCTTATTGTTCCATCTGCTAAGAGCCCACTTCCCTCCCCCTCAACCAGGGCTCCTCCAGCCGAATTATCTGTCCACCTAATTCCCGGCTCAGCTCAGGTTTTACTTCCTTGAGGAAGTCTTCCTTGATTTTCCAAGCTGAGTGTTCTCACAATTCCTGTATCTTGCTCCATCTCTGCAACCTGGGATGGTCTCTGCACTTCTGACTCTCCCAGCAGATGTGAGCTTCTCCGGTTGGGCACTGGGTCTTACTCAGCTGTCTTGCACACCAAACACGTCTTAGGGGACATGCCAGCGTCAGAGTGTAACAGTTGGGCAGCAGGTTTCGGAGCCTGGCAGACCTGGCTCTGTCACTTACTGGTTTGTGCCCATGGGCCAGTGTGTGTACAGGTGATACTGATGGTGCCTGCCTCAAAGGGCGAGTGGGGCCTCGATGAGACACTGTATGGAAGGCCCGCACACAGTGGGGGCTCAGTTGTCAGGAACTGCTGCTGTCATCATCAGCCCAGTCATTACTGCCATCAAGGGGCACCAAACTCCCTGAGCCCTGGCAACTTCACAGGGGGTTGAGAAGATCGGTAAGACCACAGACAGTAGGGAAATGCTTCATGGGGAGAAAATGTCGTACACTCAGCACCACAGCAAAGGTGCAGGCTCTGCAGCTGCACAGACATGCCTCCAAATCCCTGTTGGCCACACACCACTGGGAGGCTGTGAGCAAGTTACTTCTCCTCTCTGAACCTCAGTCTCCTCACCTGTAAAACGGACATGATCACTGCCAGCAGCTGCAGTGAGGATTAGGCCTATTGTGTGCAAAGCCTGTGGCACGGTCCCAGGCACCTGGCAGGGGCCCCGTGAACACCAGTCTTGTGGCCTCCTCTACTCAGCATCATGGGGCTCAAAGGAGCCTCGAGGCTGCCCCTCAGTGACCCAGAAGGAGAGGAGGAAACAAGAGGTGGAAACAAACCACACAGTTATCCCAAACCTCCCTGCGTTTCCTCTCTGCACTTCCTTGGAGCTGCTGGCGCTGGGCTGCAGAACCCTGGAGTCACCATCTCCTTCCTGCCAGACCCTAGGAGAGGCATACCCCAGAGCCACCACCACAGGGCCAGCCATGCCACTGCTGGACCGGGCGGGCAAGGGGCAGGCCCCGGGCACTGGAGTTACCTCCAGCCTCTCCTCCAGCAGAAACACAACCAGCCTGGGGGTGACAAGGTGAGGTGGTATTGAAAGATGCTGGACTGGAAGTCAGGTGGTGTGGGTTTGGATCCCAGCCCCGCCCCTCCCTGGCTGTTCTCCCTGAAAAACACTGACGGGACAGCCTGGGGCTGCTAGCAGTGCCTGTTATGTAGGCGCGCTCACGCAGTCAGGAGAAGTTCTTTCCACTGGCTTCTCTCTCCTCGCCCTGCTTGGCAAGAGCCCCCCGGATTTACCCAGCATGAATCCATCTTACCCAAATGGGCATTAAAGCAGAAATCGTTTGAAGACTTTCCTTAGGAGCTGGAATCATTCCTTACAGCCTTTCAACGATAATGAATTGACTGGAATTCTAAACTGAGTCCAACCAAAGGACACAGTGATAAAGTTAAATCTATTTCAGTACAAATTGCCTCTCAGAAGTTGATTAAAAAGCCACCTCTTTATCCAGCCCCACAGCTTGGGGCTGAGACAACCTTGGGGCTCTGTCCTCCGTGCTGGCTGACAGAAGCCCACCTTGAACCCTCTGTGGGGAGGAGAGCTTCCAACAGGCAAACAGTCTGGTAACACTCTCGTGAGTGTGAGCCTACCCTGAGGCCCCCTCCCTCTGCCGTGAAACTGCAGCTTGTGGCTGCAAACCCACCAGAGAATCCCCAAAAAGAGAGCTGCCAGCTCACCTCAGGAGAGTGATACAGAGAAACGCACCTGTTTCAAGGTCTGTTAGGTGCAGTGCGAAGTCGAAGCCACCACTGAGGATGCGCCGGCCACAAGGAGACCACCGGGCAGCCCGCACTGCCTCGCTGTGCAGGGAGTAGGTTTGCAAGCAGCGCCCTGAGTCCACGGCGTTCCAGACCTGTTAAGACAGACACAGAACACCAGAGGTCATGATGAGGCCTGATCTCCAGGGCTCAGCTGACCCCTCTGTGTGGGCAAAAGGGTCTCACAGTGGAATTATCTTCCCATTATTTTACCATCTAAACTATATCTAGATGTTAAACTTTTCACTGCAGAAATGTAAAGACTTGCGGTTGATGAGTTGGGGTTAGCTTTTTCTAAAATTTCTTTTGGGGTTAAGAAAACAGCATTCCTGAGTCTGTCACCTCCCCAGCCCTCACACCTGTGCCACATCTGCTGGCCACCAGGGAATCCTGCCCCTTGGCACTTGCAGTCCCATCCCAGTCTCCCCTGCATTGCTGGCATCCGTCCCGTGATGGACACTGCCAAGGCCAGGCTATATTCATGGGTTCTACTTTAAAACTGAGATTCAAAAAGGAACCTGCCACACCTGTATTTACAACTGGTCAAAGAGCAAACACCTGCCTTGAGGGCAGCTGTCCTTTGCTTTGGGAGAGAAGGTACTATCCCATCCTGGATTTCTATGGTGGAACAAGGCTGTGGGAGAAAGCCCTATGTATACTCTATGACTTTTGAAAAGTGATTGAAGAACCCAAGTCTAGAACTACACATTCTGGAGCCAGGGCCACACCGTGCATGAGTGCCTGAGCAGCTTCTCACCAGCTCTCCCAGCAAACACCTGCAGCTTGGAATGTGATGGGGCTGGCCCAGGGCCCGGCACGCAAAGGTACTCAGTCCCCCACCCTCACTGTCACTACAGGATGCAGAGGATGCTCTCGCCCACCACCTGGGTGGCTCGGGGGATTGAACCCAGGACGCAGGAAGAGCGCCTACAGCCTGCACGTGGGAGTCAGGGCTAAGTGCCTCCCACCGGTCATGTGACTTGGCTGAATGGCTTTGCCTCTCTGGGCCTCAGTCTCCTCCTCCAGGAAGTGGGGATGCGCAGAGCACCGCCCAGGGCAGTAGTGAAGACTGAGGAGGGAACCTCTGCACAGCATGCAGCACCACAGCTGGGGCGTAGCTAGGGCCATGGTGCTCTAGACACGCTGCTTGGGGCTTGGAGTAGCCACAGTTCTTAACAGCAAGGTTCCATGACCTCCTTTCAACTCCATCAGGAAAACCAGGCTTAATTTTCCTTAATAAGAGAAAAATCCAAACAAAGTACATCCACATACTTCCACAAACATGATCCTAGGGATAACCTTCCTATTGAAGATGAGAAAATTCAACCCGCCAAGTCCTGAAGGTTCTCAGAATGCCAAGGATCAGAACTCTGAACACTTGATTCCTGGGATTATGCAAATGTCTAAGTTTAAGGAAACAAGAGGTCAAGAGTAACCTTCAAAAAATATTCAGAGAGCTCATTTCCTTTCTTCCCTACAAGGGGTCAACTGCTAGGATCTCAAACTGGAAAATCAAGAAATAGCAGTATTTACATTTAGAAACATGAACAGAAATAACAGAAGAAACAGCCAGAACACTTCAAGGTAGAATGAGAATTCATGGAAGGGAGGTAGAGCTGCAACAGGTGGGAACTGCTGTTTTTTTAAAAAACTATGTACAAGTATAACTTTTAATTTTAAAAATAGTAAAATGAATAATCTAGATCTATAGGGTTCACATGGCTAAACAGCAAAAAAATAATATTGAGTACATAAAGACAAGCTGCACATACAAAGTATGATGCCATTTAAGTTTTAAAACACGTGAGACACCATCTCATGTGTTTTATGTGGATGACTACTATAAAAACACAGAAAATAACAAGCATTAGCAAGGATGCAGAAAAACTGGAACCCTTGTGTACTGCTGGCAGGAATGGTGCAGACACTACGGCAAACAGCATGGTGTTTCCTCAGAGAATTAAACACTGAAGTACTATATGATCCAGCAATTCCTCTTCCAGGTAAATGCCCAAAAAACCAAAACTAGAGTCTCAAAGAGATATTGTACACCCATGTTCATAACATCATTATTCACAATAGCCAAAGGGTGGAAGCAACCCAAGTGTCCATGGATGGATGAATGGATAAACAAAATGTTTTACATCCATACAGTGGAATATCATTCAGCCTTGAAAAGGAAGGAAATCCTGACACACACTATAACATGGATGAAACCTGAAGACAGTATGCTAAGTGAAATAAGCTAGATACAAAATGACAAACACTATATGACTCCACTTATATGAGGAACACTGAGTAGTCAAAATCACACAGACAGGAAGTAAAGCGATGATTGCCAGAGGCTGGGGGAGGAGAGAATGGGGAGTTTAACAGGGAGAGAGTTTCAGTTTTATAAGATGAAGAGTTCTGTGGATGGATGGTGGTGAAGGTTGCACAACAATATGAATGTGCTCAATGCCACTGAAGTGTACGCTTTAAAATTGTTAAGATGGTAAATTTTGTTATATTTTACCACAATTTTTTAAAAAATACACACACACACACACACACACACACACACAAACCCCTATCTCATATATTCATGCATTTGTAGACAGACTATAAAATGCATGGGGACAGTTGTTGGATATACTTGTGTGGTGTTCAAAAGAGAGGTCCAGGGTGGAGACTGAGCTTTGGAAGTCGTTGCCACTGAAACAGTGTTTCAGTCCCGAGCTGGACGAGCTCTCCACAGGAATCAATGTAGACAGTGCAGAGGGGAGTCCCACATCTCAGCAGGGGCCTCGTTGTTCACAGGCTTGGAGCAGGGGATGGAAAAGGAGAAACCAGAGAAGTCTGAGAAGAAAGGCCAGTGAAGTAGGAGCAGAAACAGAAGACGGGTGTCCTGGAAGCCAAGAGCGAGTGTTTTGAGAAGAGACTGGTCAACACGTCAAATACTGCTGAGAAGTCCTCCAGGTGAGGGCTGGAGACGGACCCCTGGATTTAACAAGGCAAGGGGCAGGCACCTGGTATCTCCATGTTACTTTCTATACTTTTGAATATGCTTAAAACATTTCATAATTTAAAATAAAAATGTTAAATTAATGAGGAGGGAGAGGAGGAGGAGAAGAAGAAAAAGGGGAGAGAAGGAGGGAAGTGGGGAGGAGGAAGGGGATGAGGAGGGCGGGGAAGAGGAAGGCAGGGGGCAGAGGGGGGAGGAGGAGAGCAGGGAAGAGGAGGAGGGAAGAGGAGGGGGAGAAAAGATCACGGCAGTAATGAAAGAAAGAAAGAAAACTTGAACTCTGTGACATCCAAGGCCAAAAGCAACAAACCAGAACGTTTGAATTCTTGGCCAGGGGCCTCCCAAATCCACCACGGACGCGCGTTTAAGGGGATCCATCAAACTGTAAACTGTCTGACAAGTCCTCTCTGAAGTGAAAAACGCACACCTGGCTCTCCTGGTTGATGCACAGACAACGATAGCATCAGAATCAATGCAGACCAGTCAGCTACCTCTCAAAGCTACCCGGGGTGAAGGAGGGAAGAATCTTTGCCAATCGCTCTCCTTAATTGAATTTAATGTTCACTGTCAGGTTTTAAAGATTAATTCCCAAACACTGTGGCAGCCTGAAGTGTGTGCCTTTTTTCAATTAAGTAATTAGAGATCCCTAACTGCCTTCATGGAATTAAGGAGTTAAGTCTTCTGTCAAATGTTCTAAGATGACTTGATGTATTAACTAGAGACATTCTTTGCGTCCAACAAAACTAACAGTCTTGAAAAGAACATGACAAGTAAAATATGGTGCCGTCACTTGCTCGCCACACATTTACCACTGTTCCCATGTCCTGGTCACGGAGACATGGCCCCACTGGGAATTCTCACAGTCTCCTAAGATCAGCAACAGGAACTATTGATTTAGCCTCAGGTCATGTTCTTCTGCCTGCCTGCCTCCCTTTTGTTTTTGATTATAAGAGAAATACAGTCTCCTTGTAAAGTACTCAAACCATACAGAAGTGCAAAAAGCAAAATCCCATAGGAATCAATGATGGGGATTTTTTGTTTCTCTGATTCTTTGGAAATAACTGTGTTATGCAAAAAAAAAAAAAAAAGAAAGAAAGAAAGAAAGAGGAAAAACCAATGACAAAAAGTCCAAAACAGAAAAACACAAACAAAATAAGAGTGTCATTCATAACTTCACCACCTGGAAATAATGGCTGTCAAATTTCTGGGAGAACCTTTGCCTCCCATGCAGCCCTCTCTTGCTATCTCCTGCCTCGGGATCTTCCCAGTTCAGCCCTGGCTCCTGGCCTCCCCGCCAACTCTTGGCAGCCCCTGTTGCCCCAGAAAACAATTTTAGAAACCACTCTCAAACTCACACAGCTCACCACAAGCCAGTGCAGAGTGCCTAACCCTTCACCAAAGGGATCCCAAAGGGATGGGATCAGTCCATCTGCCTGCAAAAGCTTGGGAATCCTTCATGAAGTATGTGTTCAACGGCCAGAATTACATTGAATCTAAAGACCAATATGAGGAAACACCTTAATAATACTGACTCTTCTAATCCGTGAATAGGATATGTCTCTCCATTTGTTGTGGTATTCTTTAATTTTCCTAAGCAATAGTTTGTTGTTTTTAAATGAAAAGATTTGGCGTATCTTCCATCAAATTTGTCTCTAATTAGTTCATATTTTGATGATATCCTAAATAGTATTTTTAATTTTAGATTGCTCATTTCTAGTGTGCAGAAATACAATTAATTTTTGTATATTGACCTTGAATTCTGCAACCTTACTAAATTCACCTTTTATTTCTAGAAGCTTTTTTAATAGATTCAGTGCAATTTTCTACATAGATGATCAGGTCATCTGTGAACAAAGACAATTTTATTTCCTCTTTCCCAGTCTGGATCCTTTTATTTTCTTGCCTTATTGCACTGGCTGTAATCTCCAGCACTATGCTGAACAAATATGGGGAAAGCAGACACCTCTGCCTGTTCCTGACCTTATGGGGAAGGTAGTCAGGCTTTTATACAGTTCAGAATGACGCTGGAGCTAAGGTTTTCAGAGATGCCCCTTATGAGTTCAAGGAAGTTCTCTTCTATTTCTAGTTTGCTGAAAGTTTTTTTTTTTTTTTTTCCAAATCAGGAATGAATTTTGGACATGGTCAAAAGCTCTTTCTGCATCTATTGAGATGATCATATGTTTTTTCTTTTCTTGTTAATCATTTATATCAGAGTTCATTATAGGTAAGTCATTAACGCTGAATTACATTGATTTTCTAATGCTAAGGCAAGTTTACGTTCCCAGGACAAATCCTACTTGGTCATAACATTATGAATATGTATATACATACACATATATATAGTTGCACTGATTTGCTGAAACTTTATTAAAAATTTTTGCATCTATGTTCATGACAGATAACTGTTGTATCGCATTCTTCTCTTATGGTATCTTTTTCTTGTTTTGTTATCAGGGTAATGGTGGACTCAGAATGAATTGGGAAGTGTTCTCACCTCTTTGATATTCCAGAAAAGTTTGTGTGTATTATTGTATGTTATATATTAGTTTGCCAGGGCTGCCATAACAAAGTACCACAAACTGGGTGGCTTAAACAACAGAATTTTATTATATCATCATTCTGGAAGCTAGAAGTCTGAAATCAAGGTGTTGCAGGGTTGGTTCCTTCTGAAGGCTACGAAGGATCTGCTCTAGACCTCTCTCCTTGACTTGCAGGCGGCCATCTTCATATTCACATGATGTTATCCCTCTACGCATATGTTTCCAAATCTCTCTTTATAAGGACGCCAGTCACATTGAATTAGGGGGCCCACCCTAATGAACTCGTTGTGACTTGATTACCTCTGTAATGACCTCATCTCCAAATAACACTACATTTTGGGGTACCGGGGGTTAAGACTTCAAAATATAAATTTGAGGTGAGGGGTGGGCACAATTCAACCCATAAAAATTGGCACTATTTCTCCCTTAAATGTTTGGTAGAATTCACTAGTGAAGCCATTTGGACCTGGAGTTTTCTTTGTGGGAAGTTTTTAACTATGAATTTAATTCCTTTAATAGATATGGGGCTTTTAAAGTTATCTTCTTTCTGCCCCCCTGCCCCTGCGCCCCCCGAGACAGGGTCTTGCTCCATCATCTACACTGGAGTGCAGTGGCCCCATCATTGCTCACTGTAAGCTCAAACTCCTGGGCTCATGAGCTTTTATTGTTTGGGCCTTTCAAGAAATTTATCTATATCATCTAAGTTGTAGAATTTATTGGCATAAAGTTGATAATAGCACTACTTTAGTAGCCTTTTAATATCTAAAGGATCTATAATTAGGTCACCTTGCTCATTCCTAATATTGGTAAATTGTGTCTTTTCTCATTTATTCCCAGGAGTCTGGCTAAAGGTTTATACCTTTCATTGGTCTCAAAGAACCAGCTTTTTGTTTCACTGATTTTACTGATTTGAAAATTTCTCCCCAACTGATACAGACATTTAGTGCTATAAATTATTATCTGAGAACTAGTCTAGCTACATTCCACAAATATTTATGTGTTTTCATTTGCATGCAGTTCAAACTATTTTCTAATATCCCTATCTGGTTCTTCTTTGACCCATGGGCTATTTAGAAGTGTGTTGGGTAATTTACAAATAATTGGGAATTTTCCAGATATCTTCATTATTGATTTTTAATTTAATCCCAATCTGAGAATGTACTTTGAACGGTTTCAATCCTTTCAAATTTACTGAGACTTATTTTACAGCCTAGAATATAGTCTATCTTGGTAGACATTCCACGGGCACTTAAAAAGAATGTACATTCTGCTGTTGTTACAAGGACTGTTCCATAAATGTCAATTAAGCCAAGTTAGGTGATAGTGATGTTCAAGTCTTCTATATCTTAACTGATTTTCTGTCTACTTGATCTATAGATTATTGAGAGAGAGGTGTTGAAATCTCCAACGTTAATTGTGGATTTCACTATTTCTCCATTCAGCTTCTGTCAGTTTTGTTTCAAGTATTTCAAACTCTCTTATTATTTGTATAAACATTTATACACCTGTTTATGTACCTAACGTTATACACCTGATCTTATATCCTTTGATGAACTGACCCCTTTGCTGTTATAAGATGGCTTTCTTTATCCCTGGTACTATTCTTTGTTCTGAAATCTGCTTTGTCTGATATTAATACAGCCACTCCAGCTTTCTTTCATTACTATCATGGTAGATCTTTTCCCACCTTTTACATTTAACCTTGTCTTTATATTTAAAGTGGGTTTCTTGTAGGCATTCTATGTACAATTGGGTCTTAACTTTTTATGCAGCCCAATAATTTTGTCTTTAAATGGGGTGTTTAGACCATTTCATCCACAACTGATATGGTTTGGGTTTAAATCTTGCTATTTGCTTTCCATTTATCCCATCTTTCTTTGTTCCCTCTTTCCTATTTTTTTTTTTTAACCTTCTTTTGGATTCAGTATCTTTTGTTATTTTATCTCCCATGGTGAGACTTGTAACCATAAATATGTGTTTTGTTTTATTACTACTTGCTTTAAGGTTTACATCTTTAACTTATCAGAGTCTACTTGCAAGTAAGATCATCACTTCCCTTATAATACAAGAACCATAACAATGATATCCTCCATCCTAGCCTTTGTACTGTTGCTATCACACATTTTACATCTACACATGTTATAAACTCCACAATACACTTAATATTTTTTCCTCTAAACAATCATTATTGAAAGTGATTTTTAAATAAGATCCAAAAATATTTTACATTTACCCACATATTACCATTTCTAGTGCTCATCATTTCTCTGTGCAGATGCAGATTTCTATCGGGTATCATTTGCCTTCTGTGTGAAGGACTCCCTTTATTAACATTTCTTATAATGCAAGTTTGCTGGTGATGAATCATTTCAGCTTTTAAATGTCTGAAAAAGTATTCTGCCTTTCGTTTTTAAAAGATGTTTCACTGGGTATTAAATTTTAGGTTGACAGTGGTTTTGATTTTTCCTTTCAGTACTTTAAAATGGTGTTCTACTGCCTCCTAGCATTGTTTCCAATGAGAAGTTTGGTGTCATGTTCACCTTTGTTCTTCTGTATGTAAGGTGTCTTCCCCCAACCCCGTGCACTGGCTACTTTTAAGCCCATCCTCCGAAGTGAGGTATCACAAGAATGGAAGAATAAGCACCACATGTACTTGCCATCAAATTAGTACTAACTGATCAACACTAAGGTGCTCACATGGTAGTAATATTCACTGGGTGTTGCGGGGTGGGGGTGGGTAAACTCACAACTAATGGATGCGGTGAGCATTGTATGGGGGAAGGACACACCTCTAGCTCTGGCTTGGGTGAGGCAAAGTCAGAACTTGTAACCAAAATGTTTATACTCCCATAATACCCTGAAATAAAAAAATATATATTTTTTCCCCATTTTCACCGGTTATAAGAAATTCCATTATGATATACTTTGGTGAACTTTTTTTTCATGTTTCTTTTGCCAGAGTTCCTTGAGTTTCTTGAATCTATAGGTTTATAATTTTCATCAAATTTATAAAACATTCAGCCATTATTTCTTTAAATGTTTTTTCTGTTCTCCCCTTCTTCGAGGACTCCACTTTCATGTACATTGGGTGAACCTGAAGTTGTTCCACAGCTCACTGATGCTGTGTTCATTTTTTCCCCAAGCTTTTTGCTCTCTGTGTTTCAATTTGAATAGTTTCTATGTCTTTAAGTTTGCTAACCTCCTCTTTCACAGTTTCCAATCTGCTTTTATCCCATGGAGTGTATTTTCCATTGAAGACTTCTTTTCGTCTCTAGACATCCAATTTGGATCTTTTTGTATTGTCCATGACTTTCCTGAACATGTTTGTGCTATTCTTTATCTTTCTGCATACATGGAACGTATTTATAATAGTTGGTTTAACATTCCTGTCTACTAATTGCATCATCTGTGCCATTTCTGAGTACATATTTATGGACTGATTTTCCTTCTCATTGTGGTTCATATTTTTCTACTTCTTTGCATGTCATCTTTATATGGATGCCAAACACCGTGAATTTTACTTTATTGGATGTTTCATATTTTTGTATTCCTATAAATACTCTTCAGGTTTGTTCTGGGACATCGTTAAGTGACTTGGAAAAAGTTTGCTCCTTGCCAGGATAGTTTTGAAGCTTTGTTAGGAGGGACCAGAGCGGCATTCAGTTTAGGGCTAATTTTACCTCACTACTGAGGCAATACTGTTGTGAATATGAGGATTTTCTATTCTGGCTGGTGAGAACATGAACTACTCTTGGCCCTGTGAGCTCTAGGGATTGTTTACCTGCTCCTCGTAGGTGGTTCTCTCCCTAGCTCAAGGAGTGTCCTGGCATGCTTAGTGACTAACAAAAGGAAATAGATACCCTTTAACATAGAAAGCCCTGTTATCTCTCCAAAACTGGTTTTGCAATAAATAGTGAGAATTTAAGTGAAATATTTCTAGGACATAACGATATAGAGAAGAAACTCTAGTATAAAGTTGTGGGAACCTAGTGCTTTAACTGTAAGATCAAATAAGGGATGAAATTGGTTGTTATGCAAAGAACAGCATTTAAAGCTTAGAAAATTATTATTTTTTTATTTTTATTTACGCATGCATGTACCTGCCGGTCAGAATTCCACCGAAGACTTGGGGGAACCCCCCACAAGATCTCTCTCTCTCTCTCTCTGCACCTCTCTGGTTCTCTGTCCTGAGAACTCTAGCTTACTTAACATTCCTGGACTTCCAACTCTATCTCCTCAACTCATGGAAATCACTGAGATGCAGCTGGATTTCTCCTTCCTGCGCTCCAGTCTGGAAACTATCACCAGGCAGGAAGCAGGAACAGCTGTAGGGCTCACCCCAGTGTCTCCCCTCTCAGGGGATCACTGTCTGCACTGCCTGGTGTTCAATGTCTCAACACCACTGTTCCTTATGTTTTGTCCAACTCTTTAGTTGTTTAACATTGGAGCATAAATTTGGTCCCTATTACTCCATCATGACTAAAGGCATACGTGTCTACAAGTTATTTAGAAGTGTGTGGTTTAATTGCCAAATATTTGGCTTTTCTTATTGTCCAGTATCTTATTATTTTTTACTAACTTAACTCTATTGCAATCAGAAACTAGGTTCTGTATTGTTTCAATCCGTTTAAATACATTGAGATTACTTTATGTCCTAGCACATGGCCTATCTTAGTGAAGTACTATTTGAAGTTGAAAAGCATTTGTATTCTGCACTTGTTATGTATGGTGTTTTGCAAATGTCAATTATGGTGGTTGATAGCATCATTCAGATCTTCTATCTTTATTGATTTGCCTAGTTGTTCAATCAACTCCTTAGAGAAAAGTACTAAAATCTTCAACTGTGATTGTGGATTTGTTTATTCTCCCTTTAATTCTGTGAAAAATTTTTTCATGTGTTTTGAAGTTTTGTTATTAGTTACATACATATATATGATCATTATGCTTTCCTGATGAATTAATACCTTTATCATATGAAATGTCTCTTATCTCTGGTAATACTTTTTGTCTTGAAGTCTATTTTACTGGTTAGTGTTGCAATAGTTCCCATCTTCTTATGGTTACAATTTGGATGATACTTCTTTATTCTATTTACTTTTAGCCTATTTCTTTTTTACTTAAAGTGTACCACTTGTCAATAGTATATAGTTTAGTCTTGCTTTTGTACCCATTCTGACAATCTCTTTTAGTTATAGTATTTAGTCCCTTTAGATTTAATGTAATTATTCATATGATCAGATCTATATCTATCATTTTGTTATTTTCTGGTTTTGCTTCTTTTATTCCTCTACCTCCTTTACTGCTTTCTTTTGGAATAACTGAACATTTTTATAATTCCATTTTAATTTATCTATTGGCTTTTTAGCTATACTACTTTATATTTTCTTTTTAGTGGCTGCTCTACATCCATAATATTTTACAGTCTTCCTATAGTCAATATTGTACAAGTTCATATAACAAAGCTTGCAACTATAAATGTCCTTTTACCAACCCCCATCTTTACCCTATAGTTGTCATATGTATTACACATCTACATATGTTATAAACCCCAAATGCAGTATTATAATTTCTGCTTTAAATCGTCATATGTATTTTTTAAAATTTAAGAGGAAAAGGTAGTCTTCTATATTTTCCCCCATATTTACCATTTCCAGTGCTCTTAATCCCTTGCTGAAGATCTGAGTTCCTATCTGATATATTTTCCTTCATCCTGAAGTGCTTTCTTTAACATTCCTATAGTGCACATCTGCTGGCAATGAATTCTCACTTAGTTTTTATTTATCTGGAAATGACTTTATTTCACCTTCATTTCTTGAAAGATACAGAATCACAGGTTGATGTTTTTAGTTTTCTATCAGCACTTTAATGATACCATCCCATTGTTTCTGGGCTCCATTATTTCTGATGAGAAGTCAGTGATTTTTCATATCATTATTCTCCTCCATGTGATATTCGTTCTTCTCGGACTACTTTCAAGATATTCTCTTTGTCTTTGGTTTCCAGAAGTTTGACTATGACATGCCTGGGTATGGTTTTCCTTGTGTTTCTCCTGTTTGGGGTTTGTGGAGTTTGTTTTTTTTTTTTTGTTGTTGTTGTTTTTTTTTTTTTTGAATCTGGATATGTACATATTTCACCAAATTTCGGGGGTTTTCTAATGTTATTTATTAAAAATATTTTTTCTTCTCTCCTCTTCTCCTAGAACTCCAATTACTTATATAATAGGTTTTCTAATATTGTCCATAGGTCCCTGAGTATCTGTTCTTTTTCTCCCCCATTCTTTTACTCTGTTTTCAGGTTGAATAATTTTTATTGATCTATCTCCAAGTTCACTGGCTCTTTCTTTTGTCATCTCCATTCTGCTATGGAGTCCAAATGGTGAATTCTTAACTTCAGTTACTGTATTCTTCAGTTCTACAATTTCCATTTGTTTTCTTATGGTTTCTATTTCTTTACTGAGATTTCCTATCTTTTTATTCATTGTGAGAATATTTTCCTTTGTGTCCCTAAGCATATATATAATGACTGTTTTAAAATACATATCTGCTAATGTCAACATCTGAATCATCTTAGAGCCAAGCTCCATTGATTGCTTTTCTTTTAAATATAGGTCTCCTTTTCCTATTTTGGGTAGAATACTGGACATTACAAAATATATGTTGCATTAACTTTGGAATCTGTTATGTTCCTCTGAAGAATATTTTTTTTTAAAGGCAACTAACCTGGCTCTACTCAAATTTCAAATTGTGTCTCTCTTGTGGTGTGCAGCAGCACAATTTCTATTCAGTTCTCTCTTGAGTTGCTTAGGGTCTGCCTCATACTCGGGTTCAGGAGTCATCCAGAAATTTGAGTAGAGTTTATACATACTTTCCAGCTACTGTGGCTACCCCAAACTCTGTTGTCTGGGTCTTCAAGCCAGTAACACTGTGGATTTTCTATCCAACTTTCTAGCAGCCTGCTTGGCATGGACTGAAGCCTACCCTCACATAGAAAAACATAAAAGTAGGAAACTCACCCAGTGACATTTCCTTCTTTTAAGGGTGGACTTTTGTCCAGTGTTTGCCTGCTGTTTATTGTTCTCCAGTATCATCAGGTAGTTTTGTTGTTATTGCTGTCGTACAGAGTTTATAGTTGTTAGCTGTGGGAGGGTCAGTCTGATAGAACTACTTCTTTGTTACTGAAAGCCAAACCTAATTTCCAATTTTAAGCATCTATTTTGCAGAATGGAGAGTAACATTTCACCCTACCTCCTCATACCTGCTGCCCATACCCAGCCTTCTGGTAGGAATATTTAGGAGAGTGAGGGGATCAGAGTATTTGTTCTGTGGGTGAGCCACTGTGTCACAGATAACAAGAAGGCCATCATTGATTTACAAACTGATCTCATCCACTGATGCATGAACTTGGAACCGAGAATGATTTGAAGACCCCTCCCACACTATGACCCTCACCTCTACCAGCCTCAGAAAAGTTTGTAGAGAACCGAGGAAGGCTGCTGAGTTTCTAGCATACATGGTAAAGGAGTTTGAACCACTTGGATCTCTAAGGGCAGGGTACCCCAGCTGATATCTGGGTTACAGGGGGCTACATTTGCAGAAACAGCAAAAGCAAAAGCAGAATTTTCATTTTACACCACCTTCCTAACTGCTTCCTAAAATGTTTTCCATACCAAATGATGCAAGGTCTCTCAAAGTAAAGGTTGAGGAGAAACTAGATCAGAATCTGTAAGTACATGAACATTCATTATACAGAGAATTCCAAGAAATTATTCTCTCTATTCAATAAGGTCAGAACAAAGGGAAGGAGTTTTAAATGTCAACAGAAGATGTAAAAGGGCAAAGAGAGTTTTCTTAAAGAAAAAAGGATTAAGAGCAAAATATATTGCAGAGGCAGAAGAGAGCAGGGAAAGCTGAAGGTGGGGGGCTCTGGAGACCTTCAGATAACACCCTCCTCACAGAGTGGAGAGGGTGCCCCAGCAGGTGCTGGAACCAGCAGGTGAGGAGAGCAATAGTCTGAGGAGGAGCTAGTGCCCCTTTTGAAAGCATCGCAATTCTGGACACTATTCTGAGACAAAATCTACCACCTTGTCTCCTCCCTCTAGATAACAATAATCATGTACAGAGTAGTTACTATGTGCCAGTCATGCTTTTAAGCACTTTACAATTGAGTATATTGAGCCAAATGAGTTAACTGAATTAATTCAAGCCTTACCACAACCCTATAAGGTAGATATTATTACATTATTAGCTCCATTTCACAGATGAGGAAACTGAGTTACAAAGAGGTATCTGTCCCAGGCCACGCTGTGAGAGGTGGAGCAGAGACTCCGATCCAGGCAGTCTGGCTAGAGAGCCTGCAGGCTTCACCACTCTTCTTCCTCCTACCTGCAATGTCCCCCAAGGTCCAACCCCTGCCCGTAATCCTGTACTCTGGATAAATACAACACAAAGCCAGACTAACCCCTCTTCCCACTGTCAGCTCTTTAGCTGTTTCATGGTGATTTCCCCCACTGAATCACTGTCTCCTAATTTAGTCGTCTAAAGTACTGCAGTCCTCCTTTATGCCCTTCCCCCAACCCGTCAGCTCTGTCTTCAAAGTATATCCCAAATCCTACCACTTCTCATCACCTCTGCTACCATCCTCATCTTAGCCACCATCATCTTCCCCTCACACCACTGCAACAATCTCAAAGCTGGTGTCTCAAACTTTACATGATGAAAGAATTTTGGAGAGGATGATGGTAATGGTTGTGCAATATTAGGGATGTATTTAATGCCACTTAACTGTGTGCTTAAAAAATGGTTAAGATGGCAAATTGTATGTTTATTTTCCCATTAAAAAAGAACTTCTGAAAAAAAAAAAAAACTGGTGTCTCAGCTTCCTTTTTTACCCCACAATATACTGCCACACAGCAACCAGAGTGGTTCTCTGCAGGCAGGTTACACATCCTCCCCTACTCAAAACTCTCCAGTGGCTTTCCATCATACCTCGAATAAATCCTGTGTCATCTGCCCTAACTCCACTCCAGCTGTACTGGCCTCCTGACACACACCCAGCGCCCTCCTCCTCAGGCCTGTGCACCTGCTATTTCCCTGCCTAGAAGGCTCTTCTTCAGACAGCACCTGGGCTGGCTCGAGTCTCTCCCCAGAGAGGCATTCCCTAAACCACACCATCGAAACACTGCTCCCATCACTCTCTTTCACCTCAGCTAGCTCTACTTTTCTTTGGAGCATTGTGTTACTTCCTAACATATTTGTTTATTTGCTTGCTTGTTTACTTGTGTTTCCCACTAAATTGTAAGCTCTATGAGGGTAAAGCACTATGTATTCAGTGTCTGTTTTGTTTACTTCTGTATCTGTGTCTTGAGCAGGGTCTGGCACATACGAGGAGCTCAATAAATGTCTGTTGGATGAAGGCACAGATGAATGGATGGATGATAGACGATTAATGGATGATGGATGCATGGAATGGATAAATGATGGATGAGTGGATGCATGGATGAATGAAGGATGGATAGAATGGGTGAATGGAATGGATGGTGGACAGATATATGAATAGATGGATGGGATAATGGATGTATGAAGGGTGATAGATGGAATGGGTTGATGATGGGTGGATGAATACATGGACAGACTGACAGATGGATGGACAAATGAATACACAGAAGAATGGATGGAAGAACAGGTGAACGAAAGTATGGCTATCCTAGCTTTGAGATATCTGCAGATTGGAAAAGCAGACCTCCCTTCTGTAACATTACCCAATTTGTTTATTATTAAGTATGAAACAGATGAATGCTAAATACAGAGCTCTTTGGTCATGAGAGATCTCCTCCACTCTAAGAGTAAATAATTAACTCTTAGAGTTGGGTGCTATTTTTCAACAAGCTATAGGGCATCAGTTAGATTGTATCACCTAGTAGATACCTCTTTATCTCTCTTATGTTCTCAAGAACAATCTGAGACTCTCTGGCACCACAAGGACCTTAGGATGGTTCCTGCTCTTCTGTAAAATAAGGAAGTGATGAAATCACCAAGGCTCTAAAAGCCAGGTGCCTTTCCAAATGAAGATACACTTAGCTTAGTCTCTGGCTTCAATATACACAGATTCTATAAGGCTAATAACTCATAAAAGAATGAATTGTTTTGGCAAGTGAACGCTGGCTCCTGGTGAGCATGTCTGTCTTTTAATCCTGCAATGCCATGAGTTCTACTGCATGTCTGGTGTCCCTTCATTCTTTCTCTGGTATAAGTGTCCCTCCCTGCCTTGGGGAGCCATCCCCCACCCTCATTCAGTTAGTGTGGTATATGGGGCTTCTAAAACTACCTTTTGTTGCTCTTGGAAAATGGGTTTGCTATTTGCCAACCCCCAGTCCCTCAACTCTCTCCCACTCTCCATAATTTCTAAGCACTCTCATGATCAATCAGCACAATTAGAATCTTTTAGGTCTAAATGTTGGAGCTTGTTTGCATGCTGTTCAACGCTCTTTCATACCAGCTTCATCTGATGGGGACTGTGAAACTTTTAGGGATCTTTGCAGATTGTGTCACATTCTTCCTTGAGACACAGGCCTCTCCCCTCCTTGGGTGTTAGTCTGAACACAGTTAGTGAAAGGGGCTTTGGATTGCCCCTACACTGCTCTCTTATCCTAGGAAGTATTCATTCCTTCCGTAATTGAGGGGGAAGAGGAGGGCATGACCTGGTCAGAAAGAATAGTAATAATATTACACCTTTATTTTTGTGTATCACTTCCCACAACACTTTTCCACATTATAAATATCATGCGCTCCCCTCACAAACTCACAAGTTTGCCTAGGAAGTTATCTTATCTCCATTTTACAGATGTGGAAATGGAGGCTTAGAAAGACTGGGTGACTCACTCACGGGGTTTATTCAACAGATACTTGTGTGGGGTCTGCTATGTGCCAAGAACTTTGCTCACTGCTGGAACTGCTAGAGAACAAAATAGTTCACGCGAGTCTAGTGGAAGAGATATTCAGCAACACACAGATCTCACAACTCAGATCAGTGCTGCAAAGAGCAAAACTGGGCTCACTAACAGCAGGTGAAATCTACTCACCTTGATTTCCACTGGGGAGGTAGGCAGGCTTCTGCTGAGGAAGGGGTGACATGGGGAGGACCTGGGTAAGGCCTGTGGCAGGGACAGCCACAGAGGCTGGGGGCTGGGACCTGGTGTGGCCAGAGCCCTGTGTGAAGGGGGAGGGCAACAAGAATAGGCAAAGTGCACACCCCGTGGGGCCTGGCAGACACCGCACAGATTTGTAATTTTTTCCCTCCATGTAAAATGGGAGGCTGTTAAAGGGTTTTAAGCAGCAGAGCAATGCGATAATCAGATTTCCATTTTTAGAGGGCAGAAGCTGCTGTAGGAGAGGGCAGAATAACTCAGGGAGACCAGTGAAGAGAGTGTCCAGAGGAGACTGCAGGCCTGGGCCACAGAACTGTGGACACACTGGACATCTGTATTGGAGAAGAAACACTGGGACTTGGGGGATCAGAGAGGGAGGCAGGAGAGCAGTGAGAGGTGGGGCGCCATGGCACGTGGGGGTCAGCAGTGAGCCCGTTTCTGATCACACTGTAGCAGAGGCAGGGAGACCAAGAACCTGAGATTCCTCATCCCTGTGATCATATAACGGCGCCACCTCTACAAGTCATGGCAAATGTCCACCCAAGCCAGAACAAAGAGCCAGTTTTAAATCCTTCTGCCTGCTTCATCCACATGCGGGGACTAGAGGCTGCTCTCGGCAGTTACTGAGGGCTCCTCGGAGCACAGTCTGGTTTAGCTCTAACGGCCTTCAACTTCATTCCTTCTGAAGGCCCAGTCTGGGTGTCATACACTGCTGTGGCCCAGGGCACAGGCCTCCTGATCTCAGGTTTTCCAGAGACCCAGCTGAGACAGCCTCTGCCCTCCACACCCCCCAACAGCCAGCCAGGGCAGGGTCCCAGAACAGAGGTGACCACTCTCAGACAGTGAGGTTGCTCAGGTCTTGCCGCCACGACAACCACCACGGCCAGTGCCAGGCTGTCTCCGCTTCCCAAGGAGGCCTCCCAGGGACACACTGTGGGTAGGCTTCAACAGGTCTACACTGTCACCAAAGCCTCTCTGGCCCTCCCTGATAGGGCTGGCATGGAAGTGACCATTTTCATCAAGATTTCTCAATATGCATAAAAATGAGTATCAGCCCCTCACCCCCAGAAGCCCAGTAAGGAGTGCTCTTCAAGCATTCTAATTGTAAGGCCTCATCAAGCTGCAGGCTTTTTCGAGCACATCCGGGGCTCAGTGGGAGTTGTAAATGGACACAGTGGGAAAACCGCCAGCTGCCACGGCAGGCCCCACCCATCTTCCCAGCCTCATCTCTCGTCACTGTCTTCCTTACATGCCACTTTCCAGCCATGTTTCCTAGACTCTGTTCTTTGACACCTCCAGCCTTCCACATGCCCTTCTCTCTACTTGAAGCACATTCCTCCCTCTCCACCTGTTGGCTCCTACTCCTCCCTCCAGTCTCACATGAGATGTTCCTTCCTCCAGGAAGCCCTCCCAACTCCCCCAGGCTGAGTTAAGGCCTGGTGGATGTTTCCATAGCACTCATGCTTCCCCTCTGGGAAGGCCAGGTGCACCCTGTGGTACAGATCCAGTTGCCACCTGACCCCCCCATTCCTGGACAATGAGTAAAGCATGGCCAATATGATCAGTACAGGGTGGCCATGCCGCTGGTGGACTACTTTGTTTTTCCATCTTCAGTCTTTACTCCTTTCCCGTTATTGTATTTGTAATGGTTTTCTGCTTGTGAAAAAAATACATGCATTTTTATAACTACCCCATCACCACCACAAGACTGTGGTTTACCTAGACTCCCACATGTGCCACACTGCCAGGTGTTGCACAGGTGATAGAATCCTCACAGCCCCCTCATCCCTCCAAAGTGGGTATAACTAGGCCATTTTACCCGTGAAGAAACTGAGGCTCTAAGTATTAATATAAAAGAAGTTGCCCGAGGTTACACTACAAGCAAGTAGCAGGCCCAGTACTCAAGGCAGACTCCATGTGCTTCTCTCTGGGGTGCATCTTACCCTGAGCAATGGGTGGGGTACTGAAAATGAGCAGAGGGTGACACTGGATCTAATCTTTGCACTCAAACACGGGTAACTTGAACTGTCACGCACTTGCTGGCAGTTTCCGCACAGTATCTTTCGAAGCATACCTTGTTTTTCCTGAGATCCTACTGAATATACAATTTGGCATCCTGCTTTCTCCACTTAACATTTTCCAATGTTCTTAAAAACTGCATTTTTAAAAAGTACAGTTACTCATCAATTCCAGAAGAGAAGAGCACAGATATGGCAGGGGCCCTGAACCTAACCATTTTCCCCTGGTGCCGATAGCTATATGCACACAGCAAGAGGATTTAACAGCCTGATTCAGCACGGTGGGAAGGAGTAAATTGCTTGAGTCTGAGAAATACATTACCTCAATCTCACAAATGGTTTTTGAAAATCATTAGGCCACAGAAATGTCATTCTGCAGGCCTGGCTCTCACTGCTTCCCCCACCCTGCTCAATGCCATCCATGTCACGGCGTCGGGTGCTGCCCAACTCAGAGCACTGGAGTCTAGGGAGGTAGCAGGCTGAGCCCCTCAACCCAGATTACCCAAAACACCTCCTGAAAGATAAGCAGAATGTCTTCTTAGGCTCCCCTGATCTGTTTGATTCACACACAGCGAAAGAGCTGCAGACGCCTGACAAAGAGCAGCTCCCTTCCCCACCTGGAAGCTGCACACCCACACCACCCCGCAGGAGGCCTCCTCTGTGCCTACCACTGCTGCTAACCCACCGGAACTTATCCTTGTGGGCTCCAGGTTGATGTCCAAAAATAAAATCGGAGTAGATTTATGAGACTCCAGTCCATTTCCGAGAAACAATCTCTGAGCCTAGTCACCTCTAAAAGGGCCGAGAAAGGACAAACGGAACAGTTTCCAGTAGTTTCCATTTCACTCACGCTCAGCACCAAAGTTCATGCCCAGGCCTGGGGTTCTTTTGGGTTGAATATGCATCGTGCCCTAACACACTGTACTTTGAACACATTAGGTGGTGTCATAAACGAAGCCCAGAAAGTTTCTGACAGTATTGAATTGGTCTGTATAACTACATTACTTCAATAAGCACAAAATTATTTTACCTATAAAAGTTTAACAAGTGATTCTAAAGGATTAAGAAGAATCATGTAATGGGATAATAATGGTAAGTCTACGGCACTTAAGTCGATGCTTGCTGTGGTCACACAGCCTGTGATTTACAGAAGCTGCATGGCTGTGGGAGTAGCAGCCAGGAATCCCTTCATCTGTGCCAGTGCTGACAGCAGCAGGAACTCACGCGTCAGGGCGCACGGTCCCCACAGAGCTAGGTGTGATCAGCAATACCTGTGCTGATTACAGAAGCCCATGCTTCCGTCGGCTGATCTGGCCGCCTCTCTTGCACTCACGCACACAGGCTTCGGCGGGTGGCTTCCAGTATCTTTAATTGGAAACAGCACAACTGCTGATTAATTTTTAAGCTGCTGTTTTTGAAGTGAATTATTACTGGCATTGTGTTGCTTACCATGCATTGTGATTTACACATTCTGACTGATTCTGATCATCAACATCAGCAGTGTGCTTGTCGTGGCTCCGTGTCATCTGGGAACACCTCCTCAGGGCCCCAGGAGCAGGTGCTCACAGAGCCAGAAGGCTTCTCCTCTGTGCTAGGGCACAGGGCTAAAACAGCCAAGGGGTCACACCATGCAGGGCAAATGCCAAACCTAACAGTAACCTGGAGGCTTGGCATCATCACGGACTCACCTTCTTTTCATTTACCAGGATGGCCACCCAACCCCAAAGCCTTTACCCTACCATTGGTATCACTTGGGCCCAGCCCTGGTCTACTTAGAGGGACAGTGCAGAGTTGGGGCTGCAGGATCCTAAACCCCACCTGCTCCAACCAACTGGATCTGACAGGGTGGCCCGTGCCCGAGTCAGGATGGAACAAAGTTTCTTTCTATCCGGGTCCTTATTCCCCCTGATGTTCCCACATAGGTTCTGTGCCCACCTCCTCCTACAGGGAAGCCTCAAGCTCCACGAAGTAACCTGGGGGTGTCAGAAAAGGTACCTGGAAGCTTCCTAGCATCCAGACATGAGAAACTTAGAACTCATCAGGTCCCTCTTTTGTCTCTGGCAAGTAGGAAGCTTCCGGTTCATTTTTCAGACCCTCAGGTCAGATGCTGCAGTAAGCTTTTCCTTCTCTGCTCCCATCCCTTGTGCTTCTAAGTGTTCTTTTCATCTTTATAAACGTATGTTTTAAAACCCTCTTGTTGTGTATGAGTTTTTATGATAAACTAGTTTAAAATCTCTTTTGGAAGTTGTCATGGAATAAATTATACATAAAGACCAACAAAGCTAAGGCTCTGAGGCAAAATGTTATTAACCACCTTGAAGGAGTTCAGTATCATTTTTCTTCCAGTAAACATGTAAATCTGGTGTCCAAAACAATATAAGTTGCTTCATTCCATGGCTTATTTGCATGATTTTTAATGACAAACAATAATAAAGTGTAACTGAATCCTCTAATTCTAAATTCATCCAGACTTTGTGGCAGAGAAATACATTAATAATAAATTCCAAAGTTTCATATGAGTACTCGTGGGGTAAAACTCTGAGGGTGCCAGGAGATAGGAACAGTGTGAGCAAGGGGAGGCCTGGCAGGGACACAAGGTGACAGCAGGAAGGACATGGAGGCCCAATTCCACAGGGTACTTCAGGACCAGACACCCCTGTGACTCCTAACCCTGTTCTGCCCCCTTCAATCCATGTGGCCTGGGCAAATGATCATGTGTCTGAGCTTCCATTTCCACAGCTAGAAGATGGGGCTAATACTACCACTGCCCAGAGTTCTAGGGAAGCTTAAAGGGAATTAAAGTAACAAAGTAGAAGGGACCAGAGAAGGCACCATTTGTTCTCCTTTCCTATCTGTCACCACTGCTGCCAAAATAGTACAGTCCTGGTACATGCAGGGTTCAAGCCCTAAAGATGTAAGAAGGAAGACAAGCTGTCTACCAGCTCTCTCTAGACACAACCCTGCAGATGAGTCACCAACATACATGAATGTACCAACTCTCCCCCCACAACACTCCACCCCGTGTAGTCCCAGAGGCCCAACACCAAAGCCCAGCCCAGGGCCAATGCAGACCATGGCAGGGCAGCTAAGGCACTTCATCTGCCAGGTGTGGCAGGCCCTGGGGCCAGTGCAAGAAGGATGCTACATGGGCACAGATGTGTCCATGGAAGGCAGTAGCCTGGCATTGGCCTCAGCCAGGGGGGCAGCAGGGGTTTTGGGGAGTGGAAACTGCAGGCCTGACATGGCCCCACACACCTGGGTTCTACCCTTCACACATGCTTTAGAGACATCCGTCCTGCTATTCTCTGTGGCAGCTTCTCTGACCCACAGCTAAGTGGAATGGGTCTCTCAGCACTCACATGCCTCCCAGAAGGATGAACCGCTACCTTCAAAGTGCCAAAATTACCATCCGCATCAGTGAAGAACAGCTTCACTGATGCTGGGTTTTTATGGGTTCAAATGGTTCTTCTCGGCCTCAAATTCAGCCAGACACAACTGTTTCTCAGGAGCACCCAGGTCGGGTGTGCCCCGCTTCTTGCGGGCAGCCCCTCGCAGAATCCTGAGCCCACAGCTGGTGGCCTAAAGACCAAGTGGGGCTGTGGACAGGACAGGGGCCCCCAAGCTGGGCACCTGGTGTCCAGGCCTGGCCCTGCCCTGGCTGACCGGGCAGTCTTCACTGTGCTGGGTCACCTCTCTGAGCCTCAGCCATGCGGCAAAGGTAACATCTCCTCCAGGTTGCGGGGGGGATAAACTGCGAACATGCATGAGCAGCACCTAGCCGGTGCCGCACTAAACGACAGCGATTATTATTACTCATGCTCCAATCATTCGGCACACATTCCTCATGCCTTCCAAATGCGCTCATTTCACATCAGCCCGGAGCGCTCCCAATTAATGAAAGAACAAATTAAACTGTCATTACTTTGGTTTAATTCTGTAATTAAAGAACTTCAAGAGGCGACAGGCTCTAAATAATGCATGCTTTTGTCAGAGAAATGTTGAGTTCCGGGCAGGGAGAAAAAATACAGGGGGAAAAGCTTTGGGGAAAAGGGGAGAGATGCGATATGCGGCGGGAGCAATGATATTTATCCCCAAAGATCGGAGGGAAAATCGAGTGACAGCTGAAGGACTCAATTTGTTTTTGAATTAAGGCTTCAGCTAGCGACGAAGGCAGGAGAATATAGGGCTCCCGCCTCCCTTCCACTCTGCATCTGCCATAAACAGAACCGGTGTCGGGAGTAATCCAACCGCAGGCAAAGCGCGGCAGTCATTTTGACGTCTGCTTCTGTGTGACTCTCCCTTTTATGTCAGTTCAGGGGAAAGAGATATAAAGAGAGGGAAAGCATGTGGCACGTAAATTTTTTTAAATGTGTGTCTCTTATCCAGCAGATCATGCAGCTGCCACATGCTATAAACCTAACGAGGTTGTTATGTGCAGTGGCAGAGAGAGACAGGCTGGAGCCCGATGGTCGGGATTCAAACCCAGCTCTGCCACACCACTGAGCAGACCCAGGCCCTCACCCACGGCCAGGTCAGGACTCAGCAGGACGGGAGCGGCCACCACCTACGTACGGTGCGGCAGATCAAAACCAGTCAGCAAGCAGGCCTGAGACTTCAAATTGAATAACTTACTGAGATGTTTTCTTCTCGTTAGGCATTAATGTTTTCATAAATCCCATGCACAGTGTAATTGCTGTGTACTGATTCTCTGAATTACATAAAGAAATGGCTTTCAGACATGGCTTCCATTTATGCTTCTATTAGCCGCAGAACCCAAAGGATGAAATGTTATTAAATATAACTTTTTTTCCCCTGCAATATCACCAAGTTCCAAGAACAGCTTGGAGGTTTCCCTGAAAAGGCTGGCAAATGTGCTTAGTACACAGAATAGCAGCTGCTTTACAAACTGCATACTTTTATTAAATTACTGCCCCTGTAACATCCTGCCAGCCATGAGATTAAAAGGGAAAAGAAATTAAACTGATGGGAAAGGCTCCCAAGCAACAGGTCTAAGACACAAATGATAAATCTCCTTTTAAACTTATGTTGTTTAGGGGCAATAGAAGTGGTTTTAGTTTGGTTTTGGGGGAGGGGAAGCCTAGCATATCAAACCTTAATAACACAGACCCACTATTTCAATGCTGAAATGTTGCTAAGCCACACTGCTAGATGTGTGATAATTTTCTTTCTTTTATTTCCTTCACTCCCTGACAGCCTGGGAGCTCTACCAGGGTAACGACCTCATGCCTCTGGCGCACCACGGCCCTGGTAAACTGCATGGCATACAGTAGGTGCTTACTAAATACTGGCTCGGTGACCACATGAATGTGTGCACCACCAGGCGAGGGCTGGCCACAAAACAGGTGCTCAGGAAGTGTTCAATTCATCAGTCTATCCAGGGGCAGTGTGACAAGCCCACTTTCACCATGACAGGTCACATCCTAACATCTCTGCAACCCAAGCCCACTCCTCTAAGAGGAGAGCTCAAGCGTGGCCCCTCCGCAGTCAGCACTGCCCCCCCAGCCCCCTGCCAGCCCCTGCTCTGCGGAAAGGAAGCCCTGAGAGCAACAGTGCTCTCTGCCTGTCTCTAGCTGTGTGTGACCCTGGGCAATTGTTGTACCCTCTTACGTGGAGGTTTCTCAGCTATAAAACGAGGGTAGGGGGAGAGACACTTAACAGAGGGTTGGTGTGAGAACTTCAGCCCAGCACTTGGCATGCAGTAAGCACTCAATACCTGGCCGCTGCTACTGTGACTGTATGTCGGCAGGAACCTCCCTCCTTCTCCATCCCATCACCGTAGCGGACACGCACTGACTAGGCTCTATATGGCAGGCACCAATCAGGAGCTTCCCCCCATTCATCATTTCCTCCTGCAACTGCCCTAGGACAGAGGAGAGATAATGACTGTCCCCATTTCACAGAAGAGGAAAACAAAACCCAGAGCTTCAGTAACTCCTGTGGCAGACTAGGAAGCAGCAAAGCCCATGCTCTTCTCCATGGCCCCTCATCCATCTACAGGGCCTGGCAAGCCCCTGCGGTGTGCCACCCCTGCCTGCCCCTCCATGTACCCCCACTCTGGCACTCCAAGACCCTCACTGCCCAGCACTGCCACTTCTAGTCTCTGCCTGGAGAGTTCTAGAGGTGAGATCTGCCCAGAGAGGAGACCCCTCCCTTGAAGACCCAAAGACACAAACTGCCCCCTGCACTGCCCTCCCCCACCCCAGGTCCTGCCCACAAAGTTCTCAGGGTTCATATAATCATTCCCATAGACATCTGTCTGCCTCCCACTCTATACGGATCACCCCCTTGAGAAGAGGGCCCCCAATCCCACACCTACAGACCTAACACACAGTAGGAGCTCAGCAAATGTTTGATGACTAAGTGGGTAAATGAACAGAGTACCTCCTACATGCCCACCGTGATGCTGGTACCAGAATGCTCTGCAAACCTGAGCCAGGAAGCAGAGTCTTGTCTCCCTGGCCTGGTTTCAAGACCAAACCAGGCAGGGCTCTGTATGCCTTGGTTGATTAAAGTGATGAACAGGAAATAAACACAAGGCTGGCTGTTTATTGGCTCCACACAGAACCCCTCACTTGAAATGCCAGGGACCGGGTACTTTGACACAAATTCAGCAGCAGTATCTTTAATCATTTCAGGGTTAATAAAAAATGTCAATTATATTTGTCATCAGGGCTATCCTGGGGGAACAATCCCAGTGCAGACAATCTCTGGCCAAATGACAACCTGGTCTGTTTGTCACATATCCCTCCAGCTGCCTCGCTGATGAATTAATCGAGTTGGTTACCTCCCCCTGGCCTGTCCCTTCGTAAATAATCAGAAGTAATATGGATCTCCCAAATAATTCTGACCTAAGAATTGCTGCTCTGAATCTCCCAAAAAAAAAAAAAAAAACAAAAAAAAACCCAACAACAACAACAAAAGACAATAAAAACAAAAAGAGACTCTAAATAGACCAGAAGGTAGAGACCACCTGGAAGGGTGAGTGTGGCAGCCCAGGGTGGCCTGGGCTTCTTCCACATGGACAGGGCAGGGGCCGGTCTTCTCATCCGATGTCCCTCAGTGCTCAGCCCCCACAGAGCTAACACACTGCGTCATGCTGGCCAGCCCCTCCTACCCACCCCCAAAACCTCATGAGGGGCTCCCACTCTGCAGCCCCATTCTACAAGCGAGCAAGCAGCAGCTTAGAGCAGACCAAGTGGCATGCCTCCACAGGGACTCAAAGCCAGGTGTCTGGCGCCACCCTGCTGCCGTGGCCGAAGGGCTCCCTGAGTGTGGCTGCCTGTCTGCATTTTGAGAGTAGCTATTTTGCAATCAAGGAATTCTTCTTGCACATTCCAATTGCCAGGTGCAAACGCATCCAGGAGGAAAACATTCCCCTGGTATAGCTGACACTTAGCACATAGAGGGGAATGGAGTCAGGTTGAAACTCAAATAGGAAAACACTGTGTTCTACCCCAGGACCACTCGAAATGCTCTGAAATCTGACATTTGCCTAAATTAAGTGTTCTATCTTTATCAGAGAATGACTTGAAAATGACTACGCTGCTATCAGGGACTCTCATGTGACAGTCTCTCACATTTGTTTCTCAACTATGAACCCTTCCCTTGACATGGACCAAAGTCAGAGTCCCTGCGTCCCCCGGACTAGAAGTGGGGCTCAGGCAAATTTCTCAGCCTCCCCTGTGGCACATGAGAATGCAGACAGCTCGTTCCGGACCTGTCCACCACAACAAGAATGGGAGGAATTTCTGCTACAAAAACCTCAAACATTCAAAATCATTTTTATTTTCAAAATATTCGTTTTCATTTTAAAGCTATGGCAATTCAAAGGGTTAAGCTGAGCACAAATCCAAGATCACTGTTAATTTCTCCAGCTCACTGTCACATACAAAGCGTCCGCCCCCACACAGCAATCAGGGGCTGCCCGACTGCCCTTCCAGAGAGTTCTGTCTCCAGTGAGAAATCCAGATGACACTTTTTCGACAGCCCCACGGTCATTAGGTTTGCAAGTTAACTTTCACGAGACAGGCAAAGGCTCTTGTTTTGATGACTTCCCTCCGTTTCTGCAATTTTATCACCTTCATAAACACTAATGGCTCTTGAGTACCTGCCGTGGGTGGGGCGTGCTGTGCCAGGCTGAACTGCACAATGCCACACAAAATGCCATCGAATGAGTCACCCATCTCCATTGGCAATCAGCTCCAGGATGCACAGAGTCTGGGGGCTGAAGTAATAGCAGCTGCTTAACCAAGGCCAGAGCCATCCACGCACTCCGACAAGCAATAGACTCCAAAAGACAGTGTCCTTCACTTTCTGAGTGCCCACCACATGTCAGACACACCACCAGGTGCCTCACACATGTTATCTGTGATCCTAACAGTAACCTGGGATGGCATCATGCCACCCATTCACTAGTGGTTAGAGCGAGGGTCAGAGGAGAGAGATCACTTGCCCAAGGCATCGTTAGAAAGCATCCAGGAAACTAAAGCCCAGGCCCACCTCTCCACTGCTACCCACCTCAGTTTACAGGAAGGCACAGCACCACCAGTGCTAGGCCATTTTCATGGGAAGATGGTCAATAGGTCACATGCTAGAGGAAGTGCAGACCCCTAGAGCGGTTCTAGAAGGAACTCAAGTTTTGGAGCCAGAGTTCTGAGTTCAAACCCAGCTCTGCCTCTCATCAGCTGTGTGACCCCGAGCATATCACTGCACCTCTCTGAGCCTTACTTTCCTCAGATGTAAAATAGGGAAAATGTAATGAACTTCACAGGGTGGTTGAGAAGATTAAACAGGATTAAACGAAATAAAATGCAAAGCCACTCGACCTATCTCCTCTCTCTAATTGACTCTGCCTATAATCAGCTTTGGACGAAAGAACATAAATAAGAATCAGACCGAACTTCAAATCCCACCTCCCAGGTTTGCCAGCTGAGTGGCCGTGGGCAGTCCCCAACCCAGCTCAGCTCTCACAGCCACCACACAGGGCAGTGCAAGGGTTAAGGAGTCAGTGTCTGGCACAGAGTGGGCGTTCAATAAAAGCTCATTCAATTCAATTTGACTTAATTAAAAAACCTTACTCATAGCCTCGAGAATGGCAGGAGCACGGAGGGCTAAAACTGCAAACTGAAACCCATTTGAAGCCCATAAATTTTATAACCTGCCAATGAATCCATTTTCTTATTAAGCGACAATATTATAAACCTCTTCTGAATTCTTGGCAATGTTTAAGAATCATATCTTCATTGGGCTGAAAGCTGTTGTCAAATCACAAAGAACTTGAAGGGGTTTGAAAACAACTCATGAAAAGGAATAACTGAAACCAAGTTTACTGAACAAATCAAATTATTTCACTGCTGTGTCTGTCTTTGCAAAGCTTCTCCAAATTACACTTCATTATGAGACTCGGAAATTAGACACCAGTAACAAAATGAGAAAGCCAGAATACATAAATATTTACATAATCATCAGAATAATATTCTCCTCCTGTGCAAATCTACCTACTACTTTGTTTATTCTTATTAACTCAAGTTTAGAAATGGGACAATCCTCTGAAACGGGGCCCTGGGGATTTCTTTCCGTGACTCAAACCATTTCTTTCTTTCTTTTGAAAAAACAATGGTATGTCAGGAGAGAAAGGGATGAGAAAGCAAGGAAAGTGGGAGGGCACAGTTCCCCTTGAATCCCTTAGGATCCTTGGTCATCAGCTCAGGACTTGGAACAGCTGGGCAGACAAATGTGCTCAGCAAGCTTCTCTCTCCTCTTCCTCCCTAAGGGGTGTGTGACACATGGGGGCTGGGGGTGGACCTGCAGGAGTGCGGAGGTGGTGGCGGTGGTGCTGTAAGTAGCTGTAACAGTAACAATAATAATAATTGCAACTAACATCTGAGTGTCTGGAGGTCATCCCAAACCTTTACAACCACTTTCTGCAAATTGAGAGATATTATCCCCACTTCACAGTAAGGAAATCAAAGTTGCCAGAAGTTAAGCACCCATCTTGCCCAGGACCACCCAGCTAGCAAGCACCAAAGCCAGAGTATGAGCCCAGCGTTGGGTGGCTTTTCTACCACAATAGCACCTCTACTGGGGAGCTGAAACCCACAACCACAATGAGGCTCAACCCTCAACAGGCACCAGACTGGTATCTCAGATACGAGTCTTGCTAAAGCCAAGCTGTGGTGTCTCCTAAGGAACTGGCGGGGCTGGGGCTGGGTGGTGGTAGAAAAGAAGGGACCTGCTCTCTGCAGCTAGGTGGGCTTCCAAAAGTAAGGCCAGCACATGGGCTGGGCCCTGAAAAGAAGTCCCTGCTCTGGGTTTCACCTCCTCCTTTCTCATCATCCTCTTCCACCCTCGGCCACACTAACCAGCAGGCAGGCACACATTCATTCAACAAGCAAGCACTGAGCCAGACTCGGGCTCCAGCCCCTCGCCAAGCACCAGAGGGACCTAAATGGCTAAGGCACAGCCCCAGTGCTAAAAGGCCTTCAGTGCTCTTCTAGGCAAGACTCTAACTGTTGTGCCACGTTTTCCAAAACAAAAAGGAGGAACAGATGGCTCAGCATATGGTGTGGCACGAGGACAGCAACTGAAAGCAGGGCCAACCTCGCAAGCCGAGGCCCTCTGGGAGCCAGCATTTTGCTTCCAGGGTGGGCATGTATCCTCCACAGCTCAAAGAGCTTGAAGAAAGAGACTCGGACTTTCTCTTCTGCACACATGATGCCCAGCCAGATGTCGCAACGTAAAAAACCACCTCCGAAGGGCCCAATGTCACAGCAGAGTGAAACCAAGCTGCACAAGGGACTGACTTTCCTTTGTCCCCAGTGCACAGACGCTTCTGCACCCCAAGAGACACTGAACACCTGACTTGGGCCACTCAGCCAGCCTGAAAGGAAACCCAGGCCATAGTTCACAGCCACGCTGCCACGCAATGCCATTATGCAGAGAAGTTAGGATGACAAAAGTATCTGGCTGCAAATCCATGGAGACACCATTTAGATGCCATTAAAACACCATTAAAACATGTGAGCTCAATGTAAAACTATTTCATTGCAAATTATACGGCTGTAAAATAAACAAAGGAAATGAAATCCAAAAAGCATTAAAGTAACATTAAAGCAAACTGAACCCCTTTCTCAAATACAAGAGAACTCCGAGTTAAGACCAGCACACAGTCTGTGGTAGAAAGTCCAGGCTTGGCAGTCAGCTCTGTGTTCATTCTCCCACCAGCTGTGTGACCCTCCACAAGCTCTTAACCTCTCTGAACCTCAAGGTGCAACCATGGACAATGCCAGAGGGTTGAAAAAATAAGGTGAGAGAGGAAGTTACACAGTGAGGCTCAGCCAAGACACGCTCTAAGGACACATGGCTAGTCAGCAGAAGAGCCAGGAGTTGTGATGCCTGCGTCTGGCCTGGGCAGATACAAAGAGCTCTCCCAAGAGGAGGTGCTTCCCCTTTAAGGAGAAGACAACTGAGGCCCAGAGAGATGAAAGATTTGCTCAGGGCCTACTCCTCATGGTGCCTGCCAGCAGCTACACTCCCCTCCTCCAAGCCTTGCACCAAGCTCCTTCCCACCTGAGGACTCACACCTATATTTAGGTATCACTTGCCTCTGCCTAGACATCATGTCTGACCCCAAATCTCACTTACATGCCCCTCCTAGGTGACCCACTGCACCACATCCTTCCCTAACTGCCCTTCAGCCATGGGGTTCCCTGTCTGGTCCTGCAGCCGCTCCCCCCTGCATCCTGTGTTAACTTCATCGTCCAGGCCATACTGAACGAATGAACGAATGAAGGAATGAATGAATGACCTGTCACCCCACACGGCAGGGGCGGGTGGGATCACAGGCCCTCCTCCCCAGGCATTAAGGCCAGGCCAGGGTTCCTTCTACTCCAAGGCAACTGGGAGAGCTCCTTTTTCAGTGGTCTCTAAACTTTTTTAATTACACTATTTGATTATCACTTTTATTTTATTTTTTTATTTTTATTTTTTATTTTTTATTTTTTTGACAGAGTTTTGCTCTGTTGCCCGGGCTAGAGTGCCGGGTGGCGTCAGCCTAGCTCACAGCAACCTCAAACTCCTGGGCTCAAGCGATCCTCCTGCCTCAGCCTCCCGAGACTACAGGCATGCGCCACCATGCCCGGCTAATTTTTTCTGTATATATTTTTAGTTGGCCAGATAATTTCTTTCTATTTTTAGTAGAGACGGGGTCTCGCTCTTGCTCAGGCTGGTCTCGAACTCCTGACCTCGAGCAATCCACCTGCCTCGGTCTCCCAGAGTGCTAGGATTACAGGCGTGAGCCACCGCGCCCGACCTATCACTTTTATTTTAAAAAATTGTTTTGAGCATACAACTTTGAGTACATATATACAATTCTACTGAAACATTATATTCATTATAAAACATGTATACACACGAACAGAAATTTTAGAAGGATGATATGAAAAGCAGCTATAAGGAAAATACCTCATACTTTCCCCTGCATTATCCCTCCCTCCCTGGGATCTGTTCACATGGCACCCAGAGTGATATGAGACCTGCTCTTAGCACCTCTGGCATGTAATGAACCCCAACAGGAGGGCCAAGTGCACCTGCCATTCATGAGTTCAAGCTCCAACACCATAATCTGGCCTCAAGTTCCAGGACCCAGCTCATATCTGTGTAATGTGGGGTCACATGACTACCCGAAGACCCAGTTTCCTCCTCCACACACACTGCCAGTGTTCAAAGTCAGGTGGAAAAGAAATGATGCCCCGTGAGGGCTGTGCTGTTAACCAGCACTTAGATATACACGGTACAGTTCCCATGCACCTAAATAGTAGCCAAGAAGAAGGAGGGCGCAGAGAACCACCCTGCAGCTGGGAGAAAGGATCAGGGGAGCACTAGGGACCAATGAACCCTGACTGCACATATTGTTAAGGGAAAAAAAGAAAACTGCAAAGTGAGATTTATAATATTCTACTTTTTGTGAAGAAAGAAAGAGAAGTTAGAAACTACTCATTTGAGCAAAAAGAAACAAGGAAGGAAAAAACAGACTAATGACACTGGTTACCTGCAGGGCAGGGGTGGGAGCCAGGTAGACAGGATAAAAACAATGCGGGGTGGAGGAGACACTTCTCCAAATAGGACTTTTTGTATAGACCTGACTTTTGTAAATGTTATTGGTTCACACAAAAAGGAGGGAAGAAGGGAAGGAAGAGGAAATCCATACTTTGGGGAAGTCCTTAAAACAGAATACAAAGAGAAACAAGTAAAGAAAACTGTATTTCAAATGAGTAACAACCACACTGAAGGGGGAGAAGAAGGAGAAAAACTAACTCTAAGGGACAACTGAAATTTGGACTATATACCTCAATCTAAAGCCAAAAAGAACTCATAGTATTCACTTCTAATTAGTAGACTTCTCTTTTTGCAGAAGTTAGCAATTTTGAAACAACTTTTTGACATTCTAAGATTGAGCAATATGTAAATACATGGTGAAAATGGAAGCCAGGTTTCACATTGTTGGAGAAAGGAGTTACAAATATGGACACGGAACAGGGCAAAAGAATCCTGCAGTACTGGATCCGCCAGTGTGAACTCACAGGTTTTAATAAATAGAAAGAACTATATAGAGGCATGTGTGGGTATGTGTATGCACACACACTATTTGATTATCACTTTTATTTTAAAAAATTGTTTTGAGCATACAACTTTGAGTACATATATACAATTCTACTGAAACATTATATTCATTATAAAACATGTATACACACGAACAGAAATTTTAGAAGGATGATATGAAAAGCAGCTATAAAGAAAATACCTCATACTTTCCCCTGCATTATCCCTCCCTCCCTGGGGTCTGTTCACATGGCAAGTATAAGCAGACATCTATTATTGCCTAGATCCATCTTCTGAGAAACAGTGACACACCAATAGCAATGAGCACACTTAACACCCATATCTTGGTTTCTAAATACCTTCCTCCACTAAAAGGAACCAGAGCTCCTTGAAGATGGTTGATCCTAGGACTGGGGCAGGGAAAGGACAAGAAAGCCTGGAACATGTGGCTGCACCAAAATTTAAGGACATGTTCAAAGAATGAACATCTCACATGGACACAGGAGCTAGCTTGAAGGGACTTCTATTAGTCAAATGATAAAAATGTATTATAACTAATTATTAAACCAAGAATGCATGAGTCCTATGGGTACAAAATAAATAAACAGACTAATGGGGAAAAGGAAAACTTCTCTTTGTAGCTAGAAAGAAATGATAGAATTAGAAATCACGATTTGATAACCATCATCACAGGGCCTGATTGAGGTAGAATTGTCAATGGATGCTAAAACTAGTGGACGAAGTTTGAGGAATAACAGGATATTTATGTCATCTCAAAGTGCCTCTCCACGTGGCACTTTTTAACTGCAAAAGGTAAAATAATTACTGTACTGAAGAAACCTGACAGACTCCATCTTAACCAAGTGACCAAAGTTAACACCGCCGGCAAAGGCACTAACCAACAGCACTGAGAGGACACTGCATCGCCCCTGTGACAGTCCTGCCAGAAGTGCATAATGTGAATCTAATCAAAAGGAAACACTAGACAGACCTAAAGTAACGGACAATCTTCAAAATAAATGGCTTGTACTCTTTATATACATACGTCATGAAACACAGGAACTGTTTCAAACTAAAGGAGACTGATGAGACATGACAATGAAGGTAACACATGACCCTGAATTCTCTTTTGCTATAAGATATTTTCGGACAATTGACAAAATCTCAATAAAGTGTTTAATGTAGATTAAACAATTCAGTTGCATGATGCATAATGATGTTTCTGTCAAAAACAGACTACATACATGGTGGTGGTCCCATAAAATTATAATGTATTTTTATTATATCTTTTCTATGTTTAGATACACAGATTCTTTTTTTTTTTTTTTTGAGACAGGGTCTCACTCTGTCACCCAAGCTAGCGCACAGTACATCATCATAGCTCACTACAACCTCAAACTGCTGGGCTCAAGTGATCATCCTGCCTCAGCCTTCTGAGTAGATACGACTACAAGTGCATGCCACCACACTCGGCTAATTTTTTTTATTATTATATTTTCTAGAGACAAGGTCTCTCTATGTTGCCCAGGCTGGTCTCGAACTCCTGGCCTCAAGAGATCTTTCCAGTGCTCACTTCAGCAGCACATATACTAAAATTGGAATGATACAGAGAAGATTAGCATGGCCCCTCCACAAGGATGACACGCAAATTCGTGAAGCGTTCCATATTTTTTTAAAAAAATAAAAAAATAAATAAAATAAATAAATAAAAAATTAAATTAAATTAAAAAAAGAGATCTTTCCACCTCAGCCTCCCAAATTGTCATGACTACAGGCTAGAAATGCAAATTCTTATCACCAAATTACAATTGCCTACAGGATTCAGTGCAGTAACATGCTGTCCAGGTTTGCAGCCTAGGAGCAATAAGCTATACCATATAGCCTAGGTATGTAGCAGGCTCTACTATGTAGGCTTGTGTAGGTATACCCTATGATGTTCCCACACGACTAAGTCACCTAAAGATGCATTTCTCTGAACATATCTCCACTGTTACTAAGTGACACGTGACAGTAGTGCTTCTATGTTATTTTTCTGAAGTTGATTATTACACTGTAGTTATAGAAGAGAATTTGTTTTAGGAAACACACACTGAAGTATTTAGGAGTAATGGACCATCAGTCTTACTCTTAAGTAGTTCAGAAAAAAAAAATGTATGAATGCATGTGCATATGAAAACACATATATAAATATTTGTATATGGAGAGGGACGATAAAAGGATAACAACATTTGGTGAACCTGGGTGAAAGGTGTCTGGAAATTCTTTATATTATTCTTGCAACTTTTCTGTAAGTCTGAAATTACGTCAACATTAAAGACGAAGTAAGAAGAGAAGATGTTTTTTTGGCAGCCTGGTAAACTTGGTGGCATTATTTGAAAGGTCTCTTTTGGTAGGCTAAACTTTTGGAAGACTCAGGCATTGTGACAGAAAGGCTTTCTAAAAATAACTAATGAGAGGAGTTGACTCTTACAAGTGGGATAATAACCACTGACTTATTACACTTTTATAGTGAGTGTTTCTGCAAGATGACTTTCCTTTTCTTTTCATTTTGTCTCTTCTTTTTTTTTTCAAATTGCTAGCTTTGGCAGACTTCCTAACCTAAGTGAGATGAGAAAGAAATACCTGAATTCTCCTCAGTGCTTCGATTTCAACCACTGTCACAATTCACAACTTGCTGATGCTGAAACTGGGATGCACAAGTGTAACACGTCAACTGCATAGAAGAAACTCAAAGAAGAAAAGCGCCCATGTTTGAGGAAGAATGGCAAAAGAAATTATGAACAGAAATGCACTCCTATTTCTCTGGATCAAATGGCTCTCCAACTGTTGCATTTTCCTCACATCATCCTCAAAATTAATTCAACTCTTATGGATTTTTTTTCCAATATATAAAGCGGGAAAGTTTAATAAATAGTCCTTTAACCGGTTTTATCAAATGTATATTACTTTTAATTTGTATTAAGCAAAACCAAACGAAAAACCAATTTCTTCCAGTTAACTAGGGAATTGAAGTACCTTGCCAGGCGGTTATATAAGTCTAGAAAAAATCCTTTCGAAAATATAATTAAGTCTAAATGTTCTAAAAGCCCTAGTCTTATCAAAAGTTATTATATTAACTGAAGCTCCAAGGATACAGATACTCAAATCAATTTATGTCAATATTTTAATGTCATGCATTAATTAGCCACACTAATAAAATAAGAGTGTACCTCATAATAAATGTCAGGGGCCAAAGAGAGTGACAGGTTAGCTAGCTGAGCAGAAAAGGCATTGATTTAAACCTGTAAGTGTGGTTAATGTGTCCTTTCACTGACTCACTCAGGAAACACCTACTACAGGCCAGCCACATAGAAAGCCAAGATGAGGCCAGAAGGATGCTGTTCTCCAGCAATTTGTCCCTGCAGGCTGAGGCCAGGGGGCATCTCTGGCACTTCAGGATAAAATGACCCACAATGAGGGGAGTGGGCACTTGCTGGGCCCCTCCCTGCCAGCCAGAAAGGTCCAGCAAGGAGCAAGCCTCATCTGTGCAGCCCACCCAACAAGGGCCTCCGGGACTCCTCAGCATCCCCTCCCCTAAGCCTAGCAGGGTGCAGGCTCCTTCACTGGGTAATCAATAACAGCTACCAGTTTCCTCTGTGCTTCAGTGTCCCCATCTGCAAGCAGGAACCATAGTCCTGCCTGATATAAGCTACGGGGTCATCAGTACAAGAAGCTATTTTGCACACCGTCAGGACCATCCATCCTTTTAATTAAGTCGACACCCAATGGATGAGCACTTATTTTGTCCCAGACACTGTTTGATGTGCTGGAGATAAAACAAACTCCCTGCTTTCATGGAGTTTTCACTGCTCAAAAGTAAGGTATTATTATGAATAAAGAGACTAAGCATTTGGGCTTCACAGTGTATGGCCCTGATAGCACCATCCCCTTGCCTTGGCCAAATATCACAATTCCTCCATTTCCCCAAGGGGCTATGGAGACCAGAGAGCAGAAGGCCTGGGGATGGCAACGGCTCAGTCTGGAAGGCAGACAGGTAGCTCACCTGCATCCTGCCCCGCCCCCCCTTCCCCCCCCAACACACACACCCTGAGCCTTCTTTGTCTTTCAGGTTTGCCTAGAGCCTCTGGGGCCAATTCCATCTCATCTTTCTCAGATTCAAATGCAATAAACATTCACTGAGCATTCACCACGTGCCAGGCAACATACTAGACGTGTTACAGATGTGTCTTCCCCAAAATTCATGTGTTGAAGCCCTAACCCCCTCAGTGTGGCTGCACTTGGAGACGGGGCTGCTTGGGAAGTAACTAAGGTTAAATGAGGTCATATGGGTGGGGCCCCGAGTCTACAGGATCAGTGTTCTTATAATAAGAGACATCTGGGCTTGCCGGCACTCTTGCTCTCCCCCCACCAGCACACACACACACCAAAGAAAGGCCACGTGGGCACACAGCAAGACTGATGGCTGTCTACCACCTAAGCGGAGAGCCCTCACAGACACCAACCTCGCGGGCTGATCCTTGATCTTGGATTTCCAGTCTACTGAACTGTGAGAAAATAGATGTTCTGTTGTGTGAGCCACCTAATCTATGGTATTTCGTTACGGCAGCCCAAGATGACTAAGACAAGCGGTGTCGCATATTAATATATTATTGGGTTGAGTCCTTGATGTTCTCAGAAGCTGTATGTGTAGACTGCCTAGGTCTCCCCCAACTCCCTAGGGTCTTGTTTATAAAAGGCCTCTGAAGAGATACATAATGGGCTCTCACATAAGAGGGACAGACATACATCCTGAACCCCCTGAGCCCCCGGGGACCCAAGTATGCAGCCCCTTCTCCTCCTCCTTCCGCTCCCAGTCCCACACATCGGCTCATAGGTAAGTCTCCTGTAGCTGCAAGGACAGGAGCACACAGCCCCCTCTCCCCATGAGGGCCTCTTCTGTGCCACCCTGTCCCCCAAAGAAAGGAGCTCGTGACAAGCTGAGATCAGAGTTCTAGAAGGTGGACGAAGCACCTTCAGGAGAGCACAGGGCGCAGAGTTGGGCAAGGCCTGTTCTGCGGCCCAAATCTAAACCCAAGGAAGAAGACACAAAGGGCCAAATGGAACAAAACGTCTCAAAGTTTTATTTGTTTTTTTTTTTTTTTTTTTTGAGACAGAGTCTCGCTCTGTTGCCCAGGCTAGAGTGAGTGCCGTGGCGTCAGTCTAGCTCACAGCAACCTCAAACTCCTGGGCTTAAGCGATCCTACTGCCTCAGCCTCCCAAGTAGCTGGGACTACAGGCATGCGCCACCATGCCCGGCTAATTTTTTGTATATATATATTTTAGTTGTCCATATAATTTCTTTCTATTTTTAGTAGAGACGGGGTCTCGCTCTTGCTCAGGCTGGTTTCGAACTCCTGACCTCGAGCGATCCACCCGCCTCGGCCTCCCAGAGTGCTAGGATTACAGGCGTGAGCCACCGCGCCCGGCCCTCAAAGTTTTACAAATGAGTACCCGCGGCTCGGTAAGAACTTCCCAGTGACAGCAGCATGCGCTGATTCAATAAGTGCAGGATCTGAAACGACTTATGTGAAGTGAAGCTGACACGCTCAAGAAAACTGCATTAGATGACTCAGAGTGGCTCGGGGGATAATGATGACTCCGATGCCAAAGACGCAAGAGAAAGCTCAAGTGATATTGCTTCGTGAAAGGTAAAAAGAAAAACAAACCAATATTACGAAATTAATTCATATGAGATTTTAAATATGAATGTGCAACTAAATTAAAGTTATATTCGAAGTAGAATAAAAGCAAAGGTACAGAACTTCTGAGAGAAAGTATCAGGTTTTTAAAAATACATCCGTTTGGTGAAAGAAGAGAGATGGCTCCTCACAGGGGCGGCTCTCGGCACACACCCCGGAGGGAGACGCACCAGGGCAGGGTGGGCTCAGTCGGAAGGCCCACGGGCTCTCCTGGGCAGCACGGCACAGACTGCAGGCCGCATCAACGTCACCACTGCAGGGCTCCACTCAGACGTCCGCGAGAGCGCAGTGCGGGGCACTCGGTGCTCTGCTACCATCCCCACCCACAGAGGAGGGAAATGGGGCCCAGACAGGCCAAGACGGTTGCCCGCACTACGCTCGTGAGCGGCAGAGCCGGGATCCACACCCAAGCACCTGACCCTGGACCCCAGGCTCTGGCCAGCCTCGCCACCGGGAGGCAGAAGGGTCCCAACACAGGCCACAGCACAGCTCAGCGTCTTGCCTTGGGCTCTGCACACGAAATTCTAGATGCTTTGCTCACATGCATCAGTAGCTACGCTTTGATCAGAGCACACGACAGATGTTTCCTCAGACAGGAAAAGTGACCTTGGGTGTGTGTTCCAAGGGGAATTGTGATGAGGCCTCGGCTATGTGGGAACCAGGCTCCCCTCAGACAGGAAAGGAAAGGAAGCCTGCCAGGGCCAGGAGGAAGAAGCCTCCGGCCCAGGCAAAGGAGCATCGGAGTGAGGGGACAGCAAAGTCACTACCAGGCACAGCTGCTGTCCTGGGCAGAGAAGCCCACAGAGTGCCCCATGCCCTCTCTTCTCCTCACCTGGAGACACAGTGGCGTGTAGAAGGAGCACCGGAGGGGGAGTCAGGAGGGCAGGGCGTGTACCTTCCTGTGCAGTGGGTGAGGCGGTGGTGAGGATGCCCGTCCACACGGGCCTAACGGCCGGCCCTGCCCAGCCCCACACTCCTGTCGGAGTCATTTCTCTCACAGCAGTGGCAGCCCAGATACCCCTGGACTTGTACCTTGAAACAGGCTATTTTTCCTTCAGTGGTGAAAGTTGTCAAGTGATAAGACCAGTTTAATAAAGAAAGTGATGACTGGGACCTCCCCCCCCCAACATCCTTCACCCACGCCCGCCCCCGGCTCCTGCCTCAACAATCACCATTAACATGCTGACATGACAGCCACTGGGGCCAGTGCTGCTCAGCTCTGGGACGCTGGCCTCACGGAGATGGCGCCTTCCTCCAAGGCACTGTGTATCACTCCGCAAACATTTACAAAGTGCCTACTGTGTGCCACTCACTGTCATCACACTGGGGATATAATGCTGAGCAAGGCACACTCACCTGGCCCACGGTTAATCGGACACAGTCTGAGAGGCGACAGACCAGTGCTGAGACAGGGGGTTAAGAGGCAATGGGAACACACCGGCAGGGGCACCAACACAGCCTGGGGGACCAGGGAGGGCTTCCTGGGAAAGTGCTGTCTTGGCAGAGCCAGGAAGGATGGGCAGGAATCACTCAGACAAAACTGGGGAAGAGAGTAAGGGGCAGGAATGTCCCCGGCAGAGGGATGGGCAAGGTGAAGGCTCAGACAGGCAGCGGTGGATGGTAGCACAGCTCTGCGCAGCCAGAGCAGCAAAGGGCAAGACGAGGGCCAGGAGGTGGCAGACACAGGTTCCAGAAGGCCTTGAAAGACACATTGAGGAGGCCGGGCGTGGTGGCTCACGCCTGTAATCCGAGCACTCTGGGAGGCCGAAGTGGGAGGATCGCTTGAGGTCAGGAGTTCAAGACCAGCCTGAGCAAGAGCGAGATTCCCGTCTCTACTAAAAAATAGAAAGAAATTATCTGGACAACTAAAAATATATAGAAAAAATTAGCCGGGCATGGTGGCGCATGCCTGTAGTCCCAGCTACTCGGGAGGCTGAGGCAGGAGGATCGCTTAAGCCCAGGAGTTTGAGGTTGCTGTGAGCTAGGCTGATGCCATAGCACTCTAGCCTGGGCAACAGAGCGAGACTCTGTCTCCGAGAAAAAAAAAAAAAAAGACACATTGAGGAATCTAAGCTGTTTCCTGGAGACCAAGAGGAGCCTCTGAAGGGTTTTAAGCAAGCTCCTGAGTGATTGATTAGCTGGTGATGCAAATTTCTGCCTGCTATGTCAGTAGCTGCCACTAGGGAAGCAACCACAGCAGGCAGTGGACACAGAGCCCCAACTGTTAGGGTTTGGGGAACCAGCATCAGGGTGGGGCAGCACCCACGCCAGGCAGTATCACTGCAGCAGGGGCAAACCTTTTGCTTCTGTGTGCCCTACTGCCTGGCACCAAACAAATTCTCAGAAATGGGGAGTTGGGGGCTCTTTGTCTTCCACGGGCAAGATGCTGTGAGCACAGACAGCAGGACAGTGGGACCGGGGCACTCACTCCCGAGGTCTGAGGCTCCAGCAGGCCACAGTCTAGGATGGCTGTAGGAGCCCAGGGAAGGGGTACAGTAAAAAGCATTGGAGAACTCAGCTCTAATCCACCTTCCAATCCTGCACAAAGTACACCAAGAACACTTGACAAATGCTAGGCTGGGTACAAGCAGGCGTCTGAGGACTTTATTGACTTCTGACAGCTCTACACACCCGCCTGAAATATAGCGACACAGCGCCATTGTCTAAGATTCATGCTTTCTTCAGAGAACTTGGAGCACAAATTTATAACTTGTTGTCAAATAGATGCCCACTGTTCTTTGGAAGGGCAATCCCATTTGGGAAAAATAGCCAATAACTCTTCTGAGTTGGAAGCCCATTCTCAGGTTGATTTCCCAAAGCACGAAAGAAGAAAAACAAAGAAAAGTGTAATTGCAGAAAACAATAACCCTATGGACATAACCCAATATGGAGCCCATTATCTTCTCGGCACTGACTTTTCAATAATTTTGTGATGGATTCTCCCAGAAAGCTTCATTTGTACTTTTAACTACAATAGTTAGTGGGCCAGAAAAAATTAATTCCAAGCTTTGGCTCATAGAGAGAGAAATAAAGGATGTATCTATTAATTTTTTAAACTACCCCATGTGAAGCTATGGAGTGCATATTCACGATGACACCGTGCAGAGAATAGCCCTGCACTCATTTTGTGCTTATGCAGATCTGCTTTGAGGTGGAAATGTCAGGAAGGCCTCCTCAGAGGGCCGAAGGTCTCACCCTGCCCCTACCTGAGTATCCTCTGGTGCATGCTGAGGGTCAGCTTGCCCCAGATGATTTCTCTGGCTGCACATCTGTGCCCGAAACCAAGCTGAAATTGTTTCAATTCTATCCCTTGCTCATCATACGCAAGAGCTTTGGTAAACAGTCCACAGATTTCAGCCAGGAAACACTATTAGATTAACAAAGACCCTCGAAATAAAGCCTGTCATTTTCGAGAACTCCTTCAAAACAGAAGCTTGACAGGACCTCATAAACAGCCTGCGAGTCTGCGTCAGCACAGGGCTGAGCCCACCGTCACTGGCGTCTGACAGCAATGCCAAATGGGTTTTGTGCTTAGGAGAGCTGGGCTGCCAAGGCCGTTTACTGTGACATGCACAAGGCGGGCTCGGCCTGGGTACCTACCCCATCAAACATATTTAATAATCCATGAGAAAGGGCAGAAGGAGCAGAGGCTTAGAATCTAACAGATATAGGCCCAAATACTGGTCTCCCTAATTTGTAGCTGTACAACCTACAGCAACGTTGGTATATTCACTCAACAAGCTACTCCTGAGTGTCTGTGACGCGCCCTGCCCCCATGCTTGGCCCTGGGATGGGTCAGTACAGGTGACAGCCCTACCCCATCACAGCTCAGGCCCATGGGGTGACAGGACGTGCTCAATAAGGGAGGCAGGCTGGAGAGCCAACTGACACAACCAGCCTCCAAGGGCCTGGGACCCACACCAAGGAGGGCAGACTCCATCCTCAGCCCTGTAGCTACAAGGCCAACAAGGGACACACCCAAGCATATAGTTTTTTAAAGACTCTGGCTGCCTGGAGGGGATGAGGGAGAGGCAGGGAAGAACATTTCTGAGGCTGCCGCACTTGTTCTGGCAAGACAGGGTGGCAGCCTGGACCAGGGAGGTGCGGATGAAGACAGCAGGCAGACCCAAGCAACACTTCAGAGGAGCACACAGGCTATGTGACTGACAGGCCCGAGCCCCTGAACAGACAGTGAGATCATGTGGTGGGAGGGGCAGGGTAGGAGCACCTGTGTGCTAAGAAAGGCATTGCCTTGTCGAGCCTCAGTTTCCCTATCAGGGCAACAGAATGATCAAACTCTTACTCTGCAAGACTGCGAGGTGCCTGGCAGAGTCTGGTCCATAGCAGGTGCTCACTAGGTAGTTACAGCTGCTGCTGCTGCTGGAAGGAACCCTGAGGTCAGCCCAACCCCTGAATCTCACCAACCAGGAACCAAGACACTGGGGCAAAAAGGGCTGTTTCCAGAACCCAGACTCCAGATCCCCAGGCCTAGATGCTCCAGCCCAAATACTAGACAGGCGGCAGGGTCCTGGCCCCCAAGACCTCACAGGAGGCTAGGGCCCCTTGGCTGGTACAGGCCTGTCACACTTGGTATAGGCCCTGCTCTGAGGCCCCAACCATGTGCCATTTTGTTCCTCCACATACAAGGAAGCCCTGAGGTCAACGGGCAGGTCCCCAACAGCAAATGATGTGTCCTGCTAACTTTCAATGTGCAAACAAGGGCCGAGGTTTATTAATAATTAGGATAACAGGCACTGATGTTTGTTTACACAAGACACAAACTGTTAAGCTGTGAACAGTCTGTCACAGAAATGGAGGCGAATGCCCTGCCCCTTGTTAGACATTTGCTAGCACCTAGAATGTGGTGTGAAAACTCCACAGGCTCTGAAACTCTATTCCCTGGAAGTGGTATGGGTATGTAAGTGCCTGGGCTAGGGCACACTCACCCTGCCAACCTGGGAGGCCTCACCCAACATGCCAGGCCGACCCGGTGGTTCCATGAATAAGCGACAAGCAGACTCCAAAGCCTTGCTGCCCTTAGAACAACAGGTCATGACTTCCTCGTTTACACCCGCCCTGGTTGGTACAGGAAGTGCCCCATGAGATGGCCAGTGGCACACACCTGGCTGTCCTCCACTCTGGGAGACGACATGCACCGTTAGCCTCTCCAGGACCAGCAATGAGCCTGTCTCGGGCAGTTGCTCCACCTGTGAGTCCTGGAGCAGCCTGTGCTCCCGTCACAAGTTGTGGACAGTGGTGCCACAATGTTCCAAGGACACGCTGCACCCACACAATCTGGAAAAGTCGCCCCCTCAAGAGGCAGAGGCCGCTTCCTGAGCATCTGCAGAGGGCTCGGTCTGTCAGCACACAGAGCAGTCTCATTTCCACGGCATAGGTTCTGGCTCTCGACACAGATAAGCTGAACGCCCCTTAGGAGGAAAGCATAGAAGATAATGTTCTCCAGCAAGCTGAAGACAGAGTGTTCTGAGTGTTCAGACGGAACCGGATTAAATTAAAAAGTAGTCAAAAGTTCACTTTTCAAGGAAAGCTTAGGAATCCATCATAAAACTCTTGGTCAGATGTGGCTAGTTTCCAGATGTTTTCGCAAGAAGCCAGTAGGTCACATTGATCATTACAATAACCGAACATTTTGCATCATTGGGTCCAGTGCTATTTCCTAAACACTCCCCCGTGCCAGCCTTCCTGCCAGGACCTGAAGGTCATGGACTTCCCACTGTGACCTCACAGTATCATCTGAACAAGGTGTGTCTGCCCGACTGGGTGCCTTATAGCCCAGGGAGGAAGCCCAAACCCAGCCCATGGGAGGAGGTGAACCCAAACTGGGGCCCGCCGACCCCCAGCAGCATCAGTCCACGGTGGTGCTCTGCATGGAAGCTCTGTGTACACGCTGGTACTGCAGAGCTGGGGGAAATGGGTACCAGAAGTAATTAAATGACCAAAGAGACAGCAAAAACTAGAAGAGACACATACTGGCAGCATTTATTATTACTGTTATTGTAATAACACATACTGAGAACAGGGCTCCCAGACAAAGAGAAAGCAGGCTTCAGGGCATTTTTAAATTGGGCAAATTATAGAGAGGTAAGAGATTAAATGAAAATCCATCACATTACAAATACAGCCTGCAGTTACTGAAATCATATTTTTTTCCATAAATGAGTCATACCAATAGTAACTCCAAGGTCTTCACAATAGTTTGCAATGAACTCTGTGGGATGCTCACCACTTCGCTCTTGAAAAATTGACATCATAAGCCAAAAAATAGCACTTTGACGTTTCTGTCTTCTTTAGGGCAACCAGCTGGGAAAAGGAATAAAACACCATCCCCAGGAGGCAGCACAGGGCTTGGCCTCACCAGTGGGCAGGCAAATTAAAACAACAAGATCTTATTTCACACCCACCAGAGGGGCAAAAATCAAAATCCCTAACAGCAAATGATAGAGAAGGTGTGAAGAAACAGAACTCCTCGTACTCAGATGGACGTCAGTAGAACAAATGTGCGAGAGAATAATCTAGTAACCTTGAGTCAGGGCAAAGCGGGGCCAAGGCCCTCGGTTCACTGTGAGGGTTCCAAGCCCCAGAAACTCTCACAGGGTATACAAAGAACTATATCTATGGATGTTAGTTTTAAAACAGGTCTGTCAACTCTGTGACACTCGTCCCATTAAAAGTGGAGTCCAATTTCCCTTGCCCTGAATGGGAGTCAGCCTCAGTGACCTGCTAATAAAGAACAGCATGCAGCAAACAGGACACTGTCTGCTCTCTCTCTCTCTCTCTCTCTCTCTCTTTCCCTCAGGGCACTGGCCCCTAGAACCCAGCTGCCACAGGGTGAGGAAGCCCAGGCCACACAGAGAGGCCCCGTGCAGTGCTAAGGAAGACAGCACAGCCAGGGTCCCAGGTGACAGCCAGAATCACTCATCAGACACCTGAATGGACAGGCCTACAGATGACTCCACCTCCAGCTTTCAAGCCATCCCACATGACACCAGGTGGAACCAAAACAAGCTACCCCCAACAGGCCTCGCCCAAATGCAGATTCATAAGCAAGATAACCATTATTGTTTTAAGCTACTAATTTTAGAAGTGGCTAACAATATAGCAATAGATAACTGGAACACATGTTCACTGCCATATTGTTTGCAAGAGATAAAGAGTTAAAAACAACTTCACCTTCCATGAGTAGGAGAATAAATAAACTCTAGCTTATTTATATAGTGGGATGCTATGTGCCAATTAAAATTGAATGAACCAGATGGACAGATGGACGAATGGATGAATGGATACACAGCAGAAAACATAATGTTGAATGTTTTGCAGATTGCAAAAGGACATAGAGTATGATAACATTGATATAAATCTTTAAAACCCAAAAACAACATTACATACTGTTTATGGATAAACACATGTAGGAAGCATTTAAAAGGATACCCACAATGTCAAGAGAGCGGCCGCTGCCAGGAAGGGAATGAAGCAGGACTTTAGCTCTATCTGCCATATTGTATTCCTTACAAAACAAAAGGACCCAACATAACTATGGCAAAATGTTAACAACTGTAAAATCTGGCGGTGCATCTATGAGAGTTTGTTGTTTTATTTTTTGTACTCTTCTGTAGGATTAAAGTAGGCCATAAATCACTCAATTCTACTCAGCCAAGCTCAGCTTGGTTTATATAAGGATGATGGTGTGATGGGGCTACAGCATTTCTGCCTGTTTCCTCCCCTCTTCTTTGAGCTTCCTGAAAGGCTGTGGCTGCAGCCCACGATTCCACACTACACACGGTAGGTGCTCAATAAACTTCCCTTTGCAAGACTGACCAGGGGGCCAATAAGCCCAGGAAGATTCTGTTCCCTTCTCTGGTTCACAGGAACCAAGCAGAGAGCAAAGGATATTTTCTAACCCAAGAGACTCTGCAGACTTGAAACACAAGGATGAAAGACAATCCCATTAATAAGAAAGATGAGTTCTTTCCTAGTCCTGAGGCATACATACTCTTCCTCTTCTCTGTCTGGACACGGTTAAAATTTCAGCTTTGGCCAAATGGGATGTCACAAACATAGGCAGTTGCAGATGAGGGATATGCTGGAAAATAAGTAAATATCTCCTTATAATGGCCCACATGCAGGAGACACACTGTTTGAAGACCAAAAGCAGGCAGAAATAAAAGAACTCATCCAGCCGAAGAGGTGGGAAAAGCATCAGAGATGCAGGGAGGAAGCTGCTAAGAAGGGAAGGCTGAGAGGAGGGAGGCATAGTATAGATAAAACCAACAGCATCGAGGACAGTGGGACAGAAAGATGTACACAGCCAGGGTCTCTAACAGAGTGGCTTCACCTGGGACCAGCCCTGGACTCTCCCTCAAACTTCCTGTTCCCTGAGACAAACAAGCCTCCACCTGCTGAAGCCACTTGAGTTGAGGTTCCTATATTTGCAGTCTAGAGCATTCCTACTTCATACAGTGGTAAACACTGCATGATGGGACAGCTGGGCATCTTCATTTTCCTATTTTTACCTTTTCCTATTTTCCAAATAGTATTACTATCATAAGAAAATTAATTAAAAATAAAGTTGTTCTTAGTCTTGGCTAGTAACTCCAGCCCTAGGAATCGAGCCTAAGAAAATAACTTCTCAGAAGCTAAATATTATATACATAAAGATGATCATTGCAGCACTGCCTATAAAACAACAATAAAAAACCTGTTGGAACAAAAACCTCAACATTCAGCAATAGGGATGTAATTTAGTAAATTGTGGTATAACCACATGAAGGAAGATGACTATTGGAAGGCTGTAAAACAGGAATAGATGTTGAGCTTTAAAAACAGGATCCAGGATGATATATGAAAAATCCCTACAGAACTATAAAAAATGTATTCACAAGTGAAAGGTGAAAAACAAGCGGGAGTTATTTGCCAGGATGCCCGAGCTAGTGGGGTGGCGGCAGCCAGGCCTGATGCTCCTTTGCGGTGGGGGCTGTCTGTGGAGGCAGCAAAGGCCTCCTTGCCCAGGAGGCAGCAGCTTCCAGGCTTCCAGATGCCCTTCGAGGTCCAGGCACCGAGGCCTGATAAGGGAACCTGCGGGTGGGTGGCTGCTCACAGGGGTGCTGCGCGGGTGAGGCCTGGCCAGGCCGGGCCTGCAGCCATCCCGGGTCCACTCCCACAACCCCAGGGCAACGGGGCAGCCAGGTACAAAGGACTCAGGGGACATTTCAGAGCATAGGTTCAAATATGTAATAAAATTCTTCAGAAAAGAAAATTTCACATTAATTTCAAATATGCATGTTCTCTGAGGATTTAACACACGAAGAGTTTCTGAGCATGTGCATTCCTGGCCCACGATACACAGCTGGGGCCAGGGGCACGAACTGCCTGTGTTCACAGTGTCATCCTATTTGCGGGAGATTAGATGTGAAGTTCAACCTCCGTCTCCATGATCTTCTTCCAGCTATAAAAACAAGTCTTGATGTCAGTGTCTGAAATTACTTGCTCAAAATTATAATTATTATATTAATGTGGAAGACTGTAAAACTATACCTCAGCTTTCTAAAAGAAAACACCAGGCTGCCAAACCTTCTAGAAGAAATGAAACCGTTAATATGTTAAAGACTATTACATCTCCAAAGACATTACCATAGAATTTTCCCCCCATTTCAACAAGGAAAGATGCCGGACTACGTTGGAAACCTCTGTGAATTGCCTAATTATAGTTAATAAGGTCATCAACTTCTCATGAAATAGCCTTCTCTGTTTTCCAACAGAGCTTTCAACAATTCTAAAAACTGTTCATTTGAAGACTCCCCAAGAAGGCTATCACATTATAGGGCAGACAGCAGGAGAAGGAAGTGAGAGGCAGGCGGGAAGGAGACAGGGCCCCAGGAAGCCACAGAGAGACGCCCCTGTGGAGAAGGGAAGCAGAACTTTCTTAGAGCCCAGCATTTCAGGGCCACAATCCCAAGAGAGAAAACAGAGCAGAGGCAATGGGACTCACATGAATTGTGGGTGTGGTCCCCACGCCCCTGCCCCACCTCCTGGGCCCAATGCCAGGTCCCTGCTGGAGTGGGTGTGGCCTGAGTGTGACCCCCCGCCCCCACCAGGGCTGCCCAGAAACGCACCTCAACATAGACTCCGCCCTTTACCCTTGTGGCTGAGGCTGGAAGACTGTGCTACCATGTCATCAATCAAATTCTTCACTTTTAATAGTTGCATGAAAGTCAGAAAGACCAGTGCTGGGAGTCATTGTGTGTATAATGTATAAAATCACAGGCAGTGTGAAAGTAAGACACAAGGAAATCAAGAACAACCTTCGTGCGAACCTACAAGTACATGCACGAAAGCCTAAGCATCCAGGCCAGGACAGGAGGAACAGGTCACCGTGATCAGCCTGTCCATGCCAGAGGTGACGGAAGGTGGATGGCAGTGGCCAGGAACAGCTCAAGGTTGCTGCAGCCACGGAGAAGTCAGGTGTAAAATGCGATCTCGGCCCTGAGCCTGTCTTGTAGACAAATCACACGGTATCAAGGTAAAGGCGATTTGTACAGGCCGTGTTCCTGGCTCACTCTCCAGCACTCACTAGCAGAGACAACCAAGAAAAGGCACGGTCTCTAGCACCCCCATCGGCCAGAGGAGGTAACGCGCAGGCAGCTCGCTCCCTCCCTGGAGGAGGAAGATGGCTCGCAACAGCCTCTGAACAGGAAGGGGAACCAACCAGGGCAGGGTGGCTGCAGCAACCCCGCTGGCTGCTCAGGGCCTTCAGGGGTGGCTGCCTGAGTCATGGGAAAGAGCCTGGCCCCACCTCTGACTTCATCGCTAGCCCTGTACCCTGACCTGACCTCACTGGGCCTGAGACACTCAGTCTTCCAACTCACCGGGTGATTTGGAGACTGAGAAGTATGTAAAGCACACAGGAGGTACTAAGTGTCCTATAATAGGAGCCCCTCCAGGTACGGCTGCTTCTCTCCCTGAGCTGGTGTCAGCACCAGGCCTGGCACAGGACACACGCACAGATAACATGTAGGTGAGGAGGTGAGCTGAGGGGTCTGGCTGTGGCACACACAAGCACAGTGGCCCTAAGCCCACGGAAGACGGAAGGGGGCTAGGCCCAGGCCCAGCCCATCAAGGCTCGGCCCCTGGCCTTGGGTGGCTGGACTTTCCCTGGAGGGACCCTTTCCTCCAAGGTTGAATAATTCTGTCACGTCACCGGTTTTCAGGAATAATGTGATTTCTAAATCATCCACCCAGATCTTACCCCTGAGCTAGCATGGGCCTTCCAGACCAAGGTTTGTGAGGGTGACCCTCCCCGGGAAAGGTATTGAGACATTTTCTCTTCAGTTCAAATCAAGCAGCTCATGACTGTCACGGCACTGGGTCCCATAAGTGAGCCCCAAATGCCTGCTAGAGGAGAGTAGCCCACGGTCAGTAATTGGCACTGTGTTGCTTTCTGGACATCTGGGGACAGATAGTCGAATGGTCCCTTCCCAGTGAGCCAAGGACAGAGCACTGTCAGGGCCACAGGTCAGGTGCACATGCTGCTGCAGGAACACGCTGCCTTTTGCAGAGCCAGGAGATGAGGGAGAATGGCAACCTCAAGGAATGGTACAAAGAGAAGGGGACCCTTGAGCTGCATGCCAGGGGATAAAGAGGACTTTGCCTGAAAGAGAAGGAAAGGGCAAAGGCATGAAAGGATGTGTCACGTTTGAGAAACAACTGGAAAAAACTCAAGGTACATGCCAGGGTGGCTGTGATAGGACCATAAACAGGGTCAGGGTGACACAGGCTGGATGAAATGGAGTTTGGTTTGCATCCTGTGTCACAGTCTGGGGCAAAACAGCAAAGGGTTTACACTGAAGAACGGCAATCAGAATTTACTATAATTAATAGAAATAACAACAGCAGCCGTCAACATCTGGTCATCTACCATTTACCAGACACTGTACCAGGCACTTCACCCATACTGACTCTTGCTCTTGCAACAACCATGAAAGTGAAAATCCTACACAGTAAGAAACCAAACGCCAGTGAGGAATGAGATGAATTCAAGAAAGATTAGCTAAGTAGATAAGTCACAACTTAGTGACTGATTGGACAGCAAAGGCTAAACAACATACGCCCTGTGAGGGCTGGAACTATATCTGTCTTACTCACCACACGATCTCCTGACCCTGGACCTGCCAACTAGTCGACACGCAATAAAGATTCGGGTGGCAGCGCGTTTGCAAAGACGCAGAAGGAGAGAAGGTCAGCGGCAGAGCAGGGAGGAGGCCAGCTGTGCCAGTTGTGCTGCATAGCCCAGAGGCACTGTCAAGAACTGCGTGGGATTTGAGATAGTCCTCTGCTAACAAGCTACCAATTTAGCCCACCACATACACACTGTCAGAAGACACGAGACCCCTGGGTCAGAGATAAAAACAGTTTATTACTCACAGCAATAGCAGTAGCCAGGGTAACACTCCGACACCAGTTCCCCAAGCCCCATTTCCCATAGGGTGATGTGATGAAGGCCAGGTGTTACCTTTACACACAGTGAGACGCATTACAGAGAGGAGTCCCGGCTGCTAGTAAAAATGCCCAACCTCTGTTCCAGAGGGAGACATTGTCTTTATTACCCTGGAATGTAAATAAATCTGCTACGGATGGAGACGTTATCTCCATTTTTCAAGGCTGCTTGCTATGCAAACATCCTTGAAAAAACAGGCCAGAGCAAATTACCTGTTCTTGTCTTTGCTCAGAAGACTGTGCAGAAATGTGAGGGACCCATGGAGAACTGTCTCCCAACAGGCACCATGCACATACAATCAGCACACCTACCTACCTCCCCATACAGATACACCTTTAGACTGCCTCTTGCCTATCTGAGGTATTTCCTCCCGTTCTCTTGTTGGTTTGAAAATAAAACTTGTATTTATTTGCCAGTCTTGCTAGACAGAGTAGATGTGAGCCTCAGAGAAATAAAGCAACATGCCTAAAGGTTCCTGGGTCTCCCCATTTCTGTAAGTAGCATCATCTTATCCTTAGTAGCTCAAGCCAAAACCTGAAATTATCTTTGACTCCCAATATCACCCAATCCGTCACCAAAGCTCAGCCACTCTGTCCCCAAACCACCCTTCAGAGCCAGCCCCTTCCCACTACCCCCGCCATCCTCATCTAGCACTGGCCTCGCCTGCCTGACCCTGCAACCCCCCTCACCGTTCTCCGTGCCCCCACCCCAGCCCATCATGATCCATCCTCCACCCAGAAACAAAGGGACCTTTTAAAGACATAAATAAAGTGGTGTCACATCCCTGCTCAAAGCAGGTAGTTTCTTCTAAAGTTGAACATAACAATTACCATATGAGTCTGCAGTTCCAGTCCCAGATATTTACCTAAGAGGGATGAAAACATGTGTCCACACAAATGTTCATAAAAGAACTATCTCTAATAACCCCTAACTGGAAACAAACCAAATGTCTATCAACAGAAGAATGGATAAACAAAGTGTGGCATTTTCGTACAATGGAATACTATTCAGCAAGAAAAAGGAATGAACTGCTGAACAACATGGATGAATCTCAAAAACATTTCAGTAAGAGTAAGAAGCCAGACACAAAAGACCACATGCTGTATGATTCCATTTACATTTTATTCTATTAATAGAATAGGCAAAACTAATCTACATGACAGAAAGCAGATCTGTGGTTGCCTGGGGCTGAGGTTGGGTGCAGGGGTGTGAGGACTGATAAAGGACGCTGGGACACCATGGAGCACTGAAAATGTCCCCAATATTGACTGGGGTGATGGTTACACAAGTATGCAGATTGTCAAAACTCACCTGACAGTGCACTTAAAATGGTTGCATTTTACTGTATGTAAATTATACCTTAACAAATTTAATTTACTTTTTTTAAATTAAAAACATTCAGTAGCTTTCCACTTCATTTTGAATAAAATCCTAAGGCTTATCATGTCCTACAAGGGCCTCTTATGAGCTGGCCCCTGTCTATAGTATCAACCCCATCTCAAACCACTGTCTCCCCTTTGCTAATATCCCAAATATAAGGCAAACCACACAGACTCCCCCATTTTCCCAATGAGAAGATTAAAAACATAACCAAAAGGTTGGGGACATATACTTGAATACTTGAATATATATACATGTAGAGATATTGAAGAAATAATTGGATGTCTATTTTATGTTTAATGTATTAACTTAGATGTACATGTGTATTTAAAATCACCTATAATAACGCATGCAGAACTACTGTATTTTTCGACCGTCTTTTCATGGAGCAGTTGTATGTACCTCTCCCTAGACATCTTCAGGAGCAGCATTTTCCCCACTTCTGGAGACACATTTCTAGACCAGCTGAAGAGAACCCTTGAGACTGAGGGATGACGATGACCACTGAGCACCGACACTGAGCTCTGCCCTGAGCGCTTCCCGTGCGCTTCATTTAGTCTTCACGAAACCACACAGGTAAATACTATCACTGCAGTTCCCAAACAGTACACCGAGGCACCCGGCAACTCACAAGGGTGCCAAGGAATATTTGGGAAACACAGAAATATCTGTTGGACGACATGCAGACTACCAGCTGAGGTTTCAACATTACTCAGCGTTTCCTTCGATGACATCATATCTTTGCAAAGCTGGGCTTTCGGTGGTTGCTGTGATAAAAAGTAAATATCAAGTGAAAATCAACATGGAACAGGAAATGAGGCGCTGGTGTTCAATCTGCTCCCAATGTTGAGAACCAGCAGGTGTGAAAGTATTACTAATAGGAAGGACATAAGTATTAAGTTGTTTGGTCCTCACTCCTTAGTAAATAGGACCGTTTAGTTATTTGTTCTAGCCCAGGGGTGCTGCAAAAAGTTACTGCAACACTTAGGACATGACCTGAAAACATTTGAGACCCTCTGTACTATTTTGTCTATTTTACAGATTGGGAAACTGAGGTCCCCAGGGGTTGCTCACCCAGCATCACAGAGCTAGGAAGCTGGGGTTCCAGCCCAGCACGAAGTAACATGGCCTTCAGGAACTGATTTACTACTAAATGGCTTACCAGAGACGATGGGGTAAATGGATGAAACAAAGTAGGTTATGGACAAAGTATCAAAAGATCTGCTTAAACTTTGTGGTCCAAAATTAAATGTGTCCTGTAATTTAAGAAAATTCTTACTTACCCAGATATAAATGAAACACCCCTTTTATAACAGAGAATTTGAGGACAAATCTTGGCTTGTGTTCCATCCCTTGCCACGCCAAGCTCCTCCCAGCCTCTGTGTACGCTGCTCCCTCTGCAAGGAAGGCCCGTTGCCTTTCTCAGACTTCCAGCCTCCACTTGCATGTCATCTTCTCCATGGGCTCTTCCCCACTCACTCAGCCATTTTTCACTATTTCCCAGTAAAAAAAAACCACTGTGCAATTTATAACAACCTTGTTAATGAATTCACTTATTAGACTGTGAGCTGGGTACTGCCGGCCCTCTCGTGGTGCCTGGTGGTAGGTGCTAGTATCGACGTTCTTTCGTTCCCTGGGCCCACAGGGGCAAGAGCCAAACACCAGCAGTATGGCAGAGGCCAGTCCTCTGTACTCTCCACCGTTCCCTGTGAGGCCTTTGCCACACGCACTCTCTCTCCAGATTCCGGAGCAGATCTAAACCCCAGGAAGGCAGCTCCCAGAGAGCTCCCTGAGGCCAGGGACCAGCACTGCCATGTTGGATGAAGAGAGCTCTTGTTTTTTCCTAATCTCAATGGCTCCATCTTCAAAATCACTTTAAAAACAGAGCTTTGACACTCTCCCTCTGGAAATTCAGAAAGGCCCAGAGCATTCTTATTTTAAAACACTTGTTTTCTAAAACGGTAAAATTTTGCGGCTACTGTGAACAATTAAAATCAAGAGAGATCCATGGAGAGATGGGAAGGGGTGGGTAATTATTATCAACAAAACCAATGAGAGGGAACAAATGTATTGGGCCAAAAATCTAATAAAATAAGTATGAGAATTCTGGAGCAGCTCTGCAGGAAGCAAATTACTCTTCTGTGTCTTCACAGACAATGCACGGGAGAGGCAATTGATTAACTTGCACCATGTTGGCCTCAACATTAACCTGTATCCCTAAAGTACTTAACTCTTACCCAGGAAACTGCTTACTTAACTTGCATTAGGACACACAGGGCCAATGTAGGTTTGCTATTCACAGCTTCAAATTCAATTTAAAGGGATCCCTGTTCCAATTTCCTGTAGAAAGTTACTCCATGTTCTAATACATCAGTGTCAGGAAACGTGGCCTTTACTTAATTTCTTCTCATTATTCATACAACCAGGGATCACCCAGAGCAATTTCTCCTCCTTTGTGCACCTAACAATGATGAGGCTTTTACTTTTTATCTTTTCAAGTGCCAGCTGCCCTGAGGTCTCCCCTTCCCTCAAAGGCAAGTCCTTTAGAGACCCTCGATCAGTTTCTTGGGGGTGTCTGAATGGTGACATAGCTGTGGCAATGACATCCAAGTTAGATTGCCAATATCTCTAACTGATTCATATTCTAAAAGGCAATGCAGGATCAGAAAGCATGAAGACTAGCCCCAAGCTATCACGTCACCTTGGGCCAGACACATTTCTCCAATGTCCTGGGACTTCTGCTTATAAAATGAGAAGCTGAGCCCGGATCAATGGGTCCCCAACTTGATAAGCCACAGAGCCATTTGCTCAAAGGCAGCCATGTGAGAAAGCCTAATCATGAGACAGATAACAACAGAGCTTTCTGGGGGAGGAGGAGGGGAGTGGTTCTCAAACCCTCAAGATCCCCTGCTCTGGAGGCAGCCCCTGAAGATTTCCATGAAGCCCCTGGAGTCCTCAAAGCACAGGCTGCAAACCACCCATCTCAGTTATCTCGACAAGCCCCTCAAATAAAATAAGTCTAGCGTTCCAAATTTCCTTTGCACAAGCAAACCATTCTTAATAAGACTATAATGGAAAAATAATTCATGCATTTTATTTCCTATTTAATGCATTTATGTATTTTCTACAAGCATACATTATTTTAATAATCAGAAGAAAACAAACATTATTAAAGGGAAAATAATTCACATACATTTAAAAAAACAAAACAAAACACCCAAGGCACAGAAAGACAAGCTGGGAAGGTTTGCGTACTCTTCTGGCGTCATATGCTGTGGTTAACTGCTAATTACCTTCCTCCCTTCAGAGAAGCAAAATATCACAAGTGTTGGAAAAAGGTCTGATGAGTCACCAAACACTGCGTGGCTCTCAGTAACGTCACCAAGCCCTGTGCAGGCCTGCGTAAATATTCACCTTCTGCTTTGAGTTTGGGGGGGCGCTGGAGGGAAAAGAGACAGCACTGATGGGGAGGGGGCTCCTGCCCAGTCCCTGATGGGCTGCTGCACCCTCCACAGAGAACAGGTTTCTTCCACCCTGACACCCACCACACTGAGCTGGACAGCATTGAAATTCAATACATGTAAATTAAGCGGATTGTCAATAAACGCAGGAGTTTCTAAGCCCCGAAATTTTAATTACATTTATACTCAAATCTTGAGAATCTGCAATGAAAGAGGGGAGCAGTAGCAGGACTGCCTACAGTCAGGGGTAACACAACCCCATCCCAGCCTATCTTAAGGCCTGGATTATCACAGGAGGCTCGGAAGAGATCTCCCTGGGGTTTTTTCCTCCAACTCCACATGCCAGTTCACGAATATTCCATGGCCCAGCTCCTAGAGGAAAACTGCCAGATTCACCCACATGTCTCACAAAGCCCCAAGCTCCCTACCCCAGCCCCTCCTGTCCCCACCCCAGCCCCTCCTGTCCCCAGGGCCAGCGCAAGTGTCCTCTCCCACCCTCATCGGGATCGGACTCCAGGGTCCTTCTGTGGTTGATCTTGACGCATTTGTCTGGAAGCCTATGCACACAGCACCACGAGGTCTCGGGGGATCAGCCAGGGTCCAATCTCTAGCACCCAGACTCAGTCTAGCAAAACTGCGGGTCAGGCCCTGTTTGGGCATTAAAGTGTGCAACTGTGGGCCCAGCTCTTAATAATTTTATGCTTCAGGGGACAGCTGCCTCCAAAGCCTACAGAAAGAACAGACCCAGAGCACCCAGGGTACGTGTGGTCCAAAGATTTTCTTTGATCTGCATGCAATAAGCAGCCAGCAGCAGCAGCTGCCCTGGGAGTGCACCAGCTTCCAACGAGGGCACCCTGAAGAAGGGAGCAGAAGAGCCTAAAACCATCCGCTGGCCCCACCCATGACTGCCAGCCCCATCCGGAATCCCACAACCACCACCCAGAAGGCCGGCCTTTCTTATCTCAGCCAGGCTTAATTTCCAATCTCCATCTCACCTACGTTGGGAAGATGGATAGGGCTTTGAATTAAAAGCTTTCCCTCACTGCCTCCTGGACTCTGAGAGGTACGTGAGCTCGAGAGTAAACAGGGGGATTATTAATGTCAAAGGAGGACAATTACCCCCAAAAATGTGGGCACATCAATAAGAATCTGAAAGCAACTTTTCAGGAATATAGGACACAATGCAAATTAAATGTCTGAGCACTGAGTATATATCATTACCTAATCTCTCAGAAACTCTGGGTACTGTCAAGACGTTAACTGCAGATCAGCCCGGGCACTGATCTCCTTCCTCTGGAAGGACTTCAGCAACCTTTATCCTCTGTGCCCAGCTTGCTCACTCCAAAACTGCTGCCACCATCTTGCCTACTGTACACAAACCAACTCCTGGAGGTGGCCCTGCAAGTCATGCTCCTTCACACCCCAATGCCTTAGCTTGGGCTCAGCAGCCCTCTGCCAGAGGACAGTTCCAAATCACAAGAAGGAAGAAAGAAGGGAATGAAGGAAGGAGAGGGACTCTCTACAGATTTATTGCTAAGTCTGCCTACTCGCCCTTGGCCTGCCCCTTCCTTTTCTATAGTCATGATGTGTCATTCATTCACTCACTCACTCGGGACACACATGTCTATCCACACTGACTCTGGATAAGGCACGGAGCCTAGCAAGTGCAGCAACTGGCCCTGAAACTTAGCCAGCTCACAATCTGGGGTCCCAGAGCTGCACTGTGTCAGGCACCAGTGCTGAAGATGCACGGGGAGGGGAATTTGTGAAGCTGGGTGGCCTGGATCCCAGCTCTGCCACTCGGTAGCAGTGTGATGGATAAATCCCTAGGAGGGACCTGGTGCCATCTGTCCTGCCACCACTGGGCACCCCCACTCAATCCATGGCTCGTCACACTAAACATAGACACCTCAACTGCAAAATGAAGACAAAATGCCTAAAAGTGACTCCTGTGAAAACTGGGACTCTGCATGTGAAAATCCCAGCATAGAGTGACTGCTTGTATTGACTCACTGGACTCTCCCACAGCCCTGAGTGGGCCAAGAACAGGAAACACAGCTGCCTGTGCTCCTCAGTGCAGCCCACACCAGCAACCGTCAAGAGTCAACTGCTCCAGGTCAGGGTGCTGGGACACACATGTCAATGTCAGGAGGGCTTCATCCTTCCCTTCACCATCCCCTGCTTTGAACTTGGGCCCCATGTGCCTTGCATGAGCCAAAGCCTTTAAGCCTTGGGGAGCCTGCATCCCTTCCACCACCCACTTCCTCCCACAGCCCTGCTGACCGTCTTCTCTGGAGGCAAGCCCATGGCCACCTGCTCAGCAAGCACATCTCTGTCCCGTGCTGCTCCTGGGCTAAAGTGTCAAGAAAGAGAATGCATCATCTCTTTCTCAGATGCCCCATCTAACCACCTGAGGAACTCAAAAGCCTAAACACAGCCTGGTCCTGTCTCCAAATGGCCAATTACAAAGAGCAATGTCCAGGTGGGCTTCCTCAGTAGCAGCCCTTCACCTAAAGGTACTCACAGCCAAAGGTTCTGCAAGCCTAGATCACCAAGAGCTGCTGCAGGGAGGGTGATGGCCCCACCAATCCATGTGCCAGCACTGGCCTCTGCAGACCACCCCATGCCCCAGGGACCAACCCTGCTCCCACCCTTTTGCCTGTTCCCCAGTTAGTGTAGACTTCCATGCAGGGGGCTCCCAGAACAAAGTTATCCACTCTTTCCCAAATGAAAACAAAAGTGTGGTGAGGTTTAAAACGAGAGGACAGCAAAGATGTATAAATAACAGAGTTACTGAACGTCCAAGGGGCCTGGCCTCCCTCCCCACCCTCTCCACCCCACTCCATCCTGGGCCCCAGAACCTTTATAACATGGGGCAGAGGGGAATTCCCAGGGCCCTGAGCTAAGCATCCATGTTCAAGCTTTGCCCAAGACTTAGGCTCCTGGTTTAGCTGACAGCTGCCACCTTTCACAAATAAAAAGCTGAGTCCTGAGAATTGGGTGGGGTGACGCAGGAAGCAGCATCTGAAGTGGTGGCAAGAGGACAGACAGATCCTGGCCCAGAAAAAACCGGACCAGTGTGGGGACACAAGTCAGGAGGGTTAAGCATAGGGGCCCAGGCACACCAGGGCCAAGTTCAGACAATGGAACAAAGTCGGAATGACCGTATCACTCACTGGAGGGATGGTCCCAGCAGAGTCCCTAACTGCAGGGGAGGGGGTGGATGCCCCTCTGCAACAGGAGAGTGAACATGCAGGCAGGAAGAGGGATGAGTAGATCCTTGGCTTTTCAGAGTCAAGATCTTGGCCCTAGGGAAAATGGGGCTAGGTCAGCAGACTAATGTGGAACAGAACACTTACACAGACAGTGAGCCCCCAGGGGACCCTGTTCCTGGGAGGAAACACTAAGGAGATAAGGATGTGTTTGTAGTTCCCCAAAGAGCCTTGCAGACCTGCTGCCTCAGCCCCTGCATGTAGGAGCCCCTGTTTCCCAGGCAGGAACACCAGAGGGGTGGGCACTCTGCTTCCCATGGAGGCAAAGTCAAGGTGAAAATGAGAGAAATGATGCTGTCAATGGCAAACTCAGCTTTTGTGCACCAGGCCGTCACTTCTGTGAATAATGCTGATTCTCCAGGAAAATGAGAACCCAGGTTCAAAACATCTGAATTACTCCTTCAGGGCAGCATGGGAGGGTGCAAAGAACATAGGCTTTGGAAGCAAATAGCTCTGGAGTCTAGCCCCAGCTCTGCCACCTTATAGCACCATGTCTCTAGGCCCTTTGAGCCCCCAGATCCTCATGCCATTGGCATCTCAGAGGCTTCAGGAGAATGGACCATGTGTGTATGATGCCCAGCAGCTCACTAGGCACATGGGCAGGACCTCAGGAAATGGGAGTTTTTATCACTACCAAAAGGGCATCTCAAGAAGCCAGCCACCTCGAGTTCTTGTGATACCAGATATAGCCCACGATAAAGTCTGCACCAACATGGCCTCATTCTACTCAAGGCACTTCATCAGGCAAGCCAGAAACCAGGCAAATGGGAATTAACTTAATGCTGTGTTTGGCAGTACTTCTCTAGGTCTATCATCCTTTCTTATTCCCTGGAAGCTGCCAGCCAAGCAAACTGGAATATTGATTGCTGCAATCATCTGGATGGAAGTCTGAGGGCCAAGCACTTTCCTTGCGTTTCAATTAGAAGAGTGGGCATGCCATTCTAATTCCACCTCATTCCACCAGCTTCTCTCTGGGCAACAAACGAGCTCCTAAAAAGTTTAGTTCATCAGCAATCTATTAATGGAATCACACCTCCACATTGATTTTACATTATTATTGCAAAATGATACATATTCATTTTCTATCTTCAATTTGAAGCACAGGAGAGGAATCAGGAGTTGCTGTGCCTGTGCCGAGATCCGGGCATCACTCAGGGCTGCCATCTTGCTGACCATGCACACCAGCCCTATAGGCTGAGTGGCACCAGCTCCACTACACAAGAAACAGTGGGGAAAGGCTGAGGGCCTGCCCCAAGACTAGGGTAGAAAGAGCCATGGCTCCAACACATGTCTGTCCAGCTCCTCCCCAGGGGTCCCAATGATCCCAATAATTCCGAAGACTTTTGCCTCCAATTCACTCCGCTGGCATTTGAGCACACATGCTTTGGTTGGAAAGGCAACCAGTCACTCTATTTCAGTGCAGCCCAGGCCAGCTTTGCTTCCCGCAGCAGGGCTGGGTACTCCCTAGGATTCAGAGATGTGGCCTCTCTAGGCCCCCCAGGGCAGGGAACTTTGAGCTGGTGAGACAGGGGTGGGGCGGAAGAGAGACCCATTTTTCTCTGTATATCCTTGCATCTCTTTTAAATTTATACCAAATTCATGTATTTCTATTCTTAAAAAGAGTTTTTAAAAAATTAAGAAAAATGGCTTCTTCCCCCCAGGGGGCTTACTTGATAGGGAGGATCAGATACCATCTACAAGAGAAATTTTAATTCCCCCCAACAATCATTTATTGGACACTTGTGATAGGGGAGCCCTAAGGTGGGCAAGACAGAGCCAAAAATGTAACAAAACTCAGCTGTCAACTCCTCAGAGAGGGACGGGCCCTTCAAGATGGTGCCCTCCTAGCAGGTCTCCCACCATGCTGGCTGACTGCGTGGCTCTGATCCCTGTGCCATTTCATTTTATGCCTGTGGCTCTGCTCCACGGTGGTCACAAGGTGTTAGTAACTTCTTCTCTGCTTACTTAATGACTTTCTCTGAGCTTACACGGAGAGAAAACCGATTCAGAATCGTGAATGCTCATTTCAACTACCCTGCAGGAAGAGTTCGGGGGACACCTGTAATCCTCTCATTACTTCACTTAGCTTCAGTTAGTCTGGAGATCACAAAACTACTCAGCTTAAAAGGGCCTCAGAGATCACAGTGGAACCTCAGTGTTTTCCAGAAGAAGAAACCAATGCCCAGAGATTGCCTGACTTCCCCAGGGTCTCAGCTGGTAAATGGCAGAACCACACGTGGGCCCCTGGCTGCTGGTTCACCGCTCCCTCCATCCCCCGTGTCCCACCTGTCTTGTCCCTGTCAGCAACAATAACCTCACAAAGAAATGAATCACTCTGTTGCCCAGATCATACCTATGAAGTCAGGAGGTTGTTTTTTTAGGAGAAAGTAATAACAAAGGAAACAGGGGAAAGTGTCTTAAATAAAAGTTGTCCTTTCAACGTGATGGATGGGAAACTTTTGGGTGTGAGTCGGAATGGTGATTATACTGAGGTAATAACGGCTGTCACATGTCAGGAGGGCAGATGTCACTACCTTTTGACAGAGGGCATTTGGGAAGAAGTTACAAATAGAAATCTTTCCCTTTACCATCTGAGGGGTAGAATAATAATTTACCTGAATTGTCAAGATCTGTTCCAGGAGCATTTGTGCAATAAAGAGAGGTTCAGAAAACCTCCCATGCCATTATGGGCATTCATGGCTCTAGCAGTAATAACTGGGTTTTAAAAGCTTCACAAGATTGAGCAAAAGTACCTTTCAGCACTCACTACTCCTTCATCAGCACCTCCGAATGCCAGCTACACCCCAGGAGGTGCACCAGGGAGAATGAGACTGAGCCCCCCCCCACCCAGGAGTCCATGCTAAGAATGACATCTAAGCCCTAGTGTTCCACAGAGGAAATGACAAGTGCCTGCATACAGAACACAGCACACTAATAACAGCAAAGAGCCGCTCGGAGGAGAAAGCCCAGGTGCCCAGACTAGCTCCCTGGGTGGGAGTTCCAGGTGATTAATCATCCTCCCCCTGCCTCTTAGACTCTCCAGTACTTTTCCATTCCTCTGTATGAACGTGTTTTTCCTTTAGAATCAGAAACAAAGTAAAAAGAAGCCCCCCAAAAAGAAAAATTTAAACAAATCCATAAAAAAGGACCACAAGAACCTGCTGGTACAAAGCTGCAGGGAGGAAGAAATAATCGATGTGGGGTGGGGGCAGGTCCCGGAGGAAATCCAAGTTGTGGCAGCCTGAAGGGCAAGGACTTGCCCGTGTCACATGCGCTGAGTCACGCCTGCCTAGGAAGCCTCGGACCCTATGGGGGAGGGAGGGGCCCGGCCCCCATGACACTTAGACCTCAATGGGCACAACTGGTCTGAGACTCCAGAATCAACCAGAGAAGAAGGTGATAAACAAGGAAGTGCTTAATTAGTCCGTGCAAGGGACAGCAATACTGACAGAGGAGGCCTGGGAGGAAGCAGGGACCTGGTGGCACTGGCTTAGTGGAGCAGAGGCTGCAGCCTGGAAAGGGGGGGCCTCGCCTGCCCCAGGAACCATGAGCAGCCGTCGATGCACCCCGGAGGCCCAGAGGAAATATTATTGCGAGACAAAAACTGAATTATGAAATCCACAAGCAATAATTAGTTTAAATTACTACTTCTACTTGAATAATTAAACACGCTTATTTTCACTCACTGATGTTTTATTCATTACCATACATCTTTCCTGAAAGTTGTTTTTAACGTGAACATTCTTTTATTTGCAAAGATCCCACAGAGATTTACTATGCTAATTTCCAACCTTTCTTCTAAAATAAAAACAATAACAGAAACACTCCCAGATTATCATCCATTAGTGACTGCTGTGTGGGCTCCATTATCAACTTAAGTCATAGCAACTGGCTAGAAATATTGTGGGTAGTTGTACAGTTATTCACAAACCAAAGCTTCCTCCCTTTAAAATTCACTACTGAAAGGGTGATATTTAAATAAGCTTGAAGTGATTATGAAAATAAAAAGACCCAAGTGCAGAAAGACCATTTAGGCACAGACGGAAAGTGCCTTTTGCTTTTTATCACACCCTCTATTAATGAAAATGTTTTTGCATTTGCACAAATAATGTTTGAATTTTATAAGTCTTGTTTTTACACCCTGGAGCCAAGCTACCCAGAAGCACAGTAATAAGGGCTTAAGGTTTTTATTAAACAAAGTTACCTTTGGGAATAAGTACTAACTTAAATATAATCCATGAACTAACTCTTCCCTGCTGGGCTATTAGCTGGTGCAGGCTGAATGGCAAGACTCCAAATCCTAGCTAATGCCAACAAGCTAGGCCTACATCAGACCCAGAAAGGAGCAAGGCTGCCACCACTATAAACCAGCTCCACTGAGGACCAGGAGTCAATAACCCTCCGAGGAGACCACAAAGCCTAGTTAATGTGCAGGCATGCGGGTTGTTCTGCGGGAGTGACAACTGCTGGACTCATTGGATTACTATGACAAATATCAAGGAATGTCACTGCGGTAAAGGACACGGACACACACACACCCCTCAGCTCTGTAACTCAAGGACAGACTCCTTGAGAGAAGGAACTGTGCTTTTCACGGTCCTGGTACCCCGCAGCACCTAACCCCATGTCTTGGAAATGGCCAGTCCTGACAGAACATTTGTTGAATGAAACTAAGTATCTGAAGATTTTCTAAGGTCCGACTGTACTTTTGTTTTCTCCAGCATCCTTTAAAAGCAATCATTCATTCATCCCAGTAATTCAACAAGTGTGTGTAACCCTCCCCGACAGGTAACTGAAGTTACTCCTGGAACATGCCACAGCCTTCCATTCATCTGCTAATTTTCCCTCAGTTAATATAAGTAAGTTCAGGTGAGTCTTTTTCACACAGTTGGAACCAATCTGGAGCAACAGGGAAGTGGATTACTCAAATTTTGAAGTTTCAATTTTGAAATTAAAAATGACCATCGACTAAACAGAATTATGAGGTGTGGCATCAATTTGGCCTTTGGAAAATGAAAGGACTCCAGAGGCCACAGGCTAGGGCTTAGCTGATTCTAGAAGTCGACATTATCTGCGTCATCAGTTAGAAGCATCCGGAAAGCAGAGCAGAGCTTCTGCTGGGCTTCTGTTTCCATGGCAACAGCTTCACTGGCCTGTTGCAGGAACGCAATGGAAGGGAATTGAAAATGAAGGGGGAGGAGATGGGGGGAGGTAGCCGGGAAGGAGAAAAGGCGAGCAGAGACAGGACAAGGCGGAAGGCCAGAGGAAGCAGAGGGTAAAAAGTAAAGAAAAGGACCTGAGGTTCCCTTGAGCTCAGGAGTTAGAGTTTGCAGTGAGCTATGATGACACCACTGCACTCTAGCCCGGGTGACAGAGCCAGACTCAGTCTCAAAACAAAGAAAAAGGAAAAAAGAAAAAGACCTAAGAGAAAGAATCGGGGTGGGGCAAGGAAGGGAGGAAACATCCTAAGCAGGGACTTTTGTTGGGAAAATCACCTGCAAATGTGCATCTATCTGCACGCAAAGAACGCTCTAGGTTTCACTCGTTAAATGCACCACATTTTAACTCTCAGTTTCTGCCTCAAGACACACTCAATTATCCGATAAACCACAGGAAGGCTGTGTAAAAACGTCAATGTGGTGAGCAGTCTAAACCCAAACTCTCGTTCGTGTCAACTTTAGCCCAAAAGGCTGGCTTAGTTAAATCCAGAAGGAAAAAAAGAAAAAGGAAAAAAAAAAAAAGAAAAGGAATAAGAAACTTATCACTAAATAGCTACAGGACAGGGCACTATTGGCACAAGTGAGCTCTCTTTAAGCCTCATTAAAGTGCAAACCTTCTGCTTGTCTTGTTCATGATTTAACAAGGAAACTGATCTTGAAAACCAAAAGATGTCCAGTCTGAGCTTGGCTGCAACATCAAACCCCTGGTCCCCTGATATGGGGCTTCAGCCAGGGGCCACGTCGGGGGTTGGCTCAGAATAGGGAACTCTGAGTAAGTGGCAAGGACAAGCTCCAGTCCGTTCCTTACCCTCCACCACACCCCCCGCCAAGAAAACAAATTATTTGTTAAATAACAAGAGGTCTCTAAATGCAACACGGTATCCAGGATTGGATCCTGAAACAATAAAAGGACATTAATGGAAAAACTGGTGAAATCCACTTAAAGTCCATAGTTTAGTTAACATCAGAGTTACACTGATGTTAATTTCTCAGTTTGATAAATGCACCAGAGTTATGTAAGATGTTAACATTAGCTGAGTGAAAGGTATATAGGAAGTCTATTATTTTTGCAACTCTTCTATAAATCTAAAATTATTTTTTAAAGTTTTACAGAAAAATAACGAGGAATGTTTAAAAGTAAGGCTCCTATTTTTCTAACAATGGTTTATCTTTTTCATATAAAACCAATGTCCTTGATGGGGCTTAACTATCATAAAGTTTTACTGGAATGCTGGCTGAAACATTACAGTAAAAGCTGTCCTCCTGCAGAAAAAGTGAATTATTAAATTTCCAAGCATGTTAGCAGCGTCCCTTCCCTCTGAAGCTAGAACACAGGAGCGATGTGCCTCCACGCGTCAAGGTGCAAGGGCTCTGTCCAGCGGAACTAGAACTCACTTTGTAAAGCAAGTGTTACAACCTCTTCGCACTCGCCACTCCTGATCTCCTGCCTCACAAGTCCTCTCCAGCCTGTCTCGCTCCCCATGATGTCTGTGTTGGACCCCCTGGCCTCACCTGGCTGCCCTGCAGTTTGCTGACCGGCAGCACGCTCTTCCACACCTCCATGCCTTTGCACAGTCTGTGCCCTCTGCCTGGAAGGCTCTTCCGTCACTTTGCAGCAATGCAATGTCGACCCATCCTCTAGGACCCCTCTGTGACTCTCACTGACACTGCCCCTCCCCAGGCTGTTCTTTATGTCCCACAGTATCCCGTCCTCCACACTTCAGAGTAGCCACAATGCTTCACTGTAAT